>NC_136434.1:68122961-68865461 GCF_052849685.1 Lactuca virosa
CAAATGAATGGAGTTTAAGTCTTTTTCATCTTTCTCGGGCTATGTAAATTTGTAAACTAGTTGGTCAAAAGTGTTACAGATTTCATGGTTGCCAAAGGAAGACAAGAAAGGCAAGAGGGGTAATATCGTAATTTTATTAATTTTCAGGCCTCACTTTAATTTGGATCTTCAAAGTATTATGGTTTTACAATCTAAAAGAGACAGACCACATCTGTTATTATATATATATATATATATATATATATATATATATATATATATATATATATATATATATATATATTTCGATGTACTTCTAAAGGTTGTTAAGTGTGTGATTAATATTTTTTTTGTTTTAGCTAATGCTTCAAGCCCTTACTTGCCATCCACGCCTGGTGGACAACCGCCCATGACACCAATTTAACATTTTTACCTGGTGTACCAGGTGGCAAACCAATGACACAAAGGATTTTTTACATGATATGTCAAACAAGAAAGTGTCCCTTAATAGCAATGTAGTATCACGTTATATAGTTAGGGAAAACCCTTTAATAACAATGTCCTATCTTATCACCTTAATATCAATGTATTACAATATTTTGATAACTTGTTTGACATAATATTTGATGAAATTGATTGTTTTGGTATATATTTGTTTCCATATTTTTGTATTATCCGTAAATGAGTATCATAAAGGCATGTCGTAAATGCATATCGTAAATGGTTGCTGAATTTTATGACACACAAATGTGTGTCATCTTCATTTATGACAGGGGCTTTAATGATACGCAATGCGCATCATAAATGCGCGTCGTAAGGTTACGACATGCAAATGTGTGTCGTCTTCCTCTATGACATGGCCATCCTTGACACACAATGCGTGTCTTAAATGCGCACCGTAAGTTTACGACACGCAAAAGCGTGTCGTCTTCCTTTATGACAGGGCCTTCCTTGACACACATTTGTTTGTCATCTGTGGCTTTTACGACATACAATGCATGTCATTAAAGGGTATTTTTGTAGTAGTGGGAAGAGTTGTTACAGGTGTTGGAACTTTTCAATGCAACCCCAACTCGTAAGTGTTTCATCATGTACCTTGTTATACTTGAAAGACTGCTTGATCCTACCCTTGATTCTTCATAAATTCATCACCATCTTCATGAGTTTGACGTGTTCACGGCCGTGAACCCTTCAAGAATTCATCATATTGGGCCGTAAACCTAAATGGGCCGTGAACCCATCATCCTTTCGGGCCGTGAACACTTTCCTTTGGCCGTAAACTCCATTTAATCAATCACATGTGATTTATACACTTCATTTCAAGTGTTTCCTAGTCCCTAAGGTTGTTTCCTTGCATGTTAGTTGTGTTAAACACTAATTACATGCCTATATATGCCATTATATGTCATTTAGGACTCGTTTGTGTCTCGGGAATTCATTCGTGGAACTTCTCATCCTTACGCGAATCTTCATTTGAATCACCCACATAAGGTGAGTTCATACCCCTATAATCAATCTTTTAAATGTTTTAAATGCTTTTAAGGGGGAAATACAAGTTGAACACAATGATAATTGTGTAAATGTTATTTGTGATAACCATCACATTAAAGGATTTCTTATGCTTTTATAAGTAATCAAATCATTTCAAAAACTCTTTTAAAGTTATGTCACTTTGTTGTTTATAAAACTCTGTTTTTAAAGTACAATCATAACTCAGTAGATAAATGAGTTTTTTCATAAAGTCAGTAACAGTTCAACTAAACATACTAGTAAACTATAATAGGTATAGTTTAGGGCTTCAGTTCATACTATAACTAGTACAAGGAGGAGTATACTACATCTAGTACAGGAAGGAACATACTATAACTAGTACAGGGAGGAGCATACTATAGCTAGTACATGGAGGAACATAATATAACTATAACAGAAGAACAAATCATGATTTACACACTTATACTAATTATTCCCAGTAACCTAGGAAGGGAACGTATCATTAACTCATTGTTCTAAACAAAAGATGATAATAAACGTGGTATAAGGTTATATATATGGTGCATCTACAAAATTCCATGATTTATATATATATATATATATATATATATATATATATATATATATATATATATATATATATATATATATGGGGTACATCTACAAAGTACCGAACAATAATAAATAAAACATGTTGATATATACAAAACTCACAACTTACTCGTAACATGAACATTCAGTTAGAAGGGGGCCTATTATGCTAACTTTATGATTCCCCGGTAGATACATCAGGGATATATATTAATCGGGTCCAACAGACAGTAGGATGTGTGCTTTCCGCTTTATTTTCCGTTCCTTGTTTGGTTGTGGTCTTAGAGCAGATGCACCCAGTCTACTATCTATTCGATCTTAGCTATATATATATTACGTATACACCAAGTAATCATATGGAGTACCAGGTATGGGCCAGGTCTTAGTATACAAATTTAATACAACGTTTTCTAGTACAAAAACATACTTTTCATATAGAACACTTAGTAGGCTAAACTAGAAACGTATCAATAAAATGGTTTAATCCATTTTATTAAACCAGTATAACTTAAAGGACCTTTGGTGGTTAATTCTATAATAACTTAGTTTATACATCAGGGTTATATATAATTAATATCCGATAGGCAGTTGGATGTGTTCTTTCCGCCTTACTTCTTGTTCCTTGTTTGGTTGTGGGCTTAGGGCAGATTCACACAATTAACTACCCGTTCGATATTAGATTATATATATCTAGTATAAACTAAGTGATTATAGAAGGAACTATTGTGGTTACCATTTTTACTAAAGGAAATAAGGGTTTTTATTAAAGAATGTTTTCATCAAATATAAAGGAACTATTACAATTAACTCCGTAAGTACCAAATGAATACACCAGGGTTATATACAATGAAGATCTAACAAACAATGGGATGTGTGACTTCCGCCTCATTCCCTGTTCCTTGTTTGGTTGTGTGCTTAGGGAAGATTCATACAATCGATTGTTTGTTTGATCTGGATTCTATATAACTTGTATCCATTTCTTACTCAATGAAGGAATTGTAAAGTCATTTTTACTTATCTTTCATCATATCAGAAGATATAGGATTTTCTGGAGGAACATGCGAACTTTTCTAAAAAGAACTTTCAACTTACTTTACATCACTAAAATACTTATGAACTCACCAGCTTAAATGTTGATCTACTCTTTCAAAATAAAACTTGTATTCTCAGGAAAGTAGTAGACAGGTACGCGCACTGGAATTCAGAAGATGGATCATAGTAGCTTCAAGTCTTGTTTTGTTATTTACTTTTGGAGTCTAACTTTTGTGAATCACTTACTTTGTAAACACTTTAATATTAATGCAATGGTTGTGTTTTACTTTGATTACTATGATACATATGTTGTGATACTAAACATGACGTCCTCCACCCTCGAACGTTTCCGCCGTTCCGGTTTGGGGGTGTGACAAATTGGTATCAGAGCATTGTTTATAGTGAACTAAGTATATCAACCTATAAAAGATATACAACTATAAATGCAATGGGGCCGAAGTGCTCTGGATAATAATATATTTTAAAAACATAACAATACCTTATAAAAGTATACATACATGCTTATACATATATACATACTAGAACAAGTATCACAAGAAGAACAGAACATAAGTATTTAAAGGTTGAACATTGCGGTCAAACCTGGACAGTTATGTAATCATATCTGGGATCAATATATCATGATCAACTATATTCATTTGAGATGTGACCGACATGTGTTTGGGAGTAATGTGGTGTTGCAACAGTCTTAAAACTTACCTAACTCTATTCAAGGGATTTCTAGATCAGAACATAAAGTTAGAATACTATGGGAGTATTTTATGATACTATAAGACAACAACAAGTTTAAAACATACCAAGTTCATTACATTAAAATACTATAGGAGTATTTTAGGCACTATAAATAACTTATGTGAGAATTTAAAAGACCCTTCTGGTAGGTCTATGATTCCGAAGTGTATACTTCCAAGGTTTTATATGATTGAGATTTTATAGACTTAGAATTTGTGATCTATGCTTCACTACATATTCCTTGTTTGGTTGTGGTTTTGGAGTCGGATCACTTATTCGAAGGTCTATTTAATCTTAACTTATATACAACTTGTATACATTGCGCAATTATAGGAGGACCCAGTAAGGATCACCCCATAATGTTTCACTTAATCTCATAGATTCTTTAGACACTTCCATTCTCGCACGACAAACCCAGATAGATGTAACCACTTCCTCATAGCGGTCAGCAGAAGAGTCAAGGAGGAACAAGAGCAGGTTCATGAGAAGTTTTCAGAGAAGGATCAGCCGAAGAAACTAAAACGTCCTATGCGTCACACTAATAAAAAATAACCTTGATTGACTTAGTGAGCTAGTGATTTTAATGCTCACATTATGTGTTAGGATTATTTCTTTTTCGTGCAACTAGTATCAATTATTCTATTTCCAGAGATTCATTCGAGGATAGCCACTTCTGATTCATACAGTTTATTTTGTATAGACTCCCTTTATGAATTGTTTCCAGAACCCTATGAAAGTCAGAACCAGATACATTCGGAACTAGGTTAACTTAGTCTCTCAGTTTTCGGCTCATATCCACTGTTATAGACTTATTTCCATCTCATCTTTGTATTCTTTTAGCAAGATGCATCCTCGTAGACCAAACATGCGCACTACTCCGATCACTCCAGCTCAAACTCCACTACCTCCTCCACAATTCGATCCTGCTGCTCTCCAAGAAGCGATATCAGCCGCAGTAGCAGCTGCTCTAACACACATCAGCGAAAGTGGTACCTACGGATCTGGTAGTGGTACCAACTTAACCAACCCCAGAGTTACCCACGGACACCCACAAGAGTGTTCGTACAAGGACTTCATGAACTGCAAAACCAAATCCTTTAATGGAAACGGGGGAGTCATTGCTCTGATGAGATAGTTCGAGAAAACAGATTCGGTCTTCGAAATCTGTTCGTGCCCAGAAGGGAGCAATGTAAAGTTTGCTGCCTGCAACTTCTCCGACAGAGCCCTAACATGGTGGAATAGCCATGTTAAGTCACTGACCCTATCAGTGGCTAACTCAATAGGTTGTGAGAACCTAAAAGAGATGATGTTGGAAGAATACTGCCCGAGGGGCGAAGTTCAAAAGCTGGAACAAGAACTATGGGAGCACACCATGATCGGCTCAGACATAGTGACCTACACTGACAGGTTTAGCGACCTGGCAGCACTATGCCCCGGGATGGTTACCCCGGAAAGTAAGAAGATAGAAAGGTACATCTGGGGTTTATCCACCCCGATTCAAGGAGATGTACTGTCTTCTAACCCAACTACATTCGATAGCGCCAAACGCCTGGCCTAGCGACTCATTGAACACGGAGTCCGCCATGGCGTGGTAGTCCCTGTTCCCGAGCCATCAAAGGGAGAGGACTATAAAAGAAAGTCGGGGAACAAGAGGAACGAGCGAACAACACAGGAAACCCCTTAGGAGCAACAAATGGGTAGTATCTACGCCGCCACAACACCTGCTACCCCAGCACCTGCCAGTCGATATGCTGGAAGTCTCCCGAAGTGTGATGATTGTAACTACCACCACACCGGAGTATGTCGGGAAATGCAATGCCTGAATTGCCACAGGAAGGGGCACACTGCCCGGTTCTGCAGGGCACCGACTCAACCGATCTCCCAAGTCCCCGGAGTAGAAGTAAACCAAGCCTGTTATGGTTGTGGTGAGACAGGGCACTACAAGAGGGACTGCCCGATAGCAAAGAACTCAGGAGCGGATGGACGGATTCTGATGATCACCGCAGGAGAAACTACCCCGGAGTCCCCAGCGACCAGCGGTACGTCTTCGTAATAAGAATTACTTTAAAATTTAATTTATATTTATATAAGATTAAAACTTGGGGAAAACATTTAAAAGTAATTATAATAACTCACTCATCTGAACAAGTCACAACATTCAGAAGAGAACTAAAGATCCGTTCAGGGAAGCTATGATGGCTTAGTATGTACATCAGGGTTGTGCATAGCTAAGATTTTGCAGACTTAGAGTGAGTGATTCCGCCTTAATTCCTGTTCCTTCTTTGGCTGTGCATTTAGGGCAGAGTTACTCAATCGACCGTCTTATTCATCTTAATTATACATAACTTGTATATGCCAGGCGATCATAGAGGTACGAGGAGGATCACAATATAGAGTATCGACACTACTTATCAAAGCACTCTCACTGTTTGTACTCGCTCATCGCGATACGATTTGTGGCGGTGGTATTATCAAGGAGAAAACAGAAAGCACTAGAAAGTCTACACAGAGTACATTGTCGAGCACACAAGAGATACACCACCGTATAACAAATGTTTCTTTCAAATCGGCCTAACTTTTGTTTCTGTAAAGAGTCTGTTGTCATCATTTGTCATGGATTGGCGTGGTCCTCACCATACTAAGTTCATATGTTTCCATCGCCTTGATCGTCATATTCACGAAACCCTCGTCATTCTTAATGACAACCCGACCTAGAACTCAGAATCGTCTACCTCGTATTCTAAACCCCAAAGTACTCATGCGAGGAGTACCTTGCCCTCCGAAACCTCAGCACCGTATATTCAACAGACCTTCCCGAACTACCACTCGTCCAACAGATCAAGTTCAAGCACAGAGGCTAAGGACGAATACAGCCCACCTATCACTATTAAGTGTATACACGAGGGTGGTATATAATTATGATTATGCAGATTTAGTATGTGTGTTTCCGCCATATCTGTTGTTCCTTGTTTGGTTGGGGACCTGGGGCAGAGTCGCACATCCGACCGTCTTACTAATCCTAATTATATACGACTTGTATACACGAGGTAATGATAGATGGACCAGGTATGAATCTGATCATGAGCATTAGGGCAAAGTTGCCCAGGTCTACGAGTGAGTATTCTGCCAATCAGATGACCACAACCCCAGGAGTACTGCTAAGAAAGCTAATTTGGGGACGAAATTCCATCTAACGGGGGGATGATGTGACAACCCGAAATTTTTTATCTTGGAAGCCCAGCCAATCACCCAAAAGTCAGACTTAATTTCATTGCCTTCTAGCCTTGTTAAGGGTCATTCTAATGAGTTCTAAGCCTTGTACACTTAAGGATTGAGTGTTAGGAAGTATTGGCTCGAGATTAGAAGGATTCACCCGAACCAGAGAACCCAACATTTGAGGTTCACGGCCGCAAACCTAGTTCACGGCTATGAACTCTCTTGTGGCCGTGATCTATTCTCCATATGTATAGATTTCCCTCATTTCTTCATCATTATTTGCAAACCCAACTCAAGAACTTCCATTCTTTCTCAAGTATCATCAAGAATTACTCCATTTCTCGTCCAAATCGTAAGTGATTCTTCCTTTTATTGCTTGATATCCTTCTTGATCTAGTATAACCCGATGATTTCATCCATGAATTCACCACTTTTTGTCTAGATCTTCAAGATCATCATCTTTCACCAAGAACACACACTTGTTCTTGGTGGCCGTGAACTCCCAAGGAACCCCAACTCGTAAGTGTTTCGTCATGTACCTTGTTATACTTGAAAGACTGCTTGATCCTAGCCTTGATTGTTCATAAATTCATCACCATCTTCATGAGTTTGAGGTGTTCACGGCCGTGAACACTTCATAGGGCCGTGAACCCTTCAAGAATTCATCATATTGGGCTGTAAACCCCAATAGGCCGTAAACCCATCATCCTTTTGGGCCGTGAACACTTTCCTTTGGCCGTAAACTCCATTTGATCAATCACATGTGATTTATACAACTCATTTCAAGTGTTTCCTAGTCCCTAAGGTTGTTTCCTTGCATGTTAGTTGTGTTAAACACTAATTACATGCCTATATATGCCATTATATGTCATTTAGGACTCGTTTGTGTCTCGGGAATTCATTCGTGCAACTTCTCATCCTTACACGAATCTTCATTTGAATCACCCACATAAGGTGTGTTCATACCCCTATAATCAATCTTTTAAATGTTTTAAATGCTTTTAAGGGGGGAATACAAGTTGAACACAATGATAATTGTGTAAATGTTATTTGTGATAACCATCACATTAAAGGATTTCTTATGCTTTTATAAGTAATCAAATCATTTCAAAAACTCTTTAAAGTTATGTCACTTTGTTGTTTATAAAACTCTATTTTTAAAGTACAATCATAACTCAGTAGATAAATGAGTATTTTCTTCAAGTCAGTAACAGTTCAAGTAAACATATGATATGTGCATAATTAATCATATGTTTAACATATATTTCTATTCATTTCTGGCTAATTATATGCATAATATGGACAAAAGGTACTTAATAATGCTTATATTGTGTTTTCAGTCCAAAAGACATGCTTGGAAGCACAAGGAAAAAGGAGAAGCAATTAGAGACCAAAGAATGAAGGAAAAAGGGAAAACTACACACTTACTCGGCGAGTCCACGCTAGTACTCGGCGAGTTCATTAGAATGTTCCCGAAAGAAAAGTCAAGATTCCTTGCCGAATACGGATTTCACACTAGTACTCGGCGAGTGCCCGACCTACTCGCCGAGTAGCTCCTGTTTTGTGATAATTATAAATAGCGGGTTTTAATCCGATTGAGGGACTTCTGAAACCTTTGGGGAGAAGCAAGCTGCGATTGAAGAGCCAGAAGAACCCTAGAGAACGAAGATATAACCTAGAATCCAATTCCGAAGAAGATTTGAGGCACATTCTCATCATTTTACTTAATCTATTGTTTCTCAATTATGGTTAGACAATTAGAATTCGTTTTATTGCTGTTAATTACCTCAATCATGAGCTAAAACTCTTAAACTTCTGTTGGGGATACAAAATTGATATTATGGTTTGATTTTATGGTAGGACTAATTTAATATTGGTGATTTTGTTGATTATAGCTTATTAAAGAACCTTATGTGTGAATGATAACTAATTTTCTGTTAATAGGAAGATAATTAAATAGTATGAACATCTTTTAATTATCAACCCCATATGTTTATGTGACCACTTTATCATATGTCTAGGACTAACGAATGTGAAACTAGAATTAATAAGAAAAATTAGGTAAATTCATGTGTGAGCTTGTTTGATGACCATCAGCAAGAGGTTAACTAAAGGACCAATTTAGTTAGCTATTACAAGTCTAAATTAACCCGAATAAATAATCTAGTGAATTAAATTAAATTAGACAACTGATCACTGTTTGAGTTAGTTTGTTTTCTAAGGATTATCGTAGCGAACGCAAGACTAATCACTTGAATCGGTAGCCAATAGAAGAATTAATCCATTGCACTATTACCATAATATCAACCATAGGATCAATTGAGTTGAACTAAACAGAAGTCCCCTTTATTACTGAATTCAGTTAAATCTTTGTTTTTCTAGTTCTTAGCTCAAGTAGTATTAGTAAGTTTCTAGTCTTGAAAAACTAGAGAAAACCCATATTTACTATTTAATTTAGATAAAATTAGTCTTTAGTTTTAATTTACCGTTCCCTGAGTTCGACACTCTACTCACTTAACTATACCACTAAAAGACAGGTTCACTGCCTTTGTGTGCTTAATTTATAACTCAAAAGTTGGATTAAAACCAGTGCATTTTACACACATCAAGTTTTTGGCGCCGTTGCCGGGGAACGGTTCTAAATTAGCACTAATTTCTATTTTTATCGATCATTTGTGTGGGATTTATCTTACACAAAGTTAATTCTGAGGTAATTTAGTAGTTAGTATAGGTTTTGATCAATACATGTTTTAATAAATTAAGTAGAAAATTTTTCTGTTTTTACCTTGAACTCGCCGAGTGCACTCGACGAAACTCGGCGAGTCCATCACTGTTCACAGTTTTAGCTTTTATTTTATTTTTGTTCTTTTTACGCGTTTTTCTTGTTTTATTTGCAGTTGTTTCATGACCCGAGGATCTGATACACCTTTGATCCCTCCTCTAGACGACCCGGAATCCGCCCTAAGGAAGAACAAAGGAAAATCCGTTGGAGAATCCGCTTCTTCAAGGAATTCGCCACTAAAGAACCTAAAGTCCGTTTTCAGCAAGAAGAAGAGCAGCAAATCAGGAGCATCCAGTGCCTCTTTGACAATCGAAGACCCTATTAAAGAAGACGCCGAGCACGACACCGAGGAAGAAGAAGACCCTACATTCGGTCACATTTTCGATTCCGACGACGAATTAGCTATTCTCATGGCTAACATTGATGAAGTCCCCATGGGGGAATGGAAGAAGAGGATACGCGATGATACTGGACCGGGACTTGTGCAACCCGCAATCCCCGCTACTGCTACTTTTGAGCTCAAGGGTCACATCCTGGCTCTACTTAAGGAGATCCCCTTCACAGGCAAAGACCACGAAGACGCTTATAAACACTTGGACGAAGTCAATGATGTAGCTGATTATTTCAATGTTCCAAATGTGCCTCGGGAAACTCAGCTACTTCGCATGCTTCCGGTCACTTTGAAGGGTGCTGCCAAGGATTGGCTCAAGTCATTGCCCCCAGGATCTATCACTACATGGGCCCAAATGAAAGAAGATTTCATTGATCAATTCTGCCCGCCATCCAAGATATCGAAGCTAAAGAAAGCCATAGCCAACTTTGAACAACAAGCTGGAGAATCACTATATGAAGCGTGGGAGAGGTACAAGAGCTTGCTAAGGAATTGCCCACATCATGACCTCAATAGTCAACAAGAAGTCTCCATCTTCTATGATGGAGTAAATGTTACCACTAGGCAATTACTTGACTCGCAAGGTCCACTCACGAAAAAGGCACCTCCAGTGATAAAGCAACTAATTGAAGAATTCTCTAAGCATTCTAGAGAATACCACAATCCAAGAAATGATGTGACAAGGGGGGCCGCCTATGCAGCTTCAGAAGACTTGTCAGCAGTTATGGCTATGCTAAAAACCATGGATAGGAGGATGGATAAAATGGACCAAACGATACATGCTATTCGGGTGGGTTGCAAAAATTGCAATGGGCCTCACCTTAATAGAGACTGCGATTTGGATGAGAATGGCAACAAAAAGGTGCAAGTTTGTTACTCAAGTGGGGACCGATATGATGAAGATTGGCGTAGACCAAAGAAAGAGTGGCTCCCTTATGACGAGTACAAGGAGGCTAAGGAAGAGAAGTTCAAGCAAAAGGGAAGGGGTTTTTACCAAAAGGAGGAGCCATCACAAGAAAGAAAACCAAGTTTGGAAGAAATGCTTACCAAATTTGTAGCTGCTTCAGAAAAAAGACATAGTGATCATGATGCTGCAATTCAAGAAACAAGGACCATGCTTAGAAACCAGCAAGCATCTATCCACAACATAGAAACACAGCTGGGGCAACTTGCTCAACAAATAAACCAGAGATCACCGGGCGAACTTCCTAGCAAAACCGAAAACAACCCATGAGGCGCGCACATAAACATAGTCACAACAAGAAGTGGGAAAATAATCACTCCTCTGGCCCCTATTCAGAATGAAGCACCCAAAGAATCACAGAAGGAGGAAGCAGAAAATCAAGCAGAAAGTCAAAATCTTCAATCTGACAGCTATACTCGCCGAGTACAAAATAAGGACTCGGCGAGTCCACTGCCAAATCCGAACAATCCATTGCCATACCCAGCCCGAGCCAAGAAACTGAAACAGGAAGAGGAGTACCAGAAGTTTCTAGATCATATAAAGACTCTTCAGATCAACATACCCTTCATCGAGGCTGTTGCACAAATGCCCAAATATGCAAAGTTCCTTAAGGAACTTCTCACTAATAGAAGGAAGATGGAGGAAGTAAAGAAGGTAGTCCTCAATGAAAATTGCTCAGCCGCCATGCTCAACAAACTACCAAAGAAGAAGGGTGACCCGGGGAGCTTAACTTTACCTTGCCAATTTGGCAATTTAGCTACCACTCATGCCTTGGCTGATTCAGGAGCAAGTGTGAATTTAATGCCTTATTCATTCTTCAAGAAGCTGGATCTCCCGGAACCAAGACCAATTCGTATGGCGATTCATTTAGCTAACAAGACAATCACTTTCCCAAGAGGAATATGTGAAGACTTAGTGGTCAAAGTGGACAAGTTTGTCTTTCCCACTGATTTCATAATTCTAGACATGGAGGCGGATCCTCAAGTCCCAATCATCCTTGGAAGACCCTTCCTCAACACGGCAAGTGCTATAGTAGACATGAGGGACTCGAAGCTCACTTTGCGGGTAGGAGAAGATTCAGTCACATTTGGGGTTGATCAAGCTATGAAGTATGCACGAAATAGTGACGACACGGCATTCTCAATTGACATGCTTGATGAATTATTGGAGGAATGCATAAGTGAAGATTCCAGCAAGTTCACAATTTCCGATGAAGAATTTGATGCAGAAAAAGACTTAATGGACATCGAGAGGCTGCTGGAAGAAGCTGAGTTTGAAGAGTTGATGAGGCAATCTGACACTTCAACTCGCCGAGTAGGGTCGACCAACTCGCCGAGTCCGAGCGAAAAAAAAACAGAATTCGTAAAGTCAGCTACAAACTCGCCGAGTCCCTTACCTACACTCGGCGAGTACAACAAACAGAACCCAAATTCTGAGCTCAAAAAGTTACCAGAACATTTGGAATATGCCTTCCTTGAAGATGGCCATCAAAAGCCAGTCATTATAGCCTCTGACCTTTCCAACTCTGAAAAGGAAGAACTAGTGCAAGTTTTGAAAAAACGAAAACGGGCCATAGCATGGAGCATTACCGACATTAAGGGAATAAGTCCATCTTATTGTTCACACAAGATTAACCTGGAAGAAGGAGCAAAGCCGGTTGTGCAGCACCAAAGAAGACTAAACCCAAATATGCAAGAGGTGGTCAAGAAAGAAGTGGTCAAGCTTTTAGATGCGGGGATTATATATTCCATTTCCGACAGCCCGTGGGTGAGTCCGGTTCAAGTGGTGCCCAAGAAAGGAGGGATGACAGTCATAACCAACGAAAAGAATGAGCTTATTCCGACACGAACGGTAACCGGTTGGAGAGTGTGCATCGATTATCGAAAACTAAACGATGCCACTCGTAAAGACCATTTTCCCTTACCCTTTATTGATCAAATGTTAGAAAGATTATCGGGCCATAGTTATTATTGCTTCCTAGACGGATTTTCGGGTTATTTCCAAATACCCATACACCCATTGGACCAAGAAAAAACCACATTCACTTGCCCAAGTGGGACTTTTGCTTATCGACGCATGCCCTTTGGGCTATGCAATGCGCCCGCGACATTTCAAAGGTGCATGACAGCCATATTCCACGACATGGTGGAAAAATTCATGGAAGTCTTTATGGACGATTTTTCTGTTTTTGGATCTTCCTTCCACGATTGTCTCACAAATCTTGACCTAATGCTAGCTAGGTGTGAAAATACCGACTTAGTCCTTAATTGGGAAAAATGTCACTTTATGGTTAAGGAGGGTATAGTTTTGGGCCACAAGGTTTCCAAATCGGGAATTGAAGTGGATCGGGCAAAGATTGACACCATTGCCAAATTACCTCCACCAACTAATGTGAAGGGTATTAGAAGTTTTCTAGGACACGCGGGTTTTTACCGGCGTTTTATCAAAGATTTTTCTAAAATAACTAGACCTCTAACACAATTACTCCTAAAAGATGCACCATTTAATTTTACTAAAGAGTGTTTAGAGGCATTTGAATTTTTAAAGGAAAAATTGACTAATGCCCCGATCATGGTTGCACCAAATTGGAATTTACCATTTGAAATAATGTGTGATGCTAGTGATTTTGCATTAGGAGCTGTCCTTGGTCAAAGGGTTGATAAGCACTTCCAACCCATATATTATGCCAGCAAGACTTTAAATCCAGCCCAAGAAAACTACACCACCACGGAAAAGGAATTATTAGCTGTGGTGTACGCTTTTGATAAATTCCGCCCTTATTTAGTTTTATCTAAAACAACTGTTTTTACTGACCACTCTGCTATCAAGTATTTGTTTGCCAAACAGGATGCCAAGCCAAGATTGATACGATGGGTTCTACTTCTTCAAGAGTTTGACATAGAGATACGCGACAAAAAGGGAATGGAGAATGTAGCAGCTGACCACTTGTCAAGGCTTGAAAACCCGCGATTGCAAGAAGATAGAGTTGGAGATGATTTTCCGAACGAGTATATTATGGTGACTGTGGGAGAAGAACCATGGTTTGCAAATATAGCTAATTACTTAGCTAGCAATTACCTCCCAAAAGATCTCACAAGTCAACAAAAGAAGAAATTCTTTTCCGAGATAAAGTATTACTTTTGGGATGAACCATATCTTTTCCGAAGCTGCGCGGATGGAATCATACGAAGATGCGTGTTCGGGAATGAAAGCTGGAAAATATTGGAGCAATGTCATAGCGGGCCTACGGGTGGACATCATGGAGCACATTACACTGCTAAGAAGATCTTTGACACTGGGTTTTACTGGCCCACGATTTTTAAAGATGCAACCCAGTTTGTCAAAGAATGTGATGCATGTCAAAGAGCTGGAAACATTTCGTCTCGAAATGAAATGCCACAACATAGTATCCAAGTGTGCGAAGTATTTGATGTGTGGGGGATCGATTTCATGGGACCATTTCCCATATCCAAAGGCAACAAATACATATTAGTGGCGGTAGATTATGTATCCAAGTGGGCAGAGGCACAAGCTCTGCCAACTAATGACGGTCGGGTAGTGGTGAAGTTTTTAAAGAAGTTATTTTCAAGATTTGGGGTCCCGAAAGCTCTCATAAGTGACCGAGGCACTCATTTTGCCAATGATCAACTAGAGAAGGTGCTAAGTAAATATGGGGTAACCCATAAATTTTCAACATCCTACCATCCACAAACTAGTGGACAAACCGAAGTGATAAATCGAGCTTTAAAGAGAATCTTGGAGAAATCGGTAGGGAGCAATCGAAAAGAATGGTCGGATAAGCTAGACGATGCACTTTGGGCCTTCCGTACAGCTTTCAAAACCCCCATTGGTACTACACCATATAGGTTAGTTTATGGAAAGCAATGTCATTTACCGGTGGAGATAGAGCATAAAGCTTTTTGGGCTTTAAAGATGTGCAACTTCAACATGGAGGAGCTCAAGAACAACCGGTTAATGCAAATGAATGCTCTTGAGGAACTTAGAAATGATGCATACACTAGTTCTTTGATCTATAAAGAGAAAACTAAGAATTGGCATGACAGGAGGATCAAGGAAAATAAAGAATTTCATGAAGGGAAAAAGGTGTTGCTCTTTAATTCAAGGTTAAAACTCTTCTCGGGCAAACTCAAGTCAAGATGGGATGGTCCTTTCGGGTGAAGAAGGTGTTTCCACATGGTGCTATAGAGCTATTGTCAAAAGATGGCACCCCGTTCAAGGTCAATGGACATAGAGTCAAAAAGTATGAAGAAGGAGTTCCAAGGAATGACGGCATGGAAGAATTGATGTTGCTGGAAGGGATTACAGCCACGTAGAATGGGAGGAGTCCAGCTAATGACTCCTTAAAAAGAAGCGCTTCCGGGAGGCAACCCGAGTTTAGAGTTTGCATTTCTTTTTCCTTTACTTTCTTTTTAATTCTTTAGGATCTTTTTCATTCATCTTCTTCTGGAAATATGTTCTAAATGATTGCTTGAGGGCAAGCAATGCTTAGAGTGTGGGGTAGTGGGTTATAAAAAAATTAATTAAATTCAATTTTTGTCAAGCTGCAAGCTTTACTCGCCGAGTAGGTACGAGTACTCGGCGAGTGCTTGCCTAAATAACCACCGCGTAAAAGCATTTGTACTCGGCGAGTAGCCAACTTACACAGACGGTATAAAAATCGGAGAAATAAGGGTTTTTACCCATTTTACCCACACACTCGCCGTGCACAGCCTCCTTCAAGCGATTTCTGTGATTTTAGGCTTAATCCTCGACTTTCAAGGGAAAGGGTACCATGTCCAGATGAGGTCAGTCTTCAAGAGGGGGAAGCCAAGGGGACATCCCGTGGCTCTCGTTCCGCCAAATCACATCTAAATCGTCTCAAGCCCGTGCCATAAACAAGTTAGAAGCTTTAAAACAGAAAGAGATTCATTTACCCAATGCAGTGGATTGGGATTGGATAGGGAAAGTTGGTTTGGAAGAAGAGCTAACACCATATTTGGTGAAAGAATGTAATTTGGGGGATTCAACTATCATATGTGATGGTTGGCTACAACTTTTCAAAATTCAAGAACCAGTCTACGCTGAATTATGTTGGGATTTTTTTGCTACCATCTCATTCCGAGGTGGTAGTGAGTACTACAATCCCAATGTAGTTTCCTTTTCTCTTGGTGGAGAGCTGCGACAATGCAGCATGGCTGAATTTTCATGGAGGCTTGGAATCTATGAGTAAAGCACTATGTTGAATGAAGATTTTGAAGTTTTTTTAGAGAATTGCCACAAAGATCTCCCCGAGGGAGTGGTTGCTTCTACCTGGTGGAATACTATTGCTAACCGGGTGTACATCCCATCTACCGCACAGGAGGGTCACATACGTTCACCGATCCACCGTCTCATTCATCGGTTCATCGCTAGCACGATTAATATGCGAAAGGACTGGGACAAGGTCCCGACCCTTGACATCTTTTATCTTTGGAGTATTATTACTCTTGATGTTTTCTGCAATCTCCCCTATCGCATAGCCAAGTATCTTGCTGAAGGGGCTGTTAAGGAGAAGATGAACTCCAAGATTAATGGAGGGATGTTTGTGACGAGGCTTGCAAGGTCATTTGGGGTATTAGATTTGCAAGAGTCAAGGGCGCTGACGGTCATTTATCCCCCTCCGTTCAACACCGCATTATATAGGAGGGCAAGGATTGTGGAAAATTTTGGTGATTCTTTTTCTATTCCTCGTGCGGATGAGCCAGTTAACCCCGAGGAGCCGGGAAGGCGAGTGAGGCAACGAAGTGAGCGGGTACGGGAAGACCCACCGGTTATTCCGGTGGAAGAAGAGAACGATGGATGGAATCAACTTGAGTGCCGGCGCTACTTGGATGATATTGGAAGAGGAGTTAACTATAACAATCAATCATTTGACTATCTCTTCCAACAAATGAACATCGCACCGAGACCTGGACCCGGCTACCCCTACATCATGAGTTGGGAAGAAAGGATGAGGAAAGGCAATGAAGGAGGAGGAAGTGGAGCTGGAGGAGCCGACGTAGATGATGAAGAATGAAGAATGTTTCTTTTGTGTTTTTAATTTATTTTCGTGATGTTTGATTTGGACCACTTGTTAAACTTGGATGATTTTATTTCTCGTTAGGACTTTTGGTTGCTTTCAATTTTGTCTGTTTTTTTTTTCAGGATTGGAAGGTTAGGATGCATTTAGAAGTCTTATGGGTCAAGGTTCAAGTCAAGAATGTTCAATTGGGAGTGCGCAGTCTTTTCCATTAAGTTTGAGTCCGTTAGAGTTGGGAGTGTAGAGTGCTCTATTACTGAAGTAATTAGAGAAAGAGTCACTGAATTACCCCAATCCAGCACTTCAGTCGAATGGAAAACTCAGCGCCTACTCGCCGAGTGCACATACCTTACTCGGCGAGTGCATGGACTAATTCACGACTTCTCTGCCAGTTAGCAACATACTCGCCGAGTACACGACTTACTCGCCGAGTCTATCATCATTTTTCGGATTCCAGAGTTGTTTTGGGCACGTTCATTGCAGTTTTATCCGATTCTTTCATAGAGGATCATTGCTGAAGGTTTCTAGGAGCTGTATCCTACATCTTTGAGTCATTTGCAAGTCTACCACACGCGACATGACACCCAAGACATGGATGAGCTGTTTCCATGTTTAAAGTCATTCAAAAACGGAGCTACATTGAAGATGATCAGCCTCGCCACTACTATTCCAGGGGAGTTTGTTCCAATTCCCTCTTTATTTTTTTATGTTTCTTATTCATGCATAATATGCAATGGGGACATTGCATAAATTAAGTGTGGGGTAGGGGGTTGGTTACATTTAGTTAAAATTTAGATTAATTTTAAAAGTTTGCATAAAATTGCTAGGGCTAATTTAGATATTTTGGTAAAAACAATTAGGGATCATACTAGTATTATATTTGATGATTCCATGAGGACCCAAATGTTTAGTTGAGCCTATATACGTTCTAGTGCATTTGTGGCTCCCTTATTCTAGTGAAATCATGAGACAAAAACACAACCTCGCTTAGCCCAAAGGATGTAATATGTTTAGCATTGTGTACTTGAAATGTATCCAGGAAAATTGTTATCATTAATCAATAAAGGTTGAAGTTGAGTGCCCCTGCTTAAGCATGTAGGTTTTGAGTGAAAGAAAAAAAAAGTGAGTTACATGAAAAAAAAAGAGAATTACAAAAGAAAAGTTGTAAGAATTTTTGGAGCATCAAACTCAAATATGAAATTAGAAGATCAAAAATTCCAAGAAATTCAAAAAGTTGAAGATACCAAAAACCAAACAACAAAGTGGTGAATTCAAAGAGATCAAAGATCAAATGCCAAAGAAATGAAGAATTCCAAAGAGCTCCAATGTGGTATCATACATTGTAATTATCTAGATTATGTATGCTTAGGTTACTCAACCAAAAACACCTTGAGGTTAAGAGGTTTTCTGAGGATGGATTCGGAGGGATGCATAAAATGAGCATAGTTTGGGGTGAGTGGGCGAGTGTTTATGAGGATTGTGAGTATTTAGAATTAGGGGGTCCTTAGGAAAAAATTTAGACACAAATGCATGCGTTGCGGTCTTGGCATAATGGCTGGGTTCAATTGGGATTGTCTTATGTGATATTAGCGTGCTAAAATTCGGTTTTGCTTGGGGGCAAGCAAAAGTCAAGTGTGGAGTATTTTGATATGTGCATAATTAATCATATGTTTAACATATATTTCTATTCATTTCTGGCTAATTATATGCATAATATGGACAAAAGGTACTTAATAATGCTTATATTGTGTTTTCAGTCCAAAAGACATGCTTGGAAGCACAAGGAAAAAGGAGAAGCAATTAGAGACCAAAGAATGAAGGAAAAAGGGAAAACTACACACTTACTCGGCGAGTCCACGCTAGTACTCGGCGAGTTCATTAGAATGTTCCCGAAAGAAAAGTCAAGATTCCTTGCCGAATACGGATTTCACACTAGTACTCGGCGAGTGCCCGACCTACTCGCCGAGTAGCTCCTGTTTTGTTATAATTATAAATAGCGGGTTTTAATCCGATTGAGGGACTTCTGAAACCTTTGGGGAGAAGCAAGTTGCGATTGAAGAGCCAGAAGAACCCTAGAGAACGAAGATATAACCTAGAATCCAATTCCGAAGAAGAGTTGAGGCACATTCTCATCATTCTACTTAATCTATTGTTTCTCAATTATGGTTAGACAATTAGAATTCGTTTTATTGCTGTTAATTACCTCAATCATGAGCTAAAACTCTTAAACTTCTGTTGGGGATACAAAATTGATATTATGGTTTGATTTTATGGTAGGATTAATTTAATATTGGTGATTTTGTTGATTATAGCTTGTTAAAGAACCTTATGTGTGAATGATAACTAATTTTCTGTTAATAGGAAGATAATTAAATAGTATGAACATCTTTTAATTATCAACCCCATATGTTTATGTGACCACTTTATCATATGTCTAGGACTAACGAATGTGAAACTAGAATTAATAAGAAAAATTAGGTAAATTCATGTGTGAGCTTGTTTGATGACCATCAGCAAGAGGTTAACTAAAGGACCAATTTAGTTAGCTATTACAAGTCTAAATTAACCCGAATAAATAATCTAGTGAATTAAATTAAATTAGACAACTGATCACTGTTTGAGTTAGTTTGTTTTCTAAGGATTATCGTAGCGAACGCAAGGCTAATCACTTGAATCGGTAGCCAATAGAAGAATTAATCCATTGCACTAGTACCATAATATCAACCATAGGATCAGTTGAGTTGAACTAAACAGAAGTCCCCTTTATTACTGAATTCAGTTAAATCTTTGTTTTTATAGTTCTTAGCTCAAGTAGTATTAGTAAGTTTCTAGTCTTGAAAAACTAGAGAAAACCCATATTTACTATTTAATTTAGATAAAATTAGTCTTTAGTTTTAATTTACCGTTCCCTGAGTTCAACACTCTACTCACTTAACTATACCACTAAAAGACAGGTTCACTGCCTTTGTGTGCTTAATTTATAACTCAAAAGTTGGATTAAAACCAGTGCATTTTACACACATCAACATACTAGTAAACTATAATAGGTATAGTTTAGGGGTTCAGTTCATACTATAACTAGTACAGGGAGGAGCATACTATATCTAGTACATGGAGGAACATACTATAACTAGTACTGGGAGGAGCATACTATAGCTAGTACAGTGAGGAACATACTATAACTAGTACAAGGAGGAACATACTATAACTAGTACAGGTAGGAAGATACTATAACTATAACAGAAGAACACATCATGATTTACACACTTATACTAATTATTCCCAGTAACCTAGGAAGGGAACGTATCATTAACTCATTGTTCTAAACCAAAGATGATAATAAACGTGGTATAAGGTTATATATATATGGTGCATCTACAAAATGCGATGATTTATATATATATATATATATATATATATATATATATATATATATATATATATATATATATATATATGGGGTACGTCTACACAATACCCGATTTATTTAAAAAGGGTACATCTACAAAGTACCGGACAATAATAAATAAAACATGTTGATATATACAAAACTCACAACTTACTCGTAACATGAACATTCAGTTAGAAGGGGGCCTATAATGCTAACTTTATGATTCCTCGGTAGATACATCAAGGATATATGTTAATCGGATCCAACAGACAGTAGGATGTGTGCTTTCCGCTTCACTTCCTGTTCCTTGTTTGGTTGTGGGCTTAGAGCAGATGCACCCAATCTACTATCTATTTGATCTTAGCTATATATATATATATATATATATATATATATATATATATACACTCCGTATACACCAAGTAATCATAAGGAGTACTAGGTATGGGTCAGGTCTTAGTATACAAATTCAATACACCGTTTTCTAGTACAAAAACATACTTTTCAGATAGAAAACTTAGTAGACTAAACTAGAAACTTATCAGTAAAAGGGTTTAATCCATTTTATTAAACCAGTATAACTTAAAGGACCTTTGGTGGTTAATTCTATAATACCTTAGTTTATACATTAGGGTTATAAATAATTAATATCCGATAGGCAGTTGGATGTGTGCTTTCCGCCTTACTTCCTGTTCCTTGTTTGGTTGTGGGCTTAGGGCAGATTCACACAATTAACTACCCGTTCGATATTAGATTATATATAGCTAGTATAAACTAAGTGATTATGGAAGGAACTATTGTGGTTACCATTTTTACTAAAGGAAATAAGGGTTTTTCTTAAAGAATGTTTTCATCAAATATAAAGGAACTATTACAATTAACTCCGTAAGTACCAAATGTTATATACAATGAAGATCTAACAAACAATGGGATGTGTGACTTCCGCCTCATTCCCTGTTCCTTGTTTGGTTGTGGGTTTAGGGCAGATTCATACAATCGATTGTTTGTTTGATCTGGATTCTATATAACTTGTATCCATTTAGTACTCATAAAAGGAATTGTAGAGTCATTTTTACTTATTTTTCATCATATCAGAAGATATAGGATTTTCTGGAGGAACAGGCGAACTTTTCTAAAATGAATTTTCAACTTACATTACATCACTAAAATACTTATGAACTCACCAGCTTAAATGCTGATCTACTCTTTCAAAATAACTTGTATTCTCAGGAAACTAGTAGACAGGTACGCGCACTGGGATTCAGAAGATGGGTCATAGTAGCTTCAAGTCTTGTTTTGTTATTTACTTTTGGAGTCTAACTTTTGTGAATCACTTACTTTATAAGCACTTTAATATTAATGCGATGGTTGTGTGTTACTTTGATTACTATGATACATGTGTTGTGATACTAAACATGACGTCCTTCGCCCCCGAACGTTTCCACCGTTCTGGTTTGGGGGTGTGACATAAGATCAACGTGTAACTTCTTGAATGCATCACCCTCCTTGTAAGATCTAGTTGACGCCGACTCTGCATCTTTTCTTCAAGAACAACTGCCCTCTCACTGACGCTGATGCACACGCTGATTGACATGTTGCTTCATGTTGATGAGACCAGATGGGGGATAACACTGCCACCAGTTGTTCTTCTGGACACATATCTCTTTTGTATTAAACAACCTATTTTGGTTGTAGTGATATGAAGTGGAATTTTGTGACATGGCGCACCTAAGTTCCAGAGACGCTGTCACTGCAACTCCATCACCTCAAAGATCCAAAGGCGTCTGCAACAAGACAGTGATCCCATCTTTTATTCCTTCATGGATCATAATGAATGGAAACTTCGAGTTTTGTCTTGGTGACTCTCATAACTAGAAAGTTACAAATATTGGATCCCTCTAACTCGTTGGTTACAAAGACTAGTTCATTCTTTTCCTTTGTTCTTGGTGAACATGAAGCTTGGAATCAATCTGCAGAATCTTAACGATTAAAGGCATTCCCGCTTATTGTTTACTCTGAATTTGTGTTTTTGTGTGATATGGTTGATCTTGTCTATTCTCTTTTATAGCCAAAATTCAAGGGGTAAATATCTTGGTAAGATGGAGGTGCATTAATGACCATTAAATTCTAAATATTTGATGAAACGGGTCTTTATCTCCTTCCTGAAAAAGCTGCACATATTTCGCTAATAGGAATATTTTCTTGTTTGACTAACTTTTTTGTTTGTATTTGTATATTTTTTAAGGGGGAATCTGATGTAGGATATTCTAAGCCTAGTATGAAACTTCCGACACATCATCGTCCCTAGAAACATGTCGTTGTATGTGACAAAATCTCTCTAAGTTTCTCATCAGCGAGACCATCTGCTGAGAACATTGAGTCACCCCTCATGTTGATTGTCTAACATTTTCTACACTTTCTAAGTGAGATTGTCTGGTCCAAATAAAAAAATCTATCAAAAGGCTGTGGTGTTTATTTTTAATTAATCGTTTTTACCTGACCCTGTCCCTGGAAGTATGCTTGTCATATATTCACCAAGTCTCATGTTCTGCTGAAACATTGAGCATAATCTAATGGCTTACACCGATTGCATATTCATCAGCGTAGGTGATACTTGTTTGGTCCTTAAATGGCAAAGGGTTGTTCATGTCCCTTGCCTCCTAGTTTGAGGTATGACATGGTACCATTATAAGTTAATGGTGAATCTTTGATTCTATATTGCAACTTACTCTATGATTAGGAAGTTTAACCACTTCTTGTTGATGTGTTAAACTGTTAATGATTCATGCTGATTTTACCTCAGCGTGACTGAAACAATCCATTCTATCCTTTATCTTCTTAATAAAACTTAACGATTCACTGTATTATACCACACATTGATTAAAATTTGAAACTCTGTGTCGATGGTTAGTCTATGTACCGTAGTCTATCACATGTACCAATCCATTCTTGCCCTTATAATCTTCTTTAAAGCTTTATGATTCAGTGTAATGTACCATACGCTGATGAGAGCTTGACAAAGCTATTACGATGGGTATATCATTGTCTGTGATATATTACACGCACCTATCCACTCTTTCCACTTTTCTTCTAATAAAATTGATCTATGAGTCAGCGTCTGAAACCACACGCTGATGAGATCTCACAATACTATGTCAATGAATGGTAGTTTAAGACCACACTATTAAGAGACATCACAAACTTAAAGGCATTCGATGATCAATTACGCTGATGTTCATTGTTGTTGATGACATGTCTCACTAATGTAACTTATCTCAACGGTAACTTTTTGGATGACGACTGAAAGATTCATCATTATCTTGGGATTTGAGATTTTTACGACGCATATATCTTCCTTCGTGATTATGTAAAAAGGAAGAAACGTTTTGGGTATAAATTGGGAATTCTTCATCCTAGGTCACTTTTACAAGTTATTTAAGAAATTGGCTCTCTCTTTCAAAAAGACTCCTAAATCGACATCTTCCTCAAAGCTTTCACCATGTCAAAGCCTCTGTACGAGCTTGTCCCCAACGAAAATGTCATCAAAGGTCCTCATGCCCCTGTCTCTCCTATCATTCAAGCGAACAATGTGCCATTCACCGATGAAATCCCAAAGCAGTTTCAAAGTCAAGAATCGAAGACTTTGTCTACTATGTTAAAAGCGGTCCTCTTCGATATGCATTTTGCGACTTCCCGGACCCATTCTACCCTAAACAAGTATGTGAGCTCTACTACATATTCTCTATTGATACTAATGCTTGGACCATTACTGGAACTATTGGAGATGGTTAATTTAGGGTTACTATTGATGCGAAATCCTTTACAACTGCTCTTTGTCTTCCTCGCTTTGAAGATTACTCTGAAACTCCCTATGAAGAAAGTTGCAAATTTGTTCATGAAAAATTAGGGTATAATTTCAAACTTAAGGGTCTCACTTGTGATCCATACAAGAACACTCTTCGTCAGTGTTTTAATGCATGATGGAAGTATTTAACTAGTGTGATTGGCAAATGTCTCGGACACAAGACTTGGAGTTTGGAGCAGCTGAATCTTTTTCAGAAAATGATTTTATTTTCAATAGTATACAACAAAAGACTGGATTTTTCTTGACTGTTTCTTAATATAGTGATTGACTGCTTCACTGGGAACAAGAAGCCAACTTATGTTCCTTATACACGTTGGCTTGGACTGGCCCTATCACATAAAGAAGGATATGTTGAGAATCACGGGGTTATCATTCCAATTCCTGCCAGTTCTATTAAGATTATCAATTCCGCTCCATCTAAAGGTGACTTGCCTCACTACTAGAAAAACAACCTTTTACGACGTGCAATGCATGTCGTAAAACGCTCAGACGACGCGCAAATGCATGTCAAAGAAGGCCCTGTCATAACGAGAGACGACACACTTTTGCGCGTCGTCTATAGATGACGCGCATTTACGACGCGCAGTTACGACACACATTTACGACGCTCATTTACGACACACAATGCGTATCAAGGAAGGCCCTGTCATAAAGGAAGACGACACGCATTTGCATGTCGTAACCTTACCATACACGTTTAGGAAACGCATTGCGTATCATTATAGCCCCTGTCATAAATGAAGATGACACACATTTACGTGTCATAAACTTCAGCAACCATTTACAATATGCATATACGATGTGCCTTTACGATAATCTTTTACGCATAATACAAAAATATAGAAAAAATATATATACAAAAACAATCAGTTTCATCCAATAACATCATGTCAAAAAATTATAATACATTGATATTAAAGGGATCTGATTGTACATTGTTATTAAGAGGTTTTCCCCAACTATATAACCTAATACTACATTGCTATAAAGGGGCACCTTTCTTGTTTTAGTTCCTCATCATTAAGCTGTCTAAAGAAGCTCTGAAACCCTTCATGTATCCAACCAATCATCATGTCTGTTAGCTTCAATATCAATCCCAACTCTTGATCAAAAACAACACGGAAATCCTACACAATAATCATGTCAGTTGTACAATATCAATATCAACTAATTAATAATACACATGGTATATATGAGAGTGGAATCAAAATGATCTACCAATAAGAGGTTTATACTGTCTTGAATCAGAAAAGAAAACCAACCAAACCATTACACTTTAATCCTTGTTCATATTAAAAAATTACTTTCTATACATATCCAAAGACTGACTAACCAGATATTTCAAGAAGAAGATGACTAACCAGATATATAAACATGTATGTATAATTAATAAATTATATTACTCATCATTCAAAACATATATAATATAATATTATTATTATACCTGCATAATAAGTTCCAGGAACAGCAAGCTCTAAGTCACGACACTCTACTAATTCTAGAGAAACTGACTGCATTTACACAAAAGGAAAACAATCAAACACCAACTTTGAGTATTCCTTCCTTCATATGGTAAAAAGAAGACACAAAAAAAAAAGTAAATACATGAAATAAGTTACATTGTTGTGATTTGCATTTATCCCTACAATTTAACTTTAATGGCATTAAAAAAATATGCATGAAATAAGTTACTTGCCTGCAGGTCTAGAGTTGTAAGAGATTGAAGCTACTTATCTATCCTTCTACAGACATGATAGTACAGATCCCAGGCCTTAAGAAAAAACACATTTAAATGATGAAGATATGAGATTCTGTTATTCAAGATGATGCACTTAGATATTATTATAGAGAAAACATGTGTGTTGTGTTGTTTCTAATGTCACCTTCTTCAAGCATTTCATGCAATGGTTCTAAAACCTTAAGCATTCCCTCAATATTATGTTCACCAAAATACAACCGACACAAGTTGTGCCTTCACATAAAACAAATCTAGCTGTCAGCTAAAAACCCTAAACCCGAAATTAATCAACAGTCATTGACTCATTATTATTAAGTTATTATTGCACCTGATCAACCAACAGACCACTGTGCTGCCTCACTTTGTCAACCACTTCCTGAGCTGCAGCCTTCCTCAAATTGCTTATTGACTTACATGCGACAAGAAGAGGGTACATAAGAGCCTGAAATGGATTTTGAAACAGGTAAGTCTACATGGTGTTTTATGTTCTAAAAGGGTAAAAAAGGAAAAACAGAAGACCTGTGGATGGCTTTGTCCTATGCGAACGAGAAGAGATTGTATCAACTCTCTCACAGCATGATTATTTGAGTGGATTCTTGCAATGATCTGAGTTAAAACAACCAACCATGTGTTCATGTTAACATGTGAAAAACCTTTATGTAGTGTTGTTTGAACATCAGCAGTAGCTCCATGGTTGAACCACAAAGTGAGAAGACGAAGGATGTCCTGGAAAAATAAAAAAAGTAAACTCATAAACATTAAAGATATATGAAAAAACAATGGAATAAACCATTCCATTCGTTTCTTATAATGACTCACCTGCAAGCTATCATCAACCACCTTTGCACTGTGCTGTAATGTAACTCAACATACAAATTTCTTTTTTTCTAAATAACTAGAAAAAATATATATTTATAATTTATTACCTTCCATTGAAGAGAACATCAAACCAACATGCTAAACCATGTATCCTTGTGCCCACAGAAGCAGTGAATTTTAATGGAATGTCAATTTCATACAAATCCTCTTCCTATAAATGGAATTAACAAAAATAAAATCCAGAATTCACATTCATTTAGTGAAAAACATGAATTAAACACAAATAATATTATAGATTAAACAAACATTAAAAGCATTTACGAGTAATAAAAGAAATATGGAACCACACCAAAAGATATTTCACATGATAAGAAAGCATTATGTTTCAACTTTCATCTTTTGTTTTAGGAAAAAATATGATTTTTTACCCATAACGGCAATGTATTTAAGTATTGGTATAAATATGGCTATTATCAGTAAAGAAATGTAAGCATGTTCCTAATATGGGTAACAAATTGTAATATTAAGAATTACATTATTAAAAATTAAATTATTAAAGATTGCAATTGAATGTTAATGACATTCATAACAAAATCGGATATAGTTTAATGTGTGAAATGGAAGAAAGAGAAACATATGAAAAATATCCTTGGAATGCAGTTCCATGTAAAGCTGTTAAATCAACCCCATAATAGTTTTGTTGTTGCCAAAAGAGGGCCCGGATAAAAAGTATACATTTTATAGAAATAAGAAACATTATTATATAAAAACTACTTTTCACAAATAATAATACTAATATCAACCAAAAAGCAAATATAATGAAGAAATGATATTAGGAACAAAAAGTCTGTACCTTGTTTGCAATCTCAACATAGAGATACTCAACACTGAATGGTGCCATATGAATTCTGTATGAAGTAATTGTATCCACTGCACAGGGCTATCCCTAGTTCTTGAAAATGAAAATGGAGGTTCTTTTCCAACAGCTTGTTTGATGAAGGTATCCAATGAATCACTCCCTTCCTCTGCTTTTATTGAATCTGCAGAACTACTTTTATTGCATCTGCAGAACTGGTGCCCAAACGTTTTGCAACTGGCATCTATATTCACATGAGTTAGCATTGGTATATACATATTAACAAAATAAATTTTGATAGGGCCTTCCTTGGGACTATGTTTATTTCCCGGATGATTTCGTATATTCCTATAAAGTTCTCGATGCTCAGCAACACAATGATGCACCATTCCAAAACTAGTAAACAAGAAAATAAGATTCATATTCAAGATTTAATAAAAAAATCTGGTGTGAAAAGCTACCTCAACAAACTTCAATTTATAATCAAGATTTCCAAACCGTTGTGTTACTTCATATTCCTCACAAAGGTACTCATATATTTGAGCATATTTTGCCTATCTCCAAACAATCTCTGATCTGAAAAATAACAACTAATAGTACATAATCTGTCAATATCAAAGTTTCTCAGAACAATGTAATCAAGACCTCCCTGTATATCCTCCATCAACAATGGCTTCTCCTTCACCACATAATCTGTTTACACAACCACACATGCTTTATTAAGGCAGGGGTATTATGGACCAAAGTGTTTGAAAAATAAAAGATGTTAAAGTTAAGTTTACTAACCATCTTTTCTTGTTTCTTGAAGCAGTCCAGAAGCATGCCTTCTTATAATGTCTAGCTAAGACTCCACATCATGATCTTCAACATTAAAGAACACAGCAGATCCATATTGGAACACAACCATATAACTATGGGAGCTAGGGTTTTCTTCAACATCAATGTCCTGCAGTAAAAACCTTTTCTAAATTAGACTTTGTAACATATAGTTCTAGAATGAAAAAGTGTGACAAAACCCAAACCATATGATCTGAACTGAAATTGGAAAATCTGAGAGCGATATGGTTTGTTGAGCGTGAAGTAGGAGGAACAAAATGGCTTGATATCTCAACTTGCAGGCTCTTCAAATCAACACATAATAAAAATGATGTTTAAGATTCAAAACTATAATCAAGAACTACATTGATTAAATTTTATCGAGATTACCATTTGTTTACCAGATGAGATTGTGTTTCAAACCCAATCCATGCTTTCCAAGAACTGATTAGCGACCCGTTTGGATTTTTTTCATCTTTGGATACGCCCTTTTCCCCAAGTTCCGCATCCTCTATCGCTCGAATTTGTTGTTCAACCATTTCGGCACCAATTCGTCGTCCAAATCATCATGAGCATCATCATCATCGATTTCTTCTTCACTCTCATCTGTATCTTTAAGAATAAGAAAATGAATGAGATTTTGAAGTAGAAAATGAGAAAGTGTTAGGGAAACAAGAGTGAAACCTTGAGGTTGTCAGCAAGGCGAGGTGAGGTGAGGTACGGCGATCATCTATTGTTGCAGAGGCCAAGGAGAAGTGAGAGCGTTTTCGTTCTTGAAAAAAACCCTCCTGCGTTTTTGTGGAATTTAGTAGTGCGCCGATATAAAAGCCCTAGTTCATGGGTGCGCACTTGTGAGGTACTTGAATTGTTTGGGGATTTTGTTTCCCCTATTAGTTGCATGAAAGACGGACGCGCGTATTAAAATTTTATAAAACGACATCTCTACACGACGTCCACTTAAATTTAGGTGCCTTCCGTGTTTTTAATTTTTTTTGTTGGACATTAATTTTAGGGCACGCACAAATGCATGTCCTCTATCCTTCAAATTTTGCAAAACTGACATTATTTTTTAGGGCACGCACAAATGTGTGTCCTCTATCAGCGTGTGTCATTGTTTGCGCATCATTAAAGGGTTGTTTTCTAGTAGTGCCTATTGCTCTAAGAATGCAAAAATGGATAGAAAACCCCTATGTGGTTGAACTCTCAGATTCCGATGAGGATGATGATAAAGAAGACACTTATGAAGACGTTGGCGAAAAGAATAGTGAGGATGCTTATGAAGAAGGCTCTGGTAATAAAGAAGAGCTGATGACGAAGAAGACACATATAAAGATGAAGAAGAATCAGCCACTGATAAGGGATAAGACTCTGCTCAGGGAATAAACTCTCATCCACGGATAAACAAGCACATTCGAGTTTCATCTACTTCCTCATTCACTCCATATGCAGATGATGTTGCACAATGTGGATCAAACCCTCCTATTATGGAAACTGTTGAACCAATGATCCAAGATAAGTCAGCTCATCCTTCTCCTCAAGCTGAGAATGTTCCTTCTATTCCAACTCCTATCATGACTGTTGACCATCATCAGGAAAATCAAGAAGAATCTAGCACCAACTTTCAAACTACTGTGCTTTCCCAACTTTCTCTAATTGTGTATATTACTCAATCTCTGGGAAAAAGGTTGAATAAAGTTGAAAGGGATGTGGCTACAATGAAGCGAATTATGGCTTTGGATGATGATGATGATGATGATGAATGATGATGATGATGATGATATGGTTGTTGATAACACTCCACCAAACTCTCTAGGTGATAATCTTCCTCCACCACCTCCTCCACCATCTCATCCTCCTCCAAGAACTCCTCCACCACCTCCTGACTCTCCTCCCTAATTTGATGTTGCCAAAAAGGGGGAGAATAATCAAGGGGGTTCTCAGCCAATGCAAATGCAGGTGATGATTGTACCAACTCCATCTCAGCTTGAGATGACCGTAAGCGTTAAAGCTGAAGCTGATCCTCAAAAGCAGATTGTTGTTGCTGATATTCCAGACGCTGATGCAACAATTGATCAACCCATTCAATACACTGGTGACCAATCAGAGACTGATGACTTTGAAGGGTTTTCTTGATCTTGGTTTCATGCCACAAGTTGTTGTTCCCGCTGTTCCTTTAAATGTTGTTTATCCTTATTCTTACTTTGAGGGGGAGATTTGTCAACAGGTTCCTCAAGGAACTAATAGTGACATTGACTCTAATGATGATCAGCTCAATCCTCGAAAGAGGAAGACTTCCTTCTCAGGGGGAGCTAATGACGTTGAACCTGGAAGTTATTCTGATGCTGATGGTGGTGATCCTTCAGCATCTCCTCTTAAAAAGAAAAGCAAACTCATATTTGATCTAGATGAATTAGCAGAAACATGGAGGTTACCTATTGAGGAAGTTAGAGAGATCATGTTAGAATATAATGTTGCTATTTGTCAAAAGAAACAAGCAAGAAAAGAAGAACGTCTGTCTGCCAAACTTGTTCAAGCTCCTGCTTCTGCTGATGAGAGTACTAATGTTCAACGCACTGATAATTAGGTCAAGAAAATCTTCAATAATAATGTGGAGAAACAACACATAGTTTCAGACCTGAATGACTAGATCGATACGAAGAAGTTTGGAGAAGTTCTTACTTGCAGATCAAAGCCTGATCCTATTGTCAAAGTGAGATGCATCAAACTAAGAAACGAGTCCCTGAAGCTTCACTTGGTCAGAAAGAAGTAGAATATAAATACATTAAAGTTGTCTTTGCTTGTGAGCTAGTCAAATTTGGCTACAACGAGTGGATGAATACTCAAGAAACCATTGACAAACACAAGGGTATTCATACTCAGGAAGTGAAGTTGGCAATTCTGCAACTTCTCAACAAAGTCAAGAAGCTAAACCTTGTACCATCAGCTGGTCCATCTAGACCGTCATCCTCAAGAAGAACAGGTGCTCCCAGACAGTCCAAGAATACTAAGTTTCTTCTTTCTTATGGAACTCGGTATACGAACAATGAATTATCAGTGGGTGTTGAAGCAGTCCAATATATGTTCATTCCAGAACCAGAGAATGGGATATTTTATTTTGATAGTTAGAATCAAATGTGCTTTCAACGCACTGATGATCTTCCTTCTGCTCCCACTGACCATTTGTTTCATCTTCGCTTGGAAGGACTTGGTCACTATGAACTGGAAAGAGGGTATCGCGTGCTAATATCTTTGGAGCTTAGTAGAAGACTTGATAAACTTAAAATTGATCAATTTAGATGGGTAAGCCTGAGATCTTGAAAGAAGCTGACAAGTTCTACAATGGCTCTTCTGATGACTCTTAATAATATTAGTTTTGACATCATCAGATAGGGGAGATTGTAAGGTTACACCTTATGATCTGATGAGTCAAACACTCTACACTATCTGTCAGCGTCAGCGTATTGTCAACCAGCGCCAACGTACCAAGCTTATCAGCGTCAGCGCATAGTATAGTTATTCTATTGTAATCATTTGTATATTAGACAATGATATAGATAAGTATAGAATAGATATCAGATCCGGTATCTTTGTTATGAAGATCGGTTCTTAGTATAGATAAGATAGAATCCCTCTAATCATGGGATTGATATGTATAGATTTGTATATAATCTACATTAGGGTAAGCCCTAATGTAAAGAGAGTTTGTCTTTGTGACCGTCTTTGTGACAACCCGTATTCTTGGTGAAGACAAACCATTTCTTAGTGAAAGAACAATTTGGAGAATTCTCTGTGCCATTTACTTTCTTTCCTTTATTTTCTTAGACTAAGTTTTACTTTCGTCTTTATACTTGAAGTGTATCCAATCAATACAAACCTTCAGAGCCCCACATTTACTAGTTAAAAGAATCTTGTTGGACAAAGTCGAGCCAACGACTTAAAAAATGGGTGGCTTTCCAGGAGGCAACCCACGTAGTTTTAGTTTATTTATCTGCTTTCAACAAAGAAAGGGTCGCAGTCCCAAGCAAGCTTGGGGAAATTAGAGAATTTTCAAAGTTGCTGAAATTCAGATTTTTCGCCAACAAATTCGTCAAAATCAGAAATATCTGCAAACTTATCAGGTACATTCTTTCCTAGCTGCAAACTTGTATTTGTATATGTTTAATTGAGTTGTTCATTCCTCTCTGCGAATTGAGAACAATGCATCATTTTAAGCTTGGGGAGGGGGTTAGTGAAAATTTACATTTTTTGTTAACAACCTTTTCAGTTTTTAAGTAAAAAATTTCAGTTTTTCAGTACAATTTTTCAATTTTCCTTCTTGCATTTTATTTTCTGCATTGCATTCGTTTAAAAAAATTCAAAAAATAGCTTATGTTTATTTTTTCAATTTTCTGCATTTAAAAAAACCCAAAAAGAATTTTATTTTTATTTTCTGCATATATAAAAAAATTATGAAAAGAAAAAAAATTACATGATATGATGACACTCTTGCATTCGATAGCTCTGTATAAATGGAAAATGAAAGTCTGAAGTGATAAGGTAGATAATGGTAAGTTCAATAATAGTTCTCATAACTAGGGATCGCAAAACATCGTGATCTGAGATGCCGACTGTAAACAATAAAAAGAATGGCATACTGAGACACTGTGCAGGCGGTAATAACAGTTCAAAATTATTTGCTTTGGAATGGTTAAAAAGAACATTGCTTGATAACTCTGGACACAGACCAATTTGTGGACATGCGTTACTTTCACGGTAACATAGAACCTTATATCAGATCCACATAGTCAAAAAGAAAGGAAGGGTATAAATATCATATCTGACACCTAAGTTAAATTTCAAGCATTTAATCGAAGAAATCTCAAGAAATTCAAAAAGATGATTGAAGAACTCAAGCTAAAGATAAAAATACAAAGAATCAAGTTCAATCAATTCATAAGTCATCTTAAAGTCAAATCTGGCGTGAATGAAGAATTGTGTGATATGATATTTGTCGTTCTTAGAAAAGTGAAAGCATAAGACCAGGGACCCTATGGGTGGGCCCACTGCTTCAGCGAAATCTGATTTGACGTGCCGGGTTCTTAAGGATACGTCAAGCCTGGTTCTTAATTATCTAGTCTTGAGGACCAGAAATTGTGAAAATTGTTATTTTCGCTTGCAAGGCTAATTAAGGTACAAAGATTAATTTAAAGTTACAATTGGTTTATTGGTTCACACCGTCCAGCTTCTTCTTGAATTTGGGAATCTGTGAAAGATGGAAGGTATCATAATGATCATCTAGGTAGTGATTCCATTGGAGCTTCCCTCGATGTTAAGTCTGATCATGGAAAAAAAGAGTGAAGTATTTTTAGTTCAAGTTTTTAGTTTCCTTTGATTTGTTCTAAGTTCTTTTTAGGTCATCTACATCTTTCCATTTGTTTACAATGTTTAATATTTTTATTACTTGAGGACAAGTAAAGTTTGAGCTTGGGGAGATTTGATAGATATAATTTTATGCATCTTTTAGGGTAGTTTTTATTAGCATTTAGCATCATATTTTACACATTTTCATGTCGTTAGTTTAAATAATGTTCAGCTCGTGTCATTCGTTAGAATTCCTGTACTGCTAGCATTTTTATGTCATTTTCAGATAATTTGAGCGAAGTAATACTTTGGGAGCAGATTTGGATGCGTTTAATGGAGAATTCAAGTTAATTGGAGCTTGGAACTTGTGAAGGATTCTGAGGAATGCTTGGAAGCTGTTTTGGTCAAGATATATTCGATCGAATTGATCCTACGAAGATAGATTGCTAGATTTTAAAGCCTAAAGGATGTTGCAGACAACTTTGACCCCTTGTCAGTATTTTGACAATATCTCATGACTCATATCTCTGATTGACGAGATTCAAAATGTTCCAGAAACTAAACAAAATGTCGAATGACTTTTGTGTTTGTGAAAAAGGAAGAATCGCGACTGAATCAAGCCGAAAAGCCAAACATGCAATCCCATTTTTGACTTCTGCGAACGAATAAAGTGGTCCAGGATTGTTTGGGTCGAAAAATATCACCTGGGAAAAGTTTTTGAAAAATGCGATCATATGGCAAAAATGTGATCGCACAAATGATAGGATTTTTGTGTTGAGGTTCAAAATAAGCCAGAAATAGCATTATACTTCATTAAATGGCGATTCAGGAAAATTTGGGCAAAAATTCGATCACATTTTCCCATTACGCAATCACATTTTTTGTTATCTTGCTCAGGAAGTTAACTGCTTACATATAAATACGACCTTCCTGATCAGATTCGAAGGGAGACGATTCCAGACAACAAAAAACTCTTCTGAAGGTGATTTCTGATACTTTTCATCACTTTCTGAAGTTCGGAAGGCTATGAATCATCTCCTACACATAGTTTAGCAAAATTAATCAGTTATTTTACCTTTTTATTAGCTTTAATTTGTTTTTAGTCATGTCTAGCTAAAACCCTAGTTTTTAGTTCTGCAATAGACTAGTACTTTTCATGTGATCAGTTATCAGATTTGGTTTTTATTGTGTACTTCTATCTAGTTGTTTCAGTTTTGAGTGTAACATCTCAAAAGTATTGTTAAAATTTTTCATTTTAAAAATCATTAATTCCATACATTAGATGTCTCAAAGTCAACCACGATACAAAATACCAAAATCATCAGAGTAAAAATAGTTAGAAGTGCGGAATCATGAAAGGGGATGTTGTGCCATCACGCCAGGCCCTTCCCTTTTGTACCGAAAGTTCTTGAAACAAAAAATATAGATTGTAAGCACAAAGCTTAGTGAGTTCCCCAAAGTACCACATACCATACATATAGTTGGCCTAACCCTAGGATATATTCCAACCCAACATACAATCATGGGCCCAACCCTAGGTTATGTTTTAACCCAATCATACATATATGGGCCCAACCCTAGGGTTTTTCCAACCCAAACATGCAATAATGGTCCTAGACCTGGGTTTCTTTCAACCCAAACATACAAACATACAAGAGTCACAAAGACAGCTATCATCCTACATAACACAATCCAGTAGGTCGGCATTGGTGCCTTCGGCCCACAAGTATACTGGAAAGACTCACCTCTCAGACATTGCTCAACTGCTACTGCTCTCACTACCAGAATACCGACGCTATGCTCCACCTATACAGTCATACCAGGTAAACCCTTAGCTCTTCTTCCAAAACTAGATGTTTGACCAAAATTCAACTCAAGCAAAAAGTCAACAGTCAATGTTGACTTTAGTCCACCGCCACGCCGTGGGCATCTATGGCCATGTCGTGGCCCTCATACATCGAGATAGTCGCGATTTTCCCATTCGTCATGTCGTGGCGACCTGTTGTCACACTGTGGGCACTGGGTTTCCAACAACTTAATGGTTTAAGCCGTATTCTTCGATTCCAAGATCTCCAAAGCTCATATTTGGTCCGAAACATGGTCTAAAAGGATAATGTTTCCAACTTTATCCATAAGACCACCCGAAAAGTCAAAATCGCAAACCCTAGGTTCCAAAGAGGCTAAATAAGACATGGATTCACCCATTAAGCACTTATTCCGAAAAGTCCTTTGCTCATTTAATCCAGAAGGGTTTCTAATACCAAAACCATCATAAAAGTAGGTGCTTTATGGACATTCATGTCCAATGCATATCTTGAAACCATAATGAGTCAAAATTAAGGTTTTTGATAAAAAAACACATGCATGGCTCAAAACTCAACTATACTTCGGATCCAAATCCATAATCATACCAAATGATCCATAGATTCATAAAGGTGCAAACATTATGAGATCTCACCACCCCAACTAACTAGAATATGAAAATTAAGGGACAAAACTCAAGATCTAGCAACCTATCATGATAAAAATTGAGTCTTGAATACTTGCAAAGGTCCAGAAGAGTGCTAGGATGAGAATGAAGACTTGCTTGTTGAATCTTGATCACTTCTTATTCCTTCTTCCTTTAAAAGACTTCCAAGAACACAAAAAGGGATTCAACAATGGAAGAAGGATCTTAAGGTTTCTTCAGATCTTTAGTAGGATTATGGAGGCTGAGGGTGAGCAAAACCTAGCCTCTTCATTCCTTTAAATCGGGTGTAAAGCCGGGAAAAATAGGGTTTAGACATCAGCGGCGGCCACTTCGTGGCCTATACTAGCCATGTCATGGCGGGTAAAATCAACTTCACGATTAAAAAATGATTGCCACATTGTGGCGATACTTCACCACGCCGTGGCAACTTCTAAAAGTAAAATTTCATAAATGAAAATGTACCTCAAGTTTTGGATGTTACAACTCTCCCCCACTTGAATCAGACTTCGTCCTTGAAGTCTGATGCTGAAAATAATTTTGGTAATGCTCTGTCATTTCCTCCTCAGACTCACATGTCCATACAAAGCCCCTCTAGTGCTGCCACTACACCTTTACTAGGTGCACCAGTTTATTGCGCATAGTATTTGACTTTGTCATTCTGTCGAGGATCACAATCGGTCTCTCTACGTAGTTCAGGCGCTCATCAACCTGAATGTCATCCAAAGGAATCAACGCGTAACTGAGAGACATGGATAGTGTTGTGGATCTGACTGAGCTTATCAGGAAAATCCAACTTGTATGCCAACTTTCCCACCCAGGCGATAATCCTGAAGGGACCAATAAATCGGGGGCCTAGATTGCCCCGCTTCCAAAACCGGATGACACATTTCCAAGTAAGCACATTCAGAAACACAAAATCCCCCACTTGGAACTCGAGGTCCGATGGTCGCACCATGAGACTCCGCCCAAGAGTCTAACTGATAAAGGTTCCCCGAGCCAAATTAACACATGAATTCAATCTGTTGATCACAGAGTCGCTCTACTACAAACATGATTTAACACCTTAACTAAGCCAATTACTCTTGGGTCCCACCCTCAGGAGTCATGCACTTACTGCCCTATGCATAACCTCGAATGCCTGAACGGTCTGCTCACCCAAGTTAACCTAACCAATCGGGAATTTTCCATGGGTTTCACCCATACTATCATAACCAACTGGGCCTCGCCTACGGATCTCAATCAATCTGTCATAACCAAACGGGCCTCGCCCATGGGTCTCACCCAATCTACATAATCGAACGGGCCTCGTCCAAGGGTCTCACCCACCTGAGGGCTAAACAATCCTAAAACACCACCACAAATCCAACAATACTCATTCCCAATATGGAGTGGTCAACCAACAATAACGATCCGAATTAACATATGCATGCGTTGTGATCCTCCTACAGTCCAACAACCACTCCTGCAATGGTGTAAATCATCCTAGTAAATGCTACGACTCTCATCATAGACTGACAAGACTTCCACAACAACCATCATCCATGTGAATACTATGGCTACCCCTAGTCTTACAACACTTACACAACAACTTATCATCCTTGTGAATGCTACGCCTACCCTGTAGTCTTACAATACTTCCACAACAACCTATCATTCTTATGAATGTTATCGCTACTCCGTAATCTTACAACACTTCCACAACAGCCTATCATTCTTGTGAAGGCTACGGCTACCCCGTAGTCTTACAACACTTCTACAATAGCCATGGACCCAGCCCATGGTCTTATCATCCATCTACCATACCAAACCATAGTCAATCATAAGTCAAAACGTAATCTGACTATACCCCAATCAGGTGTTCGGGTCATGCTTTGAACCCTAAAGCCTTTATCAGAGAAGAACAGGAAGAGAAGCTCTAACACAACCCTCAACCTGAACCTAGTCACATATCCGCCATGCGACACTTCTGATGCTTCACGTATTCGGCAAAATAACCTGAATCCTCATTCCTTTTGCAAACCTCAGTCCATACCATGAATAGAACTAGCTCTCCACTTGTCTAGGGTATGGATCTGCTCCTTTTTTCGCACCTGGAATTATTCTTATTAATCCAAACATTTCACCCTCACTTGGATTCAACTGCGCTCTGCCAACCTTACAATTGATGGATTTCTGAACCATCTCGCAACCTTACTACTCCATTACTATCCTACTGATCTTATAAAAGCTAAGATTCCACTAGTAAACAGCCTAGGGTATCCACTTCTTGAACCGGATCAGACACTTCGCTACCCTTGCAAGAAAAACATCGATGCACCCAAAAGCACCTTCCCCTGATACAATTCCAAATCCTTGAGTAACTTCAACTGATAACATAGGAAGAATAAACCCCTTTATTAGAATGGACAGATCACTAATTAAACATCTCACTTGTTGAATACAATTCAAATTCTCTTGACAAACCCAACGACTGAACAAATCCATGCGAAAAATGCATCACCCACACCCAGGAGTGATAGGTCATCACATTTCTTACCCTACTAATGGCAACGATTGGTTCAAAAAGCTAATCAATCATCAATTGACATGTAGCACGAGCAACACAAGCACCCTTGAACTCTGAATTCATTATCCCAGATAGGAAAATCAGCTACCATAAGATCTTGGCCTAAATAATTATAATGCGACGACCCAAACGCACATCACTAAAAACATGAACCTGACAGTATCTCACCCTGCACCCACATTTTGACCAATCCCTTATACTTTACAACCATGAAGGATCTTTAACTCTTGAATACCAAAAGTACAGTAGAATTACACTACAACTTCCTCGAACCATCAAAATCACTCCAATTGTTAATCCTTCCAAGCAAAACACTCAGCTTTTTCCTCACTTAGAACTTACTTTACTTTTGGCCGACATTTCCCACGTCGAAGACTAACCTGAATCATCAAAATACCCTCTAACCATGGTCCTCGGTATGCAAAATGGCATATGACAATTTTGAAGAATGACTTAAGCAATCATAAAGGAACCCTGAACCTTAGATAAGGACATCATAAACTTTCCAGTGTCATAGCTTCAACCCTAGAAAGTGAGATCTACTCAACGTTATTTATGAGGAACCCCGAGGTCTGCACCCTAATCCGCTAAAATTTGTAGAGATCCCAACACAGTTCTAACAATCTCATCGTGCAAAAGGGATTTTCGATCCACAGCCACAACACTGGCCAAGAACATACTTATTCTAGATAGAAATATCATTAAAGGAATGGGGATTAAAGCACATACCAGTGATCTCTTGAGGCTCGACCTTGACCTCCTGCAGGACGATGGGTGTTCGGGTCTTCACTCCGTCCGCCACCCATGCAGGATAGCCGGATTTGAAATGACCGGCTGGTGACAATGAAAACATATATTATCCTTTTTAGAATCGCGATGTACATGCCCTCTTTCTCCACATTTGAAACACCTGAACTTGTGATAATCAAGCCCGTGAGTTCCCCCACACTTGCCACATATATCAAAGTCCCCCTGACTTCTAGTACCCAAGTTAGTTAGCTGTATCGAATTCTCCACCTTTCTCCAACTGCTTTGAACTGTGTGTCGTCCTTCTCTTTCCTTTTCGTGCCTCCACATCAATATTTCCTTCTCTAGTAGACTCAATAATCTCTCTTTCATCTCGTAAGATTGTGGTCCGCTCCTCGAGTGTAACAATCAACCGATCCGACCAATGATATTGGGCAACTCTTCCAGTATATATATATATATATATATATATATATATATATACATATATATATATATATATATATATATATATATATATATATATATATATATATATATATATATATAGAGAGAGAGAGAGAGAGAGAGAAGGAGAGAGAGAGAGAGAGAGAGGTAAGTTCAATTGAGAAAATAAAAAATGTTAAGATTGGAGGAATCATTCTCAGCCACTTATTTATTTTTACCGCAAAAGTCTTCATCGTACCGGCGGAAATGGGAAAGAAATACACGTGTGTTTTCCAACAAAAACATGTTTCCTTAAAGTATGCTAATCATTACCTTAATATATATACAAAAACATAATTTTTTTTTCGTTTTTTTAAATTTTAAGGAGTTATTTTTATCGAAAAATGATTTTAAATATATCAAAATTCATAATTGTTTATTTTCTTTAAATAGACATCCAAATTGATATAGCTTTAAGATAAAATAAAAACTTTATTTTTTTATAGTTTCATCCATTGTTATTCATAAGTGAATAAAAATGCATCAGATTATTACTACAGTACATTCGTTATTCACTTATGAATAAAAAATATGATTAATTTTTTACAGTTTAAGTATCATTAATAGATGAATATAACATATAATAATTTTTTTTACAGTTTACATCAACTCTCGTCACATGTTATATTCACATATGAATAAAACGTGTATTAGCTTTCCTCACAAGTTATATTCATATACGAAGAGCACATTTATCATAATTTTGTTACAGTTAATTTGTTATTCATATATGAATAAGTAGTTCAAATTTTCAAAACATTTTGTATTTTATAAACATACTACTTATTCATATATGAATAAAAAATTAATTGTAACAAAAATCTGATTAATGTTTTATTTATATATGAATATAACATATAACGACAACTAATATACGTTTTATTTATATATAAATATAAAATGTGATGAAAGATGATGTAAAAAAATATATTTAGGTGAAAAAACTTTATTACGTGTAATATTCATATATGAACGATACTTAAACTGTAACAAAGTTAAGCATACGTTTTATTCATAAATGAATAACGAATGTACTGTAATAAAAATCTGAAACATTTTTATTCACTTATGAATAACGAGAGCTGAAACTTAAAAAAAATATTTTTTATTTTATCTTAAAACTATATCAATATAGATGTCTATTTGTAAAGAATAAAAAATTATGAATTTTGATATATTTAAAAAAAATCGATAAAAATAGTTTAATAAAAAATCAAAAAAAAAATTAAGTTTTTGTGTATATTAAGGTAATAATTTGTATAGTTTAAGGAAAAATGTTTGGTTAAAAAAACAGATGTGTATCCTTTACCCATTTCCGCCGGTATGCCTAAGTGTTTTGCGTCAAAATAAATGTGTGGCTGAGAATGATTCTCTCTTTGTCAACTTTTTTTTTCTCAATTGAACTCTTCTCTTTCTTTCTCTCTATAACTATATATATATATATATATATATATATATATATATATATATATATATATATATATATTAGTGGATTGGATTAAAATTTAGCTGTGGAAGAATCAGCCTCCAGAAATAGCCAACATCGGTTCAACATTTCATTATCTTAAGCAGGAGGACACAAATGCAACTTGCCATTTAAAATGGTGTCACTTTTTACTGGATTAAAGAATTTGAAAAAGACGACAGAGAAGTAATGAATTAATTTCCTTATTTGGGCCACATCCAACGTTGCTTTTAATGTGCATATTACTTTTTTTTTAGTAAAAGGCGAAAGAATAGTTCGCTTTGTGTTCACTGCGTAGCTGCATAATGTGCATGTTACTTGAATAATAAAAGCTCCCCTCCTATGCATACCTTGTTTTTTTTTTTTTTTTTTTTTTTTCTAAATTGTATTAACAGAACAAGTTTGTGTTTTTTTATGTCCTTTTTTATAGGAACTAAATTTTTAAGATGTATAAAATTTTAAAATTCTTCAAATTTGTTTGGTTGAAACTGTTGAATCCTTGTGTTGAATGATAAAATTCTTGAAATTAAAATTTTTCATTTTATAAAATATGATGTTTGGTTAAAATATTTGATTTAAAGGCATACAAAATTCTTTTAAATTTTTTAATATGCTATTAAATTAAATATTTTCATTTTATAAAACAACCGAACCAACAAATTATAAAGTATACAATATACAAGAAATTGAAGGAAAAAAATCACTAACATAAACGAATTGAATAAAATAAGAGCAACTTTGAAGCAGCAACAACAACCTAGGCTAAGTTACACAAAATCAATAGGCATTGAACTATGACATCCACATCAGATACGAAACCAATTTGGGAGACACTTGGAAGAGCAGCATCCTAAAGAACCTGAGCCAAAATTGTGCGTTTTGGAACTTGTATTTCACATCAAAAAATGTTGTGGACTAAAACTAATGAAAGAGCCACATTCGAGGCTCACTATATGGCTATGAACCATGAGAAGAACACGGGCTAATTTCAAAATTCGACCGCAGGCAGATTACGATATAGTTCTTGTTTTCGTTACTTGTTGGGTTATTGTCACATAAACACACGAAAGTTTCACGTTTGGTTTTAAATGATCATTTAACTTTTTTTGGACATGTTAGACCACTAAACTTGAATTTTACATGCTAAAATACCATTTTGCTTGAGCTTACTAGGTTTCCCGGGTACATTTTTTATGTATACATTGACTTTTGATAGTCAAAGGTTTCCATGGACCACTCGAAGACTTCTACAAAATGTTCAAATCATTGGTCGAGCATTGCAATGAAACCGAAGTTGATTTGAAGAGGAGCCGTCCATCGGACCTGCTATCCCAAAACTCAGGCAACTTCGATGTGTTTTCCGAACCAACTTCCACCATCACGTCTCCTGATCAAAAAATTATATCGTTGGTTATCAAAGATTCCAGTTTTAATTATTTTGGAAACAAAGGATATGAAACTTCAACATCATATTCAAATAATTCCTTTTTTCATAGCTAATCTGGTATTTCTTTTTCGATTTCGAATTTGGATTTTTATTATTAACTTCCAACCTTTAATTGCCACCATAAGCCAATGAACGATGTTGGTATATGTGTTTGTACTCAATACGCACAAAAATCACATGAAGCAAACACGGGCACATATATCCAGCAATCTAAAGCCTCAAAGGCCTCTTCAAACTCTCCTTTCGACTCATAATCACTACATAAATCAATAAATCAATAAATACAAGGTTCCAAATTAGGTCTTGGATCACAATCGGGTGTGAGTAGGCCCAGTCAGTCTATCGATCATCGATTTTCTCAGCCATTGATTCCGTCACACGCATCAACGGAGTGCATTTGATGAATTAGCGGTTGCGGAAGATGCCGTCGGGAGTAGGGGTAAGCAATGTGCCGAATTGATTGTGACATCCCCAAATTCACAGTCATTTTAAAATTTTTATTTATGCTTATTTAAAAATCAGAGTATCATTTTTGAAGAATAATATTGCGGAATTTGTTCCCAGAAAACATGATAATGATATTATCAAAGCATTTCCGAAGAAATGTATTTTATTTATATTAAAACATTGGGATATCATCGTCAATACAGAAAAATAAACATAAACAGACCTTACATTAATTTACACTAATGATCTACATCTCCTTGAATCCTTCAGCATAATGTATCTTTAATATTGCTACCTGTGATACAATAAACTGAGTGGGTCAGGTTGGGAAACCTGGTGAGTACATAGGGTTTTCAACACACAATAATATAGTTAATTTGTTTCATTACATATTTCATGTCAAACAATTAACCCGATTACCCATCCCCATTTTCTTTATTTATTCTTCCCTAAAGATTTATCCTAAGGGTCATCTCCTACATCGTATTTACTTCTCATCGCCTTACACCGCATTTCCTTATATGTTTGTTCCTAAGGACTTTTCCTAAGGATCATCGCCTACATCGCATAGACAGTACTGATTCGGGGATTACTCCCCCACTACGTGTCCAGTAAGGGTTAGAGTATCATCGCATGAATACGTAGTTACTACATTGCCTGAACTCGTAATTCATCACCTACAGGTCATGAGCCTGCCAGTGTTTCCACATTACTTGTTTAGATTAGTCAGTGGTCGCCATCTATACTCTAGTATATGACTACATCGCAACATCGCAACATCATAGGTCAAGGTTATGGAATCTCCTAATCATCTCTCATCTTGCATCACCTATTTATCATTACATATTTATCATCACCTATCTATCATCACCTAGTTATCATCACCTTTCTATCATCACCTATCTCTCATCACCCGTTGCTACCCAATACATATTTGTAAGTATATAATACTTATATGATTAAATCAGTTAAACATCATCTCATAATATCTTATCTAACACATAATATTCTCAGCATAGATAATGAGCATATAACCATGTAATTATCCAGATACTTCATATCTATGTGTAAGATGAAAATAAGTATGCACTCACTTGTTAAAGTGACGACTCGAAATTCGAGCAGCGCTTCGCTTCTAACAATTGTATTTTCCTTTGACGAAACCTAGTGTCATTATCACTAAGTTTTAGTCTAATATTTATTGCGACTAATTATTAGTCTAGATTCATCATTAACTCAAAAGTCTACTTTCATGATCTATCAAGTAAGGAACAACCAGGTAGGATCATATCGGAGGTAGGGTCCGTTTGGTATATAAAGTATACTGTTTGGAGATCCCACTTTAAACACCTCACTAAATCACAGCCTAGACATCATCCCCGTAAGTAGATCAATTGGTATAACGACTTGGAATCACTGATAAATCTTGTTTATAGGTTCATAATAACGATAATGAACTTAAACAAAATTTATATACTTAAAGTATGGTAAGTTAAACTCACTTACAGGGGGGTTTAGCGAGAAACCGGGCTCTGTACGAGCAGAACTTCTGAGCCGAAAGCTCTTCTCCTTGGGGCTTTCCGGTGCTCCGGGCTTCGCTACTAACACCTAGGAGGTGTTAGAGAAAAGGTCTTGGGACCTTGGGGGTTTGGGAGAGAATGGAGTTGAAAGTTGTGAAAAATGGAGTGATTTTCTGCTCTATTTATAGGCTGTCCAGGGGCCTTTCACATCGTGAGACATGCCTCTCACGTCGTGAGTCTTGCGTAGGCACCAAGGCTTCGCCTGGTGCCGACACGTGGCATATTACGCAGGTAAAACAATCAATCTTAAAAAATTTATAAATTTCCAATACGAGCTCCGTTTTTGATGTTCTTTATATCCACGCGTACGTATTGACAAGATCTACAACTTTTATTTTGACCCCATCGGCTAATTCGTGACCAATTTCAAATTTATCAATCTTAGAAGATTACACTGTTAACGACCATGTAAAATTCATAACTTCAACATACATAATCTGTTTTCGACTGTCTTTTTATCGTCGAACTCCTATTAATGAGATCTTTAATTCTCATTTAGATCATTTTGGCTAAAAATTGACCGATATAAAATTCGATTTCTGAGTTGTATGCCGCTACGCTGAAACTTCGAAAAATTTATAACTTCCTCTTATGAAGTCAGATTTGGATGTTCTCTATATACTTTTACGATACGCTGAGCCGTGCCAGTTTAATCGTGAAGATTCGACGGGTTATAACTTCTTCGTTATAAGTCGGATTTCAACGTTCTTTATATGTACGAAATCCTTGTGACATATAATATAACTTTGGTTAAGATTATTTATCCTAAATAATCTTCTATCAAAAAGTCATTTTTAACGCTTATTATCTCTAGATTGACTAGCCTGAATCTGCGGGCGTTACATCGATGATGGTTTTCTTATCTTTGCAGGAAGATAATGAAGATTGAGATGACATCTTCGTCGATGGTGAAATTGATAGAAATGGTTATCGATTATATCGATGGAATGGAGTAATGGAGATTATACAAAACTCCCCAAATGTAGTTAGAAAGTTATCGTTGAGCATAGTTGGTTGATAGAACAGACGACCATGAATTAGGGTCTTGAGTTTAATTTTAAATTAGATTGGGGTCGTTCCGGCGAAAGAGAATCATGGGGTTCAAAAGATCTGTCATAGAAATCATTTGCCAGTGATGATGACAACTAATCCAGGCTCTTTGGATTTGGGAGAGATGATGGCGACGAGAGGGGATTTGATTGAAGGTTTTATTCCCTTGCTCAAAGTCCACATAAGCTTTTTACTTAGTCAATTGGCATATCAACTTCTTTTTACGGGATGACCGCTTCAATTTATGCAAACTAGCTTTATTGACATATAATTTTATACTTCTATGGCTTAAAAAACACAAAAAATAGTTCATGGTCCATTTAAAACCAAACGAAAAAGTTAGTAGGGCTTCTGTAACAATAACCCTTACTTGTATATGTATTTTTATTGAATATTAACCTATAAAGGTGTCTAGAATGCAAAGAGCATATTCGGAATCTAAAGAACATATCCGAAATGGAAGGTTAATTTGTATCTAAATTCATGAAAAAAACTATAAAAACCTACTTATTTATCATTAGTTACCATTAGTTACCATCTGCTACATTAAATAACTAGCTTGTGTTAATGTTCACAACCTTTACCCGTCAGTTATAATCTCCAAAATTATCTATATATTCTGAAATGCAGAAGAATTCTGCAATATGAAAAAATATCCTGGAAGGTTATATAATATCTTCTGATTTATTATGGCTGTAAAAGATTTTTGTTAAAAACTCTAATATTTTGTAAAAGGTTTTTGTTAAACTGTATTTTACTATGATTAAATATCATGGTAATTATGCAACCACAATACATTTCATTGTTTTAAAAATATGAGTGTGACAAATCGGATATCCAATCTTCTGAATTCGAATTTAGATCATGATTTTATATATTTTTTTGGATATTTCGGATAACCAATATCCGAAATATATTATTTCCATTATTTTATATTTATTTATTATTTTTAAACACATTTTTTAAACATAATTATCATCATACTGAGATTGTTTTCGAATTTGAGTTTCTCCAAACTTCCAAATCAATACTTAGAGATCACAAAAACTTTATTTTGACTTTATATATCAAAAAATCGCAGCTTTTTTTTTAAAATTTCGTTGAAAAAAAAACAAAACAATCGATTTTTTTTTTGGTTTTTTTTTTCAAAATTTTTTTTCTGCGAATTTATATAAAAAGTTGCGAATTTTAAGAATATAAAGTCAAAAAAAAAAATTTGTGTTCTCTAAGTATTTTTTTTATGCATTTTTAGGGTTTTTTATTTACATAGAACCTAAACCTATATATATATATATATATATATATATATATATATATATATATATATATATATATATATATATATATATATATATATATATATATATATATATCGTTGAGTTATTGTGCAAACCTAACGATTTGCCATAACTAGCAAGCTCCAAATCCGTAGTTGTGAACTACACATCCGCAACCATATAAGTACGAATAAGCATGCGCCCACAGTCCATATGAATGTTGATTCATATATATATATATATATATATATATATATATATATATATATATATATATATATATATGAATCAACAATCATATATGCATCTGCAGTCCATATGACTGCAGATTGCATGCATATGTATGAATCAGTAGTTAAAAAAATTAGAAATAAAAAAAATCGTCAATTGTTTTTGAGCCTAGATATAACTTAGATACTGCATTTCGTTAGTATTTGTGGTTTTGATTTTGAAAAATGATGTTTGGATTAGTAGTTCTCATGTTCGCACAAATCTTTAGGTTGTCAAAAGAACTTGCATATATATATATATATATATATATATATATATATATATATATATATATATATATGTTTGCTATAATTATAAATAATCTGTAAATTTGTGTCCCTCTGTATCCAATTTTGAGAGCTTATTTGTTTATCTAATGTTTTATGAATGTGTGACATCCCCAAATTCACGGTCATTTTAAAAATTTTATTTATGCTTATTTTTAAATTAGAGTAACCTTTTTTGAAAAACTATATTGCGGAATTTGTTCACAGAAAACATGATAATGATATTATCAATGCATTTCGCAATAAAGGTATTTTATTTATATTAAAACATTGGGATGTCATCATCAATATAGAAACATAAGCATAAACATACCTTACATTAATTTACACTAATGATCTACATCTCCTTGAATCCCTCAGCAGAATGTATCTTTAATATTGCTACCTACGATACAATAAACTGAGTGGGCCAGGTTAGGAAACCTGGTGAGTACATAGGGTTTTCAACCCACAATAATATAGTTAATTTGTTTCTTCACATATTTCATGTCAAACAATTAACCCGATTACCTATCCCCATTATCTTTATTTATTCTTCCTTAAAGATTTATCCTAAGGGTCATCTCCTACATCGTATTTACCTCTCATCGCCTTACATCGCATTTCCTTATATGTTTGTTCCTAAGGACTTTTCCTAAGGATCATCGCTTACATCACATAGACAATACTGATTCGGGAATTACTCCCCCAATACGTGTCCAATAAGGGTTAGAGTATCATCGCATGAATACGTGGTTACTACATCGCCTGAACTTGTAATTCATCAACTACATGTCATGAGCCTGCCAATGTTTCCACATGCTTTGTTTAGATTAGTCAGTGCTCACCATCTATACTCTGGTAGATAACTACATCGTAACATTGCAACATCGTAGGTCAAGGTTATGGAATCTCCTAATCATTTCTCATCTCACATCACCTATTTATCATTACCTATTTATCATCACTTAGTTATCATCACCTTTCTATCATCACCTATCTCTCATCACCCGCTGCTACCCAATACATATTTATAACTATATAATACTTATATGATTAAATAAGTTAAACATCATCTCATAATATCTTATCTAACACATAATAATCTCGACATAGATAATAAGCACATAAGCATGTAATTATCCTTATACTTTCATATCTATTTGTAAGATGAAAGTAACTATGCACTTACTTGTTAAAGTGACGACTCGAAATTCGGGCAACGCTTCGCTTCCAACAATTATCTTTTCCTTTGTCGAAACCTAGTCTCATTATCACTATGTTTTAGTCTAATATTTATTGCGAATAATTATTAGTCTAGATTCATCATTAACTCAAAGTCTACTTTCATGATCTATCAAGTAAGGAACAACCGGGTAAGATCATATCGGAGGTAGGGTCCGTTTGGTATAAGAAGTATACTGTTTGGAGATCCCACTTTAAACACCTCACTAAATCACAGCCTCGACATCATCCCCGTAAGTAGATCAATCAGTATAACGACTTGGAATCACTGATAAATCTTGTTTATAGGTTCATAATAACGATAATGAACTTAAACATAAGTTATACTTAAAGTATGGTAAGCATAACTCACTTACAGGGGGTTTAGCGAGAAACCGGGTTCTGCGCGGGCATAGCTTCTGAGCCGAAAGCTCTTCTCCTCGGGGCTTTCCAGCGCTCTGGTCTTCGCTACTAACACCTAAGAGGTGCTAGAGAAAAGGTCTTCGGACCTTGGGGGTATGGGAGAGAATGGATTTGAAAGGTGTGAAGAATGGAGTGATTTTCGGCTCTATTTATAGGCTGTCCAGAGGCCTCTCACGTCGTGAGACATGCCTCTCACGTCGTGAGTCTTGCATAGGCACCAAGGCTTTGCCTGGTGCCGACATGTGGCGCAGGACGATCTCCGTTTTTGACTTTCTGTATATCAACATGTAGGCATTGACAAGATCTATCAATTTCATTTTGACCCCATCGGCTAATTCTCTACCGATTTTAAATTTAACAGTCTGAGAAGATTATACTGTTAACGACTCTGTAAAATTCATAACTTCTACATACGGACTCTGTTTTCGATTGTTATTTTATCGTTGAACTCCTATTAATGAGATCTTAAATTCTCATTTAGATCGATTTGGCTAAAATTTGACCGAGCTAAAATTTGATTTCCGAGCTGTATACTGCTACGCTGAAACTTCGAAAAATTCATAACTTCCTCTTATGAAGTTAGATTTGGACGTTCTCTACATGCATGCTCTCGGTTTAACGAATACTATGACTTTAGTTTAGATCTCTAAGGCTAAAAACTATTTTGTCAAAAATTCACTTTTTACGATACACGAAACTGTGTCGGTTTAATCGTGAAGATTCGATGGGTCATAACTTCTTCGTTATATGTCGGATTTCAACGTTCTTTATATGTACGAAATCCTTGTGACATATAATATAACTTTGGTTAAGATTGTTTATCATAAATAATCTTTTATCAAAAAGTCATTTTTAGCGCTTATTATCTCTATATTGACTAGCCCGAATCTGCGAGCGTTACATGATGTATCAGTTATTATTTACGTGAGAAATTCAAATATTTACACCGATCTTAAAAGATAATTGTCACCATAAAGGGATTGTAATGTAATTTTAAACATTGAATTTTCTTTAAATGGAAAAGCTTATTTGCGTATCATATGACCTATTACTGATTTACACATTATTCTCAATTTACGTTGTTTATATAATTGGTTCGCAATGTACATTGTCTATGTTAATTGGCAGTATATTCAAGTGGTTCTAAATTTATACTTTATAAACGTTAACAAAAAATGATTGATTTTAGATATCCGAATTTGAAAGGAATAAAGATTATAACAACAATAATGGAAGCTATAAATAGATTTCCAGTAAATTTTGGAATAAGATCCAGTTAAGCCTTGAATAATAATAACCAATATATTCAATGCAACAATTGAGAAGAAGAAGATAAACGATTCAAAGCAAGGATAATACAAAGAAAATGTTTGAGAATGACTGATGTATTTATTGTAAATATGCTCAAAGGTGTATTGATTACAAAGGTTGACTAGCCTATTTATAGGCAAGAAGTGCACATAGAGACAAGGAGACAAATAGGAAAAGCGTGAACTGCAGATCGAACATACTTTGGAAAGGGAAGTAACTCGGAAAGGATTGCTACTTCTGACAAACTTCATCTTGGAACACCAACATACTTTGGATAGCCTAAGGATCACTTTTCTTGCAGTATCAGTCTCCTCTTAAGTGAGCTTAGCTATCCCTTCATCTTCACTCTTCATCATCGATGACAAACACATATGCCTTCAGCAACCAAGTCCTGACTTCTATCCGCCATTCGTTCTCATCAATAAACTCCTTTTTTGTTTCCTCGGACACCAAGGACCTTGCAAACCTTAAGAGGAACTTTTGAAGCACATTGGTGTGACCCAAGTGTTTTTGCTTTGGCCTAAAAAATTGTTTCCGAGTGGATTTCTTCATGGTGAAGACAAATTCGAGCTCTGTCTTATCAGTCAGACCGAGAGGCAAGTATTTAATTCCTTCAAGTGTTGATTGATCGAAGGAGGAAGTCTGGCTGGTTTGAACATGGTTAAAAGTTTAGCATTTGTTCTTACGAAGGTAGTCACATAGTCCTTCAGGAAGTTATAGGCAGTTAGGAAAGCAGTCGTTGCAAGGGCGGTAGCTTGCTCCTATTGAAAATGGTATGCAATGATGAGTATATCGTTAAGATTCATCATCGAAAAATCAACATCAGATATAGTGATCTATTTAAAGTCGTTATGAACGATATGGTAGGAGTAAAGATGAGGCTTCAGAGAAAACTCGGTGATTGTTTTCTTGTTGCAACCTTCGACCGAGGAGATCTTGTTGAGAGACCAGGTTTCCCTCATCGATAGTGCATGAAGAGCATAGAACCATTCAAGTATTTCCATTTCGGTTCAGAATTGAGTTGCCATCGGATCTTTTGGATAAAGACTTGGAAACTTCGTTTAGAGTCTTCCATGCGGAGATAAGGGAAGATCCAATTGCTTGGTCTCGTAGGTTAGTAATTCTTAGGTAGTGGAAATCAGAAAGTTGTACTTTTAAAAAGCACTCAGACTAGTTTAGAGAAATGAGACTATCTTTGATGGCTTAAACAAGTTATACTTTTGAAAAGCCCTCAGACTAGTCAAACGACTTCATTGGGCTAATCTTCTCAAATTCCTTTGCTTTTCCATTTTCCTTTGTTGGATCTCCTAGAGTTGCAAAATTTATCAACTGTTGCGCGGGAGGAGTCAAGGTTACTTCGGTTATAGGAATGTTTAGGACAGGCGGAAGCAAACCATCGTCAGTTTGAATGGGACCACCTTGATCAATTGGAGAAATGATGGGGGGAGGAATCAGAACTAGTTTTGGTTGAGTGGCTCAGAAATCTTGGATCTTCAATGGTAATTGAGCTTTAGTTACTTAGATGCTTTGGCTTACACAGGCTGCAAGTGTTGAAGGTCAAATTGACCATTTTTCCTTTTCTTCTTTGGTTATGTACTTTCCGATGAAAAGTTGTTCTTATGTATTATCCACCTTCATATCATCATCTGAGGCTTCATCTCAGATCTTGTATTCCTTGGTCTAGCCACTACTAGTACCTGTTGGGTTTTGAGCATTCTAACACTCCTATGGTGTACATGCAACCCTATAAACCTTGGATCTATGTTTTCTCTATTATACATGCAAATATTAACTATTCCAAGGTTTCATCCTAACTAGCACATTATGAAGCACCTATACTACAAAGTTCTAGTTAGATGACATACCTTTTGATGTAGCTTGATGTCTTCAAGCTTTAAGAGCTTAGTGCCAATAGTGTGGAAGCCTCAAATGGAATCACAAATCACCAAAACACCTTGGAAGAACTTGAGAGAATATGTATGCACACTAAAATCGGCCCACTCTTATTTTCACACACTTGTGTCAATTTTGTGAGCCAAGGACCCCTTTATATATTATGGAGGATTAGGGTTACATCCATGTAAACCCTAATACCCATGACCTTTCATTTACATAGGATCCATGGGTTAAAATCTCCATGGACCATCCATGAAAGCTTAGCCCAACCTAAATGAACTTGGCCCATTCCATATATATAAGAGTCCATATTTAGTTAGTTCTTTTTGATCACTTAATTAATTCTAAATTAATTCTTGATCAATACTAATTAAATATATGATTCCATATTAATATATTAGAACTTATAATATATTAATATAAATCATAAATATACTATTCTCAAAAGACTATCCATATAAATTGTGCCGGTGAAGTGCAACCCAAATGGACCATGTCGGGTCGGGTCAAGTACATACCAAATATAGTTATGGACTTAGACATTAATCCAATAGTCTCCCACTTGGATAAGTCTAAAACTATTATTGAGTATGACTTCAAAACCTAACTGGTAATCGTAGCTCTTAAAGCCGCTGTCGAACTCTGACCTTGTCAATGACTTGTCCATTAGATAAGGGATCATATATTCCTCCATTCTAGATATCATATGGACTGAGACATGGATTATAATCATTCTCTCTGTCCATTTGTTGTTTCCCGATTTTCGATTTATGATGACTGACTGATTGAACAAATCAAATCAGTCCTGGCTTGGCCAAGCACTCACATGTGTCATCGCTAAATCATCGAGGGGCCCACAGATATCGCTTTTATCCCGAAGGTAAAAGGAATGGATAAAATTCGACTCATATGGCTTGTTCTACTACTTGTTGAATCATACACAAAGGCACGTTTTATAACATCGAGTTACCTATGCGTTTTCGTGCAATCAATGTATAACCAACTCATAGTAACAACTCATATCTCTAGGTTTTAAGAATATAAGATATTATCGTCTCATGATCACTCGTGATAAAATCCATGAAGTGATTCAAATGAGCGTGGGTTGAATCCAATACTCAGAACGTATGAGCACTCATGAGTGTTGTAGCACCACTTTGTCCACCAACTTGGACCTCTACAAACCAACCCATGACAGTCTTGATTCATATCTACTTCCAACATATGACCGACTGTGGATGGTTTGAATAACTTAATCATTCAGGAAGAGCGACTTAGTTATTATCGAAGTCAAAACATGCAGAGTGAAACACAAGAATAAATGAATCAAATATGGTATCAAACCCTATGAATATAAATAAACACTTTTATTTATCACCATACTGATTACTCATTATTCATTGTTTCGGTTTTATCAACTTTATACTTGAATTAAAAACACTAGTTGTCCCATGCTCCAAGCATGTACACTATGTTTTTCTTAAGCAATAGCTTTGCCATACACCAAGTATGCACTCTATGTTTGTCTATGATCCTTACTTTATGAAATAAACCAATTGAACATAATTTCAATGATTCTAATTTCATACTCCCAAATCCTTAATGAAAAATGTGAGAATTTCAAATTCCTATCATTTATCGAAATATGTTTAGATTTTAAACTTATATGCACTGACCCTCCTGTAATGAATATGTACAAAGTCACAAAGACTTGTCAACAGTCATTATAAGGTATTCCAATGGAGATCAACTCCATGGAAACTAAGTCTCATATTCAAAGTACATTGCTTTGGACATGCTTCTTGCATTAAGTTTTCTAATCTTACACAGATAACTTCCACCTATGGAGACAACTCCATATTCTCATTTTGACTATCACTTCTGAACAAGAGATGCCTCTTTTCAGAATATGTCAATATGGTCCTTCCAAAATTAGCACTATACTTCCAACTGCCCCTGAGCAACCAATCTTTGGTAAACCTCAGATTGTCCTCGACAATTGCTTAATCATTTTAGTCATACCCAATTCTAGACCTTTTCCCTTCTTAATGCCTCTGGGCATTTGGAAAATTTTAGAAATGACAAATATTATAGCACATGCAATCGATCCTGTACCCAAAGCAAATGGTACACGATTCATGATGTCTCACATAAAGACATGATTCTAGACCAGTCTTTTGCTACAATATTTTTATTTGCCATGTTTTCAAAATTTGACTATGAAGAGGGATGCCGTAATCATAATCGAATTTTGAGAACGCAATATATAGAATTTCCTTAAATTGAAACAATCCAACATGAAATTCATATATATATTCTTGACTAAAGATGATTAAGGTCTCAATCTAAGCCTTTAGAACTGAAATGAAGTATATCCTCTCCCTTAATTATAGCAAAACAACTTTTTCAATCCCTGCAGCCTCACGAATTGAAACTTTTGTTTTCTATAATTAACATTGCTAACTTGCAACACTAACAATAATTATCATGCTCCCATTAACATGATGATTATTAGCATAACACTTATGCTCCCACTAGCTTTGACATGTACTCAGAAATCAGCTGGACTTCTAGAAATCAATACTTTATTGACTTTCTTACCAAAGGTCAGATTTCTGATACGAGATGCTTTGATAAAACTTTATCAAAATCATACACCTTTCCTTAGATAGCATGCATGTGTGTCTAAACAATTTCAGAACTATGAAAAGGGATGTCGTAATCATAGTCTCAATTGTTTAGACCTTTTGCCATCTGCTTCAAATCTACTTGGTGGAAGTGTTTCCTCACCATCATTTTCATGAATCGGAGAGAAACCTTATGACCCTTAGATTTTATGGTGTATGTGTTCTTATCCACGTGAATCGTCAAAACCATAGTCATAAGACAAGGATAATGACAAATCCAAACTCATATGGATTGAACTTATGCAATCTTAACTTCTTGCCACCTGGCAGTACAGGGCCTGCCATTGCTTCCAAGTTGTTATGCAACCAACTGAGAACTTTCAGAACTCCTATGCAAAGCCAACTTTAACTGGAATGGGCACAGAATATGTCAACACGATAGGTTATAAACCTCAAGTCGTGTGCTAGTGAAGAACCTCAGGTTTTATTCTTGATTAGTTCTTGAAATTCTTTTTAGGATCTTTAAGACTCCCACTATCCTCTTGACATATAAGACTATCTTGCCAAATATTCAAGAGATAGTTCGGATTCTTTATCAAGACAAACACTTCACACAATTGGCCTTAGTTGGTCTTTGTTTTATCCAAAACATCACAACTTACCAATTTCAAATGTACAAGAGTAGGACACTTTTACTCTTACATTTGACAAGTGTTTTACACCTTTCTTTAAGATATGTCACTCAAGTTACAATCTTGGAGTATGACTCTAAGAATTGTTTTGGAACGAAGTATGACTCATCTTCCTGATCTAACCATTTCAACAATTCATGACTCCTCTTCTTAGTCATAAGAATGCACTAAGATGATCTTTAGAGGACTAATTATGATATGATTTCTAAATCATTAAGATGATCACAAACATGATACTAAAGTACTCTCCCATCTTTTCAGATTTGAGAAACTTTTATCTTTCTGCCTAATTTGATTCTTCCCATTCGTTCTGCCATACATTGAGACTTTTCCAATTTTTCAGAATTATACTTAAACTTGTAAGTTTAACCATATTTACTAAACTTTAGTAAATCAAATAGTCTTAACGAGCTTTGTGGTGGACATGACCAGTGCACAAGAATGTGTATTCGATCCCTTTAGTCCTTCACTTGACTCACACATCCATGTGAACAAGTAATTAGTCTTGATTTTCCAATGCTTGAAAGTTCTCATTCATCATACTATTCAACTTGCATGATTCCAAGTTTCGGTCCAATTGAAACTTGGGTGATGAGGAACTTTCCTGATTTGGTAAATTTAGACACTACCACAAATGAAAGAATCAAATCCATTTTCCAATATTGCTGTCAGTGGAATCATATAAGCAACAATTTTCCACAAATGCCATTGTAAGGATACTTCAAATAAATAAAATTAAACAATTTTCTTTTATTTTAAAACTTTGCGGAAAAACTTATCCTTACAATCCACATGGAAAATTGTTGTTATCTATTCCTTAGCAATATATCATAACTTCTTAAGCAACTGCTCAAAATTCTGATGCGATCGAAATCCTCCTTCGTGATCAGAATCAACATATACTTCCTTTAAGATTTCTCTCTATTCTTTGATTCTTAAAACATCAACATGTGACCCAGTCACATCATGTAATGATGATCTCAGAATAGAACTTAACAAAGTTAGATAATGGGCTCTACCTGATGTAGAGTTAAACTTATTGACTTTAACATCCTTAGGTAAATTTGGCAGCTTTGCAATCAACGCCCCTTCCTTTGGCAAAATAAACATATGGACCCTTTGGTAATGGGACTATCTCAGACTTAGCCTTTCTCTTTACCATTTGGTCAACCGGGTTGACTATGGCCAATCCCTTTCCATTGGGAAGAGAATGCTTTTTCTGGATTTCCAGTGTCACCATTGTCACTGTCCATAAAGTTTTTGGGAAGTTGATCTTCTAATCAAATTTGCTTTACTATCATTCCAAATCATTGCTGATTCAGCAGCACCAAGCAAATAGATATGATCATTAAGGTTCATGTCATAGTCTGTTTCGTAGTAGTCCCAAAGGAACTCACGATGTGACTTAGAAAGTGATTGAACATCCAACTTTCTTAAGACTTTGACACCCAACTCTCCCGGCTTGTCAATATGTGACTTCATCTCTAAGATGTGATCACACATAGACCTTGCTTGCCATTAGGGCTTGAGTGTCCTTGAACTTGTGGGTTAGGGAGAATAATTGGAGGAGGTGGAGGAAGAGAAGTATGACTTCCATGAGCCAAACTCGGGAAGTCATATTCATTAGCAAAGCTTGGTTTGGGAAGATCATTGTTGTCTAAACCAGACATCAACAATGAGAGAAATTCACGTAAAGTTGATTTAAGTCCTTAATATAACACCCAATATGATATATTAAGGCTAGGACCCAACAAACTATTTTATAACTTGGAAGAGGGATGCCGTAATCCAAGCTATAAAATATTTGAAGGTAGGTGAATGACGATTCACCAATTTCCACCAAGATAAACGAAATGTATTATTAGGTTTTAATTGGTTTTGAAACTCCTAGATTCTTTTGAGATTCATTGAACTTTTCAATGGCATGTTTCAATCTCGAGTGTGCCCTTCAGGTTTTGTGACTGGGATGCCGAGGATCACAAAACAAGGTGTGAAGTAACCATGCAAATATACTTGATACCCTTAATATTTACCCCTCAATCGATGTGCCGGTTAACCACCCACGCTCCAACGATACTATGATAAACATTAAGTTACCCTTTGCCTACCTTGTTAAGTCCAGGTTAGTGTGCCGGTTATCCACACACGCTCCACTAACAGCTTAAACAAAGTGCAAAGTGTAATTTCATAGATTAACACCTTATTCACATTTTCCTAAGTAACTAAGATTGGGAATTTATAAGTGTTTAGTTACTTAGTATTTATCATTATACTTATAATGAAGGGAGAATTATAGTCTTTGTCCTACCTGTTCGGCTAACGACCCTCCACCGGTCAAGGAAGCGGTGAGTGAGAGTGGACAGCCATTAAACTGCCATTTTATAGGCAGTAACCTTATACCCCCTTATAGACCGACTTCGTGAATAAGGCCTACTAATGGTAAGACGACTTGCTCTTATACATATAATATATTAAACTTTTAATATTATAATAGTATAAGGGTGTATTTTAGACATTTAAAATACTTGGTGGTTTAATCTATTAATTAAACTAGACTTTTAATTTAATTAAACTCAAACCATATATTTATGGATTAATAATACTCTTTTAATTAAATGCTTTAATTAACTATTAATAAAGTCCATAAGAGTTAATTTGAACTATTCAACAAAACATCATAATTCCAATTATTAAACTCAAAATTAAAACCATTTAATTAATTGTTTAAGTTATGAACCCAAGAGTTTTAGAATTCAATTCTTTTTTTCATAAAAAACTTTTCTCAAATTCCAAAACTAGTGGGCAAGTTTTGTAATTTTTGAAAACCTTTAGATTCCATAACTTATGGAATTAATGGTGTTTTATGATGAAACTTTCCATGTTCCATAACTTAAGAACAAGTTATGAAATTCTTTAAAACATTAACACCAAATTTTGTAACTCCATAAAAACTTTGAATCAATTTTTTTTTTAAAAAAAAACTTTCATATCCATAACTTATGGAAGTTTCAAAAACCCTTAAGATCACAACTTTAAAAAAAACTTATGAGCTCCAAAATTTTATGACAAAATTTGTAACTCCTTAAAACATTTAGATCAAACTTTTAAAACTAATAAAATAATCATATCATTTTATCTTTGACTAAATTTGACCTAATTCAACTCATATAACAAATGATTTAAATTTTACAAATAATTCGTTTTTCACAAAACAAGTAACTATCTTAAAATTTGACAAACGTCATGTTTTTTTTTCCTTTTTTTTCAACTTGAAAATAAAACATTTGCATCAATATAACAGAAAACAACCCATGGCTCTGATATCACTGTTGGGTTTTGAGCATTCTAACACTCCTATGGTGTACATGCAACCCTATAAACCGTGGATCTATGTTTTCTCTATTATACATGCAAATATTAACTATTCCAAGGTTTCATCCTAACTAGCATATTATGAAGCACCTATACTACAAAGTTCTAGTTAGATGACATACCTTTTGATGTAGCTTGATGTCTTCAAGCTTTAAGAGCTTAGCCCCAATAGTGTGGAAGCCTCAAATGGAATCACAAATCACCAAAACACCTTGGAAGAACTTGAGAGAATATGTATGCACACTAAAATCGGCCCACTCTTATTTTCACACACTTGTGTCAATTTTGTGAGCCAAGGACCCTTTTATATATTATGGAGGATTAGGGTTACATCCATGTAAACCCTAATACCCATGACCTTTCATTTACATAGGATCCATGGGTTAAAAGCTCCATGGACCATCCATGAAAGCTTAGCCCAACCTAAATGAACTTGGCCCATTCCATATATAAGAGTCCATATTTAATTAGTTCTTTTTGATCACTTAATTAATTCTAAATTAATTCTTGATCAATACTAATTAAATAATATGATTCCATATTAATATATTAGAACTTATAATATATTAATATAAATCATAAATATACTATTCTCAAAAGACTATCCATATAAATTGTGCCGGTGAAGTGCAACCCAAATGGACCATGCCGGGTCGGGTCAAGTACATACCAAATATAGTTATGGACTTAGACATTAATCCAACAGTACCTTCTCCAACTCTTGCTGTGACACCCCCAATTTCACAGCCAGAAAAGACCGATTTATTTATGCTTTATTTAAAAATCAGAGTATCTTTTTGAAGAATAATATTGCGGAATTTGTTCCCAAAATATGATAAAAATATTATTAAATCATTTCCGAAGAAATGTATTTTAATTATATTAAAAACGTTGGGATGTCATCGTCAATACAGTGCATAAGCATAAACAGAAATAGTACAAGCCTTTCAAACATCTATTATTCTAATGGCCTATAATCCATAGATCTCTCATCTGACCATCAGATATGTGCTCTTTTGCCACTACCTGTAATACAAGAAACTGGGTGGGTCAGACTTGGGAGTCTGGTGAGCACATAGGGTTTTCAACCCACAATAATTAAATTCTTTAATTTTCATCAAATCATTCAACTCGATTACCTGTTCCAGTTATCCTTAGTTTATGTTCCTAAAGCATCTAATTTAAGGGACCTAGCCTAAGGATTATCTTCAGGATTGAAAATAATGCTTAGGGAATTCCTCAACAATATATGTCAGTAAGGCAACCATGAGGGGGATGGAGTATACCTGGTGAACACATAGTTCAAAAACACCTACATGTTGCGAGACTGCCAGCGTTCCACTGGACTGTCTAGAATAGTCCGTGGTCGCCATCTATACTCCGCTAGATGACTGGATCAACTTTAACATCGAGGCCTCTCATCATTTATTTCATCTTTCATCATCTATATCACCTACCTATCTTTACCCAACATAATTATAGACATAAAATACATACACAGTTTACATCGAGTAAAACATGTATAAATCTTTCATCTAGCATGGATATCAGGAACACAGATAATATGCACATATATCATGTAATTTATATTAAATACTTCATATCTATGTGTAAGATGAAAGTAACCATGCACTCACTTGTTAAAGTGACGACTCGTAATTCGGGCAGCGCTTCGCTTCTAACAATTGTATTTTCCTTTGACGAAACCTAGTATCATTATCACTAAATCTTAGTCTGTTATTTATTGCGACTAATTATTAGTCTAGTGTAACATCCATAAAAATTTCATAAAATTTAAACTTTTCAAAACAACCCTTTTTCAAAAGAAGTGTTTACACAAACCGTTGTTCCCAAAACATTATTTAAAACTTGGAATCTCTTTCAACATAGTTTTCAAAATATTCACTTTATCAGATTTTCCCATAAATCATAAGTCCAAAACGCGAGGATGTGAACGGTCACGCCTTCACCCTATCACAATCCACTAAAGTACATGAAACCATAAACCCAAACTGTAAGCACGAAGCTTAGTGAGTTCCCGGAAAGTATCAACACCCAACCATATAACATATACAAATAACATCATCCTCAAATACTAATGGATGGCCCAATCAGCCTCAGGCTAGAATATCACGCATGTCTACGATGGGCTCAGTCATCCTCGGGATGGAATACCCTCGTATCATAAGCAGTTTGATCCAATCAACCATCAGGATGGAATACCAAACATGTCGGTAAGGCAACCATGAGGGGGATGGAGTACACCTGGTGAACACATAGTTCAAAAACACCTACATGTTGCGAGTCTGTCATCGTTCCACTGGACTGTCTAGAATAGTCTGTGGTCGCCATCTATACTCCGCTAGATGACTGGATCAACTTTAACATCGAGTCCTCTCATCATTTATTTCATCTTTCATCATCTATATCACCTACCTATCTTTACCCAACATAATTATAGACATAAAATACATACATAGTTTACATCGGGTAAAACATGTATAAATCGTTCAACTAGCATGGATATCAGGAACACAAAAAATATGCACATATATCATGTAATTTATATTAAATACTTCATATCTATGTGTAAGATGAAAGTAACTATGCACTCACTTGTTAAAGTGAGGACTCGTAATTCGGGCAGCGCTTCGCTTCTAACAATTGTATTTTCCTTTGACGAAACCTAGTATCATTATCACTAAATCTTAGTCTATTATTTATTGCGACTAATTATTAGTCTAGTGTAACATCCATAAAAATTTCATAAAATTTAAACTTTTCAAAACAACCCTTTTTCAAAAGAAGTGTTTACAGAAACCGTTGTTCCCAAAACATTATTTAAAAATTGGAATATCTTTCAACATAGTTTTCAAAATATTCACTTTATCAGATTTTCCCAGAAATCATAAGTCCAAAACGCGAGGATGTGAACGGTCACGCCTTCACCCTGTCACGATCCACTAAAGTACATGAAACCATAAACCAAAATTGTAAGCACAAAGCTTAGTGAGTTCCCGCAAAGTACCAACACCCAACCAGATAACATATACAAATAACATCATTCTCAAATACTAATGGCTGGCCCAATCAGCCTCGGGCTAGAATACCACGCATGTCTACGATGGGCTCAGTCATCCTCGGGATGGAATACCCTTGTATCATAAGCAGTTTGGTCCAATCAACCATCAGGTTGGAATACCAAACAAGTCGGGTCCATTCAACCATCGGGTTGGAATACCCCAGGCCTGTTGACTAACTCACAAAGTAGTACAGTCTTACCATAATCCATACTATCATATCGGGTCCAATCAACCATCAGTTTAGATTACCCCAGGCCCAATCAACCCTCGGGTTGGAATGCCAATACACAACAGGTCCCGTCATCCTCGGGATGGAATAACCTTAAGCCCTCAATACGAGTCTGCATACCGCCTGGTCCTCAGCTCGTATCTGGAATGCTCCTGGGTTTGTTGGCTATAACACAGAGCAGTACAATCTCAACCCAACACAACATGCCGACATATAACAGATAAACATATAAAAAGTCTACAGACAGACAGACAGATCTACAGATCACTACTCAACAATAATATACTATCACATAAAAGGATATCTAATCCAATGGGTCGGCCTTGGTGCCTTCGACCCAAAAGTACACTGAGGAAAACTCACCTCGAATGCAGAAGCTCCCCGAAAGAAATCCCTAGCTGCTGCCGTGCCGTATTCCCGAGCTATCAATACCAACAACACACCTAATTAGCAATTGGGTTCCATGCAATAATCCATAATCCTTACTTGGGGTAAAATGATCATTTTACCCCTGACCAACATGAACCAAAACTGAGGCCCAAATGCAAAAGATCCAAAAAGACCCATTAATGGCCCAATTTTCGAAATTGGGCCTAACCCCATATGGGCCTTATCCCAAGCCCATAATTTTCCTTATTACAATTCAGGTTACCTCAAGTACCCCCTTGGGACAAACTTGACCAAAGACATAAATCGAAAATCAAAGTCAATGGTCCAAGTTGAACCAACTCGCCGAGTTGTCCTTCAACTCGTCGAGTTTCTCCATCAAGTGCACAGATCGGGAAAAACCAAGCCAACTCGCCGAGTTGACCAACAAACTCGCCGAGTTCCTCTATCAATCTGAAAATGTCGGGGAAAACTGAGCCAACTCGCCGAGTTTATCCATAAACTCATCGAGTTCGCCAGAAACCCACACCTTAATATGTTGAGTACTTAATCCATAAGGACATGACTCCAAAACATAGATATGACTTCCTTGAGCTGGAAAACCACGTAAAGTTGCCAAATTTACGTTCATGCATGTCTAAATGAAGCTCTTAAGCTTAGAATGGACTTAATAATTGACTTAATGCATGCATGACACCAAAATCCTCATAAAGTTTGCACCTTTAAGCTCAAGAGTACCAAAACCAACCCAGATATGAAAGAACAACCTCTTAAATTACTTCACTCCATCATCATCCCCAAAAAGAGGCCAAAATACAACAAAACCCAAAATGAGGAGATATAATCATCTACAAATCAAGGGATGAACTTGATACCTTAAAGTGACTGCAAGAAATGGAGTGATTCTGGATCTAATACTTCCTTCTCTAAGTTAGAAACTTCAAAATCTTCTAATTCCTTCTCAATGCACAAAATGAACACCAAATTTCCCTCCAAGCCTCAAAAACTTGACAATAGAGACTATAATTCGATTTAGGGTTCTGATAACAATAGAGGCCGATAAGGAGGCCAAAAAATGGACTTAAGGCCTTTAAATAGGCTACACGACTATAAAAATTAGGGTTTCCTTCCCAGATGCCAACTCGCCGAGTTAAGGCTCCTCAACTCGTCGAGTTGGTTCATTTAAATTCCCACGATTCATCCATCTTCAACATGTCAAGTTGGTCCCACCAACTCAACGAGTTGACTTAGAAATAGGGTTATTCTCAGCAATTTCTCTTCAAGATTTCTGATGTTACAACTCTCCCCCACTTAAATTAGATTTCATCCTCGAAATCCGTCCTTACTTTTCATATCACGCCCAACAATATGAGTCGCGCTACCACAACCCGAGAAAAACTTTCGCCTCCCCAAGTCAACTAGAGCCAATGCTAGTAAAATTCACCATCCTGAAGAAGAACGGGCCTAAAACCCTCGCATAACCACCTCTACCTCTCCTGAAACCCGAAAACTCAAATTGACCTGACTTCCTGACATACCACCCACTATGATTTACTATAAAAAAACTCCATAAGAAGCTTAAGACTGAACAAAATACTTCCAACCTAGATTATCTTGACACTTAAAGGGACGAAATCATTGATCATATACAACTGCAGATCAGTTACACTTAAATTAGATATCTATTGGATTTGGTGTCTAAACCCATAACTTGGTATGTACTTGATTTGATTGTAGCATGGTCCTTTTGGGTTGCCTTCACTCATACAACTTGACAGGATGACTGGTGGAGAGAGAGTAGAATTTATTATTTGAAACAATAAATTGGTACTCAAAATGGTTTTATTAATATATTACAAGATTAATATATTATTTGGAAATCATATTATTAATTAGAAATTAATCAGAAATTAATTTGATATTAATTTTGGGATTAAATGAACTGATTAATAATGGAGGGGCTGTTTTGCAAATCATTTATAGTTGTGAAACTGGGCTACTGGACTCCTTAATTAGGAATGGATGAAATCATATAGGGAGACCCTATAGATTTCGTGAAAGGCCTACTGGTAAGAGGTCCATGGGCTGCTTAAGCCTTACGCAGGAAATTAGGGTTTCCACCTGAAAACCCTAGCAGCCCACAACTATATAAACCCCCCCCCCCCAAAGCATTAGAATTTTGGCCCTATGCGTCCTTGAAGAACACTAGCCGATTTCCTAGTGTATTTCCTCTCATCTTGTTTCATTGGGTGTTTGTGACTCCATTAGAGGTACTAAGCTTTCAAGAGTCAAGGATCAACAAGATTGACTTGTTATTACTATATAACAAGTAAGGTAATCTTCTAACCCTAATTTGTATATGAATTTTGAAAAATGTATGCTAGTTTTAGGGTTATTGCTTTGGTATTCAATTTGCATGTTCAATTAGTGAAATACTTAGATCCAAAGCAATTAGGGTTGCATGATCACATAAGATTGTAGATATGCTCAAAACCCATCAGTGGTATCAGAGCCTAGGATGTTTTTCAATTGAATTGATTCAATAGTGAACTGTCCAAAGTAGCAGAAAATTGATTTTTGCTGTCTGATCATAGAACTCGACGAGTTCAAGTATGAACTCGACGAGTTGGGTGAACTCGAAGAGTTAACTGCCCAACTCGACGAGTTGACTCGTCAGTTGCCTAATTTTTTGATTTTTAGATTTCGTTTTGATTAGGATAATTACCATATTTCGTTTTTACTGCCCAAAATCAAATTTTCTGAAAGGTAATACGATATCCTTATCATAATTAAAGGATTTGGTTAAATTTGGATAATGATAAGATTATTTTTGTTTTTAAAAATTTAACCTGGTATTTTGAAAAGTTTTTAAAATACACCCTTTTGGTTTTACAATGAAAATTTGAAATTAAAAGTTTATTTTTCGAAATTCAAATGGAAAAACCTAGAAAAATAACCTTATGGATTTTATTGATAATTTAATTAAAAGATTAATTAAAAGACAACTAATAAATCCATATATGGTTAAAGTTTAAGTAAATTAAAAGTTTAATTTATTAAAGGATTAAACCACTTAGTACTTTAAAAGTTTAAAATACACCCTTATACTATATAAATTTTTTTTGAAACGGCAAATCTAACATCTAACCTACTCCTAAACTACACCTTAAATCCACCCATGTCCACGACGGGACTTGAACCCTTAACCTCAAGGAGGGAGGGCAACACTGGATACCGCTGGGCTAGAAGCCCTTTGGTACTATATAAAATTAAAAGTCTAATATGCTATATATGTATAAGAAAAGTCAGTCTTACCGTTAGTAGTCGTCATTCACGAAGCTCGTCTATAAGGGGTGTTTAAGGAAGCGGCCAGTAAAATGACCGCCATTGGGTATACACTCTTACCCACCGCACTCTTGACTAGTGGAGGGTCGTTAGCCGAACGGGTTTGATAGGACACTAAACTCTAATTAAAAGTATAATGAATTATAAAGTAACTAAATGATTTTATAAAATTCTCAATCTTAGTTACTTTAGGAAAATGTGAATTTGATGCTAACCCATGAAATTGCACATTGCACCTTATTGGTCGTTAGTGGAGCGTGTGTGATTAACCGACACACTAATATGAGACTAATATTGTTGGCAATGGATTTCTCGTAAATTATCGTTAATCAATGGAGCATGTGTGGTTAACCGGAACATTGATTAGGTGATAAATGACATCGAGAGTACCAAGCTAATTTGCATGGTTATTCACACCTTGTTTGTGATCCTCGGTATCCCAGTCAAAAATGGTAGGGCATAATCGAGATTAAACATGCCATTGAATAGTTCAATGAATCTCAAAAGATATAGGAATTTCATTTAAAACCTAATTCATTATAAAATTTCGTTTTCGCGGTGGAATTGGTAAATAACTATTTACCTACCTTCAAATAATTTGCAATTGGATTACGACATCCCTCTTCTGAATTGTAAATTATTGTGTTGGGTCCTAGCCTTAATATTTCATTTGGGTGTTATATTAAGGATTAAATCAACTCACTTGAATTTTCTCCCTTTTGTAGATATCTAGTTCTGAAAACTATGGTCTTCCTCATTCCTTTAGAAAAGGCTTTCCTTTTGAAGATGATCTTCCATGTGTCGATCGAGGTGAAAGAACGTTCCCTTCTTCGTGCATTGGTGGAGCTGGAAATCATAATTCTCTTCCTCCACCTCCTTCAGTAATTCTCCCTGACCCACGTTTTCGGCGACTTGAAAAGTTCAAGGTCCCTCAAGCCCTATTGTCAAGCAAACATCGACATGGAAGTTCTGTATGTGCACACGTCCTGAAGATAAAGTCATACATTGACAGACTGGGAATGTTAGGTCTCGTTTTCCCAAGGAAGCTAGCAGTTGACTTGGTTCTTCAATCGCTTCCAGGGTCATATAGTCACTTCGTTAAGGACTACTATATAACAAACCACAACGTGACCGTTATTGATCTATCAAGTAAGGAACAACCAGGAAGGATTATACCGAAGGTAGGGTCCGTTTGGTATATGAAGTATACTGTTTGGAAATCCCACTTTAAACACCTCACTAAGTCATATCCTAGACATCATCCCCGTAAGTAGATCAATCCGCATAACGAGTTTGAATCACTGATAAATCTTGTTTATAGGTTCATAATAATGATAATTAACATAAACATAAGTTATACTTCAAGTATGGTAAGCAGAACTCACTTACATGGGGTTTAGCGAGGAAACCGAGCTCTATGTGGGCAGAACTTCTGAGCTGAAAGCTCTTCTTCTCGGGGCCTTTTGGCGCTCTGGGACTCGCTTCTAACACCTAGGAGGGTCTAGGGAAAGGCTTAGAGGGTTTGGGGGTGTTTGAGAGAGAATGGGTTAGAAAGGTGTGAGAAAATGAGTGATTTGCGCCATCTATTTATAGGCTGGGAAATTGACGTACGCGGGGCGTAATTGAGATGTACACGAGGTGTACTACTATACGTTGGGCGTACGCATGCTACAATGGACGTGCGCATGCCCCGTGTCACAATATTGTTCCAAGCAGTGGGGAAGAAGTAGTGGCCCAGATCTTGCCACGTGTCACTCCGAGGTTTAATGCAAAAACTAATTATCTTCTAAAATCCGTAACTTTCGCATACGAGCTCCGTTTTTGACGTTCTTTAGATGCACACGTAGTAGCGACGTGGTCTATAACTTTTTTTAGACTTCGTCGGCTAGTTTTGAATTTGTTTTTAAAGTTATATTTTAACAGGATTAGACAGTTAAAGTCCGTTAAAAATTCATAACTTTGTCATCCGACGTCCATTTTCGACTGACTTTATATCGTTGATCTCCTATTAACGAGATCTTAAATTCTCGTTTAGGTTGTGTCGGTTAATAATCGATCGATCTAAAATTCGATTTACGGGTTGTGTACTACTATGCTAAATCTTAGAAAAATCATAACTTCCTTTAACGAAGCCAGATTTGGATGTTCTCTATATATACGTTCTCGGTTTAACATCTAGTACGACTTTTGTTTAGATTACTAAGGCTAAAAAGTAGTTTATAAAAAAATTAGTTTATACGATACGCGGCGCTGTGCCGGTTTAGTCGTGAAACTTCGACGGGTCATAACGTCTTCGTTATAAGTTGCATTTCATCGTTCTTTATATATCCGGAATCCTTGTCAAGACTACTTCAACTTTCTTTAAAGATGTTGGGTCTAATTATTATTTTATATTAGCCGCGTATATTATTATTATTTTATTATATCATTATAAGCACGTATATTGCACATAAATCACATAAATCACCTAATACTCAAATAATTCTTCTTCATTACTTGAAAATAGGTTACAATTGTTGAACCTAACTATTACATCATCGTAATAATGCTTAGCTAGAAATGCGGGCGTTACAATTCTCTCCTCCTTAGGATGATTTCGTCCCGGAATAATGCATCAGCAAACAGATGCAGATAGCTACTCATCATGTTACTCTCTGTTTTCAAGGTGAGTTCGGCCCGTTCGAATGTTTCCATCGTACTAGCACTAATTCGACCATCTTGCGTCGCAAATTCTTTGTCTTACGGTCAACAATTGCTTCAGGCTGTTCGATTAACCTCTTATCTTCATCAATCCTTAACTCCGAAAGCGGCATTATATCGGGAACTTCTCCCGTAAAATTCCTCAAATAACACACATGGAAAGTGTTATGAATACCATCCAGTTCTTCTGGCAATTCCAGTTTGTAAGTTTGGTTCCCAATCCTCTGAAGAACCTTGAATGGCCCAATAAATCTTGGACTCAACTTTCCTCTCTTTCCAAATCTTATAAGTGCCTTCCACGGTGATACTTTGAGCAATACCGAATCTCCAACTTCGAATGTCATTGGTTGTCGCTTCTTGTCAGCATAGCTCTTTTGGCGATCCTGAGCTGCTAACATCCTTTCTCTATTCACCTTTAGCTTTTCAGCAGTTTGATGGACTATTTCGAGACCCATAAACTTTTCTCCCACCTCAGGCCAACTATATGGCGTACGACACTTCTGTCCGTACAAGGCTTAATAAGGTGCCATCTTAATGCTTGAATGGCAACTATTATTGAAGGAACACTCTACCAGGGGTAAATACTCATCGCAATTACCTTGATATTCTAGGGTACATGCTCTTAACATATCTTCCAGTGTTTGAATTGTCCTTTCACTCTAACCATCAGTCTGCAGATGGTAGGATGTATTTAACACAACTTCGTACCCAATTCCTCTTGTATACTTTTCCAAAATGTTGATGTGAAACGTTTGTCACGATCGGATACAATCGTTAAGGGTACACCGTGAAGTCTTACTATCTCCTTAACGTATGCATTTGCAAGCTTATCCATAGACCATCTCCCATTGGCTGTTATGAAGTGTGCGCTCTTTGTGAACCCATCCAAGACTACCCAAACCATGTCGTGACTGTTCTTTGTCCTGGGTAGTTTAGTCACAAAATCCATGGTGATGTCTTTCCATTTACCCATGGGCACAGGTAAAGGTTCTAAACTCACATATGGTTTCTGATGTTGCGCTTTAAGTCTTGCACATGCTATACACTCAACCACATACTTTGCGACATCCAGCTTCATCCGGGATAAATCGAGTACATGGTCTTGTGAGCTTCTTCCATCGGAAGATCCCTTATTCCTCCCATCTTAGGTAACCAAATTCTGTTTTGAAATATCTTCAATCCTTGACTATTGGTACCGAATACCAACGTTTTGCCTAAACGTTCTTCCTTTCGGTCATTTTTCTCCAAAGCTTCTTCCTGAGCGTCTTGATGCTTTCCACAATTGTTGAGACAACCTCTATTCTTAATTCTCCGGACCTTTTTCTTTCCTGGTTTACCTTTCGACTTGGAGCATCAAGTACGACATTTGCTTTACTAGGGTGGTAAAGTATCTCGAGTCGTAATACTTGAGTAATTCTCGCCAACGTTGTTGTGTCATATTCAATTCCTTTTGATCGAAGAGATAGTGGAGACTTTTATAATCAGTGAAGAGTTTGCACTTTGTGCTGTAAAGATAATGCCTCCATATCTTTAATGCAAATACTACCGCTGCTATCTCCAGATCATGAGTGGGGTACTTCTTTTTGTGCTCTTTCAATTCTCAAGATGCGTATGCTATCACCTTATCTCTCATGGTCAAAACACAATCTAACCCAACTCTGGATGCATTGCTATAGACTGCGAAGTCTTCAACTCCGTCAAGTAAAGAAAGAATCGGTGCTTCACAAAACTTTTTCTTTATATTTTTGAATGCTTCTTCATGTTTCTCACTCCATGTATATGTAGCAGCTATCGAAGAAAATCCTTGGATAAACCTTCGGTAATATCCACCTAATCCCAGAAAACTACGAATCTCATTGGGACTTTTTGGTCGTTCCAATTTTATCACAGCTTCAATCTTTGTTGGATCAGCCATTATTCCTTCCTGGTTAACCACACGACCCAAGAATTGGACTTCTTGAATCAAAAAATAACATTTGGAGAACTTTGTGTACAACTTCTCCTTCTTCAAAACTTCTAATACTTCTCGCAAGTGCTTGCCATGATCCTGTTGGCTCTTTGAGTAAATCAGAATGTCATCTATGAACACTATTACAGATTTATCAATGAATGGTTTACAAACCCTGTTCATCAAATCCATAAATGCTGCTAGAGCATTGGTTAGTCAAAATGACATAACCAAGAACTCATAGTGTCCGTATCCTGTTCTGAATGCGGTCTTCTCGATATCTTGCTCTCTCACCTTCAGCTGATGATATCCCGACCTAAGATCGATCTTTGAGAAATAGCTCGAACCTTGCAACTAATTGAACAAGTCATCAATCTTTGGCAATGGATACTTGTTCTTTACCATTGCCTTGTTCAGTTCTCTATAGTCTTTGCATATTCTCATGCTCCCATACTTATTCTTCATGAATAACACCGGAGCTCCCCGGGGTGAAGAACTAGGTATAATGAAACTGTTATCCAACTACTTCTGAAGTTGCATCCTAAGCTCTTTCATCTCCGCTGGTGCTAATCGGTATGGTGCTTTTGCTATTGGCGTCGATCCTGACAACAAGTCTATTCGAAACTCTACTTGTCTATCAAGGGGCAATCCATGAAGATCTTCGGGAAAGATTTCCGAATAGTCACACACCATTGGTATTCTTTGCATTTCTTTCTTCTCCTTCTTTGCGTCAATCACAAATGTCAAGTATGATGTGCATCCTTTGGACAAACATTTTCTGGCTTTCATCAGGGAAATGATTCCAGAATTTACTCTACGTTTGTCCTCGTACACCATAAACGACTCTTTTGTAGGTGGGTTTACTCTCACCATCTTCTTTCTACATAGTATCTCGGCATCATTCACACTAAGCCAATCCTTCCCTAGTACAATGTCGAAACCGTTCAACTCAATGGGCAACAACTCCTCGTGGAATTTATTCTCGTTCAATTCGATGACGATGTTTTTAATGCAATCGCTAACAGGTATGAATTTACCACTAGCAACTTCTACAACTAGAGCATTATCAAGTTTATTTTACAGGAAATGCTAGTCTTCCACCAAATTTATGCAATATAAAGGAGTAATTAGCTCCAGAAACAAACAATATATTGGCAGACAATCCATTTACAAGAAAGGTACCTGAAGTGACATTTGCTTCATCCCTTGCTGTTTCCACGGTCATCTGGAATGCTCTTGCCTTTGGCATTGGCGGAACATTGGGTCTTGCTGCCTCTTTCTTCTTCGGCCAGTCCTTAGAAATATTCCCTTCTTCATTACATCCGTAACACACCCTCTTGTTGGATGTACACTCATTGGCGTAATGTCCAGTTTTCACGCACTTGAAACAAGTCACCTCCTTGCCATATTTTTCCAAAGTGTTTCTTTTTGCACTTATCACACCATCTTGCTTCACCTCCTCCTCCTCCAAACTTCTTAGAACCATAGTTTGAGAATTTTATTATCTTGTTGGACCTTGAAGATTCATCAAACTTCCTCTTCTCTCCTACCTCTATTCGCTCCAGACCCTTCTCCCTTAATTGGGTCTCTACATTCTTAGCTGTGACGAAGGCTTTCAAGGTTGTTGCTTGTTCGAATATTGGGCCAAAGTCTTCTCGCAATGCATTAGCAAACTTTTTGACATTGGAGAGTTCAATCAGAACCAAATAAGGAACAAGCTTCATTTTCTTCGTAAAACTTTCAGCGTACTCACTGACGCTCATTCTTCTCTTCTTTAGATTCTAAAACTCATTATTGATGTCCAGTAGATCCTACTCATAGCAGTATTGCAATTTCAGTTGCACCAAAAAGTCTTCCCAATACATCTTGCTAGCTTCCCCCTTGAGCATGGTATCAACTAGTAGCTTCCACCAGCTTAATACCCAAATCTTCAATAGTGTAACCGCGAGAGTGGTCTTCTGTTTGTTGCTGCAGTCGTAACTTTCAAATAACATCTTCATCTCGGAGATCCAATCCATGACTTCCACCGGTGTTGCGCTTCCAGAAAGACTTGGTGGCTTGGATGCCATGAAATCCTTGTACTTGCACCCACGTCCATCATTTCCTCTATTGGGTTGGTTTCTTCTAATCATACATGGCTCAACATGACTGACAGTCAGACTAAAGTTTCCTTCCTCTGACTGTTCAATGTTCAGTTCAGGTTGTACCATGGGTACAATAGGTCCATCCCTCAACTGTTGGAGTAGATGCCTTGTTTCTTCCATATGACGATCCAACATCATTTGTATCATTTCTTGTACTCCTTCCATTGTGACTAGCTCGGGTGCAGCTTCTACCTCTGGTGCACGTTCAATCACTCATGGATTAGGTTGTTGGTTTCCATTAGCGTTTCCTAATCTGCCGCGAGTTCTCACCATGTCGATCTATACACCAAAGAAGGTGAGTTTAGATCGTTATTTACGATAGACGTTTAAACCCTCCTCGTCACTCCCAAAAGTTACATGCCATTTCTAATACCGTAATTAGACGTTTAGAAATCTGAACACATAAAGTTTCCAGATCCGATCGGAAATAGAGCATAAATCCGAGCAAATAATAGCATCATAAGCCATTTTATAGCTATACATAACTCATTTAGCACATAAAAACAATTTAGGCATCTTTCCTAAAATAAGCTAGTTCTCGTGTCGATTCAGGTATATTTCCTAAATATATCAGACACTCATCTCAAAATCATTGCTTAGCATTCTAAGTCTAAGTCTAGAAATCCTACAAACTCCTAGTTCGCTTAAACTGATGCTCTGATACCAACTGTGACATCCCCAATTTCACAGACAGAAAGTACCGATTTGTTTATGCTTTATTTAAAAACCAGAGTATCTTTTTGAAGAATAATATTGCAGAATTTGTTCCCAAAATATGATAAAAATATTATCAAATCATTTCCAAAGAAATGTATTTTAATTATATTAAAAACGTTGGGATGTCATCGTCAATACAATGCATAAGCATAAACAGAAATAGTACATGCCTTACAAACATCTATTATTCTAATGGCCTATAATCCATAGATCTCTCATCTGATCATCACACATGTGCTCTTTTGCCACTACCTATAATACAAGAAACTGATTGGGTCAGGCTTGGGAGTCTGGTGAACACATAGGGTTTTCAACCCACATTAATTAAGTTCTTTAATTTTCATCAAATCATTCAACCCGATTACCCGTTCCCGTTATCCTCACATTCTGTCCCTAAAGCATCTAATTTAAGGGACCTAGCCTAAGGATTATCTTCGGGATTGAAAATAATGCTTAGGGGATTCCTCAGCAATATATGTCAGTAAGGCAACCATGAGGGGGATGGAGTAGAGCTGGTGAACGCATAGTTCAAAAACACCTACAGGTTGCGAGCGTACCATCATTCCACTGAACTGTCTAGAATAGTCTGTGGTCGTCATCTATACTCCGCTAGATGAGTGGATCAGCTTTAACATCGAGGCCTCTGATCATTTATTTCATCTTTCATCATCTATATCATCTAACCATCTTTACCCAACATAATTATGGGTATAAAATACATATACAGTTTAAATCGAGTAAAACATGTATAAATCGTTCATCCAGCATAGATATCAGGAACACATATAATATGCACATATAGCTTGTAATTTATATTAAATACTTCATATCTATGTGTAAGATGAAAGTAACTATGCACTCACTTGTTAAAGTGACGACTCGTAATTCGGACAGCGCTTCGCTTCTAACAATTGTATTTTCCTTTGACAAAACCTAGTATCATTATCACTAAGTCTTAGTCTATTATTTATTGTTACTAATTATTAGTCTAGATTCTTCATTAAATCAAAGTCTACTTTCATGATCTATCAAGTAAGGAACAACCAGGTAGGATCATATCGGAGGTAGGGTTCGTTTGGTATACAAAGTATACTGTTTGGAAATTCCACTTTAAACACCTCACTAAACAAGTACAATGACTTTGAATCACTGATAAATATTTTTTATAGGTTCATAATAACGATAATGGACTTAAACATAAGTTATATGTAAAGTATGGTAAGCATAACTCACTTACAGGGGGCTTTAGCGAGGAACCAGACTCTGCGTGGGCAGAACTTCTGAGCTGAAAGTTCTTCTTCTTGCCACCTTCTGGTGCTCCGAGACTCGCTTATAACACATAGGAGGTGATAGGGAAAGGATTAGAGGGTTTAGGGGTGTTTGAGAGAGAATGGTTAGAAAGGTGTGAGAAAATGAGTGATTTGCGCGTTCTATTTATAGGCTGAGAAATTGACTTACGTGGGGCGTAATTGAGATGTACATAGGCGTACTGATGTATGCTGGGCGTACGCATGCTATGCTGGGCATACACATGCCACGTGTCACAATCTCGTTCCAAGGCGTGGGGAAGAAGTAGTGGCCCAGATCTTGCCACGTGTCACTCCGAGGTTTAATGTAAAAACTAATTATCTTCTAAAATTCGTAACTTTCACATACAAGCTCTGTTTTTTTAACGTTCTTTATATCCACACGTAGGTAGCGATGTCATATACAACTTTTTTTTAGACTCCGCCGGCTACTTTTGACTTTATTTTTAAAGTTATATTTTAACATGCTTAGGCAGTTAAAGTCCGTTAAAAATTCATAACCTTTTCATCCGAAGTCCATTTTTGACTGACTTTATATCGTTGAGATCCTATTAATGAGATCTTCAATTCTCATTTAGATTGTGTCGGCTAATAATCAATTGATCTAAAATTCGATTTACGGGCTGTGTACTGCTATGCTAAATCTTAAAAAAAAATCATAACTTCCTCTAACAAAGTCAGATTTAGACATTCTCTATATATATGTTCTTGGTTTAACATCTACTCGTTTAGATTACTAAGGCTAAAAAGTAGTTTATCAAAAATTTAATTTTTACGATATGCGGCGTTGTGCCGGTTTAGTCGTGAAACTTCGACGGGTCATAAGGTCTTCGTTATAAGTCAGATTTCATCGTTCTTTATATCTCGAAAATCCTTGTCACGACTAATTCAACTTTCTTTAAAGATATCGGGTCTAATTATTATGTTATTTTAGACCCATATATTATTATTATTATATTATATCGTTATTAGCACGTATATTGCACATAAATCACATAAATCACCTAATACTAAAATAATTCTTCTTCATTACTTAAAAATAGGTTAAAATTGTTGAGCATAACTATTACCTCATCGTAATAATGTTTAGCCAGAAATGCGGGCGTTACACTTGCATCGGAAGGCCCTGCCTTCGGTGTAAGCACCGGATGATCCTTAAGCTCACCAAATTTCTTAAAAACTAAGATTAACAACCTTTGTGACATTGGTGTAAGCATCAACATTGGGAGCTTATTTCTTGAGCACACCCAAGGTATCTTAAAAAATGTTCAACAGTTCGTCGAACTTGTAGTTCAAAATGTCGACGAAAAGCTGAGCAGACCTGATGGTTTTGATGAGAACCCGTTGGAGTATAAGATCCATTCTGTCTTTTGCTTTGCTATCATTCTCTAATCGTTGAATTTGTTTCTTACGAACAACATGAGTTTGATTTATCACCACGTTCGTTTCGTTGATCACGTCTTTACGAATCTTTAGCGTCCATTCATCTGTGTCGATGTAATTTTGGAGGTTGTCTTTATTACGCTCTTTAGATTCTTACATTGAGTGGTTCAGTCTCAAGGCGATCAAATCATCGAGTTGCTTCTCACGATCTTGAAGAGTGGGGGTTGAGGACTTGGTTACCGACAATGCATTGACCACTAAGTCCATTTTTGAATCAAGAGAGCAAACCTTCACATAAACTAAAACTACCTTTTCTTTTGGCGGGGTAAATTCAGATGGATCGAATATGATCTCACCTGAAGGTTTTGTGTCCGAATTAGACTCATCTTCAATATCTTCGTCTCTCATCTCTTCTTCTTCTTCTTCTTCTTCTTCTTCTTCTTCTTCTTCTTCTTCTTCTTCTTCTTCTTCATCTTCTTTACCTTCTTCCTCTACTTATTTTGATGAAGAAAATAAATCGAAACCCATAGAGGGTTTTGAGGATGAAGCAATGGCAAACTTGGGCTTTGTAGAACTTCCTTTGACTATTGTAACCTTGGTGTCATTTTCATCGAACACCATTACATCGACAACCTAATCTTCATCGTCGTCTCTAGTGGATGGATCATCCGAGATATATGTGGTCTCATGAATTTTCCTAATCTTCTATTATGCATCTTTCTTGGTTCCTTCATCATGTATTGGAGGATCATCTAAGGTAGTTGTGATCTTAGGAACATCTCCAGTAACTACTTCACTTGAATTTTCCTTTGCACCACTTGATGGATTATTCAAGTTAGTTGAAGAAATGGGAACTTCATGGGTGGAATGATCATGATTTGACACTACAAAGAATTTTGTTTCTTCGGAAAACATCTCTCTATCGGAAAGTTAACTAATGCCCTTTTCTCTCGGAAAGAAGCCTTGTTTTCGTTCTTTTTTTTTGGAGAAAATGAAAAATGTCATATAAGTATCTTGAGGAATACTTAATTTACAATATGAGAACAATAGGGTTTAACATCGGTATGTCAGTAACACCTAAACTTCCTTTACCCGTGGTGGATATCGGTTCGGTTGTGGCTTCTGAGGAAGGAGGGACTAATCCTTTCTCGGAATGCTTGGAACTTCCATCAGGGGTTGAAACTCGTGCTTGTGTGGAATAAGAAAAAGGCTTTAGTATGAATTGTGTGTGTGTGTGTGTGTCCTATGGGGCTCCAAGGGACTATGTTCAACACATGCACCATCCTTTTGGGAGGATGAAGGTAGGTTATATGCAGACTCCTCGTGTGTGTGCTAGTGGTATTGAAACTTCAAAGCGTACTTCGGAAGAGTAGATAGGTGGGGTTAGATGTCACCCATAGTCAAGTCATTTTTGAATCTGTGAATCCTATTGAGAGGATTCACAGGTTTGGGCTCTCTTTTTGGCCTTGGGTTTAGAGGGAGAGGTGGCAGATCAATTTTTAGAGATAGCTTTCTTCCTAGAAGCAGAAACGACTAGTCTTTCTCCTTCTGAAGAAGGAACACTTTCCATCCGGGCAGGAACTGATGGGACAATCAGTTCCGAAATAGTTAGGTTTTTTCCTTTATTGGGAGAGTGGGAAGGAAAAATCGCGCGCATATGCTCTGGAAAACGTCGGATTGGTCCAAATTCTAACTGGATCAGAAGACGATATAATTTAATAGTTTTGAAAGTACTGTATACTGAATGTTTTTATCGATCAAATACAATTCAAGTATAAAGAACAAAAACAAACTTATCTAAGCAATCAAATAACATAAAATAAATAACACAGGGAGTTCTCCAAATTGTCTTTCACCAAGAAAGGGTTTGTCTTCACCAAGAAGACGGGTTGTCACAAAGACAGTCACAAAGGCGAACTTTCAACATTAGGTTTTACCCTAATGTAGATTATATAGTAATCGATACAAGTATATCCCTTTATTAATGGGATTGTATCTAATCTATACTAAGAATTGATCTTCATAACAAAGATATCGGATCTGCTATCAATTCTATACTTATCATTATCATTACCTAATATACAAAAGATTACATTGAATAACTATACTAAGCGCTGACACTAATAGACTTGAGACGCCTATGCCGATGGTGATGTAAACACTAACACTGACAGATAGTATAAATAGTTTGGCTCATCAGATCATAATGTGTGACCTTACAATCTCCCCCTATCTGATGACGTCAAAACTAATCTTCTTCTTTAGAGTCATCAGAAGAACTATTGTAGAACTTGTCTGCTTCTTTCAAGATCTTAGGCATAACCCATCTGAATTCATCAATTTGAAGTTCATCCAATCTTCTACTAAGCTCTAAAGATACCAGCACCTGATATCCTCTTTCCAGTTCAAAATGACTAAGTCCTTCTATACGAAGATGAAATAAGTGTTCAGTGGGAGAAACAAGAAGATTATCAGTGCATTGAAAGTACATGTGATTTTCATTGTCAAGATAAAAAATCCCATGCTCCGGTTCTCGAATGAACATGTACCGAACTAGTTCAACACCTACTGGTAATTCATTGTTGATGTACTGAGTGCCATAAGGAAGAAGAAATTTTTTATTCTTGGACTGTCTAAGAGCGCCTGATCTTCTTGGGAGGACGGTTTGGATGGACCAGCTGATGGCATAAGATTCAGCTTCTAGACTTTGTTGAGCAGCTGATGAATTGACAACTTCACCTCCTGATCATGAATACCCTTGTGTTTGTCAATGATTTCTTGAATTTTCATCAACTCTTTGTAGCCAAACTTGACTAGTTCACGAACAAATACAACTTCATTGTATTCATACCCAGTCTTCTTTCTGACTAAGTGAAGCTTCAGTGACTCGTTCCTTAGTTTGGTGTATTTTTCTTTGATAATGGGATAGGCTTTGTTCTGCGAGTTAGAACGTCTCCAAACTTCTTCCTGTTGATCTTGTCGTTTAGCTGTAAGACTCTATGTTGTTTCTCCACATTGTTATTAAAAATCTGAATTTTCTTAACTTGATCATTAGAGCTTTAAACACCATCATTTTCATCACCAGAAGCAAGAGCTTGAGCAAGTTTAGCTGATAGACATTCTCCTTTTCTAGTTTCTATCTTTTCTTAAATAGCTGCATTATATTCTATCATGATTTCTCTCACTTCATCAACAGTTATACCCCATGTTGCAGCTAAATCATTCAGATAAAAGATGAGCATGGTTTTCTTGCTTTTCTTGAAAAGGATGTCCTGAAGGATCATCAGCTGCAGAACTTCCAACTTTAGCGTCATAACCTCCCCCTGAAAAGGAAGCCTTCCTCTTTCGAGGATTGAGTTGCTCATTATCATAATCAATGTCCCTATTAGTACCTTGAAAAATGTCCCCCTAAAAGTAAGAATCAGGGTAGACAACATTCAAAGGAACAGCAGGCACATAAACTTGTGGCATGAATCCAAGATCAAGAAACCTTTCATAGTCATCGGTCTCTGATTGATCACCAGTGTCTGTAATGGGCTGATCATTAGTTGTTTCATCAGCATTTGGAACAATTTCCTTTTGAAGGGCAGCTTCAACTCTTCCATTTTCAGACATCTCAGGGTGAGATGGAGTTGATGCAGTCACAACCATTTGCATTTGCTGATAAAGAGTCCCTTCTTGATCATTCTCCCCCTTTTTGACATCATCGGATTGGGGAGGATAACCAGAAGTTGGTGAAGGAGTGGGAGTAGGAGGATGAGATGGTGGAGGAGGTGGTAGAGGAAGATTTGATGATGGATGTCACGCCCCCGAACCGAGTAAAACGGCGGAAATGTTCGAGGGTGGATGACGTCATGTACAATATCATAACAATTGAATAATAGATATCAAAGCACTACAAACATTGTATTGATAATTTATTATTTACATTGAGTTCAAATCATTGTTTGTTTGAGTCCAAAAACATATGGAAAAAATATAAGGCGTAACACTGTTATGCTCCGTCTTCACAATATCTGTGTGGGTACTTGTCTACTTATTTCCTGAGAATACAAGTGGTTTTAAAAAAGTGTCAACATTTAAGTTGGTGAGTTCATAAGCATTTTGTATGAGAAAGGTATGTCTTTGTTCCTTTAAAATGATAGAATGTTCTTCTAGAAAATCCAATATTTTCTTTTAAATGTAATGTAGTCTTAAATACCCTAAGACAGAAAATGTAATAGTATTGTTATACTATGAAGTACTATAATGTAGTTTTATATCTTTATAAAACCATTTGAATGCATGTTTCCAGAATGTAAACTGTATTGTACTGGAAAATAGTGTAATGTAGTTTTATATAAATAAAACCATTTGAAGACATGTATGTATTCGTAAACCAAACGTATTGTTAATACCCCTTGTGAGTTATTATAACCATGCTAATGACCTAGATGGCCTGTACAATGTTCTTCACGCGTCGGAATGGTATGACATTTGTCACCCAGGCCTGCCCGTACAACTGTAGCTAACAGTTTAGGTGCGGGATTATCAGTTCTGTATAGATCTATACACAAGTGTCATGTTCTCCCTCCAAGAGACTCTGGTTATAATACATGACTTTTGTTGGTACTTAGATAAGTACTTGAAGAGGTGTCTCACAAAGCCATATTGATTGTTTATGCGTAGTATGATGAAAAATCATTTTCTTGTAAATGTATGTATCATCCTTTAATAGTGTTTACATGGTATAAAAAAATTATTCCTTTAAATAATTATTTTTGTATAGCATCTTGAAATGGTAAAATAGTGTGTATGTCTCATAAAAAATGTTCCACTGAAATGATGAATCCTTTGTATATACATTATCATTTTTACTATGATATTAAAATGAATTGGAATAATTATATATTTATTTTTATATAATTATACCCTTTTTGCTCAACATATTACAAAAGGGTTAAAGTTTTATTGTAATCAAATGTGTACCCATATGTATATTTATATTTTGTGAAAATACAAATGTAACGGTTTGTATATTAACACAAGTTTTCTTGTGTTTTACTTGTATTCCCCCCCTAAAACATAGAAAATTGTGGAAAACGTAGGGGTATGAACTCACCTCGAGTGTGTTCTTGGCTTGGTAATGAGGTAAAAATGATGATCTTCAAGTTATAATACGTGAACGTGTTCGTAACCAATAATTCCTAAGAATTAATTGAAGACTTTGGTTTTCCTGGAAATCGTTTGAAGATGTTCTGGGTAAACTGTTTGAAGATTTGATGATTGTATGAAGATATGAAGGTGTTTGTATGAGTTTTGAGAGAAAAGTATAAGGGATTTGAAGCTTGAAAATGAGAAATGGGGAGGTGATTTCGGTTGTATGTATGTATGTATATATATATATATATATATATATATATATATATATATATATATATGGTGTAACGGTGATGTGTTATATGCAGTGGGATGTATAATTTATCTCATTGGAAAGTGTGCCACCATTTAAAACTTGAGAATTCGGACTATCTTCACCGAAATCTCCTTGATTTCGGTCTAATCTCTAAGCGAGAACCAAGGTCTTCGATCTAGAAGGGTTCTCGGGCCAAGGAGTTCTCGGTCAAGAGTTTCTTGGATCAAGGGGGTTCTTGGTCTCGCATGTGTTCTCGGTCCTAATTGATTTCAGCCAAGAAGTGATTTCGGTCTTGGTGATTTTTGATTCCCAAAATCGAAAACCTCAAAAACAATGTCAATTTTTATGATTTAAGTTTTAACTATTTGACTTTTGTTTGACTTGCTTGAATTTGGTTTGACTTGTTTGAGTTTTGTTGACCCTAAATAACCGGTTGTTACATTATCCCCCCGTTAGAGGGAATTTCGTCTCGAAATTATTTCTAAAGTGGGCACTCATGAACTAGGGAAGAAATGCGGGTACTTTTGTTTCATCTGATCTTCTCGTTCCCAAATGAATTCAGGTCCTCGCTTAGCGTTCCAGCGGACCTTCACTATTGGTATACGACTTTGTTTCATTCTCTTGATCTCCCTGCCCATGATTTCCACAGGTTCCTCTACGAAGTGTAGACTCTCGTTTATCTCGATTTCATTGAGTGGGATTATAAGAGTCTCGTTGGACAGACATTCTTTAGATTAGACACCTGGAAGGTGGGATGTATGTTACTGAGTTCCTGTAGTAGTTGAAGTTTGTAAGCCACTGGGCCGATTCTAACAAGAATCTCGAATGGCCCGATATACCTTGGATTTAGTTTTCCAAGTTTGCCAAAACATATCATTCCCTTTCAGGGTGAGACCTTTAACAGAACGCGGTCAGCAATATGGAACTCCAAGGGCTTTCATCATTTATCCGCATAACTCTTTTGTCGGTCTCTAGATGCTTTTAGTCGTTCCCGAATTTGGACGATTTTCTCTATTGTCCCCCTTATGATCTCAGGGCCGCTGAGAGTGCTGTTAGGAACTTGCTTCTTTGCTAGTTGTGTGTCACCCACTTCAGCCCAGCACAGAGGGGATCTACACTTACGGCCATAGAGGGCTTCGAATGGGGAAACTTTGATGCTAGTGTGATAACTATTGTTGTACGAGAATTCGACGAGTGGTAAATGGGTATCCCAAGCTTTACCAAAGTCTATCACACAATCTCTCAACATGTCTTCCAGCGTCTGAATGGTTCTCTCACTTTGCCCATCAGTTTGAGGATGGTACGCTGTACTCATGTCGAGTTTGGTTTCCAAGTACTTTTGTAGTGATTGCCAAAACCGTGAGGTAAATATACTATCCTTGTCAGAGATAATGGATATTGGGACACCATGCAATCGTCTGATCTCTTTAATGTACGTCCTCGTTAGCTTCTCCATCTTATCGGTCTCTTTTATTGGAAGGAAGTGCGCAGATTTGGTTATCCTGTCAACGATTACCCAAATGGTGTCAAACCGACCCGTTGTATTGGGAAACTTGGTTATGAAATCTATGGTTATCCGCTCCCACTTCCACTCGGGTATTTTTGGTTGTTGTTGTAAACCCGAAGGCTTCTGGTATTCTACCTTGACCTTGGCGTAAGTCAGGCACTTGCCCACATAGGCAGCGATTTCTGCCTTCATATTTGGCCACCAATAAAGTTTCTTGAGGTCCAGGCACATCTTGTCTGAACTGGGATGAACAGAGTATCTGGTCTTGTGAGCTTCGTTCATGACAATGTCTCTTTACCCACCAAACTTCGGTGTCTAGATCCGATTCATGAGGTAACGAACTCCGTTATCCTTAACTTCCAGCTTCTTATCCATTCCTCTTAAGGCTTCACCTGCCACATACTCAGGTTTCAAGGCTTCCAGTTAAGCCTCTTTAATCTGCGTAGACAAGTGTGAATAGATAGTCACGGTTAATGACTCTACTCGGCGGCCCGAGTATTCTTTTCGACTAAGGGCATCTGCTACTACATTGGCCTTGCATGGATGATAGCGAATCTCACATTCGTAATCATTTAGTAGTTCTACCCTTCGTTATTTCCTCATGTTGAGTTCCTTTTGATCGAAGATATGCTAGAGACTCTTATGATCCGTGAAGATTGTGCACTTCGTACCATAAAGGTAGTGCCTCCAGATCTATAGAGCAAACATTATTGCTCCCAGTTCGAGGTCATGTGTGGTGTAGTTTATCTTGTGATTCTTAAGTTGTCTCGAGGCATAGGAAATAACTTTTCCTCGTTGCATTAGCACACAACCTAGCCCTTGCTTGGACGCATCGCAGAAAACCATAAAATTTTCCATCCATTCTGGGAGGGACAAGATTGGGGCACTGCATAGGGTTTGCTTTAGTGTTTGGAACACATCTTCTTGTTTCTTCTCCCAGTTGAAGGTTACACCCTTGTGAGCCAAGGTGGTGAGTGGATTTGCGATGTTGGAGAAGTTTTGTATGAACCTTCGGTAGTAGCCAGCGAGGCCTAAGAGTTGACGAATTTCAGTTGGTGTTCTTAGGGTCGCCCAGTTTTTGAGTGCTTTGATTTTGGAGGGATCCACATTGTAGTGGTGTTGATTAAGATGGCATGTGCGGAATTAGAAAAGATCTAGTGAATCATTATGTAAATTCAAGAACACAAGGAGTAAATAAATCTGTGTGAGCTCATATTAGATCTAGAAAGGATATACAAATGGCTTTGCACAAATTTCTCTGTCTAGTCTAACACTCCAAAATGATCATTCTAAATATGAGTGTCACTCACTTCCTATTTATAGGAAAGACAACTCAATTACACATACAAAGGAGTAAAGCACAAATACATCCAAGAGTGACTTTGCACCCTAACATTCTCCCCCTCAAAGTTAGGATTGGATGTCCCGACTTCAGTCTCCAACGAGCTAGCGCGATCAAGACCAAACTCCCCCTCGAAGTAACACCGGTCTTCAAATCCGCAAATGAATATTCGACAAACCCGAGAAGCTTCAAATACCCATCATTCTCCCCTTTTTATAATAAAAAAATGATTATAAAACCCATTAAGGGTGAGAAGCGCCCGAGGAATAAACTTCACAATACTCCCCCTTGATGTGTACCAAAAATGAATCACCAAAAATCTTGCACGGAAAAACAATCACGAAAAAGCCTCAAAAAAATTTCCAATTTGTGAAAAATTTTGACTGTTTGGGTGAAAGTTGCAAGATTTTCCAAAATCCGGGTAAAAAGTGTCACTTTCTGAATTCTGCAGGGACCCGTTGCGCCAAAAACAGCTTAATATGCGAAACTCTACCCCATTTGCGAAACTGGGCATAAAGTGTAAATTCCCACAAACTGCAGGGACTGAACATGAAATATCTGCATTCTTCACAAAAAAAATTTCAATATTCGAAACTGGACTATTTCTGCCACTTCTTAGAAACTTCAGGGACCCAAATCGTAAATAGTTGTTTTCTTTCCCAATTTACTTCGTTAGCAGACAACGAATAGTGAAGTTGACCAAGAAAAGTCGAAATCGACTTCGACTTCAACTCTTGCAAATCGAGAGTCCCAGGCTTCGATGCTCAGCAACAATCTTACAATAATCATCGACTCTCGATTCCACATCACCAATCCAAAATAGATTCGACACTCAAGGCTATCAATCATAAAGAGAGCATCTTTGCTTTCTTCCTAATTGACTTCAAAATCAGTCGATTCCAATCATTTCGATTTCAATCATCCACCATCGACATCTATAATCCACTCCAAGCTTTATTCCAGGTCGTCGAACTAAACAAATAGTCATCAACTCCAAACTCCAACTGAAACCATCGAACTATCGACTCTAAAATCGAATCAATAACTTCAAAATCGACATCACAAACTAATTCCAGATCAACATACCAACAACATCCTTCGTTAGCAATACCTTTAACCATCTGATACCAAACCCATACAACGAAACTGATTTCAAACAGCCGAGCTTATAACTCCAATCGATTTACCAACCACAAACATCATGCTGGTTTCAAAATCAAATACAAATCAATTTCATCTTCCTTTTTAATCAATTTCAGTTCTAATTTCTCAATAACACTGATTTTGACTCTAAAAAGTCAACTTAAACCAAATGTGTTCTAATGCTCTTTCCAATCCAAATACGATTCGCATTCAAAATCAAACAAACATTCAGAACGACTTTAATCAACAAACGAATCGCATTCCACCGATTAACGAGAAGAAAAAAAATGAGATAACGAGATTGAAAACTTAAAAACAAACACACATCAGATGAGTTGCTTGTACGATCTAAATGTACAACTCGGTAAAGCACATAATGAAGAATGAACACAGTAAGAGTATCGAAATGATTTAATCAATCTTGGGCTCCACTTTAAATGAAATCAGATCACGAAAAATATATGGACTCAAATTTTGGATCAATGAATAGTATTCATACTAATTCATTGGGCTTATTGAATAGATGAACAGTAAATTTCGAAATTTAAGCAAAATAAGTTTGATTTTAGATGAACATCTTCAAACTTTCAAAATTTTTAGTCCTTATTTCGAAAGTGGGTGCAAACTGCCAATTTCGGAACTTAGTTGGTTTCTTCCCCAATCTAACGAAAGTAGTAGATAGTGAACAACCAAAATCCTTCGTGAAAAAAAAACTTCATTAGTTCCTGTCAATTCATCGCACAAAAAAAATCTTCGATTATCAACATCAATTGGCAAGCCTTCGTTTTTAACACCAAAACCTTCGTTATCAAGAGTACAAGACTTCGTTAGCAAGCTTGTTCCATCGACTTCCAAAATTTTTGTTAGTAAGACAAACCCATTTATCGACCTTAGCTTTTCATCACATCAACTCAACATCACAAAATTCAAACATTCGTTCTTTAGCCCCAAAATCAAACTTGCGTTACTCAACAATCAAATCTCCGTTATTAAGCATCCAATTTCACAGACTTCGTTATCACAACCCAGTAAACTTCAACCATTCGACTGTAAAATCAACATACAATCGATCTTAATCAACTTCCCAAATATACAATTGTCCTTCGTTCTCAATATCAAACTGATCATCTCAATCAATTTCAAAAGCAATCGAGTCCAATAAACTCAAATTCAAGGTTTGTTCGTCCCCAAACCATCGAAATCACTGAACAGCTCTTCTATTTCAGTTAACAGTCATCGACATTGAGTTCCATTCACGATTCCAAAATCTTCAATCGACTTCCAATACTTTCGAAATCGATTTCCATATAACATCTTGAACCACTAAAGAAAATCGATCATTCCCTATGCATTGAGCGACCTTCGAAATCAATCCATTAACCAAAAACAATCTTCGATTTCCAAATCATCTCACAGGTGACGAACATCACAGTCTTCGTCATCTAAGAACACTCCACATCCATGTTCGAAATTAAACCCAAATTAAACTTGATTTCGACAGTCATAGCCTCAAAACCACTTGTATGAACTAATTTGTTCTACCAATTCAGCGATTCACCTCTTAAAAATCGGGTTTGACTTTTTTTTGTGTTTGACTTTTCGATGTCAAAGATGAACAAACATCAAATTGATGATTCAAACACCAAATTTTGGATCAAAACATGATTATCCAACAGTTCATCATCACATTCATGTGTTCTTTGTACAAGTTCATCAAAATCAAGCATCAATTTTGACGATTTCTTCACTTGAACTTGTATGAAATCGATTTCATCATGTTCCAAATGACATGAAATCGAATCACATTTATAGATTATCATTCAATATCGATTGAAAACAAAATAAGAAAACGAGATTAAGAACTCAAGAACAATCGATAAAGAAGATACAGAAGCCGATAGTACAAGTAAGATATGCGTGTGTACACGAACAACAATTGTATAATCAGATGGATTTAAAGATGTATGGGCTCACAACATTATACAATCGTATTTTAAGGAAAATTGATTGGGCTTAAAAAATAGAGATCGAATTATCATTTTGGTTGAAATGTATGGATCATGAAAAGTAAACTAATCAAATGTTTAGGATTGGGCTTTGAACAGTACTCGAATTGTAATTTTGAACTTAAACATTGGACATGATCAGTGACTTTCAAATTTGATAATGATTTTTGGAATTTTGATCTAAACAAAATAATTGGATCAACAATGGGGTTGAAACGGATTAGATCCAATAAGGCAAATCGATCAAAAATGAAAAACGCAAAATACAAATCGAAATTATGGACGTTTTGGAATCCATTTGAGAATTTTAGATACCTTTTTGACGAATCAAGATCCATTTACAACGAGCGAATCAAATTTAGAAGATCTTGGTTCTTTTGTCGGATCGAGAAAATCTCCAATTTGAACATTGTACCACCCACTATGCGTGATGTACAACCCGTTCTTTGTGTTCTTCGTGTTCTTCATCAAACCAAGAACATATTCAAAAGAACCACCAACACTTTTGGGTTTTGAATTCAAATTCAATGCAACACTTGGAGTTTATTGCTTTGGAACCCAGATTTGCTTCATGGATTTCGACTTCACAACATTTGACAATTCTTGTGAGTAAACCCGCATGTTTTTGCGATTGATCTTCTTCTTATTTTTCTTTCTCATCTTTTTGCATCTTGAAGATTTGACTTCATGAACAAACCCACTTTTCACAACATCAACTTTGTGAGTTTGAATCAAATCTTTTGGAGTTTGATACTTGTGAATTTCTTGGATCACCGGTTTCCGATAATGAATCATTCCTTCAAACGAATCATAAGAACACAAAATATCATTGGTTTGAACTCCAATCAAGCAAAAAACTTTTTCATCATGAGAATCAACTTGAACTCCTTTTTCTTGAACATCAAGAACATCAAGAACATCACATTGAACTCCATTGTCTTGAACTTCAACAAACTTAAGAGCACGAAGATCATTTGGGTTTTCAATTAGAGAAATGTATTTCTTATTGAATAAATCTATTTCTTCTCCTTCCTTTTGATTTGTACTATGGACTAATATGGACAAGGCAATTTTATTCAACCATACAATCTTACAAAGTGGTTGAAAAAGCAAGCTGCCATTATCATCCTTCAAATCTCCATAAGAAATCATATTACCCCATGAAATCAATTTGCTTAACACCAACCCATAAAATTGATCTTCATTGACTTTGTATTTGATATCTTCAACGATCACAATCCAAGAATCATACGGCAAATCCACCATGATCACAAGAACTTGAAAATTTCTATAAAGAGAAAGTGATTTTGAATGGGTTTTCTAGAGAGAGAAAGTAAAAATCACTGGAATTCTAGTGAAGAAAATCGAATTATGAATAGAATCAAAGATGAATTCGATTTCTAGAATCCAAAAACACTCTAAATCACAAAGATAAAAAATAAAAAAGAATCACCAAATCTAGAATGCCACCATGGATCAATTCTTGATCAAATCAAGAACACCCGCTCTGATACCAATTGTGGTGGTGTTGATTATGATGTCATGTGCGGAATTAGAAAAGATCTAGTGAATCATTATGTAAACTCAAGAACACAAGGAGTAAATAAATCTGTGTAAGCTCATATTAGATCTAGAAAGGATATACAAATGGGTTTGTACAAATTTCTCTCTCTAGTCTAACACTCCAAAATGATCATTCTAAATATGAGTGTCACTCACTTACTAGTTATAGGAAAGACAAGTCAGTTATACATACAAAGGAGTAAAGCACAAATACATCCAATAGTGACTTTGCACCCTAACACATATGTATCCCTTCCTGGCTGACCACGTAACCTAGGAAATCCACCTTTCGAATCCAGAATTCGCATTTTGATAACTTCGCATAGAATTTCTCCGCCCTTAATGTTTCCAAGACTTGTCGTAGGTGTTGACTGTGTTCTTCCTTACTTTGTGAGTAGACTAGTATGTCATCGATGAATAATATTTTGAATTTTTCTAAGTAAGTTCGGCATACCCGATTCATCAGGTCAATGAACACCACGGGTGCATTTTTTAATCCGAAGGGCATTACTACGAATTCGTAGTGACTGTAGCGATTTCTGAATGCGGTCATGGGAATATCTTCCTCCTGGACTCGCAGCTGATGGTATCCGGATCTTAGATCGATCTTTGAGAAGTAACTTGATCCTTGTAGTTGGTCGAAGAGGTCGTCAATTCGAGGTAAATGATATCCATTTTTGATGGTAAGTTTATTTAGTTCCCGGTAGTCTATGCACATGCGGAATGATCAATCCTTCTTCTTCACGAACAGGACCGGTTCTCCCCAAGGCGAGAAGCTTGGTTTGATGAATCCTTTTCTTTGCAGTTCGTTCAGTTGACTAGACAATTCCTACATTTCTGCCGGTGCTAAGCGGTATGGGGATTTGGCTACGGGGGTGGCTTTGGGAATCAAGTCTATTCTGAATTTGAGTTAGCGTTCGGGTGGTACTCCTGGGAGATCTTCGGGAAATATATCGGGGAAGTTACAGAATTTGAGAATATCCTTGATGTCTTTTACCTCTTTTTTCTTATTCACTATGTGAGCTAAGAAGGCACAATATTCCTTGCGAAGAAACTTTTGAGCCTTGACGCAAGAGATGATTTGTAGGTTTGTGTCGGGTTTGCCGCCATAAATGACGAGGGTTTCGCTACTTGGCAGATTAAGGCGAACGGACTTTTCGTAACACAGGAAATCGGCATGGTGATGACTTAACCAATTAATGCCAATGATGGCGTCAAAACTTTTTATTGTGACCGGCATTAGGTCGATTTGGAAAGAATGGTTATTTAGAGTGTGGGTACATCCTATGTATATATCGTTAGTGCTCTCTGCCTTTCCATTTGCCATTTCTACGGTGAATGTTTCTTTTAGTGATTGGGGATTTTGTTTAAGTAAATGTTTAAATTTGTGGCTCACGAAACGTATCTCTGCACCACTATCTAATAGTATGCATGCATATGAATTGTTGAGGAGGAACGTATCAGAAACCACGGTAGGATCATTCACGGCCTCCTCGTGCCCCGTTGTTAGAAATCTGCCCACTCCTCCGACATTCCTTGCTTTTGGGCAATCTGTAACGCCCGTGTTTCTATGCTAGGCATTAATATTGACAAAATGGTCTAGGTTAACCTTTGTAACTCATTTAGAAGAAATGAAAAGGAATTATGTGAATATTATGTGAATTATGTGTTTTATTATTAATTATTAGGGTTTAATTAATTAAGAATAAAAATGAGCGTCAAAAATTAAATTTTAGATAAAGCCGATATCTATTAAGAAACTTGTAGTGGGCGTGACAAGGATTACGGATATATAAAGAATGCCGAAATCCGAGTTATAACGAAGAAGTTATGACCTGTCGAAGTTTCGCGACAAAACCGGCACGGGGCCGAATGTCGTAAAAAGTGAATTTTTGATAAACTACTTTTTAGCCTTAGTGATCTAAACGAAACTCGTAGTGTTCGCTAAACCGAGAAGTTCGATAAAAAGAACGCCAAAATCTGACTTCGTATGAGGAAGTTATGATTTTCGAAGTTTCAGCTTAGCAGTAGACAGCTAAAAACTCGAATTTTAGATCGATTGATTTTTAGCCGACACGACCTAAACGAGAATCGAAGGTCTCGTCATTAGTAGCACAACGGTAAAAAGTATGACAAAAACGGACGACAGATGAAGAAGTTATGAATTTTTAACGGATTTCCTATCCCGGTCTGTTAAAAATAATAATATAAAAATCAAAATCAAAATTAGCCGACAAAGTCTAAATGAAAGTTGTAGAGCGTAATTGTACCTACGCGTGCATATAAAGAACGTAAAAAACGGAGCTCGTATGCGAAAGTTATGAATTTTAGAAGATTTTGGCACAAAATTCGAGAAATTTCGCATGGATGGGCTTCACCCGGAAATGCCACGTCACCTTCGCTCATAGCGCGCCATGTGTCCGAATTGCTGAGTCACCCGAGGTCAGCTGGCGAGGCGTGTCGCTTCCTGATTCGACCGAAGTCTCGGCCCTCGCACATCCGACGCGTGTACGGTGACGCTTCGTATCCGAGCTTCGCAGGTCCAATCCGAGGGCGCCCCGTGTCCGACGCGTGTCTTCCTCCGGATCCGAGCACATGGCCTTCGCTGCGGTTGCCACCTGCCTCGCTGACTCGCCCTTCTGATCAACCGACTTCAGACCTCGCAGCCTATAAATAGAAGGCATGCGAGCCTTCCCGGGTAATTTTGGGAAATTGCCCATTTTTACCCCTTTTTCAATATTTTAGCCATTTTCGCTTCCCCCGATGCCCCGAGATCATTTCCAACGCCCGGAACACGTCCAGGAGTGCCTGAGAAGCCCGAGAAATTTATTTTTTTCGGTTTCGAAGCCCGACCCTCGCAGAGCCCGGTTTCTCAATAAAACTCCCGGTTTTATTAGAAACGATCGTTTTAGGAAACGAATTGCTGCCCGATTTTCCTTAAATCAGGTGAGTGTATATTTACTTTCACCTTACACATAGATATGAAGTATTTACCTTAAAATACGTGCTATGTGTAAATATATTAATTGTTTATTTGAGGTGACTGTTGAATTGATGTATTATACAAGTTTTAAACTGTATATATATATATATATATATATATATATATATATATATATATATATATATATATATATATATATATATATATATATATATATCTACAAATATGTTGGGTAAAACATGGGTATATGAATTAGATGATGTGTGATGAAATAAATGTGATGAGAGGTATCGATGTTTAAGATGATCTAGTCATCTAGCAGAGTATAGACAACGGCCACAGACTATTTTAGATAGCCCAGTGGAACGTTAGTAGACTTGTAATCGGTACGTATGTTTGAACTATATGTTCATTAGGTATTTTTGAACTATGTGTTCATCCATTAGTTCTTCCTTTTGACACTATTACGTGTCGGGGTATGGGAGCGTACGAGAGTACTTTATCAGTATTTTCCCTATACTTTTATTTGGAAGAGCTTTGGAGTCTTTGTTCTTTTATGAAGTGATCGGACGAGCTTCATGAGTTAGTGATATAGATCATGAGTTAAATAGTGGGTGTGTGATGAAAAGTGAGTTCGATAGATGAGATGATTAGTGATATAGATCATGAGTTGAAAGTGAGTGGTGAAATATGGGAAAAGCTTTTACCCAGATGTTGGCGTGAGTGGTGCAATATGAGAAAAGCCCTTGCCCAACGTTGACCCCCACCATTCAGCAGAGTAGGGATGACAACCATGGACTGTTCTAGACGGTCTGCGGAACACTAGCAGGCTCGCAACCTGTAGGTGTTAATGGACTTGAGTGTTCATTCGCTGTGCTCTAAGACCCCCGTCATTCAGCAGAGTATGGATGACAACCATGGACTGTTTTGACGGCCTGTGGAACAGTAGCAGGCTCGTAACCTGTAGGTGTTAATGGACTTACATGTTCATTCGCTGTACTCTATTCCCCTCATGAGTGCCTTTAGGGCAAGTAAGGCTGGGGAAAACCCCTTAAGTATGTTCATCAGCTGTATGGAAAACCCATTGACATGTATTGCAGGGGAAAACTCCCGTGGGAAATACCGTCGATGAATAAGAGCTATGGACTTAGTATATGGAAAACCCATTGACATGTATTGCGGGGGAAAACTCCCGTGGGAAATACCGTCGATGAATAAGAGCTATGGACTAGCACATGGCGACGATGTGACTTCGTGCCTATTTGACATAAATTGCTGAAGGAAAGCAATGTTGTCACCTTGTTGGTTGTTTTATGTTAGGATGTCTTGTTTGACATAACTTGCTGAGGGAAAGCAATGTTGTCACCCCGATGTTTTTTTTATTTGACATAACTTGCTAAGGAACCCCCAAAGCAATGTTGTCACCCCTAGTGATAATCCTTAGGCTAGGCCCCTTATGATAGTTGTTTTAGGGACATAAAGTGAGGATAATGGGAATGGGTAATTAGGGTTATTTTGGTTGATAGAATTAATAAATTTATTGTTGATTGGGAACTTAATAAGTTTATTATTTATTGTGGGTTGAAAACCCTATATGCTCACCAGGCTCCCAAGCCTGACCCACTCAGTTTAATTGTATCACAGGTATCGATACGAAGTTGCTTTACACTGAGAGATTAAAAGAGAAGTAGATCACTAGTGTAAATGAATGTGAGTTTTGTTTATGCTTATGTTTTTGTATTGACAAAGGCATCCCAATGGTTTAAGTGAATAAAATACATTTCTTCGGAAATGATTTGATGACATATTTATCATGTTTTTCTGGGAACAAATTCCGCAACACTTTTAATTAAATGATTACTCTGAAATTATTTTAAGAGCATAAATTAAATCGGTCTTTTCTGGCCGTGAAATTGGGGATGTCACAGTTGGTATCAGAGCATTAGTTTAAGCGAACTAAGAAATTGTAGGATTTCTAGACTTAAACTTAGAATGCTAAGCGATGATTGTGAGTTGAGTGTGTCTATTATATTTTAGGTAGTACACCTAAATTGACACGAGCACTAGTTTATTTTAGGAAGGATGCCTAAAATGCTTTTATGTGCTAAATGTTTTGTGTTATAGCTATAATGATGCTATTATTTGTTCGGATCTATGGTCTGTTGCCGACCGGATCTGGAAACCTTATGTGTGTAGGATTCTAAGCGTACGATTACGAGATTAGAACTAACATGTAAACGTTTCGAAGTGATAAGGAGATTTATATGTTTATCATAAATAAAGTTTTCCTATCTTAATTTCCCGCCTGGTACACCGAACGTCTACTTGGGTGTACAAAACGTTATGGTGAAGACTCGTAGGGAATTGAGTAGATGGAGAAAATGAAAAGCTTATGATAGTGAATGATACCTATCAGAAGATATCGTAAGAGTGGTATCTTGTCTTAGAATATGTTTGATAAAATAATGAAACGTTTAGAGGAGTACGGTACTTCTGAAGTACATCTTCGATTGGCAGGATGATGGAATGGTTGGTGTAATTCTTGAAGTTGTTCCATCATCTGGAATTTCCATCACCAACCAAGTTGAAGTAGAATTGATGACTGAAGATACGCAAGGAAGAAGTCCTAGTAGAGTCTAGGAAAATTCTATGATTAATTGGACACATTCGTATGTGTTAAATTGTTTCGTGATTTTAGGATTTGGGGACTGCGAGACAGTACTTGGGACGAGTATGAGTAGGTGTGAATAGTAGTAGAGATCTATACTACTGGAAGCACATGACTCACACTTAGATCAGGGAAAGTCACAAGGTTACCAAGGAACTCGTAATTGATTCCGTATTATTCTAGTCTGTCGTTACCATCGTTTCGGTAATGACTAAGAAGATGATTGTTATTCCGACCCTAGTGGTCATATCGAATTGAGTCCGACTACGATGAGTTTGTTACGTGGTTCAGAGAACCAAGTTTGATGTAGTATTTGACTTACGTCAAATCGAAGCAAAGGATGATCACAACGATCAATAGAAGTATCGCGTTCGTTGTTAAAGAAGTTGGGTTAGGTTGTATTCTGACCCAAAGGGATAAAGTGATAGCGTATGCATTGAGGCAGTTGAAGGAGCATGAAAAAAACTACCCCACTCGTGATCTGGAGTTGGTAATGGTAGTATTCGCCTTAAAGATGGGAGGAGTAAGAGGTCTTCTGATGGAAGAAGCTCACAAAACCATGTACTCGATTCATCCCGGCAGTGCGAAAATGTATAGGAATCTAAAACCCTATTACTGGTGGCCGATCGTGAAGCTCGATGTTGCTAAGTATGTGGCTGAGTGTGTAACTTGTGCTAGGGTTAAGGCACAACATCAGAAACCATATGGGCGTTTAGATCCTTTACCTGTACCCATGGGTAAATGGGAAGGTATCACTATGGATTTTGTGACTAAACTGCCCAGAATATGGAACGGTCACGACATGATTTGGGTGGTCGTTGATCGCTTCACTAAGAGTGCGCATTTCATAGCAGCCAACGAGAAATGGTCTATGGATAAACTTGCGAATTCTTATGTGAAGGAAAGTGTGAGGCTTCATGGTGTTTCGTTAACGATTGTATCCGATCGTGACAGCCGTTTTACCTCAAGGTTTTGGAGGAGTCTATAAGAGGAATTGGGTACCAAGTGTGTTTGAATACAGATTACCATCCACAAACCGATGGTAAGAGCGAACGAACAATTCAAACATTGGAGGATATGCTGAGAGCATGTACCCTGGAATTCCAAGGTAACTGGGGTAAACACTTACCTCTAGTATAATTTTCCTATAGTAATAGTTTCCACTCAAGCATCAAGATGACACCTTATCACGCTTTGTATGGAGAAAAGTGTCGAACGCCGTCATGTTGACTGGAAGCTGGGGAAAAGCAGTTTGTGGGACCTGAAATAGTCCATCAGACTGCTGAAAAGTTAAAACTGATTAGGGAAAGGAGGTTAGCTGCTCAAGAGAGCTATGCTGACAATAAAAGACAACCGATATCATTCGAAGTTGGAGATTCGGTTTTACTTAAAGTCTCGCCGTGAAAGGGACTTATAAGGTTTGGTAGAAGGGGAAAATTGAGTCTAAGGTTTATTGGACCATTTAAAGTTCTTCTGAGAATCGGGAATCAAGCTTACAAGCTAGAATTACCGGAAGAACTAGAGGGTATTCATAACACCTTTCGTGTGTGTTATTTAAGAAAATTTACGGGAGATGTGCCCGACATAATTCCCATTTCCTAATTAAGGTTGGATGAAAACAAGAGGTTGATTGAAGAACCTGAGGCAATCGTTGACCGTAAGACTAAGGAGTTGTGACACAAAGTGGTCGATTTAGTGCTTGTGCATTGGAAACATACGAATGGGCCAAATCTCACCTGGGAAACGGAGAGTGACATGATGAGTCGCTACCCGTATTTGTTTGCTGATGTGTGATTCCGGGGACGGAATCATTCTAAGGGGGAGAGAGTTGTAACGCCCGTGTTTCTCGGCTAGGCATTAATATTGACAAAATGGTCTAGTTAACCTTTGTAACTAATTTAGAAGAAATGAAAAGGAATTATGTGAATATTATGTGAATTATGTGTTTTATGCTTAATTATTAGGGTTTAATTAATTAAGAATAAAAATGAGCGTCAAAAATTAAATTTTAGATAAAGCCGATATCTATTAAGAAACTTGTAGTGGGCGTGACAAGGATTACAGATATATAAAGAATGCCGAAATCCGAGTTATAACGAAGAAGTTATGACCTGTCGAAGTTTCGCGACAAAACCGGCATGGGGCCGAATGTCGTAAAAAATGAGTTTTTGATAAACTACTTTTTAGCCTTAGTGATCTAAACGAAACTCGTAGTGTTCGTTAAACCGAGAAGTTCGATAAAAAGAAGGCCAAAATCTCACTTCGTATGAGGAAGTTATGATTTTCGAAGTTTCAGCTTAGCAGTAGACAGCTAAAAAACTCGAATTTTAGATCGAGTGATTTTTAGCCAACACGACCTAAATGAGAATCGAAGGTCTCGTCATTAGTAGCACAACGGTAAAAAGTCTGACGAAAACGGACGTCGGATGAAGAAGTTATGAATTTTTAACGGATTTCCTGTCCCGGTCTGTTAAAAATAATAATATAAAAATCAAATTCAAAATTAGCCGACGAAGTCTAAACAAAAGTTGTAGAGCGTAATTTTACCTACGCGTGCATATAAAGAACGTCAAAAACGGAGCTCGTATGCGAAAGTTATGAATTTTAGAAGATTTTGGCACAAAATTCGAGAAATTTCGCATGGATGAGCTTCACCCGGAAATGCCACGTCACCTTCGCTCGTAGCGCGCCACGTGTCCGAATTGCTGAGTCACCCAAGGCCAGCTGGAAAGGCGTGTCGCTTCCTGATTCGACCGAAGTCTCGGCCCTTGCACATCCGACGCGTGTGCGGTGACGCTTCGTATCCGAGCTTCGCAGGTCCAATCCGAGGGCGCCCCGTGTCCGACGCGTGTCTTCCTCCGGATCCGAGCACGTGGCCTTCGCTGCTGCTGCCACCTGCCTCGCTGACTCGCCCTTCTGATCAATCGACTTCGGACCTCGCAGTCTATAAATAGAAGGCATGCGAGCCTTCCCGGGTAATTTTGGGAAATTGCCCATTTTTACCCCTTTTTCAATATTTTAGCCATTTTCGCTTCCCCCGATGCCCCGAGATCATTTCCAACGCCCGGAACACGTCCCGGAGTGCCTGAGAAGCCCGGGAAATTTATTTTTTTCGGTTTCGAAGCCCGACCATCGCAGAGCCCGGTTTCTCAATAAAACTCCCGGTTTTATTAGAAACGATCGTTTTAGGAAACGAATTACTGCCCGATTTTCATTAAATCAGGTGAGTGTATAGTTACTTTCACCTTACACATAGATATGAAGTATTTACCTTAAAATACGTGCTATGTGTAAATATATTAATTGTTTATTTGAGGTGACTGTTGAATTGATGTTTTATACAAGTTTTAAACTGTATATATATTTTTATCTACAAATATGTTGGGTAAAACATGGGTAGATGAATTAGATGATGTGTGATGAAATAAAAGTGATGAGAGGTATCGATGTTTAAGATGATTTAGTCATCTAGCAGAGTATAGACAATGGCCACAGACTATTTTAGATAGCCCAGTGGAACGTTAGTAGACTTGTAATCGGTACGTATGTTTGAACTATATGTTCATTAGGTATTTTTGAACTATGTGTTCATCCATTAGTTCTTCCTTTTGACACTATTACGTATCGGGGTACGGGAGCGTACGGGAGTACTTTATCAGTATTTTCCCTATACTTTTATTTAGAAGAGCTTTGGAGTCTTTGTTCTTTTATGAAGTGATCGGACGAGCTTCATGAGTTAGTGATATAGATCATGAGTTAAATAGTGGGTGTGTGATGAAAAGTGAGTTGGATAGATGAGATGATCAGTGATATAGATCATGAGTTGAAAGTGAGTGGTGAAATATAGGAAAAGCTTTTACCCAGATGTTGGCGTGAGTGGTGCAATATGAGAAAAGTCCTTACCCAACGTTGACCCCCGTCATTCTGCAGAGTAGGGATGACAACCATGGACTGTTCTAGACGGTCTGCGGAACACTAGCAGGCTCGCAACCTGTAGGTGTTAATGGACTTGAGTGTCCATTCGCTGTACTCTAAGACCCCCGTCATTCAGCAGAGTATGGATGACAACCATGGACAGTTTTGACGGTCTGTGGAACACTAGCAGGCTTGTAAGCTGTAGGTGTTGATGGACTTAAATGTTCATTCGCTGTACTCTATTCCCCTCATGAGTGCCTTTAGGGCAAGTAACGCTGGGGAAAACCCCTTAAGTATGTTCATCAGCTGTATGGAAAACCCATTGACATGTATTGCGGGGGAAAACTCCCGTGGGAAATACCGTCGATGAATAAGAGTTATGGACTTAGCATATGGAAAACCCATTGACATGTATTGCGGGGGAAAACTCCCGTGGGAAATACCTTCGATGAATAAGAGCTATGGACTAGCACATGGCGACGATGTGACTTCGTGCCTATTCGACATAAATTGTTGCTGAAGGAAGGCAATGTTGTCACCTTGTTGGTTGTTTTATGTTAGGATGTCTTGTTTGACATAACTTGCTGAGGGAAAGCAATGTTGTCACCCCGATGTTTGTTTTATTTGACATAACTTGCTGAGGAACCCCCAAAGCAATGTTGTCACCCCTAGTGATAATCCTTAGGCTAGGTCCCTTATGATAGTTGTTTTAGGGACGTAAAGTGAGGATAATGGGAATGGGTAATTAGGGTTATTTTGGTTGATAGAATTAATAAATTTATTGTTGATTGGGAACTTAATAAGTTTATTATTTATTGTGGGTTGAAAACCCTATATACTCACCAGGCTCCCAAGCCTAACCCACTCAGTTTAATTGTATCACAGGTATCGATACGAAGTTGCTTTACACTGAGAGATTAAAAGAGAAGTAGATCACTAGTGTAAATGAATGTAAGTTTTGTTTATGCTTATGCTTGTGTATTGACAATGGCATCCCAATGGTTTAAGTGAATAAAATACATTTCTTCGGAAATGATTTGATAACATATTTATCATGCTTTTCTGGGAACAAATTCCGCAACACTTTTAATCAAATGATTACTCTGAAATTATTTTAAAAGCATAAATTAAATCGGTATTTTCTGGCCTTGAAATTGGGGATGTCACACAATCCCTCTTGAAATGCCCTGTTTCACCACATCCGTAGCAAACCTGACTCACCCCGACATTAGCAGCTTAGATGGTTTGTTGGGTCGGCGTCCTACAGAAACGGACGGTATGCCCCTTCTTTTTTGCAATTGTTGCAGTACATTTCTCGACAGGCCCCGGTGTGATGGAAATTACATTTGTTACACTTTGGAAGGGTTCCAACATATTGTTTGGCGGGTGCTGGAGCGGTATGAACAGTAGCGGTGTGAACTGCCATAGTTTGTTGCTTCTTTATGGGCTCTTGTTTCAGCTGACCCTTCCTCTTGTTCCAAAACTTCTTCTTATTGTCACTCCCTTTTGCGTGCTCAGGAATGGCTGTCATAAATCCCTGGCAGACTCCATGATCCACAAGTGTTTGTGCCAAGCGTTTGGCACTGTCAAAAGTAGGTGGGTTTGCAGATATCACATTTCCTTGAATCTGGGGAGATAGTCCCCAGATGTATCGTTCCACCTTTTTAGTCTCCGGGTGACCATCCCGGGACATTATACTGCTAGATCGCTAAACCTGGTAGTATAGGCTGCAATGTCGGAGTCCTTCATTGTAAGGTTCCAGAGCTCTTGCTCTAGCTTTTGCACTTCGCCCCTCGGGAAGTATTCTGCTAGCATCAACATTTCAAGTCTTCCCAGCTCATGGCCTTGGCCACCCGGAGAGTCAGCGATTTGACATAACCGTTCCACCAGGAGAGGTCTCTATCCATGAATGTACAAGCTACGAATTTGACCTTGCTAGTTTCTGGGCATGTGCATATTTCAAACACAGACTCTGTTTTCTCAAACCACCTTGTTAGGGAAATGACAACTCCGATGCCATCAAAATACTTTGGTTTACTATTGGTGAAGTCTTTGTAGGAATATTCCCTCGGATGTCCCTGGCTATCTACATGGTTAGTATTATTACTACCGCTTCCCGAACCACTGGCACCATTTGTGCTGATTTGCGCCATGGCCGCTGCCACAACGGCTGTTACAGCAGCTTGGAACACGGCAGTGTCCATTTGTGGGGGTGGTGGTGGTGGTGGAGTTGGTGTTGTGTTGTTAACATGGCTGATTGATTTACATGCTGGCATCTTTCTACCATCAGGTTTAAAGATGTTTTCGAATTAGAACATCTTAACTATAGGCCTGTTTATGTCTACTGTATAAGAATAGTGGTATAAAAGACACATAAACGGCCTAATTGTGTACTCCAATAATATCATAAAATACTCCTATAGTATTTTAAACTTTATGTTTGGTTCTAAAGTTTCCTTGTATGGAGTATTGGTAAGTTTTAGACTCTTCATTCACCACGATCATTCCCAAACACATGTTAGTCATATCTTGCATAAATATAGTTGATCAAGCTATATTTATCCCATATATGATTACATAACTATCTAGGCTTAACCGCAACGTCCAACTTATCTAAATACTTTTATATGGTTCTTATTACAACATTGTTCTAGTATGTATACATGTATGTATACTTTCATAAAAATACTTATATTTTAAAAGTATATTTTTAGTCAGAGCGTTTTAGCCCCATTGTATTTATAGTTGTATATCTTATATGGTTTGATATACTTAGTTCACTATAAACAATGATCTGATACCAATCTGTCACACCCCCGAACCGAGTAAAACGACGGAAATGTCCGAGGGTGGATGACGTCATGTAGAGTATCATAACAATTGAATAATAGAGATCAAAGCACTACAAAAATTGTATTGATAATTTAATATTTACATTGAGTTCAAATCATTGTTTGTTTGACTCCAAAAAACATATGGAAAAAATATAAGACGTAACACTGTTATGCTCCTTCTTCACAAAGCCTATGTGGGTACCTGTCTACTGATTTCCTGAGAATACAAGTGGTTTTGAAAAAGTTTTAACATTTAAGTTGGTGAGTTCATAAGCATTTTGTACGAGAAAGGTAGGCCTTTTTTCCTTTAAAATGATAGAGTGTTCTTCCAGAAAATCCAATATTTTATTTTAAATGTAATGTAGTCTTAAATACCCTAAGACTGAAAATGTAATAGTATTTTTGTACTCTCAAGTAGTGTAATGTAGTTTTATATCTTTATAAAACCATTTGAATGCATGTTTCCAGAATGTAAACTTTATTGTACTGGAAAATAGTGTAATGTAGTTTTATATAACTAAAACCATTTGAAGACATGTATATATTCGTAAACCAAACGTATTGTTAATACACCTTGTGAGTTATTATAACCATGCTAATGACCTAGATAGGCTGTACGACGTTCTTCAGGCGTCGGTATGGTACGACATATGTCTCCCCAGACCTGTCGGTCCAACTGTAGCTAACAGTTCAGATGCAGGATTGTCAGTCCTGTATAGATCTATTCACAAGTGGCACGCTCTCCCTTCAAGAGACTCTGGTTATAATACATGACTTTTGTTGGTACTTAGATAAGTGCTTGAAGATGTGTCTCACAAAGCCATATTGACTGTTTACGTGTAGTATGATGAAAACTCATTTTCTTGTAATTTTATGTATCATCCTTTAATAGTGTTTACATGGTATAAAATAATTATGCCTTTAAATAATTATTCTTGTATAGCATCTTGAAATGGTAAAATAGTGTGTATGTCTCATAAACTATACCTACTATAGTTTATAAAAAATGTTCCACTGAAATGATGAATCCTTTGTATATACATTATCATTTTTACTATGATAATAAAATGAATTGTAATGATTATATATTTATTTTTATATAATTATACCCTTTTTGCTCAACATATTACAAAATGGTTAAAGTTTTATTGTAATCAAATGTGTATCCATATGTATATTTGTATTTTGTGAAAATACAAATATAATGGTTTGTTTATTAACACAAGTTTTCTTGTGTTGTACTTGTATCCCCCCCCCCCCTAAAACATAGAAAATCATGGAAAATGTAGGGGTATGAACGCACCTAGAGTGTGTTCTTCGCTTGGTAACGAGGTAAAAATGATGATCTTCAAGTTATAATACGTGAACGTGTTCGTATCCAATAATTCCTAAGAATTAATTGAAGACTTTGGTTTTCCTGGGAATTGTTTGAAGATGTTATGAGTAAACTGTTTGAACATTTGAAGATTGTATGAAGATATGAAGGTGTTTGTATGAGTTTTGAGAGAAAGGTATAAGGTATTTGAAGCTTGAAAATGAGAAATGGGGAGGTGATTTCGGTTGTGTGTGTGTGTGTGTGTGTATATATATATATATATATATATATATATATATATATATATATATATATATATGGTGTAACAGTGATGTGATATATGCATTGGGATGTGTAATTTATCTCAGTGGAAAGTGTGTCACCGTTTAAAACTTGAGATTTCGGCCTATCTTCACCGAAATCTCCATGATTTCGGTCTAAACACTAACAAAGAACCAAGCTCTTCGGTATAGAGGGGTTCTCGGTCCAAGGAGTTCTCGGTGAAGAGGTTCTCGGATCAAGGGGGTTCTCGGTCTCGCATGTGTTCTCGGTCCTAATTGATTTCGACCGAGAAGTGATTTCGGTCTTGGTGATTTTTGATTCCCAAAACTGAAAATCTCAAAAACAATGTGAATTTTTATGATTTAAGTTTTAACTATTTGACTTTTGTTTGACTTTCTTGACTTTGGTTTGTCTTGTTTGACTTTTATTGACTCGAAATAATCGGTTGTTACAATGGAGGTGGAGGTAGAGAAGGATTATAACCTGGAGAGGTTGGTGGGGTGTCATTAATAATCATATCATCATCATCATCATCATTACCACCAAATTCCATAAATCACTTTATATCAGCAACATCCTTTTCAACTTTAGATAAACTTCTTCTCAAGGACTGAGTTATCTGCACTAGTAGAGAAAGTTGAGATAGCATAGTTGTTTCAAAGTTGGAACTAGATTCCCCTTGATAAACAATAGCAGTATAAACACGTGTTGGTATAGGAGGAACAGTTTCAGCTTGAGGAGAAGCAGACGCTGGTCTTGGAAAAGTTACATATTGGATCAATGGCTCAACAGTTTCCACTTGAGTTGGGGTTGATCCACATTGTACAACGTCATCTGCAGATGGAGTGGAAGAAGAGGTAGTTGAAAAATGAATGTGCTTGTTCATCCTTATAGGAGACTTCTTCCCCTGAGAAAAGTATTCTCCCTGATCAGTTGCTTGATCTTCTTCATCATTATCAGGGTCTTCTTCTTCATCAACCCCCTTTTTCATTATTATCCTCATCAGTCTCTTCTTCAGAGTCAGACGATTCAACAACATAGGGTTTGTCAATCCAATTTTACATCTTCTCACTAATAAGCTAGCCACCTTCAGGTGGAGTAGCATTAATAATCTTTGAAGAGAGGGCAGGAATTGGAATAATAATCCCATTAATTTCAACATATCTTTCCTCATTAGATAAGATCAGTCCAATCCAACGGGATAGGGAACATGAATTGGATTTTTGTTCCTAGTGATGCAATCAATCATCTGATCAAGAAAAAGTTGAGCAAAATCCAATCTTTTGGTGTACACAATAGAGAACAAAATCCTTTGCTGAAAGAGATTCAGTTAATCCAAACTCCTAGACTTGTGTCCAAGATATTTGCCAATAACACCTTTTAAATACTTCCATCCTACATTAAAACACCGACGAAGAATGTTTTTGTATGGATCACGAGTGATGCACTGAAGTTTGAAATTATACCCTAACTTTTCATGAACAGACTTGCAACTTTCTTCCGAGGGAGTTTCAGAGTAATTTTCAAATAGAGGAAGACGAATAGTAGTTCGAAAAGCTTCCACATCAATAGTGACCCTATATTCACCATATCTAATGGTTCCAGTAATGGTTTGATCATCAAAATCAACAAAGCATGGATAGTAGAATTCACATACTTGTTTAGGGTAGAATGGGTCTGGGAAGTCGCATAATGCATATCTAAAAGGACAGCTTTTCACATAGTCGACAAAATCTTTGATTCCTGAGTTGGCGATTTCCTTTGGGATGTGTTCAGAGAACGCTGGATTGGTTGCTTGAATGATGATGGGAGAGTTAGGGGCATGAGGACCTTTGACGACATTAGCACTGGGAGTATGATGGTTGAGAGAGCCTTTTTTTAGAGAGAGGGAGCCAATTGCTTGAATAGCTTGTAAAGGTGACCTAAGATGAAGAATCACTAATTTATACCAAAAAGTTTCTTCCTTTTTACGTAATCATGACTGAAGAGATCTTCGTCGTAAAAATATCGCATCCCAAGATAACGATGGGCCTTTAGTATTCATCCAAAAAGTTGCCGTTGAGATAAGAAAGTTACATCAATGACATTTCATCAAGTGTAATAAACATCAGTGGAAGCAATCAGCGTATCAGACTTTCAACTTGTAATCCACTAAGATTGTGATGTGTCTTGATAGTATATGTTTGAACTACCATTCACTGACATAATATTGTGAGAACTCATCAGCGTGTGGTTTCATACGCTGACTCATAAATCACTTTTATTAGATGAAAATGGTAAGAGTGATATGTTGGGTGTAATACATCCCAGTATGAAATGTACCCATCAACAAAGAATGTCGAAGTTTTATCGGTGTATGGTTAATACAGTGAATCACTAACTTCTTAATAGAAGAATTGTTGGGAAAGAATGGGTAGGTGCGTGTAATATATCACGGGCAATGATATACCAATCGACACAAATTTTTCAAACTCTCATCAGCATCTGGTATCATACACTGAATCATGAAATTCTAAAGAAGAAAATATGGAGAGAAAGGATTGTTTCATTCATGCTGAGGTGAGATCAGCGTAAATCATTAACATATATAACCCATTAGCCAGAAATGGTTTAATTCTAGCATCATAGAGTTTTAGTTGCAGTCTAGAATCAAAGATTCTCCGTTAACTCATAACGGTTCCATGTCATACCTCAGACTAGGAGGTCAGGGACATGAATAACCCTTTGTCATTTAAGGACAAGAGAAGTATCTCTAACATTGATGACTGTGCAATCAGTGTAATCCATTAGGTTATGCTCAATGTTTCAGCAAAAAATAAGACTTGATGCATACGACAAGCATGCTTCCAGGGACAATGTAACACCAGGTTCATGGTATGATTTTATTTAAGTTTTTATCTTAATTTTGCCACGAACTCGGCGAGTCTGCGTCCCGACTCGCCGAGTAGCAGCAAGGTGGACACGGGATTTGAGCGGTGAACTCGACGAGTCGATGCACGGACTCGGCGAGTCCACCTGTCTGGATGAAACTCTATTTTAAGACATTACACCCTATTTTATCCATTCTAAAACACCCATTTTGTCCCATTCTCTTCCAGAAGAACTGTAGAGCGAAACCCTAGCCCATTTTGATCCTTGTGAGTGATTTTGGTTTGGTGAAGGAAGTTTGAAGCTTAGAAGAAGAAGGAGGAAGTTGGAGGGTGCAAGGAAGTGTGGTAGATCCGAAATCTACCCTGGGAGAAGCTCCTAACCAGGTAAGAAAGCTCCTTCTTGATCTTTAGTAAAATAGATTCCCTTTTTGTCCCTTATATGTAGATTGCAAGCCCTTAAACCTCCCAAACTCCGTGTGTTTATGCCCTAGGAGCTTACATTTATGGTTTGGAACCATTGCATGTCTCAGTTTTGGCCAGAATGGGTGAAGAGTCGAAGGGTACTCGGCGAGTACCAAAGTGCACTCGGCGAGTTCCATGAAGATGGCCTTAGACTCGGCGAGTTGGATAAACAACTCGGCGAGTCCTATGAAGATTGCCTGGTACTCGGCGAGTCGTTCTTCAAACTTGGAGAGTCCCTTGAATATAGCCTTGATAAGTCACTAGGATAAGAAGGGTTTAAGTGTAGGAGGTCCAACCCTCCGTAGTCGCACGTGGAATTAGCAATTTAACGTGTAGCTATAGTCCCATAATCTCCAAATCTCCAAGGTTGATGTTCTGATGGAAGATTGGAGCGATTTGTGAGATCTGTTCGTCGGACTCGGCGAGTCACCCCCTTAGACTCGGCGAGTCCAGTCGCGGGTTTGTTAGTTGTCCCCGTCTAGCGAGTCAGGCTGACTCAGTGAGTGGGAACAGGGACCCGAGGAGTCAGAGTCGGGCTAGACATAGAAGGACTCGGCGAGTCGCCATATGGACTCGGCGAGTCCAGTCAATCAGAAGGTTGACTTTGAACAAGGAGTTGACTTTGACCGGTCATTTGACCTTAGGGGTATTTATGAGTACCTAATCCATGTTTACGGATTTATAGCCGGAGGGATTACCGGTGCGGCAGCCAGGCGTAGTCTGAGCAGGTTTTCGGCAGCTACTCTCGAGGTGAGTTTCCTTCGAGTAGGGACGGGTCTAAGGCACCAAGGCCGGCCTGTATAGACGATATGTTAGTATCGGAGTGTGGGCGGAGCCCGTATCTCATAGCTGAGTTTGATTGTGTTATATGCCAGTATGATAGAATTGCTTATACTTGTTGTCTGTGTGATACTTGTATGTTATGGTTTAGTAGCGGAGTGTGGGCGAGGCCCGTATCTCCATGGATAGCGGAGTGTGGGCGAGGCCCGTATCTCCATGGATAGCAGAGCGTGGGCGAGGCCCGTATCTCTCAGAAAGTAGAGTGTGGGCGAGGCCCGTATCTCCTAGCTAGTAGAGTGTGGGCGAGGCCCGTATCTCTATGGGTGTGGGCGAGGCCCGTATCTCTTAGCTGTTCATTATATGATTGCATGGTATGTGGCATTATGGGGGAACTCACTAAGCCTCGTGCTTACGTTTTATAGTTTTGTTTTCAGGTACCTCTTCAGCTAGGGGAAAGGAGCCGGCGCGGTAGCGGCATATCACACACTCTCATGTTTTCCGCACTGTGGATATTCTGGGATGTACTCTGAATATCTTATTATGAACGTTTTATAAAGATGTTTTATGTATTAACCTAATTTAAAAATGAAATTTCAAGTTGGTATTTTTGGGATGTTGCAAGTTGGTATCAGAGCCCTGGTTTGAGGGATTTGGACACACCGTCGGGGGTGTCTAGACTCAAATCGAGGGATTAAAAGATTTTTATAAAGAAATGATTTTCTAAAGACTAAGTAAAAGGGGTTTCTAAAAAGAAAAAAGTGTGTGATGTGCGCGACCGGCCGAGCTCAAGTAAGTTTTCCCCAAAGTACCCATACAAGTTTACGTTATGATTATCAGTTTCAGTTTCAGTAGAACAGCATGCTAGAATAGGACTAAGGATCTAGGAATGATGCCTTATGTGCCTGCTTTATGTGTTTCGGCTTTTTGAGAATTGCATGCTAGTACAGATCAGTCAGTATGATAGCCAGAGTAGTATATACTTGATTATGTGTACTCAATGCCCGAATCCTGCTTGCTTTGTGCTATTAGGAGTTCTAGTCGTCTTGCACTAACTAGTGAACGAATATGCTAAGTTACATATTGCAAGGATTAAATAATTTCAGAAGGTTGGGTCTAGCCCTATTTTGCAGCTCTTGTTTGAGTCCAACCATTGTAGGGTAGGACCTCTCATTCGAATAATTATCTAGTCTGAGTAATATGTAATAGTATTCGCGAGCTAGTTAGGGAAAGAAAGCAGGGACTTCTTGTGCAGCTGATGGCAGAGAGTGGGATGGCGATTACTTAGGGCAAGCCTAGGGCGAGAGTAGCACGAGAACCGCAATATTAATAGAAAGGACTTGGTTGAGTTGAGGCAATTCTTGAGGAAAGTACGGATAGACGTGGAAGGTAGTATGGGCCCGTACTACTGAAAGCGGAGGATCCGTACTCGATTCAAAAAGGGCCGAGGCGAGACCGGGGACTAGTGGTATGTATGTGAGCCTCGTTAGTGGAATATCGTTTGATGGTGGTTATGCTGTGTTTTTCAGTATGGTGACCACACGACAGGGAGCGGGAGGCTCAGGATCGAGATCGGGTTCGGGTTCAGGGTCCGAACCAATTGATGAGGGTCTACGCGAGTTCATCGCGTCAGAGATTACCAGGGGCATCCTTGAGTCGACTCCCCTCATCTTCGGGTCGATCAAGGAGGGTATTGTTGAGTTGATGGAGGATCGCCTCAGGGCGTTCAGGAGTGATATGGCGGCTAGCCAGTCAGGATCTCGCACCCTGTCCTTCAAGGAATTCAGGAGCAGCGGTGCGACGGATTTCCATGGGGGGAAGGACCCCATTGTGGCCAGACGATGGATCGCAGACATTGAGTCTGCGCAGCTGACCAGCTTCTGCCCCGAGGGGTCGAAGGTGAGGTATGCAGCAGGATGTTTGAGAGACCGAGCTAGGGATTGGTGGGAGTCTGTTGGTGACTCATTGGGAGCATCGGCTGTTGAGGCTATGACGTGGCCGGACTTTGTGACCCGGTTCAGAGCGGAGTTCGCACCTGCAGTGGAACTCCAGCAGTTAGCCAGAGAGTTTTTGGATATGAGACAGACGACGGAGACTATGGCGGAGATCACCGCCAAGTTCCGGGAGAGGGCGTTACTGGTGCCCCAGTATGCAGGTGATGAGGATATGAGGAGGACCCGCTACCATAACATGCTTTGAGCCGACATTCGGGAGCATGTCAGTTTTTCAGCTTGCCCTACCCTGGATTTTATGATTGCTAGGGCGAGGGAGAGGGACATAGATCTGGAGCACATCCGGAAGAGGAAGGCAGAGGAGGGACAGACGATAGGGGCTTCGGGAAAGAAGCCGAAGGGATCAGATGGTAGGCCGAAAGGCCATTCAGGACCGGGCCACTGCAGGAAGTGCGACAGGTCGCACGAGGGAGCGTGTAGATTAAGATCGACAGGCTGCTACAGGTGCGGCAAGACGGGACACTTCAGCAGGGATTGTACTGCCCCTGCTCCGGTTATTCAGACATCTGAGTTGCTGTGTTTCCACTGCAACTAGAGGGGCCACAAGAGGGCCAACTGCCCCCAGTTGACAGCAGCAGCGCCAGTACAGGCGCCAGCTCCAGCGACCCTGCGGATTACAGATGGCCGGCTGGGCAAGGCAGAGGCTCCGGTGGTGAGGAGTCGGGCATTTCAGCTGACAGCCGGGGAGGCACGTGCTGCACCCGATGTGGTGACGGGTATGATTCTTTCCCTCTGACCTATTTATATGAGATTTATGATATTGATATGTGCTCTGTGTATATACGTTTAGGATCGTTCCATGTGAACGGTATTCCAGTCCAGGTGTTGTTTGATTCGGGGGCTACCCGATCCTTTGTTTCTCTTGCACTTAGCAAGAAGTTTCCTGAGTCCTCGGGCATGTTGGATTGCCCTTTAGAGGTCGAGATTGCGGACGAACCGTCGGTGCGAGCATCAGAGGTCTTCCGAGATTGTGTATTGAGGTTGTTCGAAGAGGGGTATTTGGTTGACCTAGTTCCCATTCCATTGCGGGGAAACAAGGTCATTATTGGTATGGATTGGCTGAGTACCAATGGGGCAGTGATAGATTGCGCGCAACAGTTAGTACGAGTCAGAGCCCCAAGTGGGGGAGAGTTAGTAATTCAGGGTGAGAGATCACAGCGAGGGCTAGCCTTCTGTTCGGCAGCGAGGGCAAGGCGTTACCTTCAACAGGGTTGCGCAGGATATGTCGCATATGTCATGGACACCCGGGAGGCGCGTAAGGCGACGGTGGGCGATGTGCCCGTAGTACGAGAGTTCGCGGATATATTCCCCGAGGAGCTGCCTGGGATACCTCCAGAGCGACAGGTGGAGTTCAGGATCGACCTAGTCCCTGGTGCGGCTCCGATAGCCAAGGCACCGTATCGGTTGGCTCCTCCTGAGATGCAGGAGTTGTCTACACAGCTTCAGGAGCTGTTAGACAAGGGTTTCATTAGACCGAGCAGTTCACCCTGGGGAGCCCCGACTCTGTTTGTGAAGAAGAAGGACGGGTCGCATCGGATGTGTATCGATTATAGGGAGCTGAATAAGGTAACGGTGAAGAACCGCTACCCACTCCCGAGGATTGACGACCTCTTTGACCAGCTTCAGGGAGCATCTTGGTTCTCCAAGATAGACTTGCGTTTAGGGTATCACCAGGTGAGGGTCAGAGAGGAGGATGTGCAGAAGACAGCATTTCAGACAAGTTATGGCCACTATGAGTTCGTGGTGATGCCTTTCGGGCTCACCAATGCTCCTGCCGCGTTCATGGACCTCATGAACCGCGTGTGTAGACTGATGTTAGACCAGTCGGTGATAGTATTTATTGATGATATCTTGGTTTACTCCAAGACGTGAGAGTAGCATGAGGAGCATTTGCGGGAGGTTTTGGAGACCTTGAGAAGGGAGAACTTGTATGCTAATTTCTCCAAGTGTGAGTTCTGGTTGCGCGAGGTGCAGTTTCTTGGGCACCTTGTCAACCAGAACGGGATTTCGGTGGATCCGGCCAAGGTGGAGGCCGTGATGAGATGGGAGGTTCCGAAGTCTCCATCTGAGATTCGGAGTTTCCTAGGATTAGCTGGCTACTATCGGAGATTCATCCAGGATTTCTCCAAGATAGCATTACCCCTGACCAGGTTAACGAGGAAGGCTGTGGTCTTTCGTTGGGGGCCTGAGCAGCAGGCAGCATTCGAGACACTGAGACAGAGATTGTGCGAGGCGCCAATCTTAGCCTTGCCAGAGGGCATGGAGGATTTTGTTGTATACTGCGATGCGTCCATCTCAGGTTTGGGCGCGGTATTGATGCAGAGAGGTCATGTCATCGCCTACGCGTCGAGGCAGCTGAAGCCTCACGAGGCGAACTACCCGACGCATGATTTAGAGTTGGGGGCTGTTGTGTTCGCCCTCAAGATTTGGCGTCATTACCTCTATGGGGTTCGCTGTACGATTTACACGGACCACAAGAGTTTGAGGTACCTCATGGACCAGCCAAATCTGAATATGAGGCAGCGTCGGTGGCTTGATGTGGTAAAGGATTATGATTGTGAAATCCTTTATCACCCGGGGAAAGCCAATGTGGTGGCCGATGCGCTTAGCCGCAAGGCGGCGCCGATCAGGGATATTTGCATGCGGATGACAGTGGTGACTCCGCTTTTGGAGCGAATCCGGGAGGCTCAGCAGGAGGCTATGAAGGAGGAACATCGGAAGAGTGAGCGGATTGTTGGACATGTTTCCTCCTTCGACTATGACAGCAGAGAATTATTGACATTACACTGCAGGGTGTGGGTTCCATATCTCGGAGGCGCGCGCCAGGTTCTGATGGAGGAGGCGCACAAATCCCGATTCTCCATTCATCCAGGGGTAACGAAGATGTATAGGGATCTTCGTCTGGACTATTGGTGGCCTTGCATGAAGCGGGATGTAGCATGGTACGTTGAGCGGTGCCTGACCTGCAGGAAGGTCAAGGCCGAACACCAGAGACCGCACGGCAAGATGCAGCCGTTGGATATCCCGCTGTGCAAATGGGAAGACATCACGATGGATTTCATCACCAAGCTTCCCAGGACCGCGCGGGGAGTGGATTCGATATGGGTCATCGTCGATCGATTGACCAAGAGCGCCCACTTTATCCCGATTCAGGAGAGCATCTCGGCCGAGAAATTGGCCGATATCTACATCAGATAGGTGGTGGCACGGCACGGGGTGCCAGTTTCAGTGATTTCGGATAGGGATGTGCGGTTCACTTCCAGGTTCTGGAAGAAGTTTCATGACGAGCTGGGTACTCGTCTGCATTTTAGTACAGCCTTTCACCCGCAGAAGGATGGCCAGAGGGAGCGGACCATCCAGACTCTGGAGGACATGCTGCGGGCGTGTGTTTTAGACTTCGGTGGTAGCTGGGATACCTATCTTCCTTTAGTCGAGTTTTCATACAATAACAGCTATCACGCGAGTATTGACTGTCCTCCATTCGAGATGTTGTACGGGAGGAAGTGCAGGACCCCGATATGTTGGGGCGAGGTTGGACAGAGAGTCATGGGGAGCACCGAAGTAGTGCTCAAGACGACAGAGAAGATTCAGCAGGTCAGGAGTAGGCTTCAGACTGCTCAGAGTCGGCAGAAGAGTTATGCCGATAGGCGCCGATCAGACCTGGAGTTCCAGGTCGGGAATATGGTTCTCCTGAAAGTGTCGCCGTGGAAGGGCGTCATCCGATTCAGGAAACGGGGCAAGTTGGGTCCCAGGTATATTGGACCGTTTAGGGTTGCAGCCCGAGTGGGCAAGGTGGCATATCAGCTGGACCTGCCAGCCGAACTCAGTCAGATCCACATCACTTTCCACGTCTCCCAGCTGCGGAAGTGCATGGTGGACGATTCAGCAGTGGTACCTTTGGAGGACATCCAGGTTGATGACAGCCTGAATTATATCGAGCGGCCTGTGGCTATCCTAGACCGGAAGTCGAAGGAACTGAGGAACAAAAGGGTGGAGCTGGTGAAGGTGCAATGGCAGCATCGGAAGGGCTCGGAATGGACTTGGGAGCCCGCGGATGAGATGATGGAGCATTATCCGGAGCTGTTCCGGAAGGGAGCGGCAGACTTCGAGGACAAAGTCTAAAATAAGTGGGGGAGATTTGTAACACCGGGTTCATGGTATGATTTTATTTAAGTTTTTATCTTAATTTTGCCACGAACTCGGCGAGTCTGCGTCCCGACTCGCCGAGTAGCAGCAGGGTGGACACGGGATTTGAGCGGTGAACTCGGCGAGTCGATGCATGGACTCGGCAAGTCCACCTGTCTAGATGAAACTCTATTTTCAGACATTGCACCCTATTTTACCCATTCTAAAACACCCATTTCGTCCCATTCTCTTCCAGAAGAAATGTAGAGCGAAACCCTAGCCCATTTTGATCCTTGTGAGTGATTTTGGTTTGGTGAAGGAAGTTTGAAGCTTAGAAGAAGAAGGAGGAAGTTGGAGGGTGCAAGGAAGTGTGGTAGATCCGAAATCTACCCTGGGAGAAGCTCCTAACCAGGTAAAAAAGCTCCTTCTTGATCTTTAGTAAAATAGATTCCCTTTTTGTCCCTTATATGTAGATTGCAAGCCCTTAAACCTCCCAAACTCTGTGTGTTTATGCCCTAGGAGCTTAGATTTATGGTTTGGAACCATTGCATGTCTCAGTTTTGGCCAGAATGGGTGAAGAGTCGAAGGGTACTCGGCGAGTGCCAAAGTGCACTCGGCGAGTTCCATGAAGATGGCCTTAGACTCGACGAGTTGGATAAACAACTCGGCGAGTCCTATGAAGATTGCCTGGTACTCGGCGAGTCGTTCTTCAAACTCGGCGAGTCCCTTGAATATAGCCTTGATAAGTCACTAGGATAAGAAGGGTTTAAGTGTAGGAGGTCCAACCCTCCGTAGTCGCACGTGGAATTAGCAATTTAACGTGTAACTATAGTCCCAGAATCTCCAAATCTCCAAGGTTGATGTTCTGATGGAAGATTGGAGCGATTTGTGAGATCTGTTCGTCGGACTCGGCGAGTCACCCCCTTGGACTCGGCGAGTCCAGTCGCGGGTTTGTTAGTTGTCCCCGTCTAGCGAGTCAGGCTGACTCAGTGAGTGGGAACAGGGACCCGAGGAGTCAGAGTCGGGCTAGACATAGAAGGACTCGGCGAGTCGCCATATGGACTCGGCGAGTCCAGTCAATCAGAAGGTTGACTTTGACCAAGGAGTTGACTTTGACCGGTCATTTGACCTTAGGGGTATTTATGAGTACCTAATCCATGTTTACGGATTTATAGCCGGAGCGATTACCGGTGCGGCAGCCAGGCGTAGTCTGAGCAGGTTTGCGACAACTACTCTCGAGGTGCGTTTCCTTCCAGTAGGGACGGGTCTAAGGCACCAAGGCCGGCCCGTATAGACGATATGTTAGTATCGGAGTGTGGGCGGAGCCCGTATCTCATAGCTGAGTTTGATTGTGTTATATGCCAGTATGATAGAATTGCTTATACTTGTTGTCTGTGTGATACTTGTATGTTATGGTTTAGTAGCGGAGTGTGGGCGAGGCCCGTATCTCCATGGATAGCGGAGTGTGGGCGAGGCCCGTATCTCCATGGATAGCAAAGCGTGGGCGAGGCCCGTATCTCTCAGAAAGTAGAGTGTGGGCGAGGCCCGTATCTCCTAGCTAGTAGAGTGTGGGCGAGGCCCGTATCTCTATGGGTGTGGGCAAGGCCCGTATCTCTTAGCTGTTCATTATATGATTGCATGGTATGTGGCATTATGGGGGAACTCACTAAGCTTCGTGCTTACGTTTTATAGTTTTGTTTTCAGGTACCTCTTCAGCTAGGGGAAAGGAACCGGCGCGGTAGCGGCATATCACACACTCTCATGTTTTCCGCACCGTGGATTTTCTGGGATGTACTCTGAATATTTTATTATGAACGTTTTATAACGATGTTTTATGTATTAACCTATTTTAAAAATGAAATTTCAAGTTGGTATTTTTGGGATGTTGCAGACAAGGTTAGGTAAGATAGTTAACTAAGAATAAACACCCAAGCCTTTCTATCAATTTTTTGTTTGAACCAGACAATTTCACTTAGAAAGTTTAGACAATGCTACACAGTCAGCGTGATGGGGTGACTCAATGTTCTCCGCACATGGTCTCGCTGATGAGAGTCTTAGAGAGATTTAGTCACATATAGTAGCATGCTTCTTGGGACGATGATTTGTCAAAAGTTACATACTAGGCTTAGAAATGCCTCCGTCAGATCCTTTAAAAAATGGTACAAAATAATAAATAATATAAGGATACAAACAAAAGAGTTAGTTAAACATGGAAATATTCTAAAAGGCAATATTTTTGTAGCGTTTTCAGAAGCATGATATAGAATCATTCCATAAAATCCTTGAAGTGAATGGCCATAAATGAACTTCCATTTTTCGAGATATCTGCCCCTTGAATTCTAGCTATAAAAGAGAGCAAACAAGATTAAATATATCTTACAAGAAACACAATTCATAGTAAACAAAGAGAGAGAATGCCTTTAATCGTTAAGATTCTGCATAATGATTACAAGCTTCCTGTTCACCAAGAACGAAAGAAGAAGCTTAATCAGTCTTTATAACCAATGAGTTAGAGGGATCCAATCTTTGTAACCTTAATGTTATGAGAGTCACCAAGACAATACTCGAAGGTTCCATTGTGATGCATGAAGGAAGAACAGGTGGGATCACTGTCTTGTTGAAGACGCCTTTGGATCTTTGAGGTGATGGAGTGGTAGTGACAACATTAATGGAAATTAAACATGCTATGTCACCGAACTTCACTTCATCCCATTGCAACCGAAATAGACTGTTCAAGACAGAAGAGATATGTGTCCAGAAGAACACTTAGTGGCACAGTTATCCATAAGTTATCCATATCTGGTCTCATGAATAGGATGCACCTGATCTATCAGTGTGAGCATCAACATCAGGGAGAGAGTGGTTAGCGTTGAAGAAAAGATGTAGAGACATCGTCAACTAGCTCCACAAGGAGGATGATGCATTCAAGGAATGACACGTTGATCCCTTCAAAGTAGACTAATCAGACAAGATCACTATCGATAGAGAATAACATATAGGCAAAGTTAGTAGAAAAATATACAATGTATACTTCTTTGGTAAAATCAAAGTTAAGGAAATCATTTAATGCCCAAAAAAAAAAAACTATAACTGTAGCAGCTTATGTTCATAAATTTAAAAGTAGTGAAGCAACAAATAAAGTATCAATGTCTAAACACACAAAATCAAACCATATAAATGTCATTTTCTCTAAGTGGAATAAGCACAATTTTTTTCTCAGAATCAAATACCTTTCCCTCATGGCAATTCAAATGAACTTTATAGCCAACATCACAAAGTTGATTAATGGAGATGAAATTGCCTTAGACCCTCTACATAAAACACATCCTTCAGCTTGATCGTCCTGCATTTAAAAGTTCGAACACCTGTAACCACTCTTCCACTATTGTCACCATAGACCACTATTGGACCATCCTTCTCTACAAAGTATTTTTAAGAGGGGCTTGAAACAATTCATGTGTCTAGAGCTTCCACTGTCTAGGTACCAAGTTTGTCCTAGATTTAGATTTGATCCTTGGACAGCGTGAGTAGTATCAGCGGCGTTCATGCCTTCAAGGGAATCATTGATAAGAGCCATTAGACCCTTAACATTCAGCCCCTCATCTTCAGATGTCTCCCCTTCTTCCACCCATTCTTTGCAATCCTCTTGTTTTTCAATGAAAGATTTTAGCAAAGAGATGTTTTACTTCTTCATATGGGCCACCCGTTTCTTGTACAAAACATTATAGTTTCTCAGGACTTTAAGCTTCTTTCTTCTCTTGTCAATCCCTAGCAAAATGGTCAGGGCTACCACAGTTAAAACAATTACCTGAGTTTCTCTTCTCTAAAGAGGGTCTCTATGCTGAACTGCTTCCTTTAAACTGAGCTCGTCAAACTCTGTTTGATTTACTTTCTTCATAACGTTTGACAATAAGAGCAACGATGGCAACAAGTTCCTCAGTGATATATTCATCACTTTCTTCCCGTGATCTGAGTTATCTGAGTCGCTGATGTGCTTCATTGCTTCCTTTAGAGAAACCAATGATATAGACTCTTCCTTTCTTGATTCCTTCATGATATCTTTACGAAGAGATTTGGTCTCTTCATAATTTCATAGATTTCTAAACAAGGAGTTCAAATCATTAACCAAGAGAGTCGAGAAATTTCAGAACCAACTGAGATGAATGCTTGGCGATTCCCAGCATGTGCATATGATTAACCAAGAAGTTAAACCTATTTAAGGTTTGGGTATGTGACTCACCTTGTTGAGTAAAGAAATGATCATATCTCCAATTGAGGCTGTTGATGGTTGTGGCATGGACTTCTATGGTGTCGTTATAAGACACTGTCTGTGTATCCATCAACTCTTGAGATGAGTCACAATTCTGTACGAGATGATACACGTGATAGGGAAGATAATTTATAATTACAGCCCTGACTTTCACATAGAGACTAACCAGTCTCTTTTCATCGTCATCATAACTTGTCTCTGGATTTTGCTTCAAGGATCCAACGGGAGCATTAATGACCATAGGTTGATACATAGGAAGATTTTTGGGACTTTTTCAATAATCTTGCGCATATCATAGTCCATGGTTTCAAGAACAACTATGGCCTTTGTTTTCCACATAGCGAAATTGTGTTCATCAAAGGGAGGAGTTTTGTTGAGAAGAAAGGATTTGGGATTATTTTCAGTCGACATGATTACCTGAGTGTATCAATAAATCCGATCCGATACCAATTGAAGGTTTGTATGGATCAGATACACTTCACGTACAAAGAACAAAAACAAACTAATCTAAGCCATCAAAGAACATAAAATAAATAACACAGGGAGTTCTCCAAATTTTCTTCACCAAGAAAGGGGTTGTCTTCACTAAGAAGACGGTTTATCATAAAGACGAACTCTCTACATTAGGGTTTACACTAATATAGATTATATACTAATCTATACAAGTATATCCCTTGATTAATGGGATTGTATCTAATCTATACTAAGAACCGATCTTCATAAAAAAAGATATCAGAGCTGCTCTCTATTCTATACTTATCTGTATCATTACCTAATATACAAAATATTACATAGAATTACTATACTAAGAACTCATGCTGATAGACTTGAGACGCTCACATTGATGGTGATGTAGACGCTGACGTTGAAAGATAGAATAAAGTGTTTAGCTCATCAGATCATAAGGTGTGACCATACACACACATCATCAATCTAGGTATCGATTAGAATGGCTTCATGTCTTTTCGAGTAGAGTTATTGCAGGGTGAGAGCCTAAAATATCGGAATTGGAATCTAGTTTCTTTTCCTTCGGTATGCAAACATCCGAAAATCATTCCACATGATGGTCGGAAGGCTGACTGCATAATTATCGCCTATGTAGATGTTGTAGACCAGGTAGAACCAATCTTTGCTAATGGAGTCTGAGCCACCAAATTTTCCTGAGAGTCCCTTCATTATTATTTTCATCAATATCTTTTAAATCAAAGAAACTTAGGATTTTTTGAACTCTTTCGCCACGCAAACTCCTTTGAACCCAATGTTCATAAAAAATTTCTAAAATTATGCAGAACTTGGTTCATTGACCATAAAATTAGGAGGGTTTTCTTCTACGCCAATTTCCCTGAGGAAATTATTTTTGGAAACACGAACGATAATTCCATCTGGGATCATGACTTCTATGTGGTCGTCAAAAACATGAATGAGTTCAAAGGCTTTTTGAAGGAGACATAATGGAAATCTAGGAGTTGGGATTTTGGTGAGAAGAGCGACGATACGATGGTGAAAGATGAACTCCACCATTGTGACAACTGATTCGTCATAATCTGAAGGATTCAAGGAGAAAAGGTGGTTTGTGTGCTTGAGAATCATCTTAGTGGAGGACGAATCTGTAGATCCTTTCGATGAATTCTTTCCTTTTGGGGATTTTGCATTATGGGTGCCATTTGGAAATGGTTTGAATCTTTTTGAGAAAGGAGTACTGTGAAGAATTTGTAGGGTGTTCACGAGAGATATGAGAATGTAAAGTGGGAACGGTTGATTTCAAATCAATTTATAGGGGGTTTGTTTCGGGTTGGTTCGAAGAGGCAATGATGACACCCGACACCAGAAATGAATCACATTCAATGCAAGATACTTGATTACCTTATCCTAATCATTATAAACCCAAATTGATTTGACAGTTAATCACTCTTGATTAACAAAAAGAGTAGTGATGTTATAATTTCCAAGAAAAAATGTTCATTATTTATGGAAGAGTGTGCCAAGCATAATTTTATTAGGTTTTAAGATAATTAATAACATTTAACCATTGCAAAATTATTTTTCAATAAAGATAAAGATTAATTGAGGTTAAATGAAAAGAAAATCTTATCATCTTTTATTTTAAGAAGACAACATTGGTTTCAAGATTTCCGAAATAGAATGCAGCCACGACATAAGATGCTTCAGAGAAGTAATGATATCCTTAGATACATGATATTGATCTGAGAAACAATTAAATTTCTGAAATGGATATAAGTGGTAAAATGAAGAATGAATAATGAAGATCTTAGAGGAAAGAATTTTGAGAAAGAGAGTGACATGAGATAATCCAAAATCTAATAAATCAAACCTCGAAAAGAGTATGGAGCAAGATCATTTTACCAGTTCGGATTTGAATTCCAAGAATAATTTTGGTAGAATTTTTGTTCGGAAAAATTATGATCTCAGATCCATATTGTTTTAGTCAACATGAACTCTTGTATTTCGTCGGATGGATGATCTCGAAAAGAGATAGACTTGACTATGATATTCCTGAAATATAATTAAACTAGAAGGAAATATTATACAAATAAGACATGAAAATGATCCTTATTTTTTGAAGTGAAATACTTCTACAGTGAAGAATATTTCAAGGTCGGATTTATTTGACTTTCCGATGAAAACATCAGAGAGTAGAAACTTCTTTAAAGAATTGGGGATTAGGAAGCATCATTCTAATTTTGTTCAAGAAACTGTTGAACTTGGTTTCGTCTAATATCTTATTAAAGACATCAATAATCCCATCATCCGATGGAACAAAAATGAGTTTGATGTTTCCATTCAAAACATGGTATTTAATGAAATGGTACCGAATATCTTATGTTTCATCATTGAGTGCTAGATCGGATTGTGGGAGATAGCGATTGTACTTGTTGATTCACAATAGATTAGAATTTGCTTAAATCGGAAATCATAATCTAACAACTAGACTTCATCCAAAGAACTTGCGAGGTTTAGCTTCCAACAACAATGTATTCCGCTTCGGCTGTAGAAAAAGCAATTAAGTTATGTTTCTTGGATGACCAACTAACCAGTTTACCACCGAGGAATTGACATCCTCCTGAGGTACTTTTGATATCAAGTTGTAAGCCACCATAGTTTGAGTCAGATTATGCTTGAAAATAAAAACTGTTGTTGGCAGGGTACGATTCTGAGGAATTTTGTTCCTTTAAGATATCATAAAATTTGGTTCATAACTAACAGGTGAGACATTTTTTGATTTTCCTGGAACCGAGCATAAATGAATGTTGAAAACAGTATATGTGATCGACATGCAGTAAGATAGAGAAGCGGTCTCATCATGCCTCCGTATTTCTTCTGGTCAATAGGTTCACCAGTTGGGTCTGAAACCCATGGGAACTTTGGCAGAGACACATATTGAAGAATACTAGAATCAAGTATTAATCAAAATCAGAGTTAAACGAATGTAGATTGAACAAATGGTGTAAAGAAGATATGGTTTCTGCTCATTTATGCTTCCAACTTTTACAGAGAAAATAGACAGGTTCTGTAAAGGACTCTTATCTAACTCTAGTAAAGTTCCATATTTATAGGAACAGTGAAAGCATACAAAAAATACTAAGGCATTGACAATTAAGCTTCGTACGAAATACACCTCAGTAAATAAACTTAAGAAAACATACGAAGGGTGAAACAGACTTCAACATATTACAATATAATTCGACCCTAACAATCTCCCCCTTTGTAATAATGTTGACCTTCGTCAGTTCAAGAGTATGTGTATAGCATACAACATAACCCTTCGAATCTCAGTGTACCATGAGATTATTTTCTTCAGTTCCTTCTTATCTCCTTCGTTATTCTTCTTGCAGCTATTCATACAAACAATGAAATTCGTATATTAGGATGTTGTATATCTTTCCACTTCGGAAGCTTGAAACAAGAATCTTTTTGCCTTCCCATTTTTATCTTTCCCAGCAAATACCATACCAAATGGCTTCAAACATATTTCTCCGTCAGCATACTTCTTCAACTCAGGTTGAGTTAAAGGAAGTTCCATTGGCACTTTTACAGTCAATCCCTTTGCTATAGTTAACTCAACATCAGTAAGTGCTAAACACTCATAATAGTTGTCAATGAAAATCTTGATGTGAGCCAACCCAAGTCGAAAAACTGCAGGATCAGTTTCTTGAAGATATGAATCATCTTTATCCTTTAGCAACAATGCAACTTGTATCAGATCATACAAGTTCATTAAAGGAAAGTCAGCCACAGAGAAATCACACATTTTCCCATTTGCCCTTGAAACAATAAAACGAAGATTTTGCATCATATTTTCGAACAATACATCTCGCTTTATTCTTATCACCTTCTTTATCTTTATCAGTAACCAAATCTCCTCTGGAAGTTTTCCAAGTACAACATGAAATCTGATCTTCATGTAAGTGTACTCATCATGATTGTCAAACTTCTCAGCAATTTTGTACTGAGCCATGATGAACATCATCTCATTGATGGGATAATCCAATTGACTCATATTAGTGTTGAGAACAACATAGGTTTTCATTGGCTTCTTTTCGAAAGAATACATATGATATATGCAACTTTCGACTCTATTGTTTCATAATTGTAATGCTTTGAAGGACCACCCTTATTCATCCCAGGCGGATCATTTGCACGAAGTCGCATAATGCTTTGTACAATTCGGAGCTTTTCAACCTCAGCCTCCGCTTCAGCTTTCTTTTCTTCCTTTGACTTTTCGACCATAACAGTTTTGCCTTTGTCTTTTACAGAGGAATTATCAACACTTTCCTTAGGCTTCGAACTGCTGCCACCTTCCCCAATCACAATTCCTTTGGAAATTGGTCTTGAAATTGGCTTCGTTGAAATTGGCATTGTTGTTTCAACAGTCGAAATAACTGGCTCAGCAGTTGACAAAATTGGTTTTGTTATCGGAATCTTCGAAGGAAACACCTTTCCAACAACCTTTGCTTCTGCATGCAAATTTTCACCACTAGCCTTCGTACTACCAACCCCCTTTTCTCCCCCTTGCACCCCTGTGAAAAAAGGCAGGGCATTCGTCGGAAGAAGGCTAGAAATATGAGAAAGAGGAGCAAGTTGTTTGTGTAAAATAGCTTCAAAATGAACGAACTTTTGAGACAAAAAATCTGGACTAATAAACGGAGAGGAAACTGATTGATCAGTTAAATCTTTGAGCTCCTTCAGCAGCTTGAACACTTCCACAAAGCTCTGAGTTTCCGATGTCGACATTTGAGTAAGTTGAGGACTCAAATCTTCGTACAATTTGACATATTTTGTAACAACATCACAAATAATGTCAATTTTCTGATTAATCGAAGCATAATCCCTTTGCACACTTGAGATTTCCTTTTGCATATCCTGTCGAAGCTCTTGAATTTACAAATTTACATCTTCCCGCACCTTCTTGACATCCTGAACAAATAACACGTGTCTTTCCTTCACCAAATGCTTGAATTCTTTCACATCCCCTTTAAACATCGAAATTAGAGAATTCACCCTTAATTCGTCATTCTGATCATGGTGATCAATCTTCTCCAAGAGTCGAATCTCTGAATCTCGGATCATTCTAGAGACTTTACTCACCACCTTGGCTTCGAAAGTTTTCAGCATACTATCAACTTCCATATTAGAAACAAACGAATGACTCCCCAAATCTGCTTGAGATTGAAGAATAGAATTCAATTTCTTGTTGAGAATCTTGAATTGTTTCATTGTCATCAACATATGATCAGGAAAGTGATCTTCTTCATCATAAAACTGTAAATCTTCAAATGTGCCTCCAAAACCTTCATTGTCAGTATCCGTTTCAACAACAGGTGAAGTTTTAACAGGCGAATCAGTGGATTGAGATGGAAAAAGAGATGTAAAGGGTTGATGAAGTATGTGTTCAAAGTTTGGAGAACTTGTAGTATTTGGAATCAGAAAAGGAGGTAAGGACACGAAATTATCTGCCATTGAAGATACAGGAATACCTTGAGTAGTAGCCGCAACTTCTTTGTTCGACTCTCCCTCACCCATGTTGACATTTACATCCGTATCAGATACGTGTGTAGAAATGCCTGAAATTCGAACCTCCTCAGTATTTGATTCAGTTAACGAGACTTCGGGTGGTATGACAATAGTCTGCTCAGGAGTAGATACACATTGAGAAACAATTGGTTCTGGTGTGTAGGGAACTACTTCTTCTTCGGAAGATGCCTCTTGGATTACCAACTTGCGTTTCCGTTTCTTCTTCTTTGAAATGTGTTTGGCCACATCTTCAGCTCGACGTTTCTTGGACAGAGGCGAAACTGGAGCTGGAACCTCTCGAAAAATGACTCCTTGATGAGAGAGTTGTGGTTTACGAATGTTAGAAAGAGAAGATTTTAACACACCATCAGAATATTTTCGTGAACCCCTAACCCTTTTCTTCAATCGTCGAAAAACACCAGTTTTCGAAGAAATTTTCTCTGCCACTACAGTATCATCAACAGGTTCCACTGGTGTGATGACAACAGTCGAAACATTCACTTCAGCGATCTCAGGCTTCTTTGGAGACTTCGTGGATTCGTGCACAATTTTCTCAGGAGACTTTTGTGATTCATGTACTGGCTTTTCTGGTGTAGCCTTTGCATCCTTTTTAGAACGTTTAGACTTCTTGGAAGGACCAACTTCTTCTTTCGACAACAATTTTCCAGTCTCAACATCTGGATTAATGGTTTTCAAGTACTCAACCAACACTGAATTTGTTGGCTCAACCCTCTTTAACATTGCATCAGGAATCCGAGCAATGTGTGTGAATGCCTCCATATCATCCGAAACTTCCTTTGGAATGTAATACTTTAGAAACTCGGCCTTTTCTTCATCAACAGGGACATCAATTCCTTCTTTATCATAAAAATAACCAAGGATTAAGCTTCAATACCTAGCACACGAAATGCCTTGAACCACATTCGTGTTTTCGACACTCTTACGGAATTCCTTCCACAGTTGTGTAGAGTAGTCGACAGAGATATCATAATACAATCCTGCCACCATTGCATAAACCTCAATGCGACCTTTGTCTTAGCCAACACTTCAACCTGTCAAGCATCGAAGAAAAATTCCAAACAAGAAATTCCAAGCAGTTGGCAGGGCTGACTTCTTGAAATCACTAATCTTCGTGAGTGGGGGTTGATGACCCATCTCATTAAACATATGAATCACTTGTGCATAAGAAAGATCAGTAACAAGTTGAGAATTGGAAATATCCAGAATCTGACAAAAGATCTTCTTGGACAAACCAATTTTCTTGTCATTCACTAGTTGAAAGGTGATGATATCCATTGCTTTGCTATAAGTAGCAGTGGATCCTGTCTGAGAAAACCATGAAAGAGGAACTGCGAATGAGTTGAACATCGCCTTGGAAAGAACATAACTCTTTAATGCGACAATTAGCATCTTCAATTCTTCAGGATATAGAGACACATCCCCTTCCACTTGATAATTGGTGCTTTGAATCTTCGTGATCGGTTGAGAAGTGATGTCTTCAGTTGTGCGAGATGTAGAATCAACACCAGCCATGATTAGGGTCTATAAGCTTTGAAGTACAGAGAGAATTTGGGTATTTGAGTTCTTTTGTGAGGGTAAAAAGATAAAGAATCCGTAAACGCCCTTTTATATGTAACCCTTAATTTGAATTGAACGCGGGATAGGCAATGATTGAGATCTGACGTGGCACCTTAAAAGTCGCACCAGTCTGCCAATAAAGTTGCCATGCGTCAAAAAGTAACTGCCACATCGCCTTGAAACCAGGAAACATCGCCTCACACAGTCTGTTCGTGTCACCTCAAGGAATAGTGACCGTCAGCAACCTTCGGATGGAGGTTAAGCTCTTTCGTCTTTGGGTTCAGAGATGAAGTCATATGCTAGACTGTTGAAATCATCAGCCTGAGTTGGTAGTGCTCAGAACCTCAAGGATTTCATGTGTGCTGTGTGCCAAAGATGTGACAACCCGAAAATTTTTTGGTTTTAAGACCCAGTCAATCAACTCAACTGAGTGTCAAACTCATTAGTATTGAGTTCTAGCCCGGTTAATGGTCATTCTAAGGAGTTTTGAGCCTAATACACTTAAGGAATAAGTGTTAGAAAGTACCTGCTAGAACCACAGTGTAGCAAATCAAACAATAACCTCATCAAAATGAGTTCACGGCCACAAGACCATGAGTTTACGGCCGTAAACTCATGTGGTCGTAAACTCAAGGGTATATAGATGATACTTGGCCATTTTTCTCATTGTTTCCTTTCTTTGGCCGACTTTCTTCAAATCCTCTCAAGTATCATCAAGATTTCCTTCCAAGATCTTCATATAAGTAAGTATTCTTCCTATATTTGTTGATACATCTCTTAATCTAGTATCCTTCCATGATTTCATCCATAGAAATCACTCTTTTCTTAGATCTTCAAGTTTCACCAAGAACACCAAGAACACACACTAGTGTTCTTGGCCAAAACCGACCATTTCAAGCTTCTAGATCGTAAGTACTCTTCCCTATACTTCTTATCTAGTTAGTATCCATGCTTATAGACTTGAAAACATCAAGAACACAACGACAAAAGGAGTTTACGGCCAAGCCATCTCTCACGGCCGTAAACCCCTTTAAGGTTGCCATTTTGGCCATAAACCCTCCTAGATGCAAAGCTAGTGACCCAGGACCCTTCATGGATGAGATTAGGACCTTAAACTACTCTCAAGTGCACAATGACCATGAGTTTACGACCGTAAACTCCTTTGGGCCGTAAACTCATCAAAAGCCTCAATGAAGGTGGTCTTTCCCATCCTAGTGTAGAGCAAAAGTCCTTAAAGCTTCCCTAGCTATACATGAGTGACCATGAGTTTACGGCCGTAAACTCCCTTGGGCCGTAAACCCATGGCCGTAAACTCATGTGAGTGTCATTCTACCTTCCTTTATTGAATCACATGTGATTCCAACACTTGGTCAAAGTGTTTCCTAGTCCCGGAAGGTGTTTCCTTTCATATAGTTGTTTATAAACACTATATTCATGTCAATATGTGTCCTTAAATGTCATTTAGGACTTATTGAGTCTCGGGACTTCATTCGTGGAACTTCTCATCCTTACACGCATACCCCGTTTGAATCACCCACATCAGGTGAGTTCATACCCCGTAATGAATCTTCTAACTGTTTTAACTGTTTTAGGGGGGGGGGGGGGGGATACAAGTTGAACATAATGATAATTGTGTAAATGTTTGTTACAAACATCTTTCAAAATTTTACTTATGTCATTTATAAGTTGTCAAAACATTTCAAAAATTCTTTTAAAGTTATGTTGCTTTATAGTTATACAAAACTCCGTTTTTAAAGTACAAACATAACTTAGTAGATAAACGAGCCTTTTCAATAACAGTCCAAGTAGAACATTAGTAAACTATAATAGGTATAGTTTAGGAGAATGCTATTCATTTCTTCTAGTACAATGAATCATACAAAGAGTTAGTTCTTACATTAGCCAAACATACAGTGAAGAGTAACAAACAATACCATACAGAGAGAACACACAATTATGAGAAACAAACAGAACGTACAATATACAGTACAAAACAAACAAGTTAGGTTGCTATAGCATGAGAACAAACTGGATCTAATTATACCAATTGATCACTAACTCATTGTTTTAAACAAAAGGTGATAGTTATATTGGGTATACGTGATCATATAACTTTAATGTGAATTACACGGCTTGCAAGAATTTGCTGAGGTCGCGTTTGGTTCCCTTAATCTCTTGACAGGGAGAGCGTTTAGTAGGGGTTCTAGCCTTCACATTATTACCGCAATAAAACGAACATGTTTTTAGGTTATCAGTACATTCGCAGGTCATTATAAACGACAACTGTGTACTTACATTTCCCATTACTTTCATAAAGTGACAGTACCACTTGAAAGACAAACTCAAACTATTTTCGAGTTAAGATAGTTATAAACTAGGGAAAACATACATTTTTACAAACGACAAACAGAATAGTCGAGTCTAGCACATAACAGTAGATGCCTTGATAGAAGGTTACGTTTAACAGAAGATGCCTTGGTAGAAGGCTACGTTTAAAAGAAAGGGACCATAATGCTAGTCTTATGATTCCTTAATGTATACATCACAGGATATATATATACCAATAGGGTCCGACAGGTAATAGGATGTGTGCTCTCCACTTCATTTCATGTTCCTTGTTTGGTTGTGGGCTTGGAACGAATTCACCCAATCTATTTTCTATCCGATTCTACATATATATATATATATATATATATATATATATATATATATATATATATATATATATATATATATATATATGTATGCTCAGTATACATTAAGTCATCATAAGGGTACCAGGTATGGTTCAGGTTATAGGACACAGAGTCAAAGCACAGTTTTTCTAGTACAAAACATACTTTCCAAAATCAGTACTTTTGGTATACAAAACTAGAAACTTCCCGGTAAAGGGTTTAATCCATTTTGTTAAACCAGTACAATTTAAAGGACCTTAGGTGAGTAACTCTATAATACCTTAGTTTATACATCATGTTTATATATAAAACTAATACCCAATAGGTAGTTGGATGTGTGCTTTCCGCCTTACTTCCTGTTCCTTGTTTGGTTGTTGGCTTAGGGCAGATTCACTCAATTAACTTTCTATCCGATATTAGATTATATCTATCACTATAAACTAAGCTATTATAAAAGTAGTCACTGTGGTCACCATTTTATTATAAGAAATATGGGTTTTCTTAAAGAACTTTTCATTAGATATAAAGGAACCATTATAATTAACTCCATGAGTAACAAGTGAATACACCAGGGTTATATATGACGATGATCTAACAACCAATGGGATGTGTGCTATCCGCCTTAATTTCTGTTCCTCGTTTGGTTGTGAGCTTAGGGCAGATGCGCACAATCGATTGTTTGTTTACTCTGAGTCTTATATAACTTGTATCCACTTAGTACCCATAGAAAGGGTTGTAGTGTCATTTTACTTAAAATTCCATCAAAGTAGGAAATATAGGATTTTCTACAGGAACAGGCGAACTTTTCAAAACAGAACTTACAACTTACAACATTTACAACTACATTTTACAACTTACTTACATCACTAAACTCTTATGAACTCACCAACTTAATTGCTGATCAACTCTTCAAATAACTTGTATTCTCAGGAGACTATTAGACAGGTGCTCGTGCTGGGAATTCAGAAGATGGAGCATTATAGCTTCAAGTGTTTTTTTGTTATTTGTGTATGAATTCTATGTTTTGTGAACACACACATTGTACACACTTTCTTTCGAAATGAAATGGTTGTTCATTACTTGCTTACCATATACATATCTCGTGATACTAAACATGACGTCCTCCACCCCTGAACGATTCAGCCGTTTCCGGTTTTGGGGTGTGACAAAAGAAAAGATAAGAAACAAATTAACGAAAATTTGGATCTGCGATGTCAAAAAAAAATTCGACACAAAAGCAGAGAAACCCCGGGCAAAGGTGACTTCATTAATTATCAAGAGAGATAATCAACTTCTTGTGTATGTTCCCGTGAATTACAATCGTATACTTGTAGAGAAGTATCGAAGGGCTTCTTTTGTTAGGCTTATTGGGTGGTTTAGAACTTCGTTACATATCATCCTAAACATAAGGTGAGTAATTGTAACCAAAATTACTTATTTGACCAGTGTAGTCAGTGACAAGTATGCTTTGAAATATATTGATAGTAACGTGGAAAGCACATGAAACTCATACATAAATCATATTCATAAAAAAAATTTGTTCTGGATCCTGTTGGGTAACAAACATCGTGGGTTTCGATAGTTTGATCAAGATCATGCATTAGAATAGAATATGATTTTGAGTTTCGAAAAATGGTACTGAAACAAATCTTTCGTCAATTCTGGATCATATTTTCCCGTCAATTCCTTATTAAGATATGAAGTTGGGTTTTACTTTCATCACGGCCTCATGATGTCAGATCACTAACACAGAATTTTGATATATCTAAATCTTGATGGGTTGAATCAAAGATCTCTTGGATATATGTCTTCGTGTGTGCAAGTGTAAGAAATTTTGTGATGAAAAAGAGTGGTTATGAAGAACGAATTGTACCTCTGTTATTTTCGGACAAAACAGATAACTCTTAACTCATGTGAGAAGAGTAAGGTAGCTTAATCAACTAATGCGAATATAAGCCTGACTTGGGAAGAAATTGTCGTATGAAAAATTTCATTAAGGCTTTCGTAAACACACATTGAGTCTACAGAGGCTTGGGTCAACATGCTGCAGCAAGCTTCTAGGCACAACCTAACTAGTACATAGTTGACGAAAGTTTACCTTCCCGTAGAAACCTAAGCATGACCCTTGAAAAAATGTTCGTGTTAACTGCACAATGAAAAAGAAACAAAGAGAATAACAAAAATCTTTTAGATATTTTTGATTTTTTCTAAAAAAAATATTTTTGAGTTTTTGTGAATTTTTCGAAAAATGAAACAATTAACAAAAGAAAATATTTTTGGAGTTTTTAATTTTTCGAAAAGATAACAACAAAACGAAAATAAAATCTTTTTGGAGTTTTTGATTTTTCGAAAAGAAAACTAAAATACAAACTTACGAAAAACATTTTTACAAACAAACGAAAATTTGTAAACAAACTACAATTCGCCATTCTTATGAAAATTTGACAAACTAACGAAAATTGGACAACCTTACAAAATTTTTGACAAACGAACGAAAATTTTGAACCACACAGCCAACATGCAAATTGTCGAATTCGAAGCGTGTCGAAGCGTTGACTATGAACAGTAACCACTGAATGGCGTCTTATTGCCTCTGAATCGACACATTTGTATAACACGCTTTTGCTATACATTCGAAATCCATCCTGGAACTGAACTTGCTTCAATCATTCCCAAACCTGTCAAAATTCGAACAAATGATTTTTCATCCAAAGCTTTTGTAAAAGTATCAGCAAGCTGATCAGTTGTTTTTACAAAATGAACTTCAATGTTTCCATCTTCCACATGATCTTTGATAAAGTGATAACGAAGAGCTATATGTTTTGTTTTCGAATGTTGTATTGGATTATGACAGATGCGTATAACAGTTTGAGAATCACAGTACAATGAAATCTTTTTCATATTCACTGCATAATCCCTCAACTGACTTTGAATCCAAATAATTTGTGATGTACAAGCAGCAGCTGCTACATATTCGGCTTCATCAGTAGAGATCGAAACACACGTTTGCTTCTTCGACTGCCAACTAACGAACTTTCCATCCAAAAATTGACAACCACCACTAGTACTTTTTCGATCCAATGTACACCCTCCAAGATCTGCATCTGAAAATGCCTGAATGAAAAATCCTGTTTTCGAAGGATACCACAATCCTAACGAAATTGTTCCCTTGAGATAACGAAAAATATTCTTCACAACTGTTAAATGTGGTTCTCGAGGATTTGCTTGATACCTAGCACAATTACATACAGAAAACATGATATCAGGTCTACTTGCAGTAAGATAAAGCAATGAACCTATCATGCTCCTGTATAAAGTAATATAAACCGCAGACGATTCTAACGAAGGTGTTAGCCTTGTGCCAATAGCCATTGGTACTCTTAACTTCGTGCTATTTGTCATTCCAAACTTTTCGAGCAAATTCCTTATATATTTCTCTTGATTGATGAATATGCCTTCTCTGTTTTGACATATGTTTAAGCCAAGAAAATTATTGATTTTACCCATCATGCTCATTTCGAATTGGCTTTTCATCAAGTTTTCGAATTCTCTAGACAAAGCAGGGTCAGTAGAGCCAAAAATAATATCGGCAACATAAATTTGAACAAGCATCAGATGACACCCAACTTTCTTTCGAAATAATGTGCGGTCAACTGCTCCTTGCTTAAATTTCGACTGTTTTAAGAAACTGGTAAGAGTTGCATACCATGCTCTTGGTGCTTGTTTTAACCTATATACAGCTTTATCTAAAATATATACATAATCAGGATGCATTTCATTTATGAAACCTGGAGGTTGTTCTACGTAAACAGTTTCTTTGAGTTCTCCATTGAGAAAGGCACATTTCACATCCATTTGATAGGCATCAAAATCCTTATGAGCTGCATATGCTAAGAATATTTGAACAACCTCTAGTCTTGCAACAGGGATAAAGGTTTCTTCATAATCAATTCCTTCTTGTTGCGAATATCCTTTTACAACTAAACTTGCTTTATTTCGTACAATATTTCCATCATTGTCGGTTTTGTTTTTGAAAATCCATCTTAACCCGACAACTGAAACATTTTCAGGTTTAGGAATTAATCTTCAAACCTTGTTTCTTTCAAATTCAGCCAGTTCTGATTGCATTGCAACAACCCAATCCGAGTGTTCCAATGCCATCTTAACTGTCTTTGGTTCAATTTTAGATATGAAAACATTGAACATGCAAAATTCCTTATCAGTATTTAATACCTCATTCTTCGCACGAATCTGAGCTCTCATTAATACTCCATCTTGAGGATTTCCAGTGACTTGATCTATTGGATGAGTCTTTGTCCATTTCTCTAACGATGGATAGGCCGGATCAAATTCCAAAGGTGCATCTTCGTACATTCCTTCATTTTCAGATCCTATAACAAAAACATTATCATTTAGATCATGAAAATCATCATTTCGATTAAAATTTATTGTATCATTTTCCTCCTCAACACGACTATCATTTTGATGCTCCCCCTCAAATAGATGCTCCCCCTCAACAACATCACCCATTCTCCCATTCTCCACCTCGAAAGAATGCTCCCCCTCAACTAGAGTATTCGAATCCAAGTGCTCCCCTTCGACTGGATTATCAAGCATACTTTCACCAAGTCCAAGAGAATTCGTTGTTGAATTAATATCTACTATGTTTTGACGAATTTCCAAGTCATCATTATGCTTCGAAGATTCAGAGTGATGATTATCATTCGCATGAACTTCAACATCCACAGCCCTGTCGAGAATACTAAAAAGTAAATCATAATCAAAATCAAATGAATTTGATTCTTCAGTTTCATCCGATGATTCATTAATAATTGGTTTTTATTCAAATTGCTTTTCAACTTGTTTGACATAATAATCATCGAAAGTAAGATTGAAAGTTTCTTCGACTTTCCGTGTTCGCTTATTTAACACTCTGTATGCAACCGAATTATGTGAATAGCCCAAAAATATGCCTTCGTCAGCTTTAGCTTGAAATTTTGAAAGGTTATCTTTAAGATTCATGATAAAACACTTGCGGACAAAAACATGAAGGAATTTGACATTAGGTTTCCGATTATTGATAATTTCATACGGAGTGATATTCAATCGACGATGAATGAAAGATCGATTTTGAGTGAAACAAGATGTGGAAACTGCTTCAGCCCATAGATATTGAGGAAGATTCGCATATGTCAACACAGTTCTTGCTGCTTCACAAAGTGACCTATTTCGTCTTTCAACCACACCATTTTGTTGCGGTGTATAAGGCGAAGAGAAATTATGCAAAATTCCTTTTTCTGTTAAGTACGAATCCAGTTCATTATTCTTAATCTCAGATCTATTGTCGCTTTTGATTTTTCGAACATTTTTCTTCAGACTCATCTCAATCTTCTTAATAAACTCGATCATTGTTTGAGCAACCTCAGATTTTAACCTGAGAAAATATACCCAAGTAAATCGTGAAAAATCATCAACAATAACCAAAATGTACCGTTTCTTGTTGAGTGTTCCAACAGTCGATGGTCCACAAAGGTCAATGTGTAAAAGTTCCAACGCTTCTACAATTTTCGAATCTATCACAATTGGATAGCCTTTCCTGTGCTGTTTCCCTTGTTCACAAGCTGCACACAATGTATCATTGTAAAATTTTAGTACAGGTAAACCACGAACAAGATCATCAACAACCAATTTATTTAAGTTTCGAAAGTTTAAATGCGATAAATGTTGATGCCATAACCAGCTGATGTCAGAGGAAGCTTTCGAAAGTAAGCACACTGAGGGTTTGCCGATGATTGGTTTGATATCAAGAGTAAACATGTCACCATGTCGTTTGGATTTGAGCAAGACTTCGTTAGTTTCAACATTTGAAATGATGCTACCTTCTTTGTTAAACACCACTTGATTGCCAGTGCCCACAACAAGTTGGGAAACACTTATCAAGTTATGTTGAAGACCTTCGACATAAACAACGCGATTAACAGTGAATTTTCCATTCGTGACTTTTCCATAGCCTTTCACTTGGCATTTGTGATTATTGCCAAACTTCACAACTCCTGCATTCTCCAAGATGCGAAAATCTCTCAGGTTTTCCTTTCGTCCAGTCATGTGACGTGAGCAACCACTATCAATATACCATTTTTCATCATATTGCTCGTCACATAATACTTGCGATCAATGAAAGAATTTAGGTACCCAAGGTTGTTTGGGTCCTTGGAAATTAGTTTTAAACACATAATGAAATGAAGAACTTTTAACCCAATCACAAACTTTAGTTTTGAGACTATCAATTAAGTCCACATCATTATTTAAAGAAACAGAAACATAAGTTTTTGTTAGTTTGGGATTGTCACTGACACATGCCTTCGTCCTTTTAGATTGAGTATGATCAAGCTTTTCTTTCGAAACCGGTTGCCATGTTTTTACCGAAACATTCGAATGTTTTGAAGATGAGCTTGCAGTTGACGAAGAATTCACATAACTCTCATAGGCTTCATGAATTTGTTGTTGAGAAAATTTCCTTGATTGATATTTTCGACCTTTTCCTTCAAGCCAATGATCGATGTTTTTGTCACGAGACAACTCTTTTGTGTATGGAACTTTTAAGTTTTGTTTGCCTGTAGGATTTGGAAAATTCGGTTTTTGTGGAAAGAAATCAACATTTGATTTAGGTCGAAATGCCATAGCATATCGACTTCCATCTTTGTTGCCAACACTTCGATTTTGAGAAAATCGATTTGGAGATTTTTGTTTTTGAGAAAACCTTGTTTGTTGATTAGAAGAAAATTGTTGATGTGATGATTGATTTTGAACATTCTTTGATGTATTTTTGTTCTCTCTTAAAAATGATGAGTTTGAAACTTTCGAAAAATTTGTTTTTGGTTGAAATTTAGATTTAGATTTATTTGTTTGAGCGGGATTTTGCTTTGGATCTGAATGAATTTCTGAATGAAAAGACTTATTTTCAACAGATTTAGTCTTTTTATTTTCAGTTGTTTTTAAATTCAACCCATTTGTTGTTTTTGAAGGCCCATGGTTTGCCAAAAAATCTTCTTTCGAGCTTGTCTTTTTGAAATTGCATTTTCTTTTGAAAACTTGTCAATTTGTTCTTTAAATTCTTTAGAATTTAATTTGACAACAGTTTCTTTTTCCACAATAACTTCTTTTGTAACTTCTTTCACAATTTTCGATTTTTCAACCCATTTGCGTTGTGGTTTTTGTCTTCGAAAAATATACGAATTCTTTGTTAAGGTATTTTCGACTGTACTTTGATTTGAAAAGAATCCTTCATTCGTTGTCTTCTTGTTGTCATCTTCGACCATTTTGTTGAATTCTGGTTTAATGTTGTCAATATTTCCAGGTGTAACAAACACTTGGTTTGGAAAGACAACATCATCAGTACACTTGAAATTAGGATACACCACTTGATTTGTTTCCAAATAATGGGCTCCTTTTTTAGACAACACTTTGTCGAAATTTTCAGTGTCTCCAAATACTTGATCAACAACAACATGAGGAATTTCTTTTCCTATCGAATATTTGTTTGAAGAGACCTTTTTGTCCGATTCGTCATCATCATTTTCATCATCACTGCTATCCGTTTGACTATCTCGGATATCCACAAACTCAGAATCACAATCTTTTGAAGTTGTAGGTTTGTCAGTGTCAATCTTAACTTCCAAATCCTTAAGTTTTTCTTTTCCTTTAGATTTTGAGGCAACATTAATGTCAGACAACTGAGAACAATCAACATCCTCAATATCACTAATTTCGCTAATATTGTCAGAGTTATATTCAATATCGGCAAAATTAGATTGAGAATCAGATGTCGAATTCTCAGTCTTTTTCAAAATTTTGATTTGTTCTGACTTTGTCAAAGTATCATTCACAATGTTAACCAATTCATTTGTATCAAGACATTCATCAATTTTGACAATTCCATAAGCATATCTATCATCAGGAATTTTATCAAACTCAACAATGTTTTGCTCACAATCATACAAAATATTATCTACCTTCGCTCTTTCGTATGCAAGAAAAGGTAATAATTTCCTATGTTGTTCCTTGCTAATATCACACGAATGATGCAATGCAGTTAATTTCGCATATAGACGTTTAGCAGAATTGCAGTAGATATTTCGTTGAGCTAACAATAGTTTTACATCACTAGATAACGAATCACGATCACACATAACGTTTTTTATTTGCAATTCAAAACATTCTATCTTGACCACTTTCGAATCTAACTTCTTCTGTGTCTCTAACAACTGATTGCTTAATTTCTTAGCTTCATTGCTAGCAGAAACAACCAAATTATCGAAATAAGCAACAGTATCATCAAAAGCAACAATTTTAGAATGTTACGTACCTTTGTTGTCATTGGAGACTTATCATCAGATTTTGACACAAAGCAACGGCCCTTGACCTCTTCGTCTGAATCTTCCTCCAGCTTCGCATACATTGCCCCATGCGTAGGATTACGCATTTCCTCATCATTGGAGCCCGAAGACCAGATTTGATATGTGTTATCATTCTCCTGTTCACCTTGAGCCACCAAAGACAGATTTTTTGCCTTCGTATGTACTTCTTCCAACCTCTCCACATAATATGCCTCATCCTTCACTCTATTCTTATTCTCATCTTTCTTTCGAAGCATGCAATCATTTGCTAAGTGATTGGCTCCATTGCAATAGTGACAATCCATACCAGAATCTCCTTTCAATTTCTTCTCTTTCTTTTCCTCAGTACCCTTCACATCATTCTTCTCATACTTCTTCTCCTCTTCTCCTGCAACTTTGTTCACGAAACTTCCTTTTCCTTCACTTTGCTTCACCTTCGAATTAAACGGTTTCTTGAAAAACTTTTTGACTCGATTGTTAGTGTAAAAAGCAATTGCCTCGTCATCCGAATTCATTATAAGCCCCTATTCATCATCAGAATCATCTTTTTCGACAGTTTCCTTTTCAGTCACTTTTGAGACAAGTGCTAATGGACCTCCCAGACTGAGCTTCGACTCTTCTGCCATTTCGTTCACTTCACTTTCGTGAGTTTTCAGTTGATTGTACAAATCATTCAAAGAAGATGTGTCGAAACTCTGTTGATTTTTCACCATCATGCTAACACTTCTCCATTCTTTACGGAGTCCCATAACAAAGGTGAGATTGAATTCCATGGCAGACCTTGTGATTCAATCTTTTTGCTTGAAATCCTTCAATTCAATCAAACATTGCTTAACTGAATTGATTTTCGTCTTCTCGCTGCCCTGAAACTTTTCTTTGAGATTATTCCAGATTTCCTTTGCAGTTGTACAACTTCTGACATAGTTATACACCACTGGAGGAAATGCACCACGCGACTCCCTTATGCATTGTTTTTCAAGTTTCTTCATACGATCATTTTGATTTTCCACACTCGTAGTACTGGATGAAGATCCAATTGGTTGAAGGTTCGTTGGAAGAGTAACATTCCCAGAGATGCAAGTCCAAAGCTCTTCATCGATTCCATTCAAGTAATCCTGCATACGATCAGACCATTGATCATAGTATTCAGGAATGAGCATAGGAATATTAGTTGAAGATCCTAGCAGATGAGAGTATGAAGTCATCGAGTTGAGATTGAAGTTCGCCATTGATGTACGGAAGCAAATTTTTGAGAATTTATGAGAAATCAAACAGAATTTGATAGCAAATTGCTGAATTGAACAGAAAAACAAAGTAGAATACTTGATTCAACAAATCTGTTGCAAAATCGAATCACAACTCAAGATCTAGAAAACTTTTTCACGTCAAAAGATGCGGAACTTTTTGAACCAGAATTTTGATTCAAAAACCTTTTGAAACTGAATGAAAATTAGATCTCAGATCATGATTCCTGCACTGATACCAATTGAAGAATCACAGAATCAAGTATTAATCAACATCAGAGTTAAACGAATGTAGATTGAACAAACGGTGTAAATAAGATCTGGTTTCTACTCATTTATGCTTCCAAATTTTATAGAGAAAATAGACAGGTTCTGTAAAGGACTCTTATCTAACTCTAGTAAAGTTCCATATTTATAGGAACAGTGAAAGCATACAAAAAATACTAAGGCATTGACAATTAAGCTTCGTACAAAATACACCTCAGTAAATAAATTTAACAAAACATACGAAGGGTGAAATAGACTTCGACATATTACAATATAATTCGACCCTAACACATATGTCTACAGAGTATTTCTTTAGAATCTTGGAAACATACTTCTCTTTATGGATGAATATTCCTTGGTTTGTTTGCTTTACTTGTAAACCAAGAAAAAAGCTCAGTTATCCGTTCATAATCATCTGAAACTTGCTAATCATCAACTTTTCAAAATATTCAACCATTATTGGATCAGTCGAGCCAAATACGATGTCACCAATGTAGTTTTGGACAAGCATAAGATGCTTTCCATTTCATCTTCTGAACAAAGTGGGATTGAGTATTCCTCTTTGAAAACCTAAACCCTTAAGAAAAGATGCTAGAGTTTCATACCAGGCCCGATGGGCCTGTTTAACACCATATACAACTTTCTGAAGTTTGTAAAAATAATTCAGAAATGTGAGATTAATAACTCTAGGAGACTGTTGAGGACAAGCTCTAAAGTAGAAGCTCTCAAGAGATATCCACCAACAGAGTAAACCACCAAAGATGTTGTAACAATCGTTCCATGTATATTTCCTTTTGTTCTTTTGGTTTTGAAAGATATAAAACATGGAGTTTGGTTAGACACGATGTGGTGATGGAATGCACCATGGTGTAGCCTCGTATTTTAGGAACACTCATTCTTTATGTGTGCCATGTCATGGCAGGATGTTGGCCATGACGAGACGGTTGCCTGCATGCAACCCTAATTTACATGATTAGTGCCCCTATTTAAGGGATGTGATGGCTAGGGTTTGTACACCCTCAGCCTCCATCACCTCCCTTTCATCCCAAGAAAACCCTAGCCTCTTTTTTTCTTTCTTGAAGATTTTTTGGTGATTTTAGATGACATAAAGAAGAAGAAGGTGTCCATATAGTGTTGATCCAGCAAGCAAGCTTTTCCTCCTTATAGATCTAGGATTTTATGCATTGTTCTTCATGTTTGGGTTAGTTTGTGTGATTGGGTTCAATAAAGTTGGCAACATTATGGATCCTTGAGGTCCCTTTGAGGGGTAGTATTACAGATCTGAATAGTGGTTGAGTTTTGTTTCCATGCATGTGGTTCTGACCTTATTTTCTACCTTTTTGACCTAACCAAATTGAAGACATTGATTGGACATGAATGGTCATAAAGCATGGGTTTTTATAAGGCTATTGGACGGTAGGAAGCATTCAGGAAGAGATGAGAGTGTGCCTTAATTGATTAAGGGCTTAATCTATTAAATTGTCCAAAAGCAGTTCCCACGGCATGAAATCTTTCACACGATGCCATGGAGGAGGAGTTCTTTACGACTGATGGTTTGGGTTGCTACAACGGCATGGTGGCATGCTGGCCATGGTGTGACGACTCGTCAGGTCACAACTGTTTTGTTGTGGAGCTGCCACGACGTGGCTAATGGGTTTCCACGACATGGTGGTTAGCTATCGACTTTTGACCAAGTTTGAATTTAGGTCGACTTGAGGGTTTTGGGTTGTAGATTAACGATTTAGTCCTTGTATGTTGTATATTTGACTCATAGTACTGGTTCTTATTTTCTTGTGGGTTGTGTTGTTTACATGCTAGACTACAAGGTGAGTTTTCTCAGTGTACTTTGTATTGTAGTATGTATCATTGTGTGTAGGATGTTGCTATGTTTTAGCGATCTCTTAAGTTGGTAGATCTGGTATGATTACATGTAATTTGCTAGTTATTGTTAACTTGTTTGGATATGTCGACATATTGTGGTTGGGTTGAGGTGGTCCTACTTTGTGCTGTTGGCGAAGATACTCGGGTGGTCCAGGTGTACCGTAAGCATTATGAGGTAGTCCAGACATCTTGTAGGCCCAAGGGAGCGGTGCAGGTCTGTTGTAGGCCTTGCGAGGCGGTCTAGTAAGATTGTAGGCTCATGTGTGCATGCATTATATGTGTATTGTTGTGTGGGGTATTTTGGGGGAACTCACTAAGCTTTTGCTTACAGTTGTTGATGTAAATGTTTCAGGTACTTCAGTTGATCAATGAAAAGCGAAGGCGTGAAGTGAATGCACACATCATCCAGTATTTATATGTTTTGAGAGATACTCTCATCTTATTATTTTGATTTTGACATGGTCGTAAAACAATGTTTTGGTGACATATGATTTCTATGAAAATGCCTTTTAAAAATGAAAAATTTTACTGTGGTTTTTGGGACGTTACAAGTTGGTATCAGATCCCTCGTTTGAGGAAATTAGATGAGCACTCGTGGGATTCCAGTCTCAAACTATGGATCGACGAAAGATTTTTATAAATAATGTCTAAACAACTAAAAAGGAGTACACGATGTGTACAATCAGTCGGAGCTCAATAGAAACATACTTCCTAAAATACCCGCACTATATATATATATATATATATATATATATATATATATATATATATATATATATATTGGTGATATGTTAAAATGTTAGAACTGCATGCTAGTTCATAAGCTAGGGATCTTCAGGAATTGCATGATAGAATTGTCTGATTTATGATGCTTGATAGCCTAGGGGATTTCTTGTTATGCCATATGAAACTGACATTATTGTTGTAGTTACTAAGTGTACGCATCATGATTGTACATGAATAGGAATTTATAGCGTAAGAATGCTTGATTTAGCCTTATTTCCAATTCCATGTTTGTTTGTGGGCTTAGGATAGAATCAATTAATTGACTGTCAATTGAATCTCGCATTATGTATGATTAGCATACACAAGGCGACTGAAGTTTCAGAGAAGGTTTCATGAGTTGGGTTTCTGATTGTTAGAGTTATAGCAGACGTAAAGAATTAGTTGTTACCTTTGAGAGAGTGAGTGTAGGGTGTATGCGTAAACTAGTTGTATTGGAACTAGTGGTCCAGGAATTTTGTGGCAATCCTCCGAGACAAATACGAGTAGGTGTGGAAGGTAGTATGACCTCATACTACTGGAAGCACATGACCCGTACGTATATCAAGGAAATCATATGTCCCAAGGGTTGAGTAGTCAAGTAGAAATGTGTTAAGATATAATGTGATTTCTGATGTATTCCTAATTTATTTTTAGTATGGTCGTTACAAGAGGTTTGGGATCTGGTGATGGCCCAGAGAGGCAGGGTTGGGTGACGACGAGATCTGTGAGATGATGACTGCTCAGGTGAATTTGGATGTTAGGGAGGTAATTCTAGAGGTGTTTGGGTCTGTCAAGACAAATTTGATATAGATGTTCGATGAGCATTATGCTGCCATCACCGACGCAATTGTCGACACAGCTACTACAACCATCGCAGCTGCATGACTTGAAGGAGGAGGAGGGTTGATACAGTACCGAAAGTTTAGCAACACGGATCCTCTGGATTTTGACAGGATCAAGGACCCGATCATCCCTATGAGATGGATATCTGATTTTGAGGGATGTTTCTACACATATTATTTTCCGGAGAACCAGAAGGTGAAGTTTGTACTGACCCTTCCTTGCGTAGAGGCGAAGGAGTGGTGGAAGTTTGCGACCCATTGCATTTCTATTACAGAGCGGGCCGAAAGTGACTTAGGAGTAGTTCAACGAGATGTTCCATACTAATTATGTCCTGTTGGTGGAGAGAGAGAGAGAGAGAGAGAGAGAGAGAGAGAGAGAGAGAGAGAGAGAGAGAGAGAGAGAGAGAGAGAGAGAGAGAGAGAGAGAGAGAGAGAGAGAGAGAGAGAGAGAGAGAGGAGAGAGAGAGTGAGAGACAGAGGGAGAGAGAGGGAGAGGGAGAGAGAGGGAGAGAGAGAGAGAGGGAGAGGGAGAGAGAGAGAGAGGGAGAGAGAGAGAGAGAGAGGGAGAGAGAGAGAGAGAGAGAGAGAGAGAGAGAGAGAGGGAGAGAGAGAGAGAGAGAGAGAGAGAAAGGCTGGCTCAGGAGTACATGTTGGTGAAGCATACGACATAGTCAGTGACGGGGATCACCAAGATGTTCATAGAGAGTGCCTAGTTTTTCCTCGAGTATGTATCTTCGGAGCAGGTGCAAATGTCCCGATACTTGAGCATGTTCAAGAAGAAGATTATAGAGTTTGTAACAAAACAACAGTATTGGAACCTGACTGATCTGCATTCAATTTTACGGAAGAGGGAGATTGAGATTGAGGCGCAAGCAAAGGAGAAGAGGCAGATCCCGGTTAAGACCTTGCTTGCAGCGAAGTGGTTCAAGCCTACTGATTCCTGCTTTAGAGATCAGATAGGTCTCACTTGCAATTAGTGCGGGAGAGTGCATAAGGGTGTATGTCGTTTAGTGACCGGGTGCCACAAATATGACAAGGAGGGTCACTTTCAAGAGATTGTCATCAGCAACAGCCCTCGTAGCCAGGCACTCGAGTTTGTTATCATTATGATCAGGTTGACCATGTGAAGGAAAAATGTCCATTGCTTGCTATTAGGCCCGTGCAGGCACCGACTCCTTCTACTCTACGGATCACATATGGCCGTTAGGGGATGGCTGAGGCCCCGAAGGCCATAGGTTGTGCATTTCAGCTGATGGCAGAGGAGGCCAAATCCTGCACCCGACGTCATTACTGGTATGTATTCATTTATATTTTTGTTAAGTTAATTTCTTCATACTCATATTTATGTTTCCGTTAGGTACCTTCTTAGTAAATTCATTTCCAGCTCTAGTGCTTTTTGACTCGAGTGCGAGTCGATCCTTTGTATCTCATTATTTAAGTAGGGATTTTTATATAAACCTTGGGGAGTTGGAGTGCTTGTTGCAAGTTTCCATAGCCAAAGAACATAAGGTTTCTGCTTCGAGCATCTTTCGTGAATATACCTTGAAGATATTCAGGGTGCACTACCCGATTGACCTGATTCCCATCCCTATGGGGCATGTATGTGTGATTGTAGGGATGGATTGGCTTAGAAAATTTAAAGTTATGATTTACTTTGAGAGGTAGTTAGTAGTGGTTTTAACCCCAAGTAGGGGATAACTAACCATCTATGGAGAGGATACCAGGGTTGGTTCAGCTTTCTGTTCTGCTCCCAGGGCTAGGCAATATATGTAGAACAGATGTTTGGGTTGTCTTGCATATGTAGTTGACACTCGAGTTGAGGGGAAGAAGTGAGTTTTAGTTGTGCCGTTGTTTATGTTGTTTCCGTATGTTTTCATGCAAGATCTACTCGGTGTGCCTCCCATGAGGCAGGTGGATTACATGATCAATCTGATCCTAAGTGTAGCCCTGATTGCTAAGGTATCGTATCGCCTTAAACCACCATAGATGATGGAATTGTCCTCTTAGCTTTAGGAGCTGTTGGGAAAGCAGTTTATCTGACCGAGCATCTCACATTGGGGAGCACCGATTTTATTCATGAAGAAGAAGGACAATTCTCATGTTCTGTGCATAGATTACAGGGAGTTGAATAAGTTGACAGTGAAAAATTGTTACCCATTTCTGAGGATTAGTGATCTTTTTGGCCAGCTGCAGGGTGCATCTTGGTTTTGAATGATTGATTTGAGGTATGGGTAACACCAGATAAGAGTCAGAGAGGAGGATGTGGAGAAGACAACTTTCCGAACTGGATATTTTCATTATGAGTTTGTGGTGATTTCATTTGGGCTCACCAATGCACCAACAATATTCATACATTTGATGAATTGGGTAGACAGACCAATGCTCGATCAGTTAGTCATTGTGTTTATTGATGATATTTTGGTCTACTCCAAGACCATGGAGCAACATGAGGAACACCTGTAAGAGTTACTTGGAGTGTTGAGGAAGGAGAGGCTGTACGCCAAGTTCTCTAAGTGTGAGATTTAGTTGCAAGAGGTCCAGTTCTTGGGACACCATTCGAATCACAATGGGATTTTGGTCGATCCGGCCAAAATTGAGGCGATTATACAGTGGGAGGTCCCAAATTCTCCATCTGAGGTTCGAAGTTTTCTTGGCTTGGCAGGCTACTATCGTAGGTTTATCCATAATTTCTGTAAGATTGTTATTCCTCTTACTTGCTTGACGAAAAAGAGTGTATATTTTCATTGGGGGTTGATCAGCAGCCTATATTCGAGACTCTAGTACAGAAGCTATAAGAGGCCCCGATATTGTTTGGCATCCACATTTTTTACGGCCAGAAAAAACCGATTTAGTTATACTTATTTTATTTCAGAGTATCCTTTTTACAAAATTATAATGCGAAATTTGTTCCCAATAATGTGATAATATTCTTACCAAGCATTTCCGAAGAAATGCATTTCATTAATAATTTTGGGATTTCATCGCCAATACAGAAACATAAGCATAACGAAAATGTTATAGGTCTTACAATATCTAATGACCTATATTTCCTTTAAACTCTCATCAGGTCCAAACGTCAAATACCTTTGTACCGATACATGTGATACAAAGAAACTGAGTGGGTCCGGTCGGGAAACCTGGTGAGTACATATGGTTCTCAACCCACAATAATGTAGTTAATATGTTTATGAAAAAATTAACCCGATTACCCATCCCCATTTTTCTTGTTTATTCTTCCCAAAGGATCCATCCCAAAGGTTAGCATAGTTATCGTTGCTGAAAGTACTGTTACATTGATTTCTCTAGAATATGTGTCAGTATGTTTTCTTTCTATTTTCACTCCTAAGGTTTTGTCCTACGGAATAGGCATAAAGTCCATCGCTGCTAGTGTTTATCTAATAGGCACGAAGTCCATCGTTGCTAGTGTTTATCTAATAAGCACGAAGTCCATCGCTGCCAGTGTTTATCTAATATGCACAAAGTCCATCGCTGCTAGTGTTTCACGGGACGATCATGAAAAGTCTGGTGGTTATACTACGACATCTTTCACGACCCTTTGTTACCCAACGTATAATAATTATAAAAAAAATACATATACGGTATAAATCATATCATCTTTCACATAACATTTTAATGCATAGGCACATATATCATTTAATTATTTAGATACTTCATATCTATGTGTAAGATAAAAGTAACTTTGCACTCACTTGATAAAAGTGGATGCCTCAGAATTTGGGCAGAGCTTCACCTTGGTATTTTATCTTTTATTTTGACATAACCTAGGTACGAATATCACTAAGTCTTAGTCTTACTTTCCTAGTGAATAATTGATAATCTAGATTCCTCACTAATACCAATGTTTACATCAATATCTTTCAAGTAAGGAACAACCAGGTATGGTCATATCGGAGGTATGGTCCATTTGGTATACATAGTCTACTGTATGGAATTCCCACTTTAAACACCTCACTAAATCCAACCTAGACATCATCCCCGTAAGTAGATCAATCAACATAAAGACTTGGAATCAGTGATAAATCTTATTTATAGGCTCATAATAACAAATTATTACTATAAATATAAGTTACACTAAAAGAGAAAGAGTGTATCTTAACGAACCGAGTAATTTGATGAAAACCGGGAATTAAATGGGCATAATTATGATCTGGGAGCTCCTATTCACCGGCTATCTGACACTGTAGGGCTTTGCTAAAGCAACCAGAAATTCGGGAGTAAAGGGCTAAAGATACGAAAGAATTTTCAGAGAGAATCAGGGTGAAGGTGTGAAGGAATGAACTGATTTCGAAGGGTTTATATAGGATTGAAAAGGATGCGCGTCGTGCACCTTGCACCCTACGCTCCATGCACCTGGTCGGTCATGATGACGTGGCATTCATTCACTGGTGCCATGTGTCGCATTCTAGGTGGAGTAACAGTGCACGCCGTGCACGCTGTCTGTGCGTGCAGGTTGCGCGCGAAAGTTTATGTTTTCTTAGAAAATCCATATTTTCTTCATATGAGATATGTTTTCAATAGGTTTTATATCCACACGTTTCTATCAAAGAAATCTACAACTTTCATTTAGACTCCGTCGGCTAATTTTGACTTTATTTTTAAAGTTATATTTTTAACAGGCTTAGACTGCTAAAGTCCATTAAGAATTCATAACTCTCTCGTCTGACGACCGTTCTCAACTGTCTTTACATTGATAGATTCCTATTAACAATATATTCGATTGTCGTTTAGATTGTTTCGACTAATAATCAACTGGTCCAAAAGTCGTTACCAGTGTTGCACACTGCTACGTTGAAACATAGAAACATCGTAACTTCTTATTATGCAGTCATATTTGGGTGTTCTCTACATGCATGCTCTCAGTTTTATGATTACTACGACTTTTGTTTAGACTAATTAGGCTAATAATCAATATATCTCCAATTTACTATTTACGGCACTCGATGGTGTATTGGTTTAATCACGAAACTTCGAAGAAGCATAACTTCTTCATATGAAGTCGGATTTCAAAGTTCTTTATATGTATGGAATCCTTGTCACATATACTTTAAATTGGTTAAAGGTTTTATTTTTGTGTATGCTTCTAGTAAGGTAAAGCCTCACGAGGCTAGATATCTTACACACGATTTAGAGTTGGGGGAAGTAGTGTTTGTTCTCAAGATTTGGCGACATTATATTTATGGGTTATGTTGTACCATCTACACGAATCACAAGAGTTTGTGATATATTATGGAATAGTTGAATCTGAATATGAGACAATGCTTGTGGCTTGATGTAGTCAAGGAATATGATTGTGAGATCCTTTACAGTCCAGGGAAAACCAATGTGGTCGTTGATGCCTTGAGTCACAAGATAGCTAGTGCTTGTATAAAGGTTTATGTCTAGGGATGACCATCATTTCACCGCTTCTGGATTTGATCATGAAGGCTCATCCTGAAGGAATCAAGAGGGAGAAATGGAAGGATGAGAAGATCATGGGTCATATTGATAGGTTCATCACTGACAGTGGGGGTTATTAACCCAGTATGGACGAATTTTGGTTCCAGTTTTGGGTGGAGTCCATCAGACAATTTTAGATGAGACACATTAGTCTAGGTTCTCGATTCACACTGGAGCCACTACAATGTGTCGAGACTTGAGGCTTAGCTATTGGTGGCTCTTCTTGGAAAGAGATATATCTTGATTCGTTGAAAGGTGCTTAACCTACTGGAAGGTTAAGCCGAACATCAGAGGTCGCACGACAAGTTACGACCTCTGGAGAATCTCGTGTGGAAATTGGAACAAATCACCATTGTAACACCTTGATCCATGTATTTTTTCCATTTATATCCCTTAGAATGAAATTTGTTGCAAAATTCATCCCATATGACACTTAATTGAAACGCGCCGCTTTATGTGTATGGTGGGTGTACTCTTTGGTATGTAGGGTGCACATGGCAAAAAGTGAAAACCCTGATTTTTAGGGTTTGAGCACTATTTAAGCATCCTTAACTCTCCAAATCCTTTTCCCTCATCAACCTCCATCTCCCAATTCATCCCTAACAACCTAATCCTTTGTGTGAGTCTTTTTGAGCTTAAGAGTGCATTTTGGGTGTTCTTGAATGAAGAAGAAGGAAAGGAAATCATCTTGAAAGCTCAAGCTAAAGGTATTTTGGATCTATAAAGTGTTTGACCCTCAAGCATCCTTTTAAGGTATAAAGTATGAGACTTGATGAGTTATTTGCTTAGATATTGTTGGCCTTGAGTTTGTGTTCATTTTGGTCCCATAAACTTAGTGTTCAAGAGTATGGATTACTCTAACCAGAAGAGTTATCCTTTCAGATATTTTTAGGTGTTAGGAACCATAAACAATGTGATCTTAGCCCTTCTATCCTTTCCATGCAAGATTTATGATGTCTTAATGGATTATTAAGTTAGGGTTTTAGCTTTTGGACCTTGTCTAGCCATGGAAAGTCATAAAGGAGGAAACTTTATGACTTATAATGATGTTATCGGTCTAGATCTGAGTTTGGACGAGAAGTCTTTAAGGAAAATCTCTTAATATGAAGATTTGGATTCAGATGAAGTATGTTGGGCGTACCAATGGGTGTGCTTCGTGTATTGGGTTAGAGTCCCGTGGTTTTGGATGAGTTGTGACTACGCTCGATGTAGTATCTGCGTATGCGGGGTGTACTCAACCAGCTTGACCTTCCCTTGACTTTTTGACTTGCTAACTTTGACCTTTGACCTGGGGTTTGACGAAGTTTGAATTTGGGGCATTTTGGGTATTTTGAGTTGTAATTGATTTTAGGTCACTATTTGTTGTATAGGTGACCTATATAGTTGACATTTGGAGCAACGTTCTTTCTGCTATCTTTTCAGACTGTGAGGTGAGTTTTCTCACTGTACTCGTGGGTCGAAGGCACCAATGTCGTCTCATTTTTTTTATATATCCTGGTATATAGGATGTTGCTATGATGTATTGATCTGATAGATCTATATGATTATTTGTTTGCTGGTTATATGTTTATCTGTTTAATATGTCAACATAGTGCGATTGAGTTGAGGCGATGCTATTTTGAGTGGAAGCGAACAAACTTGGGAGCAAGTCAGACATAAGTTGTGGGACGGAGAGGCATGCCAGACTTATGCTGTGAGCTCGGGAGCAATCCAGGGATGAGGTATGGGCCTGAAAGCCAAGCCAGACTCTTGATGGGGGCTCAGGGTAATCCAACCTGATTGTTGTGGCCCCAATATGCATGCTGTTATATGTTGTGTGGTCGTATTTTGGGGAGCTCACTAAGCTTTGGCTTACGGTTAAGTGTAATGTTTTAGGTACTTTAGATGATCGGGGGAAAGCAAAGGCGTGATCGTAGACATCATCAATGACATGTTCTGGAGATATTTTGATACATTAATTTTTCACTATTTGTACTTGATATTGGTTTCTTACGACTTAGGTTTTTATTGGAAACAATGATCTTAATTTAATTAAAAATGAAAAATTTTATTGTGATTTTTGGGATGTTACAAGTAGGTATCAGATCCCTAGTTTGAGCGAATCGGATGAGCATTCTTGTGAATCCATAATCAAACTATGTATCTGCACAAGAAAAAATTTCAATTTTTTTCCCAAATAGTTTTCAAATATTGTTTTAAGATTTTTTTTTCCAAAAATGTTTAGAAGGATGACCAAGAAGAATGGGATGTGTACAATCAGCCGGAGCAAGAAAGTGTACCCCAAGATACCCATACTTTTATTTGTTTGTGTAACAAACCGTTATTTCAAAACTATGTAATAATGTAGGTCAATTTGTAGTTCTTTTTAAATAATAAAGAGAAATTTTAGCATATTGTGTATATTTACATAATTGACCCTCAAAAATAAATTATTAAACAATCTGGATTGGGACGAACCAAGTGGCAGAGATTGTAACAAGGTTTCCAAAAACATAAAGAACACTAAAATCCGAGTTATAACGAAGAAGTTATGACCAATCGAAGATCCGCGACAAAACCGGCAAAACACTGTTCAGTATAAAAACTGAATTTTCAATAAAAGGCTTTTTAGCCTTAACAATCTAAATGAAAGTTGTAGTTTATGTTAAACCGAGAACTTTCATAAAAAGAACGGCAAAATCTGACTTCGTATAGGAAGTTACGATTTTTCTAAGTTTTAGTATAGCAGTGTACAGCTAAAAACTCGAAATAAAGATCGAGAGATTTTTAGCTGACACAACATAAACGAGAATTGAAGATCTCGTCAATAGTAGTACAACGGTAAAAAGACAGACAAAAACGGACGTCAGATGAAGAAGTTATGAATTTTTAATGGATTTCCTGTCCCGGTCTGTTAAAAATAATAATATTAAAAATAAAATCAAAATCAGTCGACGAAGTCTAAACGAAAGTCGTAGAGTATAATTTTACCTACACGTGCATATAAAGAACGTTGAAAACGGAGCTCGTATGCGAAAGTTATGATTTTTGCAAGTTTTTGGCACAAAAATCAAGAAAACATTGAAAACCGGGCAATTTCGCAAGGCTGACCTTCGGCCACGTCACCCTCGCATGCGAGGCTTCCACGTGTCACCATCGGATTGGACCGAAGTTCGCCGTATCACCATCTGATTGGACCGAGACCGAGGTCCAATAAGCAGCCGACAACCTTCGCAGGAGACACCCCCGGACACCCCTCGGACACCCCCCTCGGACACATGCCAGCTTCCCATTGGACTGAGGTCCGGTCCAGTGCGAAGCCAACACCTCCGAGCCACCTGTCCGAGCCTCGGCTTGAGGTTTAATAACTCATTAAAAAGATATTAACAATACGTTAGTGTATAATCAACTAAACGTAAGTACACCTTCAAAGTACCAGTTACAGAATACAAACTACAATGGTTCAATACAGTTTTCAATAACAGCTGGTGAAGCCAGGCACACTCTCAGTTACAAATTTTTCATAAAGTAATACAAATACAAAACATTGATACAAAGAGAACAATTTTATGGGAATAAAACTACTTTTCATATACAACAGAAAATATAGGATTTTCTGGAACAGTTTACATATGCAAGATACAGAGACACCCTTTTTAAACATAAACACTTATGCACTCACTCAACTTTATGTTGATACTCTCTTTTCAAATTACTTGTATTCTCACGGAAATAATACACAGGTATTCCCCGAGCTTTTTGAGAAGATGGAGCTATTTTGAGTCATATCTTCTTTTGTATAACTATTTTGGTTTCAATATACAATGATTGAACACATGTAAATACTTATACTTTTTAAATACAATGGTTGTTTGTACTTTGATTACTATGACGCATGTGTTGTGATACTACAAATGAAGTCCTCCACCCCCGGACGTTTCCGCCGTTTGGTTTGGGGGTGTGACAGATTGATATCAGAGCATTGTTTATAGTGAACTCAGTATATCAATCCATAAAAGATATACAAACTATAAATACATCGGGACTAAGAGCTCTGACTACAAATATACTTTTTAAAGATTTAAGTATTTTTACAAGAAGTATACTAACACTCATACCTACAAGTACAGTGCTACAGTCATAAGAACTTAAAAGTATTTGGATGTTGAACACTATAGTCAAACCTGGACAGTTATGTAATCATATCTGGAATTAATATAGCCTGATCAACTATATTGATTTGAGATATGACCAACATGTGTTTGGGAGTGATAGTAGTGTTGCGACATGTCTAAAACTTATCCTACATATTCAGAAGAAGTATAGAACATAACACAAATACTACAGAGAGTATTTTACTAACCGTACTTCTAATACAGAACCTATGGCTGAACACAATTTACCTGGGGACCCCTACAATCCACAAAATGCAGGCTGGATCTCAGACTCAGATGAAGAACCCTTTGAGGACAGCGAATCAAGTGGTATGGATACAGAGCCACAAGTCTGCAACCTTGGAGAGCTTCCCCTGAGACAAGATGAGGCAGAACCCATACCCGAGTGGGGCCAATATATCAAACATTGGAGTCGGCAAGACGGTCAACGTCCTCCCTACGGAATGGCATGAGGTTTCTATAACGTCTCTCGATGAGGAACAACCGATAGAGCTCTTCCAGTTATAGTAAACCGAATAGCTCGACAACTCGATCAATCAAGGATGTCGATCAATTGAATCCTAGAAGTGAATACGGTTGCGCAGGCTAACAGTGCATATATCCTTCGTCTTGATGAAATGCATGATGATACCCAACACCATACAGAAGCCCTTCAGAGGCAAGTTTATGCTGCTCAATCAGAGATAAGAGAATTGAGAGAGCATCAAGCTGCCCAAGAAAGGCGCTGGAAGACGCAGGATGAAGCAGGACCCAGCAATCGTCGTAGCAACAGCCGCAAGTAGTGTTTACACTACTTCTACTTTCTAGTTTGAGATACTTAATGTATAGACTACTTTTCATGATATGTACAAAACCGGGTATCAATAAAACAATAAGCACTTTACTTCAACAAGAGTTATAACAATTCTCATAAACATTCTATTCCAAAGTTTTGGTTTACAGATATGTTCTAGTGTTATTTTTCAATACGACCGCGGAAATTTTATTTTCGGTAGGTCAGTTTTATGTCGACACTTCCTCAGTATTGTGGTATATTATAGACCTGCTTTAAGGTCAAGTGTTCCAGATTACATATACTTAATATACCAATACAGTCGACATGTACTTTCATACTCTTTGAAAAATAACTACTCAATTTCATATTATCATGTTGCAAGTTGTACTTACAGTGGATTTCTATTTCCAATTCTTTACAAGATTCATGTTAAATTAAGTGTTTAGTTCAGAGATATCAAATTCATATTCATTCTTGATATCTCACTATCTTTTTATCTATTGACTTTTATAGAAAAAGATGCCTCCTCGTAGAAATCCAAGACATATCAATATCAATGAAGCACCGACGCCACCCCCACCACCACCTCCTCAATTCGACCCCGATATGTTCCAAGCGGCGGTCACAACAGATGTAGCTGATGCCATTTCTCATATCCATACTCCTGGTGTTAGTGGGTCGGGAGTTGGTGCACATCCTTCTAACCATGGCGAAAGTCATGGGCATTCGCGAGAGTGCACTTATAAGGATTTTTCTAATGCCAAACCCAAGACCTTTAACGGGACTGGGGGAGTTATGGCACTAAGGCAGTGGATATAGAAGACAGAAGCAATTTTCGAAATTTGCTCCTGTCCGGAGGGTAGCAAAGTTAAATTTGTTGCCTGTACTTTTTCAGATAGGTCCCTAACATGGTGGAATGGCCGCATTAAGTCACTTACTATGGTAGTGGCTAACTCTATCAGCTGGGAGAGCCTAAAAGCCATGTTAATGCGGGAATACTGTCCGCGAGGGGAAATACAGAAACCGGAGCAAGAACTCTAGGGTCTTACAATGGTTGGTTCTGACATATGAATCTATATCGTAGGTTTTGTGATCTGGCAATTCTTTGTCCGGATATGGTTCCTATGGAGAGCAAAAATATTGAGAGATATATTTGGGGTATGTCGCCCCAAATTCAGTCAAGTGTTTTAGCTTCGAATCCTGTTACTTTTGACAGTGCCAAAGAGCTGGCACAATCTCTTATCGACCACGGAAATCGTCAACATTCTGTGGTTTCTGCTCCAGAACAACCTAAGGAGAACAACAACAACAACAAGAAGAAGGGTTGGAACAAGAGGAAGGGAAAATCTCATCTGGAACCCTCAAATAAGCAACAAGTAGTGGCAGTCCATGCCCTTACTGTACCTGCTACCATACCTACCACTGTACCTGCTTCTGTCCCTAATAACCTTGCACCAACTAAGCCCTATGCTAGTAACCTCCCTAAATGCAATAAGTGCAATTTTCACCACAACGGAAATTGCCAAGAAATGCAAAAGGAAAGGGCATACTGCCCGATTCTGTAGAATACCAGCCCAACCACTTAACCAAGTACCTGCCGCTGGAGTAGGCCGAGCGTGCTACCAATGCGGTGATGTGGGGCAGTTCAAGAAAGATTGTCCAAAAGCTGGAAATGCCGGTGGATTTGGGAGGATTCTAGCATTGGGTCACGAAGAAGCGGTGGCAGACCCTGCAGTGGTCACGGGTACGTTCCTTCTCTACAATACTTATGCATGCATTCTATTTGACTGTCGTGCTGAGAGGAGCTTCGTGAGCCATAATTTTAAACATCTACTAAATCAAAACTCCCAACCACTAAATGAAACGTTTACAGTAGAAATGGCTAACGGGAAATCCGAATCCACCAACGATATATACATATGATGTATCCTTACCTTAAATGACTTGTCTTTCCCAATAGACATTATGCCGGTCTCTATCAAAAGTTTTGACATCACAATAGGTATGGATTGGTTGTGCCCCAACCATGCAAACATCCTATGTTATGAAAGAGCTATTCGTTTGAACTTGCCAACTAATGAAACTCTTATTATCTATGGCGATAAACCCGGAACGAACCTTCGGATCATTTCTTGCATCAAGGCACAGAAGTACCTTCGCAAAGAGTACTGTGCTTTCTTAGCTCACGTGGTAGACAAAAAGCAAGAAGTGAAAGATATCGTGAGCATTCCTGAGGTCTGCAACTTTCCTGATATTTTTCCCGATGATCTTCCAGGAGTACCTCCCGAATGTCTAGTCGAATTCCGAATCAACTTAATCCCTGGAGCTACCCCTGTAGCCAAATCCCCCTATCGTCTTGCACCTTCTGAAATGCAAGAAGTATCCAGCCAGCTTAACGAACTCCTTAGCAAAGGTTTCATAAGACCAAGCTTCTCACCTTGGGGAGCACCGGTTTTGTTCGTAAAGAAGAAGGATGGATCATTCCGCATGTGCATAGACTACCGCGAGCTGAATAAACTTACCATCAAGAATCGATATCCTTTTCCTCGCATTGACGATCTATTCGACCAACTTCAAGGTGAGAACTACTTTTCGAAAATAAACTTAAGATCATGGTATCACTAATTACGGATTTTGGAGGAGGACATTCCCAAGACCGCGTTTAGAACTTGTTATGGTCATTACGAGTTTATAGTGATGCCATTCAGATTGACGAATGCACCAGCTGTGTTCATGGACTTAATGAACAGAGTGTGTCGTCCATTCCTAGACAAATTCGTCATAGTCTTCATTGACGACATCCTTATCTACTCAAGAAGCAAAGAAGAACATGGCCAACATCTTCGTCAAGTATTACAAACCCTTAGGGCAGAAAAACTCTATGCGAAGTTTTCAAAGTGCGAATTTTGGATTAGGAAGGTTGAATTCCTAGGTCACGTGGTCAGTTCAGAAGGAATACACGTGGACCCTTCCAAAATCAAGGCAATTGAAAACTGGCCAGCACCCAAAACACCTACAGAAATCCGTCAATTCTTAGGTCTTGCTGGCTACTATTACAGAGTCATCCAAAATTTCTCCCGAATCGCTAAACTGCTTACCACCCTGACCCAAAAGGGTGTAACCTTTAGCTGGGGAGAAAAGCAAGAAATAGCATTCCAAACGCTCAAACAATCCTTGTGCAGTACACCGATCTTGTCCCTACACGAAGGGACCGAGGACTTCGTACTGTACTGTGATGCTTCAAATCAAGGGCTTGGGTGTGTTCTTATACAGAGAGGAAAGGTTATCTCCTACGCCTCAAGACAGATAAAGATGCATGAGGTCAACGATACAACACATGACCTTGAGCTAGGAGCGGTGGTGTTTGCTCTGAAGATCTGGAGACATTACTTATATGGCACGAAATGCACAATATTCACGGACCATAAAAGTCTCTAGCATATCTTCGATCAGAAAGAGTTGAACATGAGACAACGACGATGGGTGGAGCTACTGAATGACTACGATTGTCAGATTCTCTATCACCCTCGTAAAGCAAACGTAGTAGCTGACGCCCTTAGCAGAAAAGAATACTCGGGACGCCGAGTAAAGTCGTTGACCATGACAATCCATTCACATCTGTCCACACAGATCAAAGAAGCTCAACTTGAAGCCTTGAAACCCGAAAACGTAGCAGGTGAAATCCTAAGAGGAATGGATAAAAACTTCGAAGTCAGGGATGATGGAGTCTATTATTTCATGAACTGGATCTGGACGCCAAAGTTCGGTGGTTATAGAGACGGGATTATGAATGAAGCACACAAAACCCGATACTCCATTCATCCAGGTTTAGACAATATGTATCTGGACCTTAAGAAACTATATTGGTGGCCTAACATGAAGGCCGAAATCACTACCTTTGTGGGCAAGTGCCTTACTTGTGCCAAAGTCAAGGTAGAGTACCAGAAACCTTCAGGTTTATTACAACAACCTGAAATCCCTGAATGGAAGTGGGAGCGGATTACAATGGATTTCATAACCAAATTAACCAAGACTTCGGGTGGTTATGATACTATTTGGGTAATCGTCGACAGATTAACCAAATCCGCACACTTCTTGCCAATAAAAGAAGCCGACAAGATGGAGAAGCTAACCAGAACTTACCTCAGGGATATTGTTAGACTGCATGGGAACTAGGCTGGACATGAGTACAGCCTACCATCCACAAACCGACAGGCAAAGTGAGAGGACGATTCAAACATTAGAAGACATGTTGCGAGCTTGCGTGATAGACTTTCGAAAGGCATGGGATATTCATTTACCCCTTGTTGAATTCTCTTATAACAATAGTTATCACACTAGCATAAAGGTTGCTCCATTCGAAGCCCTCTATGGCCACAAGTGCAGATCCCCTCTGTGCTGGGCTGAAGTGGGTGACACGCAACAAGCTACAGGTCAAACTCCTGATAGTGCTCTCACTGGTCCGGAAATTATTCGAGAAACTACCGAGAAGATCGTACAAATTCGGGAGCGACTTAAAGCTTCCAGAGATAGACAGAAAAGCTATGCTGACAAAAGGAGAAAACCCTTGGAATTCTAGGTTGGTGACCGCGTCTTATTAAAGGTCTCACCGTGGAAGGGCATGATACGCTTTGGAAAGCATGACAAATTAAATCCAAGGTACATAGGACCATTAGAGATTCTTGCAAGAATCGGTCCTGTAGCTTACAAACTTCGACTACCCCAAGAACTAAGTAACATTCATCCTACCTTCCACGTTTCAAACTTGAAAAAGTGTCTATCCGACGAGACTCTTGTGATCCCACTCGAGGAAATCGAGTTAAACGAAAGTCTCAACTTTGTGGAAGAACCCATAGAGATTCTAGAGAGGGAAGTTAAGAAAACCAAACGAAGCCGTATCCCAATAGTGAAGGTTCGGTGGAATGCAAAACGGGGACCTGAATTCACTTTGGAGCGGGAGGATCAAATGCAACAGAAATATCCACATCTTTTTCCCTAGTCTATCTGTAATTTCAGGACGAAATTCTCTCTAACGGGGGGATAATGTAACAAACCGTTATTTCAAACATATGTAATAATGTAGGTGAATTTGTAGTTCTTTTTAAATAATAAAGAGAAATTTTAGCATATTGTGTATATTTACATAATTGACCCTAAAAAATAAATTATTAAACAATCTCGATTGGGATGAACCAAGTGGTAGAGATTGTAACAAGGTTTCCAAAAACATAAAGAACACTAAAATCCGAGTTATAACGAAGAAGTTATGACCAATCGAAGATCCGCGACAAAACCGGCAAAACACTATTCAGTATAAAAACTGAAGTTTCAATAAAAGGCTTTTTAGCCTTAACAATCTAAATGAAAGTTGTAGTTTATGTTAAACCGAGAACTTTCATAAAAAGAACGGCAAAATCTAACTTCGTATGAGGAAGTTACGATTTTTCTAAGTTTCAGTATAGTAGTGTACAACTAAAAACTTGAAATAAAGATCGAGAGATTTTTAGCAGACACAACCTAAACAAGAATTGAAGGTCTCGTTAATAGTAGTACAACGGTAAAAAGACAGACAAAAACGGACGTCGGATGAAGAAATTATGAAATTTTAACGGATTTCCTGTCCCGGTCTGTTAAAAATAATAATATTAAAAATAAAATCAAAATCAGTCGACGAAGTCTAAACGAAAGTCGTAGAGTATAATTTTACCTATGCGTGCATATAAAGAACGTCGAAAACGAAGCTCGTATGCGAAAGTTATGATTTTCGCAAGTTTTTGGCATAAAAATCAAGAAAACATTGAAAACCAGGCAATTTCGCAAGGCTGACCTTCGGCCACGTCACCCTCGCATGTGAGGCTTCCACGTGTCACCATCTGATTGGACCGAGAGCGAGGTCCAATAAGCAGCCGACAACCTTCGCAGGAGACACCCCCGGACACCCCTCGGACAGATGCCCTCTTCCCATTGGACCGAAGTCCGGTCCAGTCTGAAGCCAACACCTCCGAGCCACCTGTTCGTGCCTCGCCCCGTGTACCCTTCGCATGTCCGACGCGTGCCTAGCTGACTCACCCTCCGGTTCGAGACTTCGGCCTATTTAAGGCATGCGAGACCTTCCGAGAAATTCACATTTTTCAGCCCAAATTTCACACACTTTCATATTTTTCACTCTCACAAACTCACATACAACCCCTATAGCCCTGGTATCCTATTTCAAACCCTAAGCAAGCCTCGAAGCCCCGAGATTCCTGAGAAGTTAACCTCTCTCCAGTCAAAACTTTGCCCGATTTGAGCCGGTTTTTCGTCAAATAAACTCCTTTCCGTGAAAGGAAACGCTGTCCGAATCACCACCTATCAAGTGAGTTCATACCCCCGTATTTTCATAATTTCTACTGTTTTAAGAGGGGGAATACAAGCATAACACAAGAACTTTGTGTTATAAAATCATGATTTCAAATCATGATAAAACGACATTAAATCATCAAAAATACTCAAAACATTAAACTCTTTTATAATCTTATATTTTTCCCCAAAATTCATATTTGTATATATATATATATATATATATATATATATATATATATATATATATATATATATATATATATATATATATATGTATATAAATAAGATTTAAAAGGCTTAGGACTGATAACTCATTCTGGGTCCTTTTCCTTGTTTGGATGTGGGCTTATAGTACCGTTTATTTGTCCGAGTGTCGTTTAAATTTTACTTATATATAAAATTGTGTACGTATATAAATATAAAAGTTATTTCATCAGTTCAAATACCTTTGTAACATGTTGAGCAAGGGGTTACATGCTAAAAACAGTTAAATACCGATTCAGAAAGTACATATAAATTATAATAGGTATAATTTATGATACATAGAACAATAATTCATGATTCAAGCATACTCGAATACATTGTTTTACAAGAAACAAGGGTTTTGATTCAGAACAAATCAAGGGTTTACACTTATCAAATACATGTTCAGAATACTAATTCAAGAACATACTGTCAATCATTTATTTCAGAATGATTGGGTTTTCATGACTAATATACATGTAACGTTTATATGCTTTTTATGAGACATTCAATTCAGGTTGTTTAATTCATTTTAGACAACCAAGGTAAAGTCCTGACATTATAACCAGAATCTCCAGCCCGGGGATCGAAACAAGTTGTGTGTAGATATATATCGGGATTGACAACCCCGCACTCAGGCTGCTAGCTACAGTCAGGCATACACGCCAATGAGTGACAATTGTTATCAACAGTTTAAACGCCCACAAAGCGTTTGTTTCAGGCCATCCTGTCATAGTATGGTTATAATAACTCATTAAAAAGATATTAACAATAAGTTAGTGTATAATCAACTAAACGTAAGTACACCTTCAAAGTACCAGTTTGCAGAATAGAAACTACAATGGTTCAATACAGTTTTCAATAATAGCTGGTGAAGCCAGGCACACTCTCAGTTACAAGTTTTTCATAAAGTAATACAAATACAAAACATTGATACAAAGAGAACAGTTTTATCGGAATAAAACTACTTTTCATATACAACAGAAAATATAGGATTTTCTGGAACAGTTTACATTTGCAAGATACTGAGACACACTTTTTAAACATAAACACTTATGCACTCACTCTACTTTATCTTGATACTCTCTTTTCAAATTACTTGTATTCTCAGGGAAATAATACACAGGTACTCTCCGATCTTTTTGAGAAGATGGAGCTATTTTGAGTCATATCTTCTTTTGTATAACTATTTTGGTTTCAATATATAATGATTGAACACATATAAACACTTATACTTTTTAAATACAATGGTTGTTTGTACTTTGATTACTATGATGCATGTGTTGTGATACTACAAATGAAGTCCTCCACCCCCGGACGTTTCCGCCGTCTGGTTTGGGGGTGTGACAGTTTGTGATGATTTTGATATAACTACATGCTAGTTTATAGGCTAAGGATCTTCAGGAATTGCATGTTAGAATTTCCTGAGTTATAATGCATAATAGCCTAGGAGAATCACTTGAATGTTAAATGGAACTGACATCATTACTGTAGTGGCTTAGTGTTTGCATCTTACTTGTACATAACTAAGATTCTATAGCCTGAGAATGTGTGACAACCCGAAAAATTTTAATTTTTGCCTGGTAAAGCTCCGCTAGCCAACTCGACTGAGTGTCAAACTCATTTCTGCTATCATTTAGCCTTGTTTAGATTTCATTTAAAGGTCCAAAGGTCAGTATATTCAAGCATTGAACATAAGAATGGATCGCGTACACTTCTAGCATCAAAAACTGGGCCTTACACTCCAACACATGGAGTGTACGGCCGCACACATAGGTGTGCGGCCACACACCCCTCTTATGGCAGCAGACTCACGAGTACAAAGGGTATACTCAGCCTCCTTTAATCCTTTTTCACCCTCCCAAGCTTAGAATTCGATTTTGCTCTCAACTACCATCCGATTTTCAGCCTAAATCTTCAAGAATGTAAGTGTTCTTCCTTTGGTTTGTTGTTAATCTTCATAAACTAGTTACAACCTTTGATTTCATCCATTTGAAATCATGTTTTGGCTAGATCTTCAAATCTTCATCCATTTCACTAAGAACACCAAGAACACACACTTGTTCTTGGCGATTTTGGACCTTCTCGAGCTTCCGGATCGTATGTACTCTTTCGTTAAGTTTAGAACTTGTTAAGAACACTTGTTTAAAGCCTTGAAACTGCCAAGAACTCAAGAACATATGGTGTGTGCTGCCGCACACACAGTTGTGGCCGTACACCCCTCAAACACCCCTCAAAACACCCTTCAAACACCCCTAAAGGCTTCCATATTGTAGGTACCATTCCCTAAGCTTGTTACTTACTAGATATGAGCCTTAGAAAACGTCCAAACCATGTTCATCAAGGAGTGTGCAGACGCACACACTCCATATGGCCGTACACCCCTTTGTTTAGTGCTTAAGGGCCTCCAAAGTGCCTTTCTAGCTTCAACACTTGATGAGCATCAGTCCTACAAGCCTCCCTACCATTTAGAAAACGTTTTGTGCACTCTTTACCATGAGTGTGCGGCCGCACACTCCCCTGGCCGCACACCCATGGCTGCACACCCATCAATATGGCCGTACACTCCCATTTAGTTAATCACATGTGATTCCAACACTTGGGCAAAGTGTTTCCTAGTCCCATAAGGTGTTTCCTTGCATTTGGTTGCTTATAAACACTATATTTATGTCAATATATGCCAATATATGTCATTTAGGACTTATTGTGTCTCGGGACTTCGTTCGTGGAACTTCTCATCCTTACGCTCGTAGTCGTTTGAATCACCCACATCAGGTGAGTTCATACCCCGTAATGAATCTTTTAACTATTTTAAATGTTTTAAGGGGGGGGGGGGGAATACAAGTTGAACGCAATGATAATTGTGTAATTGTTTGTAATAAAAATCTTTCAAAATGTTACTTATGTCATTTATAAGTTGTCAAAACATTTCAAAAACTCTTTTAAAAGTTATGTTACTTTATAGTTTAACAAAACTCCGTTTACAAAGGTATCAACATAACTTCGTAGAAAATGAGTCTTTTCAACAACAATACAAGTAAATTACTAGTAAACTATAAGGGGTATAGCTTAGGGGTTCAGTTCATGCTAGATACAAGAGTAGATACTATTATGAGAAACAAACAATACCATACAGAGAGAATACTTGTGACAACCCGATATTTTCAAATCAATGTAATGTTCAAAGTCAAATGTTAAAATCTATTTGGAATCAACAAAAATAGCGTTAAAAATGAATTGTTCAAAAGTCTCAATTGGGTTGCATAAAATGTTAGATATAGTGTCCAGGTTTTCAAAAATATAAAGAACATTCAAATCGGAGTTATAACGAAGAAGTTATGACCAATCAAAACTCCGCAGCACAACCGGTAAAACGCTGTTAAGCGTAAAAAGTGAAACTTCAATAAAATACTTTTTTAGCCTTAGGTATCTAAACGAAAGTCGTAGATTATGTTAAACCGTGAGCAATACATAAAAAGAACGCCCAAATCTGACTTCGTATGAGGAAGTTATGATTTTTCTAAATTTCGGAACAGCAGTAGACAGCTAAAAACTCGAAATAAAGATCGAGCGATTTTCAGCCGACACAACCTAAATGAGAATTGAAGGTCTCGGCAGTAGGAGTACATCGGTAAAAAGACAGACGAAAACGGACGCCAGATGAAGAACTTATGGATTTTTAGCGGAATTATCCTGTCCCGGCCTATTAAATAAAATACAATTAAAAATAAATTCAAAATTAGCCAACAGAGTCAAAATGAAAGTTGTAGAGTATATTCTCACCTATGCGTGGATATAAAGAACGTCAAAAACGGAGCTCGTATGCGAAAGTTACGCATTTTTGAAGTTTTTGACACACATATCGAGGCTTATCCGAAGGGAACACCCTGCGTTCCGAGGGAACGCGCCGCGTTCGTGATCGCAGACCTGACTCCTCGCCGTCCCATCCGAGGTTCCTAAGCGATGACGTAATTTGGCTTCGGAACGCGCTGCGTTCAGGGGAACGCCCTGCGTACCCAGCAGGAACGCCCCGCGTTCGCACCATGACCGGCCCCTATAAAAAGGGTGCGAGGGTTCCGACTTTCCTTGCTCATTTCCCTCTTCTCTCTCACTTCTACTCTACGTTTACCATCCCGATATGACCCCTACACCCCGGTTACGTATCCAAGTTCCGACGAAGGTCCGAAGGTCTGAGAATCCCAAAAACTTACCACTTACCGATCGAAGTGCCGCCCGAGAAAATCTCGTTTTCTTCAAATCATCACACTTTCCAGGTGAGTTCATACCCCTACATTTTCACGTCTTTTTCATGTTTTAGGGGGGGAATACAAGTGAAACACGAGAAAAACTTATGTTCAAATACGCACCATTATATATGGTTTCGAATATTTTACTTACATCGGTTAAAACAACATTAATACTAACGTTACACTTTACATGCAAAATTGGTATTACGTCAAGTTTTTATCACCAAATGGGACACACTTTCGAAATATTATAATGGGTATAGTTTACAAGTTATTCGTGATATCTTTTCATACACACGATAAAAAGGAAAATATTTTCATTTACAATAATTGTGGACTGTTCATTCCGTAAATCTATTTGATACTAAGTTTTGTGAGACATCCGGCTTCACCGTACTCTCAAGTACGCATTTCAAGTCCTGTATTATAGACCATAATCTCTTGTAGGGAGAGCGTGATACTTGTGTATAGATCTATACGGGATTGACAATCCCGCACCTAAACTGTTAGCTACAGTTAGACCGGCAGGTCTGGGGTGACAAACGTCATAACACTGCAACGCCTGAAGAATGTTGTTACATGCAGTCTGGGTCAATAGCATGGTTATAAAACTCACATGGAGTATTAAAATAAGTTTGATTTACGAGACTCTTAAATGCATTTAGTAATTAAATTATATGGGTATAAATCCACTTTCACCATTTTAGCACGAAAGATACTACTGCGTTCCAGTCTTTGGAACTTTTTCAAACTATCACGCATACATAGAAAATATTGAATTTTTTGGAAAAACACGTTCAATCATTTTTACCGAAAGACATATAAATTTTAGTACAAAAACGCTTATGAACTCACCAACTTAATTGTTGACACTTTTTCAAAACTACTTGTACTTCTCAGGGAATCAGTAATACATGTAACCATCAGCTTTTGGAGAAGGAACGCTAAGGCGTCTGTTATCAAAACATTTTTAAATCATCATATTTGTAATATTATTTTGACACATGTATTACATGCAATGATGTAACTTTTTATTATATTTATGATGGTTGGGTTGCTTTCTTTACAAATATTCAATTGTTATGATACTACGTGAAGTCATCCACCCCCGAATGTTTCCGCCATTCTGGTTTGGGGGTGTGACAGATTGGTATCAGAGTATTGTTTATAGTGAACTAAGTATATCGAACCACATAAGATATACAAACTATAAATGCAAAGGGACCAAAAACCCTATGAAAAAATGTTTTCATAAACGATACTTTTAATAAATTAAAATAATATATATTTTTATAAAAATATAAATACACGCATGCATCGGTCTCGTATCATAGCAAAAATTTTATAAAAGTATTAAGGCACGTTGCGACACTACGACTAGGCCTCGGGGTATGTAATCAAATCGAGAATAAATATAGTCTGATCAACTATATTTATCCTGGATGTGACCAATGTATGTCGAGGAATGGTCGTAGTGAGCAACAAGTCGAAAACTTACCAAAGAAAATACTAGAATCAAACTTACAAATTTGAAATACTATAGGAGTATTCTATAAAACCATAAGAACTATAATAATCGTGCGAACCTCGATATTTAGTTAAATTTAGGAAATCGTCAAATAAAAAAAAATTATTTATCAAAAATTACCTTTTTACTCCCAAGTTTTTATAAAATTCTCTTACCTCTATTTCTCGACTAGACAAAATGGCAGGATTTCACATTCCCGGGGATCCCTACTACCCTAACCAGGGTAATGGAGGCTGGATTGAAGAGGACCCAGAGGAAGATCCAGAAGAGATTCCCGAGGAGGAGCCAGAAGAGGATTCCGAAGAGGATCCCGAGGAAGACCCAAATGAAGAGGAAGGAGATGGTGGGAGCACTGACTCGGAACCCGAGATCTACAATCCTCCCCGAGGAGCAGCAAATCCCCAAAGGAACTTTCAGGGCCCGGCTGTGGATCTGAAGCGATGGAGCAGGGAACAAGGGCAATGCCCACCCTACGGCATGACACGAGGCTTTTATAACCTCAGCAACGGGGGTTCGGCTGACAGAGCACTCCCTGTCATGGTTCGTCGCTTTGCCAACCAAGGCGAGCAAGCAAGAGCAAATGCCAGCCAACTCTTGGGCATTGGGTCCACCGCTGCTGTCACCGCGGTACGTCTTCGTCGTCTGGACGAGGAGGATGAACGAACAATAGAGCACACCTTTTCCCTACAGAAGGACATCACTGCTACTAGAGCCGAGGTAAGGGAGTTCCGTAGAAGCCAAGCCGCATTGGAAAGGCGCGTCATCGAGGCGGAACGTCAAGTAGCCCGAGCTAAGGCATCCACAACCACATACCATGGTCCGCAACGTGCTACCTGCTCGGAGTAGAGCGTGTGCTTCTAGCGCTATATCTATACCTATCGGCTAAGTGTTTGTGTTACTTTTCTTTTATAACTGTAAACCCGACGGATTGTGAGTACACAATTCGGAGGCCGGAATGCTGTCAAATTTTCCCTTTAATCATTGATGTACCCTAGACCCATGTAAGGTAAAATTTTCCTGATCATTGTATCAAATACTAAAATCAATGAGAATGACACGCATTTATTATTTCCTTGAGTATACCATTAAGTTCTTAAGATACTAAGAAAATCATACACTTATTATTGAAAGTTTCCATTTACTTACAAATTTCGGTAATGTTCGGAACGCAAAGCATATGTTCAGAACGCAAAGCATATGATACTAAGACGCTTCAATAATACAGGAGCACCAACACCACCTCCACCACCACCTCCGTCGATGGATGTTGCTACCTTTCAAGCTGCTGTAACAGCTGCCGTAACTGCATCAATGGCACAAATGAGTAACACCGGATCGGGAGGAGGAATAAATAGCTCTACTAATGGCCAAAACCAGGGACGCTCTAGGGAATGTACTTATAAGGACTTCTCCAACAATAAACCCATCCCCTTTAATGGAACTGGGGGAGTGATGGCTCTATCCCAATGGATAGAGAAAACGGAAGCTGTGTTCGAGATATGCTCATGCCCCGAAGAAAGCAAAGTAAAATTTGCCGCCTTTACTTTCTCCGAACGAGCCCTAACGTGGTGGAATGGCCACATCAAGTCACTAACTCTGGTGGTGGCAAACTCCATGGGTCGGGAGAACCTGAAGCAAATGCTACTACGAGAGTACTGCCCAAGGGCGAGATCCAGAAACTTGAACATGAACTTTGGGGATTGACTATGGTGGGCTCGGACATCACAACCTATACAAATAGGTTCAGTGATTTGACAATAATTTGCCCAGGGATGATGGCCCTAGAAAGCAAGAAGGTGGAAAGGTATATCTGGGGGTTGTCGCCCCAGCTTCGAGGAAGTGTGCTAGCTTCCAAACCCACGACGTTCGATAGTGCCAAACAACTGGCATAGTCCCTCGTCAATCATGGGGTATGCCAAGATGTCACGACCATCATCCCAAAACCAACCAAAAGAAGCAACAACAATAACAGCAATGCCAACAACAACAACAAGAAGAAGTTTTGGAACAAAAGGAAAGGTCAAACTTCGCAATAACCTTCAAAGAAACAAATAGTGACGGTCCATGCTGCTACTGCCCCCACTGTTGTCCCTGTTACCCCTATGTCGATAAAACAATATGCTGGAAACATACCAAAGTGCAATAAATGCAATTACCGTCACAACGGGAATTGTCGGGAGATGCACTGTAAAAACTGCGACAGGAAACGGCACACTGCCCGTTTCTGTAAGGCACCGGCGCGACCAATCACCCAAGTTCCTGGTGCTGGAGTGAGCCAGGGATGTTATGGGTGTGGGGAAACTGGGCACTACAAGAGGGATTGACCTAAGGCAAAGAATGATGGCGGTGTAGGAAGAGTGCTGGCAATAGGGCAGAACGAGGCAATAGCCGATCCCACGGTGGTTACGGGTACGTTTCTCCTCAACAACATTTATGCATGCATAGTCTTTGAATGTGGTGCGGAGAGAAGTTCCGTGAGTCATAAATTCAAACATTTACTTAATCAAAAACCCCAAGCACTCAATAAAATATTCACAGTAGAAATGGAAAACAGTAAAACGGAAAGCGCAAACGATATGTACATAAGCTGTACGTTAAATTTAAATGAACACTCGTTCCAAATCGATCTTATGCCGATTACTATAAGAAGTTTTGATGTCATCATCGGTATGGACTGGTTAAGCCTTCACCATGCCGATATACTTTGTCACGAAAGGGCCGTTCGCCTCAATCTGCCAAGCGGCAAAACTCTTATCATTTATGGGGACAAACCCAGTACCAATTTACAAATCATCTCTTACGTCAAAGCCTGAAAATACATTCACAAAGAATATCATGCCTTTCTAGCCCACGTGGTAGACAAGAAACGAGAAGTCAAAGACATTAAAGACATTCCAGAAGTTTGCAATTTCCCCGACATTTTCCCCGAAGATCTTCCAGGAGTCCCACCAGAACTTCAAGTCGAGTTCAGGATCGACTTGATTCCCGGAGCTACCCCAGTAGCAAAATCGCCGTACCTTTTAGCACCTGCAGAAATGCAGGAATTATCCAGCCAGCTGAATGAGCTTCTAAGCAAAGGGTTCATTAGACCGAGCTTCTCACCATGGGGAGCACCGCTCCTGTTCGTAAAGAAGAAGGACGGATCTTTTCGCATGTGCATCGATTACCGGGAACTGAACAAACTTACGATCAAGAACCGATATCCCTTACCGCGCATAGACGATCTGTTCAACCAACTACAAGGAGCGAGCTATTTCTCAAAGATCGATTTAAGATCTGCGTATCACCAGCTGCGAGTCCTGGAAGGAGACATTCCCAAAACGGCACTCTGAACTCGCTATGGTCACTACGAGTTTGTAGTGATGCCCTTTGGATTGACAAATGCACCGACATTGTTCATGGACTTGATTAACCGAGTATGTCGTCCTTTCCTGGATAAATTTGTGATCGTATTCATAGATGATATACTGATCTATTCAAGGAGCAAGGAGGAACATAGCCAACACCTCCGACAGGTCTTGGAAACATTAAGGACAGAAAAGCTTTACGCAAAATTCTCAAAGTGCGAATTTTGGATTCGGAAAGTAGATTTCCTAGGTCACGTGGTTAGCAAGGAGGGGATACACGTGGACCTTTCCAAAATCAAGGCAATCGAGAACTGGACAACTCCAAGGACTCCAACAGAAATCCGACAATTCTTTGGCCTTGCCGGGTATTACCGGAGGTTCATACAAAACTTCTAAAAAATTGCTAAGTCGCTTACCACCCTGACTCAGAAGGGTGTAACCTTCAGCTGGGGAGAAAAACAAGAGGTTGCATTCCAAACACTAAAGCGAGCCTTATGCAGCGCACCTATATTATCTTTTCCAGAAGGAACATAAGACTTCGTAGTCTACTGTGACGCGTCAAACCAGGGACTTGAATGTGACCTGATGCAACGAGGGAAGGTCATCGCATACGCCTCGAGAGAACTCAAGATGCACGAGGTCAACTATATCCCGCACGATCTCGAACTAGGAGCAGTCGTTTTCGCTCTAAAGATCTGGAGGCACTATCTCTACGGCACAAAATGTACAATCTTCACCGATCATAAAAGCCTTCAACACATCCTCAGTCAAAAGGAACTCAACATGAGACAAAGGCGGTGGGTAGAACTACTAAACGATTACGAATGCGAAATTCGTTATCATCCCGGGAAAGCTAATGTAGTAGCTGATGCCCTTAGCCGAAAGGAATACTAGGGTCGCCGAGTGAATTCTTTAACTATGACGATCCATTCACACCTGTCCACACAAATCAAGGAAGCTCAAATAGAAGCCTTGAAATCCAAAAATGTGGTAGGGGAGGCCTTAAGAGGAATGGATAAAAATCTTGAAGTCAAGAATGACGGAGTTCGTTACTTCATGAATCGGATCTGGACGCCGAAGTTTGGCGGATTCAGAGATGTTGTCATGGATGAAGCCCATAAGACTCGATACTCCATACACCCCAGTTCAGATAAGATGTATCTGGACCTCAAGAAACTGTATTGGTGGCCAAACATGAAAGCCGAAATCGCTACCTATGTAGGCAAATGTCTGACTTGCGCTAAAGTCAAGGTAGAGTACCAAAAGCCCTCAGGATTATTGCAACAACCGGAAATACCGGAGTGGAAGTGGGAGCGGATAACCATGGATTTCATAACCAAGTTACCCAAGACGGCAAGTGGGTTTGACACCATCTGGGTGATAGTCGACAGGCTAACCAAATCCGCACATTTCCTGCCAATAAAGGAAACGGATAAGCTAGAGAAACTAACTAGAACATACATCAGGGAGATTGTACGACTGCATGGTGTACCAATATCCATTATCTCGGATCGAGATAGTAGATTCACCTTGAGGTTCTAGCAGTCACTACAAAAATCTCTAGGAACGAGGCTAGACATGAGTACCGCCTACCACCCACAGACCGACGGTCAGAGTGAGAGAACCATTCAAACCTTGGAAGATATGCTAAGAGCTTGTGTGATCGATTTTGGTAAAGCGTGGGATGCCCATTTACCATTGGTTGAGTTCTCGTACAACAATAGCTATCACACTAGCATCAAGGTTGCTCCATTTGAAGCCCTCTACGTCCGTAAGTGCAGATCACCTCTGTGCTGGGCTGAAGTGGGTGACACGCAACTAGCAAGAGGTCAGGTACCCGACAACACTCTCACTGGACCGGAAATCATATGGGAAACTACAGAGAAGATTGTTCAAATCCAAGAATGACTGAAGGCTTCGAGAGACAGACAAAAGAGTTATGCAGATAAAAGACGGAAACCCTTGGAATTCCAGGTTGGGGACCGGGTACTACTAAAAGTCTCACCCTGGAAGGGATTAATACGTTTCGGAAAGCGTGGGAAACTAAACCCAAGGTATATCGGACCATTCGAGATCCTTGCCAGGATCGGCCCTGTGGCGTACAAACTTCGATTACCGTAGGAACTCAATAACATACACCCTACCTTTCACGTGTCGAACCTAAAGAAGTGCTTGTCGGATGAGACCCTCGTCATCCCTCTAGACGAAATTGAAATCAACGAGAGTCTCCACTTCGTAGAAGAGCCAGTAGAGATCATGGATCGGGAAATTAAAAGAACTAAACAAAGTCGAATACCCATGGTAAAGGTCCGATGGAATGCCAAACGCGGACGTGAATATACCTGGGAACGCGAGGATCAGATAAAACAAAAGTACCCACATCTTTTTCCTAGTCCATAAACTCTGTTTGGGATTAAATTTTGGGACGAAATTCCCTCTAACCGGGGGATGATGTGACAACCCGATATTTTCAAATCAATGTAATGTTCAAAAGTCAGATGTTAAAATATATTTGGAATCAACAAAAATAGCGTTAAAAATGAACTGTTCAAAAGTCTCAATTGGGTTGCATAAAACGTTAGATATAGTGTCAAGGTTTTCAAAAATATAAAGACCACTCAAATCCGAGTTATAACGAAGAAGTTATGACCAATCAAAAATCCGCAGCACAACCGGTAAAACGCTGTTAAGCGTAAAAAGTGAAACTTCAATAAAATACTTTTTTAGCCTTAGGTATCTAAACAAAAGTTGTAGATTATGTTAAACCGTGAGCAATACATAAAAAGAACGCCCAAATCTGACTTCGTATGAGGAAGTTATGATTTTTCTAAATTTCGGAACAGCAGTAGACAGCTAAAAACTCGAAATAAAGATCGAGCGATTTTTAGCCGACACAACCTAAACGAGAATTGAAGGTCTTGGCAATAGTAGTACATTGGTAAAAAGACAAACGAAAACGGACGCCAGATGAAGAAGTTATGGATTTTTAGCGGAATTATCCTGTCCCGGCCTATTAAATAAAATACAATTAAAAATAAAATCAAAATTAGCCGACGGAGTCAAAATGAAAGTGGTAGAGTACATTCTCACCTACGCGTGGATATAAAGAACGTCAAAAACAGAGCTCGTATGCGAAAGTTACGCATTTTTGAAGTTTTTGGCACACATATCGAGGCTTATCCGAAGGGAACGCCCTGCGTTCCGAGGGAACGCGTCGCGTTCGTGCTCGCAGACCTGACTCCTCGCCGTCCCATCTGAGGTTCATAAGCGATGACGTAATTTGGCTTCGGAACGCGCTGCGTTCAGGGGAACGCCCTGCGTACCCAGCAGGAACGCCCCGCGTTCGCACCATGACCAGCCCCTATAAAAAGGGTGCGAGGGTTCCGACTTTCCTTGTTCATTTCCGTCTTCTCTCTCACTTCTACTCTACGTTTAGCATCCCGAGACGACCCCGACACCCCGGTTACGTATCCAAGTTCCGACGAAGGTCCGAAGCTCCGAGAATCCCAAGAAACTTACGACTTACCGATTGAAGTGCCGCCCGAGAAAATCTCGTTTTCTTCAAATCATCACACTTTCCAGGAGAGTTCATACCCCTACATTTTCACGTCTTTTTCATGTTTTAGGGGGGGGGGATACAAGTGAAACACGAGAAAAACTTATGTTCAAATACGCACAATTATATATGGTTTCGAATATTTTACTTACATCAGTTAAAACAACATTAATACTAACGTTACACATTACATGCAAAATTGGTATTACGTCAAGTTTTTATCACCAAATGGGACACACTTTCGAAATATTATAATGGGTATATTTTACAAGTTATTCGTGATATCTTTTCATAAACACGATAAAAAGGAAATATTTTCATTTACAAGAAATGTGGACTGTTCATTCAGTAAATCTATTTGATACTAAGTTTTGTGAGACATCCGGCTTCACCGTACTCTCAAGTACGCATTTCAAGTCCTGTATTATCGACCATAATCTCTTGTAGGGAGAGCGTGATACTTGTGTATAGATCTATACGGGATTGACAATCCCGCACCTAAACTGTTAGCTACAGTTAGACCGGCAGGTCTGGGGTGACAAACGTCATAACACTGCAACGCCTGAAGAACGTTGTTACAGGCAGTCTGGGTCAATAGCATGGTTATAAAACTCACACGGAGTATTAAAATAAGTTTGATTTACGAGACTCTTAAATGCATTTAGTAATTACATTATATGGGTATAAATCCACTTTCACCATTTTAGCACGAAAGATACTATTGCATTCCAGTCTTTGGAACTTTTTCAAACTATCAGGCATAGATAGAAAATGTTTGATTTTCTGGAAAAACACGTTCAGTCATTTTTACCGAAAGACATATAAATTTTAGTACAAAAACACTTATGAACTCACCAACTTAATTGTTGACAGTTTTTCAAAACTACTTGTAGTTCTCAGGGAGTCAGTAATACAGGTAACCATCAGCTTTTGGAGAAGGAACGCTAAGGCGTCTGTTATCAAAACATTTTTAAATCATCATATTTGTAATATTCTTTTGAGACATGTATTACATGCAATGATGTAACTTTTTATTATATTTATGATGGTTGGGTTGCTTTCTTTACAAATATTCAATTGTTATGATACTACGTGAAGTCATCCACCCCCGAATGTTTCCGCCATTCTGGTTTGGGGGTGTGATAGATTGGTAGAGTATTGTTTATAGTGAACTAAGTATATCGAACCACATAAGATATACAAACTATAAATGCAAAGGGACCAAAAACCCTATGACAAAACGTTTTCATAAACGATACTTTTAATAAATTAAAATGATATATATATTTTTTTATAAAAATATAAATACACGCATGCATCGGTCTCGTATCATAGCAAAAATTTTATAAAAGTATTAAGGCAAGTTGCGACACTACGACTAGGCCTCGGGGTATGTAATCAAATCGAGAATAAATATAGTCTGATCAACTATATTTATCCTGGATGTGGCCAATGTATGTCGAGGACCATAATGCTAACCTTATGATTTCTTAATGTATACGTCAAAGGATATATATACCAATAGGATCCGGCCGGTAATAGGATGTGTGCTCTCCGCTTCATTTCCTGTTCCTTGTTTGGTTGTGGGCTTGGAACGAATTCACCCAATCTATTTTCTATTCGATTCTATATATATATATATATATATATATATATATATATATATATATATATATGCTTAGTATACATTAACATCATAAGGGTACCAGGTATGGGTCAAGTCATAAGACACAGAGTCAATGCACAGTTTCCTAGTACAAAACACTCTTTCCAAATCAGAACTTTTGGTATACAAAACTAAAAACTTCCCAGTAAAGGACTTTAGGTGATTAACTCTATAATTCTTTAGTTTATACATCATGGATATATATAATTAATACCCAATAGGTAGTTGGATGTGTGCTTTCCGCCTTACTTCTTGTTCCTTGTTTGGTTGTGGGCTTAGGGCAGATGTACCCAATTAACTTTCTATCCGATATTAGATTATATATATCCAGTACAAACTAAGTTATTATAAAAGTAGTCACTGTGGTCATCATTTTATTATAAGAAATAAGGGTTTTCTTAAAGGATCTTTTCATCAAATATAAAGGAACCATTACAACTAACTCCATGAGTAACAAGTGAATACGCTAGGGTTATATACAACAATGATCTAACAACCAATGGGATGTGTGCTATCCGCCTTAATTCTTGTTCCTTGTTTGGTTGTGGGATTGGGGCAGATGCGCACAGTCGATTGTTTTTTTATTCTGAGTTTTATATAACTTGTATCCATTTAGTACTCATAGAAAGGGTTGTAGAGTCATTTTTACTTATCTTTGATTAAAAGTAGGAAATATAGGATTTTCTAGAGGAACAGACGAACTTTTCTAAACAGAACTTACAACTTAGTACATTTTACAACTACATTTTCAACAACATTTTACAACTTACTCACATCACTAAAATCTTATCAACTCACCAGCTTAATTGCTGATCAACTCTTTCAAATAACTTGTATTCTCAGGAGCCGATTAGACATGTACTCATGCTGGGAATTCAGAAGATGGAGCATTATAGCTTCAAGTCTTGTTTTGTTATTTGCTTATGAATCCTATGTTTTGTGAACACACACTTTCTAAACACTTTCTTTCTAAATGAAATGGTTGTTCATTGCTTGCTTACTATATACATATCTTGTGATACTAAACATGACGTCCTCCACCCCCGAATGTTTCCGCCATTCCGGTTTTGGGGTGTGACAGAATGTATGATTTAGCCTTATTTCTTGTTCCTTATTTGGTTGTAGGCTTAGGTTAGAATCAAGTATTTGACAGTCTATGAAATCCAACATTATGTAAGATTAGCATACACGAGTGGCTACAAGGTTGGTGGAAGTTTCATGAGTGAGTATGGGTGTAGCAGGCCAGTTGAGGAATTATTAGCCACTCTCGAGAGAGTGAGCATAGGATGTATGTGTATCCTAGTTGTGGGTTCTTTCCGGGTAATTTGTAATGATCCATTGAGACAAATATGAGTAGGTGTGGAAGGTAGTATGATTTTTGTACTACTGAAAACACAAGACCCGTGCGTAAAGCAAGTAAGTCACAAACCCCGAGGGTTTTTGTCTCTTTGTGATGGTCATAATAGTTATATATATATATATATATATATATATATATATATATATATATATATATATATATATATATATATATATATATATATATATATATATATATCTTGGTTCATTTTCAGTATGGTGTTCACGAGAGGATCTAGTTCTGGATCTAAAGTGGGTGGCCAGGATAGGCCATGGTTGACTGATGATTAGATATGGGAGTTGATTGCCACTGAGGTGGCTACAACTATCCGACATTCTTATCTTGAGCTGTTTGGGTCTATCAAGACTGTTATGATTGAGCTGTTTGACGATCGTTGTGCTGCCATCACATAGACTACTACTGTTGTTGCCACCGCAGTTGTCGTTGCTGCGGGAGGTCGGGGAGGAGGATCATTCCAGTACCAAGACTTCAGCAACATGAAGCTCCCGGAGTTCGACGGGGTCAAGGAACCGATTGTGGCTATGATATGCATTTTGGACGTTGAGGGTTGTTTCTTCACCTTTTCCTGTCCAGACAGCTAGAAGGTCAGGTGCATCCTGAACCTCCTTCGACTGGGCGTGAAGGACTGGTGGAACCTGGTAACCAGTTCCTATACTCCTGAACAGAGGATTGTTGTTACCTGGAAGTAGTTCTCAGACATGTATCACACGACGTATGTTCCCCTGGTGGAGAAGGAGAGATTGACTCAGGAGTACCTATATTTGAGACAGACGACTAAGACGGTGATGGAGATCACCAAGATGTTCACCGAGAGGGTTCTATTCTGTCCCGAGTTTGCTGCTTCTGAGCAGGCTCAGATGACGCGATACTTGAGCATGCTCAATAATGATATTCGATAGTTTGTGTCTACCCAACGTTATAGTACCCTCGCCGAGCTTTAGGATGTCGTGAGGAGGCAAAATATTTTGATAGGAAACCAGACGAGGGAGCAACGTCAGGCTCCGTTTCCGTCCCACCCTACAACCAATCGGTTTAGCCCACTAATTCACGATTAGGAGGTCAGAGGGGCTGCACTTTTGCCAAAAGTGGCAAGGTTCATGAGGGTGATTTTTGATTTTCTTCGTCGTGCCACAAATGTGGCAGGGAGGTCCATATTGCTTGGGATTGGATTCAGTAGGAACTAGTACTGAGAACTAGGATCTTCTATCACTGTGATCTAGTTGGCCATATAAAGGCCAACTTCCCCTTGCTCCCAGCGAGACCGGTGCGGGCTCCAACAATGGCTACTTTGAGGACCACGGATGGACGTCAAGGCAGATCGGAGCCCCTGAGGGCTCAAGGTCGTGCGTTCAAGCTCATAGCAGAGGATGCCAGGGCGGCTTTGGGCGTCGTTAATAATATGTTTTCATTTATTATACTGTCAAATTATTTTATGGTATGCTTATGTTTATGATTCTGCTAGGTACTTTCTTAGTAAATTCCTAGCCTGCTCTTGTGCTTTTTGACTCGGGTGCGTGTTGGTTCTTTGTGTCTCAGTCCTTTAGTAAGAGTTTTGATATGTCTCTTGGAGATTCGGAGTGCTCATCGCCAGTTTTCATCGCCAACGAGCATGGGGTTTCTGCATTGATTGCTTTTCGGGGTTGCGTTTTGGAGATTTTCGGGGTTGCTTACGCGATTTATGTGATCCCTATTCTTATAGTGGATGTATGTGTGATAGTAGGAATGGATTCACTGATCAAGTTTGGTACGATGATTGATTGTGAGGTTCAGTGGGTGGTAGCTTGAACCCCAAGTAGGGGAGTACTGATTATTAATGGAGAGGGTACCAGGGTTGGATCAACCTTTTATTCTATTGGCAGGGCTCGACAATATCTGCAGCATGGGTGTATGTGTTACCTCGCATATGTGATTGACAGTTGGGTTGGGAAGGAGGTTTCGGTTTCAGATGTGCCTATAGTCACAAAGTTTCTAGATGTGTTTCCTGAGGAATTACCCGATGTGCCTCCTGAGAGGCAGGTTGAGTTCAGGATTGATAAGGTCCTTGGAGCGACCCCGATTAACACCACCAGAGATGCAGGAGTTGTCCTCCCAACTTTAGGAGCATTTGGGCAAGCAGTTTATCATACCGAGCAGTTCGCCGTGGGGAGGATCGATCTTGTTTGTGAAGAAGAAGGATGGGTCTCACCACACCTGTATTGATTTTCGGGAATTGGACAAGTTAACAGTGAAGAATTGTTATCCACTTCTTTGGATTGTTGACTTTTTCGATCAGCTGCAGGGTGCATCCTGTTTCTACAAGATTGATTTGAGGTCTAGGTATCACCAGATGGGGTTTAGAGAGGAGGACGTGGACAAGACAACAATTCGGGCTCGTTATGGTCATTACAAGTTCGTAGTGATGCCGTTTGGGCTCACCAATGCTCCTGCGACATTTATGGATTTGATGAATCGAGTGTGCAGGCTGATGCTCGATTGATCAATTATTTTTTTCATCGATTCTATCATGTTCTATTACAAGACCAGGGAGCAGCATGAGGAGCACCTTCGAGAGCTTCTAGGAGTTTTGAGGCGGGAATGGCTATATGGAAAGTTCTTGAAGTGTGAGTTTTAGTTACTAGAGGTCCAGTTTTTAGGACACCTCGTTAACCACAACGAGATTTTGGTCGACCCGACCAACATTGAGGCTGTTATGCAATGGGAGGTTCTGAAGTCTCCCTCAGAGATCAGGAGTTTTCTGGGTTTAGCATGGTATTATCGGAGATTTATTCAGGATTTCTCCAAGGTTGTTGTACCCCTCACTCTTCTGACGAGGAAGGGCGTAGATTTTCACTTGGGGATTGAGTAGCATGCTATATTCGAGACACTGAGATAGAAGTTATGTGAGGCCCCAGTGGTGACCCTCTCTGAGGGTGTTGAGGATTTTGTTGTATATTGTGATGCATACATCACTGGTTTGGGGGCGGTTCTTATGTAGCGAGGGAGGGTTATCGTGTATGCTTCTCGGCAGCTAAAGGCACACGAGGTGCGGTATCCTACGCATGCTCTAGATTTGGGGATGGTGGTGTTTACCCTCAAGAGTTGGCGGCATTATCTGTATGGGGTCCGGTGTACAATATATATGGTTGACAAGACCTTGAGATATCTCATGGATCAGACGAATTTGAATATGACACAACGTAGATGGCTTGACATGGTCAAGCATTATGACAATGAGATTCTTTATCACCTGGGGAAAGCGAATGTGGTTACTGATGCTTTGAGCCGCAAGTCGGCTAGTTCTTCAGTTGGGAACTTATGTATGAAATATTTCGATCGATTCACCACTTTTGGATTTAATCAGGGAGGCTCAGGTTGAGGGAGTCAAGAAGAAAAATTAGAAACAGGAGAGAATCAGGGGTGAGATTGACAGATTTTCGATTGACAGTCGTGGAATGTTGATCCGGTGTGGTCGGGTTTGGGTGCCAGATTTTGGCGGGATTAGGCAGACTGTGGTCTAGGAGGCACATAAGTCCAAATTTTTGATACACCCTGGAGCAACCAAAATGTATCGGTATTTGAGACTTAGCTATTGGTAGTCGTGGATGAAGTAGTAGGTAGCCTGGTATATTGAGAGGTGCTTGACCTATCAGATGGTCAAGGCCACAAGGAACTAGGTACAAGGTTGCACTTTAGCATTGCTTATCATCTGCATGCTGACAGCCATAGTGAGCAGACTATTCAGATGCTTGAGGATATGTTGACAGCCTATGTTATAGATTTCGGTGGGATTTGGGATTGCTACCTTCCTCTGGTTGAGTTTTCTTACAATAATATCTAACACTACAGTATCGGTGCGCCGCCGTGTGAGCTTCTTTATGGGAGGAACTGTCATACCCCCAATATGTTGGGGAGCGGTCAGCCACAGTTTCATGGGAAAGACCGAGGTAGTCTTTCAGACAACAAAGCTTATTCAGCAAATTAGGTAGAGGTTGCAGACAACTCAGAGTCGACAGAAGAGTTATGTTGACAGACGTCGATCTGAGTTGGAGTTCCAGGTCAGTGATATGGTTTTACTGAAGGTATCGCCATGGAAGGGTATATTATGCTTCACGAAGAGGGGAAAGTTGGGGCCTCGAGATATTGGACTGTTTCGAGTATTAGCCAAGCTAAGCAAGGTAGCCTATCAGTTGGATTTACCTGAGGATCTTAGTCAGATTCACAACACCTTTCATGTTTCTAAGCCTCGAAAGTGTGTAGCTGATGATTCAACAATTGTTCCTCTGGATGATATTCAGGTTGCTGATCACCTGAATTATGTTAAGCGACCAGTGGCAGTACTAGATAAGAAGATGAAGTCCTTGTGCACCAAGGTGGTTTCATTGGTCAAGGTTCAGTGGCAGCATCAGAACGGTTCCGAATGGACTTTGGAACCCGAGGCAGAGATGTGAGAGCACTACGCTGATTTATTCGTGGTTGCGGACTTCGAGGACGAATTCTGATTCAAGTGGGGGAGCATTCTAACACCTTGATCCATGTATATCCCTTAAATGAAGATTGTTGCAAAATTGGTCCCATGTGACACTTAGTTGAAATGCACCACTTTGTGCAAACCCTAATTTTTAGGGTTTGAGCAATATTTAAGCATCCTGAACTCTCCAAAACCCTTTCCCTCATCAGCCTCCATCTCCCAATTCGTCCCTAACAAACCCTAATCCTTTGTCTGAGCCGTTTTGAGCTTAAGAGTGCATTTTTGGTGTTCTTGAAGGAAGGAGTAGGAAAGAAAATCATCTTGGAAGCTCAAGCTTAAGGCATTTTGGATCTATAAGTGTTTGACCCTTAAGCATCCTTTTGAGGTATAAAGTCTGAAACTTGATGAGTTATTTGCTTAGATATTGTTGGCCTTGAGTTTGTGTTCATTTTGGTCCCATAAGCTTGATGTTCAAGAGTATAGATTACTCTAACCAGAAGAGTTATCCTTTCAGATGTGTTTAGGTGTTAGGAACCATAAAAATGTAATTTTGGCCTTTCTATCCCTTCCATGCAGGAGTTATGATGTCTTATTGGATTATTAAATTAGGGTTTTAGCTTTTGGACCGTCTCTAGCCATGGAAAGTCATAAAGGAGAAAACTTTATGACTTAGAATGATGTTATGGGCCTACATCTGAGTTTGAACGATAGGTATTTAAGGAATAAGCTCTTAATATGAAGATTTGGATTTAGACGGAGTATGCTAGGTATACCAATTGGTACGCTACACGTACTGGATTAGAGTCTCGTGGTTTTGGATGAATTTCTACTACACCTAGCGTAGTAGCTGAGTACGCGGGGCTTACTCAACCATCTTGACCTTCTCTTGACCTTTTGACTTGCTGACTTTGACCTTTGACCTGGGTTTTGACTAAGTTTGAGTTAGGGGCATTTTGGGTATTTTGTGCTGTAATTTGAGTTTTGGTCACTGTTTGTTGTATAGGTGACCTGTAGAGTTGACATTTGGAGCAACTTCTTTTCTATATGTTTTCAGACTATGAGGTGAGTTTCCTTATTGTACTCATGGGTTGAAGGCACCAATACGGGCCCATTCGGTTATGTATCCTGGTATATAGGACGTTGTTATGCTGTATTTATCTGATAGATCTATATGATTATCTGTTTGCTGGTTATATGTTTATCTGTTGCATATATCGACATAGTGTGGTTGCATTGAGGAAATGTTGCTTCCTGCCGGATAAGCCATACATAAGTTGTGGGCAGGATAAGCATGCCAGACTTATGTTGTGGGATCGAAGCAATCCATACATGACCTGTTGGTCTGAAAGGCAAGCCAGAGTCATGATATGGGCTTTGGGGTAATCCAGCTTGATGGTTGTGGGCCTAGTATGCATGTTGTTATATGTTATGTGGTGGTATTTTGGGGAACTCACTAAGATTTGGCTTATGATTTAAGTGTTATGTTTCAGGTAGTTCAGATGATTGGGGGAAAGCAAAGGTGTGATCGTACACATCCTCGGCGATATGTTCAGGAGACATTTTGATACATTATTTTTGGACTATTTGTACTTGACATTGTTTTCTTATGACTTGGGGTTTAGCTGGAAATAATGATTTTACATAAATTAAAAATGAAAATGTTTATTGTGATTTTTGGGATGTTACAACCATCGAGTTTATCATAAAGATGCAAAGGACGGCTAAGGTATTTGGTGATATTTGGGTGATTGTCGACCGCGTGACCAAGAGTGCACATTTCCTTGCTATTCGTTAGACTTATTCAGCCGAAAAAAATGGCCGATGTTTATGTGCAAGAGATTGTTGCTCGCCACGGTGCGCCAATTTCAATTGTATCTGATTGAGATGTCTGTTTCACTTCTAGGTTTTGGAAGAGGTTTCACGAGGATTTGGGCACTAAACTGCACTTCATCATTACTTGTCACCCGCAGACATATAGGATGACTGAGTAGACTAATCAGATGCTCGAGGTTATGTTGAGAGCTTGTGTTATTGATTTTAGTGGGAGCTGGGACTCCTATCTTCCTTTAGCTGAGTTTTCCTACAACAACAGTTATCATTCCAGCATCGACGCACCTCCTTATGAGCTTCTTTATATGAGAAGGTGTCGGACTCCGGTTTGTTGGGGAGAGGTCGGTGGAGCTTATCTAGTAGATCAGACGGAGATTACAGACATTACAGAGCCGACATAAGAGTTATGATGATATACAATGGTCCTAGTTGGATTTTTAGGTTGAAGAGATGGTTATGTTGAAGGTATCACCCTGAAAGGGTGTTATACACTTCATGAAGCAGGGCAAGCTAGGCCCTCGGTGCATCGGACCTTTTCGAGTAGTGGCCAGGGTGGGCAAGGTAGCCTACCAATTAGATCTTCCTAAGGAGTTATGCCAGATTCATAGCATTTTCCACGTTTCTCAGCTTCGGAAGTGCATGGTAGATGTTGCAGCGGTGGTTCTATTAGACGAGATTTAGGTCGAAGAGTACCTAAACTACGTAGAAAGACCAGTGGTGATTCTTGATAGAAAGATGCAGGTTTTATACATTATAGTGGTGCCCTTGGTCAAGGTGTAGTGGCAACATCGGAAATGATCATAGTGGACTTCGGATCCCGAGGCGGATATGCAAGAGCACTACCCTCATTTGTTTCCAGCTGAGGATTTCAAGGATGAAATCTAGTTCAAGTGGGGAAGAATTGTAACACCCTTTGTTCAGGTCGAAAGTAGTTGTGAGGTGTCGAAGTCTGTCTAGGTCATTCTTAGTGTCGAAAGTTTGTTTGTATGTTTTGTGTAAGGGCATAGTATGTTTCGAAACTGTAATGTCTTAGTCCCTTATATTTTTTGTATGCTTTGGAGTCCACACTAGAGGCTGAATTAGCTCCACTTGCGAAGCTGATTAATTTGATGCCAACAGATGCCCCACTTTTTCACACGGGGTTCAAGGGGGAGAATGAGTAAGTATTGGCATGGGCATGGGTTCGAAGGCCAGTATGGCACGAAGTGGTTCTTTGAAGAATATAGTGATGCAAAAGTAGTTGGGAAGGTTATGTCAACCCAAATACCTACTTCGTTGCCAAAAACCACTATTCCAATTTCATCAACAACAACAACAACAAAGCCCTTAACGAAAGGTGTTGTTATTGGTTCTGCTGTTGGAGGCTCAAGTTTATCGAAGCCACCTCTATCAACAGAAGAAATGAAAAACAAAGGGAAAGGTATCTCTACAGAAACAAGTGTCGAAGAAAAGAAGGTTGCTGTTGAAAAAGAAATGGAAAGACAAAGGCAGATTCAAAGTATTCTTCGTTAATGAGCAAATGACCCTCCTGGTCTTGAAAAAGGTGATCCTTCGAAGCATTTTTGTTATGAATACATTGAAGCCCATGTTATAACTGGTGAAATGCATGATTTTGAGACAGTTCCCAAGAAGATTTATGCTAGAGAATACTGATTTTAATCAGTTAGATTTCCCAATCAAAAAGATGATATTCATGGTTGAACAATATCAAATCGCTGATAAGTTCGAAGACAAAGAAGAATTCAAACGGTTGAAGATTAGATTCCATGCATTGCTTGGAAAAAGGAAGAGGAAATTTGGTCTTTGGTCGAAATAATTTGAGTTCTCAATTTTGAAGAGAACTTATGTCTCAAAGCTTCAACTGACGAGCAAAGAAGATTTCTTAATCAGATTTGCTCACATCAAACTGTTTATAGACAATTACTATGGTTGTCTTGCATTAACCGATGTTGAATTAGCCTTGACAATTGGAAAACAAATCACAGTTCCTTAATCTATGTATTAGAACAAAGTTCTAGTAAGATCAATTGATTCTGAACAGAAAAGCAATAAATAACGTAATAAAGAACACAGGAATGGTTTAACTGATGTCGAATGATTAAGATTTAACACCTCAGAAGAGCTCGATTAAGAACTTCAACTGTAGAGGTGTTTAGGGTTACAAAGCAATAATGAAGACTGTATCTAAGGCACACATGCATGCACTAAATATAGCTTAACCCTAATCAATAATCACGGATGGACAGACCCAATCCGGACAAACAAAAACAAAGCCCATGACGTAACACAAAGTACCCAACAATCTCCCCCTTTACGTCAATGGAGCCGAGACCTCAGTTTGGTTGAGCTATAGAAGACTTCTTGATGGTCTTGAACACCTTCGGTATAATGGCCAGTAGAGTATGACGAAACGTAATATACCACCGAAGCATGTTAGTGAAGTTCTTCTTGTCTGACTCATTGTTGTGCTTGCACCGATGGATAATATTGATTATGTGCTCCAAGCAGTCCGTTGAGAACAGATGCTTATCAACAAGAGCGAAAAGAAATCTGTTAGCTTCGACTCTTGTGAACATCACTGTGAGATGTGTAGAATCAATTTGACCCAACTTCATATTGTTCACATCTCCAGGCTTTACAGTTGGCTTCACAGTTGGTTTCTTCTTCAAAACACTAGCAATCTCCTGATCCATTGTAGCAACTTCATGGACATAGGAAGCCAACATCCTCTTCAGATGATCTAGGATCGGCTCATACTCCTTCACATTAGTGAGCAAAATGTTGTACAATAAGATCCAATCATGAGGATTTAAGTTGGGAAGATCTGCCAGGGAAATTATAGAAACCGAGTTGTCTGAACATCGGGTTATCTTGAAATTAACATTAATAAATTTCCCTGCAGGTGAAAGTTTCAGCACCTTGACTGTTGTAATCTTCTGTGCACTCCAAGTCAGATATTGCGGCTGACCGAACTTTAGATAAAAATCAATAAGTTCACGATCAATTTGAGGATGAGGTGAGGGAACTTGAACTGTTGAATCAAAACAGTGAAAAGTAAATGCCTTTCGTGTTATAGGAATATCAAACTGTGAGTCCTTCGTATTCTCACAATCAAACGAAGCTACAGGTTCCAGCCAGAACGTGCTTGGAAATTCTATCGCTTCTTTGATCAGCGTTTCCCTAGTCCACGGAGGAAACAAGGCCTTTTTGCAAATTAGAGCATCATGCTCTTCCTTCATCTTTCGCTCTCTCTCTTCTTCTTCTTTTGCAACCCGAAGGTTTTCATCTAACTCCTGATCCCTTTTCTTCTGTTTCAGGGCATCAACAATAGTTTCTTGATCTTCATCACTATCATCAGCAAGATCTTTCTTCTTTTCTTGATTACCAGAACCCAAAGCTTTATCCTTTGGTTCTGTTTTGACAGTGACCTTCGGTTTAATAGGAGTAGTTTTCTAAGCACCTTCTCCCCCTTGTTTCGGAGTAACCAATCGCTCCGAAACACCCTTCATTTCACGTAGAAGTTCAATTGCAGGAAGAAGCTTGGAGGTCAGGTGATTCCGGATGGTCAGTGTAAGAATGGGATCATGAGCATGAAGAACATTGTGCAGCATATTAAGAACGTCACCAGCACAACTCCGAAAAACGTCACGCTCAATTTTCAACAAAGAAATTTCCCGATCGGCTTGAGCCAATTGAACCTTCTGGACTTCAACGTTAGTGGTTTGACGAGCAAGATCTTCCATCAATTTGTTCTCCTTTGCTAAATCAGCATGGAGCTTTTCAAGACGAGAATCCACTGAGCTAAGAAGAGAAGAGTTCTTAGCTTGAATCGCAGAACGAACAGCCTCGCATTTGGCTTCCTCTCCTTCAAGTGACTTTGAGAGAGAGTTAACCGATGCATTCACCTTAGCTGCATTCGCATCAGCATGCCACTTAAGGGATTCAAGAAAGATATGGTAATTGTGAATGAGTTCTACAACATCGGTTGTAGCCTTCCGGCATGAAGAAGTGGATGCTTCAACCGCCTTTGTTGATGTATTAAATGCTCCTGTATACTGTTCAAAAGCAGTGTCCAAGAAAGCCTTCAGCACAACATCATTGTACTTCGAAGAAGAGGCAAGCAATCGATCAAGCTTATCATCGAGACTCTGCAGTTGTTGTTTGGTTACTGGAGCCTCTTCATCTTCATCAGTGGGAAGTCTATAAGGACTGTAATAGGTTCAGTCAAACTCAAAATTGTCACCACCGAGAGTAGGAGCAGAATCAGTTGAGGGTGAGGGTGAAAGAGGTTTGGACGTAACAGGGGTTTCAGTTTTAGTATTAGCCCCCGTATCAGATACGTTGACGTTTACTGGAGGTTCGGTTGTAGTGGTGGAGATAGGAGTAGTTGTGGTAGTTGCTTGTGAAAAAATGGGAGGTGGTAAAGGAATTGTAGTGGTAGGTATTGTACTAACTGGTGATGGTGGTGGAACAGTAGTGGTAGGTTAAGTTGTAGGAATTGGTGGAATTGGAGCAACCGAAACTGGAATAGTAGTCGTCGGTGGAGATGGAGGAGGAGGTGGAATTTTGTCTTTGAGTCGTTCAGTAGGAGTTGGAGAACGAGGAGGTGTATTACCTCTTGGTGAACCGCTATGCTGAACTTCCTCTTCCTCATCAGCCGATTGCTCCTTATCATGTTCTGAGCTTGAAGGGGTAGGACTCTTTGATTTCCTTGCCATTTTCTTGATTTTCTTTGAAGCCGAAGAATCATCCTTTTCAGCCTTTCGATTTTTGGACTTGACAGGCTTAGAAGAAGGACCTTCAGTTTCCACCTTCTTGGTATCTGCCCTCTTCCGTCGCTTTGCTGGATTTTCCACAACATCTAAGGCAGCCTGCTGTTCAGGAGTCAGTTCTCTTGGGCCCTTGGGAGTAAGCTTCCGATAGTCAGCTATCACATGACTTTCGCTCGACACACACTTGTACATTGTTTCAGGCATCGAACCAATGTGAGAAAACTTGGTGGCATCTGAGAAGATAATCTTCTTTGTATGAAAAGTAGCCACAGAGGAGAGCATTGCATCTTTAATAACTGGAATCTGTAAGTTGTCAATGGCCCGTCGGGTGATGATGGTCCAGAAACGACCACAGGAAATCTCTGAATGTCTCGTTGAGGAGTTGAGACTTTGCACCAGTTGCGACCAAATAATAGAGCCATAATCCAGGTTTATCCCATTGTAGAGACCATAGAGAATGGTCAAAAAACCTTTACTAGTACCATCTGACCCAGCTACCCGTTCCGCCAAACCCTTGTTGATAAGAGTAAGTAACCCATTCCATTGCGGCGGCAAACATGACTTCTTAACCTTTGTCACTGTTGTAAGGACATCAGTATACCCCATCTCATAAAGCATCATGAACAACTGGGTTGTGGTGATGAAATCAGGAGAGATGACAGAAGCATCGACGACAAGCCTTAACAGGGAACAGAATCGGCCTTTCGAAATAGATGCCTTGTGACTGAAGATTTGAAAATAGATCCTCTCCTTGTTCTTGTCGTAAGACGCAGTAGTGTACACTTGTGACAACAGAGACATGGGAACAGATTCCACCTGCGTAAGAGCGATAACCAGTGGGGAGTACTTGATACATTCGACAACATGGAGCATGTACGAATCATACAAAAAGGGGTTTACATTCTCGGTTTCGCTCTTCAAAAATTCAGAGCAATCAACCACATCTTCCACCGAGATTTCGCTCATCTCACTTTCCTCATCAAATTCAGACGTGTTTTCTATATTCATTTTATGTTCTGAAATTAATTTGGCGTTAGACGAGTCAATTGTTTGAATGGTCTCAGACTTAATTTTCAACCTATCATTTTAATCTAAAAGATTTTTGAGCATACATTTATGTTCCTTAGAGTCAATAAAGGTCTCTATCTTGTCTAGTCTGATTTTATAAGTGATGGAAGTCTCTTCTGAGGACATTATGGATTCACACTCAGCGATGACCTCATCCTCCTTAAATTCAAGGAAGAGTAAGATCATCCTATGTATTTTTTTCCCTATTTCACAATTTAAGTGCAACTGAGTAATATTCATATATAAACGTTTAGCAATTAAGCAAAAAACATTTCGTTGTTTCAAAAACTTTAAATTGTCTCTTTGCAAATAAATAATCTCATCCCTAGCCCTAGTTAACTCCGTCTCTTTCAGCTCAATCCACATCCTTCTCTCATCACTCTTCGAAGACACCCTGCTGAGTTGGTCAGTTAGGTTAGAGTTCACTAAGCGAGTTTGCATGAGACTACCACTTAAGTTAGAAAATTTAAATTTTAGTTCATTTATTTCTTCTTCATAATTTGTTATGGGAACTTTAAGTGATTCAAGGATGGATTGTACCTTTTTGATCAGCCGATCATAGTTGTTGATCCTCTCACTCACGGGCTTGGCTGCAAAACACTTGTCCTCAGATAGGTTCGGCTCCATATGCTCACCTTCGGTTGGTCTTCCAGCAGTAACCATCAAACATTTCCCAGCCGAACTAGTAGCTTCCTCTCTAGCCACGTAAGCTCTTCCATGTGTGGGTTTTCTCACTTCTTCATCCTCAGAATCGGTTGACCAGACTTCAACGCCACCGAACTCATCTTCATCCACATTTTCCTGCACAATCAAGGCATTCATTGAACTATTAGTTGTCTTCTTTTTCTTTATTTCTTCCAACTTTCGCATGTAATATGCCTCATCGTCTTCACCGTCCCTTTTCTCAGCCATCTTCCTCAACATGCAATCTTTAGCAAAGTGGTTCTTGCCATGACAATAATTACAGTCGAATCCAGAGTCTCCCACAAGCTTGCTTTCTTTCTTGTCGTCATCCTTTTGAGAGGTGTTCTTCGTTTCTTCTTTCAGCTTCTTAGAGCTGTAACTTCCTTGCCAGTTTCGGTTCTTGTTGACAGGAAACTTCTTTCGTGCAAACTTCTTTGGGTTGGTGACCATCATTGCATATTCTTCGCCAGTAAGGTCACACTCAGACATATCTGAATCCTCCTCTTCTTCTGCTACACTTTTGCCTTTTGAGACAAGGGTCAACGATCCCACACCCGAAACTACCTTTGCCTCCTTGGTTACCACGCTTTCATGGGATTTAAGAATTCCCATCAGTTTCGCTAGCAAGTATGATTTGAACTGTTTATGAGCTTTCACCGTTGAAACCACTTCCATCCATTCTTGTCTTAAACCATTCATGAATGTCACCTTTTGCTCAATCAATTTTCTTTCAATGCCATGCTTGATCATCTTGATGAGGAGATGATTGAAGCGATCGAAGGTCTGTATCAGTTTCTCTTCAGGTTTCTGTTTGAAAGCTCCAAATTCTGAGAGCAACAAGGTTTGGATCGAGTGTTCAAGATCCTCATCGGTTGAGTACAGTTCTTTTAACCTATCCCATATTTCTTTGTCCGTCGTGCATGAACCGACTAAAAAAAAAGTGTCAGATTGCAATGCGAATCTGATCATTCTCATGGCTTTCACGTTACATAGCAGCTTGTCCTTTTCATCCTGTGGCATCTTCTCTACGTCCACCAAAAGCTTATTATATTCTTTTTGAGTCTTCACTGTCCTGTTCGCTCCAGAGTGAACAAACGGCCCAATCGTGATAGCTTCCCAGATGAGATAACCATTATCTTTAGATCCAACTACGTAATCTTCAAAGTGATGTGCCCACACTTCATAGTCTTGAGTGTAAAGAATGGGAGCCCTTGTAGTGGATCCAATGCTGTTGGAGATGTTGATTGGATTAGTTTGAGAATCGTCGTGAGACATGATGAGCCTTCCCTTGGAACTGCTAGAATCAGACCTGTAAACTTGAGATTAGGGTTTTATCAAACACAAGAGTTACCGTTGACAGGAAGAAGACGGCTTCTTTATATTCGATAAAAGCGGAAACCCTAAAGAATTCTTCAAACAGAAGGAACGTGTATTGCTTACATAGTCTCCTGCTCTGATACCAATTGTTAGAACAAAGTTCTAGTAGGATCGATTGATTCTAAACAGAAAAGCAATAAATAACGTAATAAAGAACACATGAATGGTTAACTAATGTCGAATGATTAAGCTTTAACACCTCGTAAGAGCTCGATTAAGAACTTCGACTGTAGAGGTGTTTAGGGTTACAAAGCAATAATGGCAATAATGACGACTGTATCTAAGGCATACATGCATGCACTAAATATAGCTTAACCCTAATCAATAATCACGGATGGACAGGCCCAATCCGGATATACAAAAACAAAGCCCATGACGCAACACAAAGTACCCAACACTATGTTGAAGAGTCAAGCTAGTCTTGTCAAATATAAAGATGGGGAGATTTGTTTGAAGCCTCTTGGGATTGTTTTTGTTGGGAAAAACAAGAAGGGAAAGAACATGAAATTTTTGTTTCAAGCTTGCGATGTGGAAAGATATATAACTCCTCATTATACAAACCTTGTTGTTCGAATGAATAGTTGTGCAAAGAATAATGATGCAGACAAAGCTGAAATTTGCAAGGTGATCAACTGGTATTCAGAGATTCGAAGGGTGATACATCAAGCAGCTCAGATGCTGATGACTTAGATTTGACACTTCTCACAAAGAGGGAGAATGTTGAGGTCGAAAGTAGTTGTGAGGTATCGAAGTCTGTTTAGGTCGTTCTTAGTGTCGAAAGTCTGTTTGTATATTTTGTGTGAGGGCATGGTATGTTTCGAAACTATAATGTCTTAGTCCTTTATATTTTTTGTACGCTTTTGTTATCCCTATAAATATGGGATGGGTACTATAGTTAGAGAAATTTTTGGAGTCATCTACTTGTAATCTCTACATTATCCTTGTATCTTGTTAAAGCGTAATTAAGCCATACAGATCATATTTACTTCGTGTGTTCATAATTCAGCTGATACTCTGATCTCGTTTCATATACTCGATTAATTGCTACTACACCATTTTCAAGTATATTTCCCTTTCTACTTTTAGCTTTGAAAGATTTAAAACATGGAGTTTGGTTAGCCACGGCATGGTGATGGAAAGCACCACGTCATGGCCACATCTGTTAGGAACACACTTTCCTTATGTGTGCTACAACATGGCATGATGTTGGCGACGACGTGGCGGTCGCCTGCCTACAACCCTAATTTATGGGATTAATGCCCCTATTTAAGGGATGCCATGGCTAGAGTTTACACACACTCAGCCTCCATCACCTCTCTTTCATCCCAAGAAAAACCTAGCCTTTATTTTTGCTTTTTTGAAGCTTTTATGGTGATTTTTGGTGCCTTGAAGGATAAGACGGTGTCCATTAAGTGTTGATCCAGTAGGAAAGCTTCCCCTCCACATATTAACTCATATCATGGAGCATTATGAGTCTTCAAGTTCCAACATTTATGTGTTATGCTTTTATATTTGGGCTTCTATGCATTGTTCTTCAAATTTGGGTTAGTTTGTGTGGTTGGCTTCTATAAAGTTGTAAACTTTATGGATCCTTGAGATCCCTTTGAGGTGTAGAATTCCAAATCTAAATAGTGGTTGAGTTTTGGTTCCATGCATGAAGTTTTGAAAATATTTTCTCCCTTTTTGACATAACAAAATTAAAAAAAGGGGTTTTAAAAGGATAATGAATGTTAGGAAGCTTTTTGGAAGAGATGAGGCTGTGTCTTAATGGACTAAGGGATTAATACATTAAGTTATCGAAAGGCAGTTCCCTCGGATGACATCTTGCTCACCATGTTGTGGAGGAGGAGTTCTTCGTGATTGATGGTTTAGATTACTACCATGGCAGCGTGGCATGCTTTCCACGGTGTGCGACTAGTCTGGTCGCGACTCTTTTGTAATGGAGATGTCACCATGTGGCCAGTGGGTGGCCACGACGTGGTGGTTAGCTTTTGAATTAGACCAATGACTTTTGTACAAGTGTGAATTAGGTTTACTTGAGTGTTCTGGGCTGTAGACTAAGGATTCGGTCTTTGTATGTTGCATATGTGACTCGTAGTACCATTTCTTGGATTCTTATGAGTTGTATTGTTTACGTACTAGAATGCAATGTGAGTTTTCTCACTTTACGTTGCATTGCAGTATGTATCCTTGTGTGTAGGATGTTTGTATGCTATAGTGATCTCTTAGACTGGTAGATCTATTATGATTACTTGTGTTTTGTTGGTTATTGTTTATCTGTTGGCATATGTCAACATAATGTGGTTGGGTTGAGGTGGTCCTACTAAGTGTTGTAGGCCAAGATACCCCGGGCGGTCCATAGATATTGTAGGCCTTGTGAGGTGGTCCATACAGACTGTAGACCCAAGGGGGCGGTCCAGCTATATGTAGTAGGCTTAGGAGAACCGTCCAAGTGTATTGTAGGTGTTACAAGGTGGTCCAGTCATATTGTAGGCTCATGTGTGCATGCATTGTATATGTATTGTTGTGTGGGGTATTTTGAGGGAACTCACTAAGCTTTGGCTTATATTTATCGATTTAAAAGGTTTAGGTATTTCAGATGATCGTGTAAAGGTGAATGACTGATTGTACATATCATCCATTAGTTCTATGTTTTGAGAGACACTCTGATATTATTATTTTGATTTTGACATGGTTGTAAAACAATGTTTTGGTGACATATGATTTCTATGAAAATGCCTTTTAAAAATGAAAAATTTTACTATGATTTTTGGGACGTTACAGATGCTAGTATTCACTTGTATATAAGTTGTTCATAAGCCTTATGGTTCATACCAAATGAACCTTAAAGAGAAGCAACATCAAAAACTCTTAATTTAAACACCAAATACAAGAAGAAGAGATGGAGAAAGAGGCTCCAAACCTACGGATTTAGCAACCCTCTTTTTGAGAGAAAAGAGTGAGTAAAAGACTAACTTGAAGACCATAAATCAAAAGAGGTAAGGCTTTTCTTGCATTCATGGGTGATATAATGAACAAATGAAAAGCAATCCCATGCCATCCTCTAGCATTTTTTACCATGATGGTAAGGAGACAAAATTTGAAGTCGTTTTTACTTTACCAACATCTATTTAGTTACTTCTTAACTAAATGGTTACTCTAAGTGCCCAAAAAGTTATACATAACATTTATATTCATACCATATGACATTAAGCTAGTTTTTGTTCTCTTTTATTATTATTTCCTAGAAACAATAATTCCCAATATGTCGGTAAAATACTATTTTCATAAAATAATGTTTTTCAAATTAAACACTAGTGTTTATTATATTTATTAATAATCAAATTACTATAATAAATAAGCAATTAGTAGTAACTTGATATAAGGTGTGGCCCTATACGATCATATGTCATTATCAATATCATTCTATAACAACTCTTAGGCATATAAGATCTTTCAATATCCCATGTGCACAAGACTCTTCATAGATTGATATATGCAGTATTGAACGTGTAGCAAAATTTCACTGCCCTCAATGACACACGACAAAGAATGATATTCATAAACATCCAAATCCTAAAAGCTCCAAGTGTTAGTTGATGTATGAGTTATGTTAATCAGTTATCCATTTGTTACAGACTTCCTGTTGAACATGAGATTTGGATTGCAATCAATCTCATTTGGTGTTTAACTTTGTGCAACGTGCGTTAGATGTCTAGCTCTCAACACATAAGTGGAACAAATTCCACGTTAACTACATACGCCTCTTTCATAGTTCACACCATACCTGAAAATGGATTTCATAACTGCCCGTTTAAGGAACAACATTTAAACATTTGAAAGCACAACACTCCCTACACTTAAGTTCCACTATGTATATCAGGTGTTAAGGATGAAAAGTACCTTTTAATCAAGTATCACTCATAACACCGATCTATGAGTTGACCTTAATGCGGGTCTGTTCAGCACTAGTTCTCTGACAAGTACCTACGAATATTGGTTACAACCACTTGCCTACTTTCATTTGGTGAGAGTCAACCAATCAAATTCATATTAGTCTTACTTCATAATTTCTCTCATAATTATTACCGACTATGAACTTTTAGAATATTAAGATTATTCATGGATTAAACACGTTAATACAAAACATAACAAGTATTGATGTGATGATCATATCCCAATATATCAAAACAATATAATAATTGTTTCCTTAATGTTCCAATATCCATATACTAAATTCAAATCAAATCCCATTTCTACAATAATGAAGTCATATTACTGAAGTGTGACCACTCATGTTGGAAGGACTTTATTAATGGGTCTGACTAAATTTAATTTGTGTCAATTCAGTGAATACTATCATCTCCATATTTGACCTTACTCTAAGTATAGTTAAATATCTGGAATATGTGAGACATCCCCCAATTTTCAGAATCAATTAAAACATTTTCTTTACGCTTTAATATATTATGATGCATAATTTCCCAGTGAAAAGAAACATTTTTTTAGATAAAAAGTTATTTCATTATATTAAAAACTCTGAGGTTGTCATCGTTCATATCAAAACATACATTACAACATGTATATCTCTTTATTTCACTCAACATCCTAATTAGACTTTGGCAACCTTACGTCCACTACATGTGATGCACGTAAAATGAGTGGGTTAGGTTTGGGAAACCTGGTGAGATTCATAGAGTTTGTAAGTCCATAATAATTTAATGATAAATAATCATAATATCCTTCCTGTAAAACCATCATTGATAGATAATATGGGTATATAAAATATGATATTAATATTCTTAAGAGGTTCTACCCAGCCCAACTGATTCTCACGAATCCTAAGACAACGATTATTTGGAGGAATCACCCTACCAAATAAACTGTTTGAGTACATAGTTGACTACACAGCCAGTGGAGTCCATGGCCAGTGTAAGTCATGTAAAGGCAACCAATGTTCAGAGTTATCGATAAATATTTTATCTACGCATATGGGTTATAAGTCCACTCTAGCAATGGAATTCAATAAACCGCATAGAATAGTCAAGTGTTGTCATCTACTCTAGTCGATGACCCAAACATAATTGTCAGTTGTTTGATTAGGACCACCATTTCTGCTCATCCAAGAGAGAGGAGGAAGACGACACTACGTTCTGATCTCACATTCTATCCTCAGAATGAGACGTAACCAATATTCGACTTATTTAGAACTAAGTACCTTTTATAGGTCCATAACTAACCCATACTATATCTAAAGGCAATTCCAATTCCTAAAACTGGTATTATTATAGCTATACAAGTAGCACAGAGGATAGATAAACCAATTAGCATTTAATAAATACTTTTACTAAATTATGCTCTTGAAAGTAACTACCCACTCACCTGACAAAAGTAGGTGACTCGGGGTTAGGGTAGCGCATCGCCTTAACACTTCTCAAAAGCCTAAAGGTCTAAAGCACTAAGTCGTAGTATAGTTTCATAATCCTTGCGACTATATAATAATAGTCTATATTCCTCAATAATCCTAATGTCTACATTAAGATCTATCAAATAAGTAATAACCAGGAAGGGTCCGTTTGGTATACAAAGTATACTGTTTGGAATTCCCAAATTAAACACCTCACTAAATCCAACCTAGACATCACTCTCGTAAGTAGATCAATCAATATAATGATTTGGAATCACCGATAAATCTTAATTATAGGTTCATAATAACGAATACGACTATAAATAAAAGTTACACTTAAAAACAATAAGTGTAGCATAACTTATAGAGTAATCTAGTGAGAACCTTGAATTAAGCGGGCATCACTTTAATCTGAGAGCTTGTATTCTCTGACTATTTAACACTGCAGGGCCTCGCTAAAGTAACCGAGAACTAGGGAGTAAAAGGGCTAAAAAGGCTAGGAGATAATCTAGAGAGAAAAGGAGAAGATATGCGAGAATTATGCTAAAAATCACGTCTTTATATAACAGAAAAACCAGTGCGTGCAGCACCCCTTACCCCCTGCGTGCCATATACATGGTAGGCTATGCTGATGTGTCATCCAATTGCTAGTTTCATGTGTCGCTCAGTGTGTAGTTCGTCAGAGCGCTCAACGCCCCTGGTTCATGCTCGCGACCACCCTCAAATTTTTCTGTTTTCTTAAGAATTTCATAACTTCTTCATATGAGCTCGTTTTTCGACGGGTTTTATATCCATGCGTAGCTATCGACGAGATCTACAACTTTCATTTAGACTCCATCGACTTTTTTTGAATTTATTTTTAAAGCTATATTTTTAACAGGCTTAGACTAATAAAGTCCGTTAAAAATTCATAACTTTCTGATATGATATCCGTTGTCGAATGTCTTTATATTCACAGATAGGTATTGACGAGGTCTTCATCTATCATTTAGATTGTTTTTCTTAACAATCGACCGATTTCAATTTTGGTTTTTGATTCGTATACTATTGCGCTGAAACTTCGAAAAATCATAACATCCTCTCACGAAGTCATATTTGGGCGTTCTTTATATGCACGAGTTCGCTTTTGCAAATACTATGACTTTTTGTAGATTATTTATCCAAATTAATCTTTTATTTTTAATTTATATTTTTGCCCTATTTACTATGTTTCGATGTAAGGTTTCTACACACATATCACATATTCCTAATATATATATATATATATATATATATATATAATTCACATAAACACATGTATTTGAATAATTTACTTTTATTTCTTCTTACAAAATTACAACAGTTAACTGACAATGTTACAAATTTGATAACTAAGCCTAGCAAGAAATAGGAAATGCGGGTGTTACAATTCTCTTCCCCTTAGGATGATTCTGCCCCAGAATCATACATCATCAAATAGACGTGGACAACGACTCTTCATGTCGCTTTCTGTCTCCCAGGTGAAGTTTGGCCCTATAGAATGTTTCCATCGCACTAGCACTAACTCAATCATCTTGTGCCATAACTTTTTGATGTGGCAGTCAATGATTGCTTTAGGCTCTTCAATCAACCTTTTATCCTTATCAATCTGTAATCCTGAAAGTAGGATCATATCGGGTCACTACTACAAAAATACTCATAAATGACACGCATTGCGTGTCGTAAAACGCACAGATGACACGCAAATGCATGTCAAGGAAGGCCCTATCATAAAGAAAGATGACATGGTTTTACGTGTCGTAAATTTACGACGCGCATTCACGACTCACGTTTACGACACACAATGTGTGTCCAGGAAGGACCTGTCATAAAGAAAGACCACACACATTTGGATTTCGTAACCTTATGACGCGTATTTACGACTCGCATTGCGTATCATTAAAGCCCTTATCATAAATGAAGATGACACGCATTTGTGTGTCATAAACTTCAATAACCATTTACAATACACATTTACAATACACATTTACGACACACATTTACGAATAATAAGGAAACAATAATCACATTTAAACAATTCATTTCATACTATAAATGTATTAACATTTAAACTGAATCAGATTCAATAATCTCATTATACATAAATATAATGTAGGGATGTTATTCGGGCCGTAACCGAACCAAACCGACCCGAACGCGAATAACCCAAGAACCGAATAAGGGTAATTGTATGAACCGAAAACCGAACCAAATAAGCAATACGGGGTCAGTTCGGTTTGGGTTTTATTCGGTTTGGTTCGGTTCTGGACCGAATATCCCAAATAACATGAATAAGATGATTAAGGACCTATTATAACCGAAAAGAACCGGATAAACTGTATTATCATTGTATAACCCGAATAACCCAAATAACATTTACAATGTGATTATAAATATTGTATTTTGTATGACTTTTGTAGCTTATGATTTCATAACAAACATTTTAAAGAAAAAAATTTGTTATTTAAAAATAATACAAAATATATATAATTGTTTCAAAGGTGCAAAAAGAGTTAGAATTTGTGAACAAAGAATATAAACGTGGATAACACGGATTAGCTATTCTAAAATGTAAAATCCAAACACCAAAATCTTAAGATGTAGTTATCAAGCAAGATATTAAACACTAAACATTAAACACTCAAAACACCCAAAAATCTATATATAAGTATATAAGTTAAACATTAAACATTCCACACCCAAAACACCAAAATCGTTGATTTTTTTTCCAGGTTACGTTGGTAATGATAGAAGACAAGGACCGAATTAGCCATTGATCAAGGGGAATAAAAATTGTGACTTTTCAAATTCGGTTCGGTCTTTTTGGCCCGAATAAACCCTTATTAGGGTAACCCATACCGAATAACCCAAAAACCGAATAAGCCTCATCTAGATACCCGAAAACCGAATCAAATTGCTTATTTGGGCCTAATTCGGTTCGGTTCGGGTTTTTGGGCCAAATTCTCATCCCTAATATAATGTATACAAATAATCTCTCTAAATTTAACCTCAAAAGTAGAATAAATAACTAAGGGAACATTACAAGGGATTAAGATACATGAATCAACTTGCACCAAATCAAGAAGAACCATAACATCATCCTCAAACATGGTCTGTGTGAAAACATGACTAGAATTGTCAACCATCATAAAAAACACAAATTATGAGAAAAAAATGACAAGAACACCTTATACTTACCAAGTGTTGTCTTGTGTATTGATGTTAAACCCCTTAATCACACATGAAACATAATGCTACCTGCATCCACCTGTTCTAGTATAAAGAATGGCAATGACTTGTAACTGGATCAAAACTAGCAAAACCAAAATGACATATATATATATATACCCTTAAAACATACATGAAACGTAAATAAAAATAAAAATAGATGGGTACATACCTGTGGTGGAGAAAAGTAAAGCACGGGATGCAACCGTCTTTTCCACACCTGATAATTGCTTAAAAATTGTTTTTCCTCATTTTCCTTGTTTACATATGCACTCTCACCTATCGGATGGAGGGAAAATTGGTCAATTAACATCCATCAATTAACGGTGTGAAAGTCAGACTAAAAGCATCACTAAATTGTGTTTTAGGCACTAAAAATTGAAATATTTGACCATATTTGTAAAAATAAATAAACATAAGGGACTAAAAATGCCAATTGGAAACCAGAGGGAAAAAGAGTAAATAAGCACGTTGAACTTGCATATAAGCAGAAGAAACAAAATCTTGAATAATGGAAACAGTTGTATAAGAAAGAAAGAAACAGCATATTCAAGTTAAAATAAGAAATAAAGTACAGAAAATGAATGATGCACTAAATAAGGACAAATATTATTTACACAAAAGGATTTCACAACTCACCCTTCAGCACCAAAAAAGAAATTAAAAATGGTATTTAAGACGTTTAATTAGAATAAAGTAGATTCAATTAAGGTGATCATCTGCCAAAAAGAAGTACGACTTGAGACACAAGACAGCGTTATGGGAATATCATAAAATCTTGAAGACCAAATTAGATGCTTTGAAGCTTTACAGCAATGACATGCATATGTCGATTAAGTTAATCATCATATGTTTAGTTTTTTCATTTCCAATAACACAACTGCTAAAGTTACAAAGCAAGAGTTAAAGCAGCACGTACGCTTGTTAATTTTGCAGAAATTTATGTCATTTCTCTAACTTCTTTATATATATCAGGCTTCTTGCAATCATCACAGTGAGATATGCAAAGATTAGTGAGATGAGAAAACAATTTGTTACAGCCATGGGAGATCTCTATGAAATCGCAGGTTGGGTTTTAGGTTAGAGGAAGAAACTATGAGTTTGCACTTTGTAGGCTTATCTACCTAAATTAAATTGTTGAAATCATCAACAGCCTGCAAGTGTGCAACTAACATGAGAAATTTGAGAGAAATGTTATATTTGAAAGTAGATAACAAGTAAGAAACCAAAACTTTCCTCATAACCCATTACAAAACAAATCAATTGAATGGTATTTTGGTCGTTTATCATAATTTATGTTCGTATTTCTTTGATAACTGAAATATAATGTAAATACAACTAAAAATTCATGAGATTGATCCTAATTCCTAAACACCAATCATGCCAACATGACTTAGATAAATTGACAAACTTTAAATGAGTCAATGACTCAAAATAACAAAACACTCTTCAACTTTCCACCCTTTTGAGTTGCAAATTCATTGCATCTTATGTCTCTAATTTCCACCAAAGCTTATTGGAGTTATCTTATCTAACAAGTGGGTTTTGTGAACATTTTCCTACATAATTCTTGACTTACTTAGTAAATCTACCACTTTCTTGATTTTAAGAAAATCAGCAAATAAGTTCTCAATATTGTGATATTGCTCTAAGCCAAATAAGCTAAATATTTAAGTTCTTTTGTACACGAATTTATCCAATAACTTGGATGTCTATGTTGATATTTTTAGTATACATCAAATGAATTTATAAAACCTGAGGCCAATGCAAAAAGAATATTGTTCATTTACTTTTGCTTGGATCAATCTATTTTAGAGAAGGAGAAAGGAATCTGAAGCTCAACATCGATGTGATCACCTCCTAGCTCCATTGCTAAACGCAGAGCATCCAATCGACTCTCTTCATCCCCATTGTATTGACCACGTTCCCATGTTGGTCTAGAAAATAACACAAAATCAGAAACCTATTGAGGTGGATAAACTGTAAGAAGATCATTTAATATGCACAACATTTATCAGGAAGCCAAAAGTAGATGCCGGTTGAATCCTTTTATGTTTTACATACAATTCAGGGGAGTAAAATGAAACTGAAATGGTAGCATTTGTATTCTAAGAGTGGCATATGTAGAAATAGCACCTATAAGTGAAAAGCGTTAGAAGAGGACTAAGATTGACTAGGGTTTGGATAGCCTCCCGAGCGTTAAACCCTTTCAAGCTATCCAATCGGATTTTAACGAGGTCAGCACCATAAGATTTCACCAAATTCATTTGAATCAACATCTGATCCACCGTATCCGCCATTATCGGTGCACAAATTACGGTTGAATTCCTCCTAATCCCTTCGTTTCTACCCATCTTCTCGATAGCAGGCGTTACCTGACAAAAAAATGTCAATGAAACTTAAATCCCTAAACTTGAATAAACAAAAGAATACATCGTGTCTTGGGAGAATGCAGTAGAATCAACTCATAATTAGTCAAGCCCAATTTCCAAATCCTCATTTAAATCATTCCCCTCGAAGCACTTTCAACATAGAAATGCATAAAGAGATAAAGATAGGTTGGATGAAGACAGAAGCGTTAGAGGCGCTGAAGGTGGGTGAAGACGAAGACCCTACGACTTCTTTCTTGCTAATTGGAAGAGGCGGGAGGTTTTAATTTTTCAGATAGAATAGGCGGGGATTTAATTTTTGGGGATTTCATTTCCCCCTTTAAAACGTGTGTTTCATTAAAAAAATATAAAGCGACACACTTACATGACACACATTTTATGATACGCCCTCCGTATTTTTTTTGACACTAATTTAAGGGCACGAACAAATGCGTGTCCTCTATCGTTCAAATTTTGCAAAACTGACATTATTTTTAAAAACGCAAAAAATGCGTATCGTAAATCGGTGCGTGTCATTGTTTTCATGTCATTAAAGGGTTGTTTTCTAGCAGTGGGTTCTCCTCCCTCGTACTTCCTTAAGTAAAAAACGTGGAAGGTATTATGAATACCTTCCCGTTCATGTGGTAAATCAAGCTTGTAAGCTTGTTTCCTATCTTCTGAAATACTTTAAATGGTCCAATGAAACGAGGACTCATTTTCCTACGTTTTCCAAATCGAATAATTCCCTTCGATGGAGATACTTTAAGTAGCACTCGATCGCCGACCTCAAACGTTACACGTCGTCGCTCTTATCTGCATAGATCTTCTGACGACTTTGAGCAGGTAGCATTCTTTCTCGGATGATTTTCACTTTATCATCGATCCATTGAACCATCTCAGTACCCGCAAATAGTTTATCTCCTGCTTCTAACTAACAAGATGGTGTACGACACTTTCTTCTGTATAATACTTCGTAAGGAGGCATCTTGATACTTGAGTGATAACTACTGTTGTGGGTGAATTCTGCCAATGGTAGGTGATCATACCAACTACCAGTGAACTCTAAAGCAGATGCCCGTAACATATCCTCCAATGGTTGTGTTGGGGCTATATTGTGTTGTGTCAATTTTGTATTGTATTATTATAGTCAATTAGTAACGGGTTGGGCTTATCCACCCGATTTATTTATTGTTCTAGGGTTAGGGTATTTATAGTGCATGCATGCACCGTGTTTTTTTAAGAATATTGTAACCCTACTCTTCCTTTACAATAGCATTTCTTTATCGAGCTCTTGTAAGGCAGGGCTTTTAATCATTCGGCACAACTTTGATCTTCATTCTTGGTGTTTGATTTCTCTACCGGTTTGAATATAATCGATCTTATAAGTTTTATTCCTATCAATTGGTATCAGAGCAGGATACTGTGTAATCTATACACATCTCTTCTGTTAAAGAGCTATTAGGGTTTCCGCTTTTATGGGATCTATTCTCTACCGTCTTCATCATTTTTTAACGACTGTTGATGTTGAATCTAGATCTTGATTCTACCCCAAACTCGATTTTAGTTTACACATCTGGTTCATTACAGGTTTTTATTGAATCAAAATCATGCATTCAGAAGATTCTCATTCTCTTTCATTCAACTTATCCCGCAGTATTTGTTCTACAACAAGGATCCCGATTCTTTTTCCACATGAATATGAGGTGTGGGCGCTACACTTCGAGGATTACGTTCAAGGACTTGAAGATCATGGTTACTTGATATGGGAAGCAATGACTGTTTAGACGTTTGAACATACTGGTACAAGAATAACAAACTTCTTCTCGAAGTTAAAGATTTCCCATAGGACGAAAAAGACAAGCTAATCAGCAATGTAAAGGCGATGAGGATAATCAGATTCGCTATGCCTCCAGACACCTTTCGTCTGGTGAGTTCCTGTGAGATAGTAAAAGACATTTGGGACAGTCTAAAAGAACTCTATTCTAGTGATGCTGATCTTGAGCATTCCATTCAGACACTGCTTTTCTCGGAGTTTAGAGCCTTTGTCGAGAAGCCTGTGGAGATTCTCGATCAACGTTCAACCGGTACAATCATCTTTTAAGCAGGATGGTGAAAAACAAGATTGGACGCAAACTGGTTGAACAAAAGGTGACATTTATGAACGATTTGAAGCCAGAATAGAAAGCTGTTGTGTCAATGGTTAAAGCGCATGTGCATTTTAAGTCCTACTCTTTAGCAAAGCTTGTGGGAATTCTTAGGTCTCACGAGGACGAAGTTACAAAAGAAGCGAAGATTGTTTCTACGATGGGTTCTTTGGCATTAGTCGCAAAGAACATGCAGGTTGTAGAAGAGGAAGGTTCGGAGACGGACCTCTCAGATTGTGAACTCTCAAAGGAGGAATATGCATTGATGGTGTCAAATCCTAGGAAGTTCGCCAAAAAGAACTTTGCACGCAACAAAAACCGAAACTGGCAAGGAAGTTACAGTTCTGAGAAAACAAAGGGTGAGAGTGACAACAACTTTCAAAAGGAAGAAGTAAAGAAAGATAAAAAGCTGGTGGGAGATTCTGGATATGACTGTAACTATTGTCATGGAAAGAATCATTTGGCAAAAGAGTGTATGTTGAAAAGGCTCAATGAGAAGAAGGATGAAGGAAATGAGAAAGACGAAGCCTACTATCTTCGGAAGATAGTGGAGCTCAAGAAAAGGAAGAATGTTGACAACGCTAAACCTGCATTGATTGTGCAGGAGAATGACGAGGAGTTTGGAAGAGTTGAAGTTTGTTCAACTGACTTGGAGGATGACGAGGTTCACAGACCAACACATGGCAAGTGCTTCGTTGCGAAAGTTGGTGCTTTGGAGTACAAGGGAAAATGCCTCATGGTAAACAATGATGTTTCGGAGAAAAGGGGAGATGCTTCTGACAGTTGCTTCGCTGCGAAATCTGTCACAGAGCAGATCAGCGAATGTGAGAAGATGATAAGCAAGGTAAGTTCTATTGTCGATTTTTTAAATATTCCTATCTCTAGGTATGAAAATTAGTTAAAAGACTTAAAATTCACAGTTTCTAGTTTAAGCGATAGTTTAAAGAGAACCCGTTTAAGTAATACTAACTTAACTGATCAAATCAGCAGGGTAACATAAAAAGCGAGGAAAGGCATATGTGGATTAAGAAGTTAGAGTCGAAGTTATCTTGGTCTAGGGATGATTTAATTTATTCGCAAAGAGACAGCTTAGGGCTTTTGAAACAACGAAATATTTTCTGTTTGATTACTAAACGTTTTTATTCTAATATCACTTAGCTGCATATCGATTGTGAAATTGGGAAGAAAATCCATAAAATGATTTTGCCCTTTCTAGTAATGAAAGAGGACGAAATCGATGCAGATTGTTTCAAATGCGAATCCATCGTATCATCTGACGAAGTCTCTGATGCTTATAAAATCGGACTAGAAAAAATTGAATCTTATATACAGTCCTAAGAGCATAAGAACATGCTAAAACAGATTTTGAGCGAAAAAGATAAAGAGCAAATTAATTCTGATACTTTACAGAAATTTGACTCTTTATGCACTAATTTGAGTTCAGATAATACACTTGACGTTGAAAATGTATCGGAATTTGATGATGATAGTGACATGAGTGAGATCTCTTTGGAGGATGAGGTTGATTGCTCGGAATTTGTTAAAAGTGAAGCTAAACCTACGAAAAATTTAATTTCTAAAAATGCGGTTGAGTACGTTCTCAGTTATGAAAATGGTTCAAAAATTCTAAAAGAAAAGACAATTGTTTTCCCAAAGGTTCAAACTGTTCCGAACCAGGTCTTTGCAACTTCAGAACTTAACAAAAATCAGACCAAAGAACTGTCGTCCCTTGTAGAAGAAGATAATGCTAAGGGGTGCGATTAATTTTTCTGGTCTGCCCCTATTGACAATGCAGGTGAAACCAAAGGTCTTTCAGAAATGACCTCTTGGAAGACGAAGGGAAGATACGTGGCAGAACCTTTAAACAAGGTCAATTCTTGCTATGAAATAGGAAGTCCGAGTGGAACCAAAAATGTTCCAAGTGATATGTCATCTGAAAAATCCGTAATCCCTGTTAGAAAGCCAAAACCTAGGGTTAATCTTCATAAGTCTGCTGAGCAATTCGCTACTTAGAAACATCAAAGAAATGATAGATATAATAAAAATCTAAAAGAAAGAAAGCATTTCTGGCAATCCAAAAATCCTAACTTTGTTCATCAAGAAAAATCAGTAAATTTGAGTGCGAATGCATCTTCAAATCTGAATCCTAAAAGTGTTTCAAAAACTTGGTCATCTTCTTCTCCGATTTCAAAATCAAAAGTTTCTCAAAAACCCCAGTTTTCAAAACAAGCAAAATCTTTTGAGAAAACAAAACCTAATGTTTCACAATCTGCCAAAATATCGAAAGATACAAAGGGCAAAGGAAAGATTGGTTCGGAGTCAAAAATTGATTCCAAAAGTCAGAGTCAAACATGAAAAGGGAAAAGATGGTTGAGAAAAGGATTTTCAAGCAACGAATTAAAGATAATAAAAGCAAAACGTCTTTTCAAAAGAATCCTAAAGATGAAAGGATCGTTGTTTTTAAAATCACAAAGAAAGATAATTCCACTCTGATTAAACGATCTTGCTTGGTTGATGAAGCAATAACATTTCCCGTGTCTGTGAAATCCTCACGTGGACCCAAAAAAATTTGGGTTCCTAAATATCTTTGATTTTTGTAGGTGATGCGTGACGAGCAGTTTGACTCCGAATGGTACATTGATAGTTGCTGCTCGCGTCACATGATAGGAAGGAAGGAAGAATTGAGAGATTTCAGACCACTGAAGGATGGAGGGAGAGTCATATACGGAAATAACTCTCTTGGGGAAATTAAAGGCTATGAAATGATTACGAATGGAGAATTCTCTATTCGAAAGGTAGCCTATGTGGAAGGCCTACCACACAACCTAATAAGTGTATCACAATCGGTTGTAGGTACAGGTTTGAAAATGTCATTCGACGATGACGGGTCTGAGATAATTAAGAAGAAATCCAAAACAATGGTGTAGAAGTCCAAATGCAAAGGCGAGATGTATCCACCTAATCTGAATCCCATTAAAGGAAAGCTATCCATATGCCTTCTTCTGAAAGCATCTTCGGATGATAGTTGCCTTTGGCACCGAAGGCTCTCACATCTCAACTTCAAAGACATCAATAAACTCGTACTTGGTGATCATGTGTGAGGGCTACCACTGCTGAAGTTTGAGAAGGATCATCTCTGTGTGGCCTGCGAACTTGGGAAACAAAGCAAGAAAATCCATCCAACAATCATAAACACCAAAGTGATCGAGCCACTTGAGCTTTTACATGTTGAGCTCTATGGTCCATCTGTCATCGAGAGCATCAGTGGTAACAAGTACATTTTACTTATTGTTGACGATTTTTCCAGATTAACGTGTGTGTATTTTCTTAAGCAGAAATCAAAAGCCACTCCTAGGCTCAAGGACTTTTTAAAGCAGATCGAGCTTCAACTGCAAAAGCTGGTTCGTAACATTCGCAGTGACAATGGTTTAGAGTTCAAAAATCAAGCGTTTGAAGAGTTCCTGACTGAAAAAGGAGTAGCTCACAACTTTTCAGATCCTTACACTCCTCAACAGAACAGGGTCGTTGAAAGACGAAACTGGTCTCTGTGCGAAGCTGCGAGAACTATGCTATCATTTGCGAATCTGCCACTTTACTTCTGGGCTGATGCTATTGGAACAGCCTGCTTTACACAAAACAGATCTCTTCCCAATAAGCGATTTTCTGTTACTCCCTATGAGATTTTAAATAATCAAAAACCTAATGTCAAGTTCTTTCATGTATTTGGTTCCAGGTGCTCCCTATGAGATTTTCTGCCACTTTACTTCTGGGTCGATCCAAACTATCCTCCACTAACCAAATGGACCAGGGATCGTCCCAAAACACAAGTAATCGGAGAAGCCTCTGCAGGAGTTCTTACGAGAGCACAACATAAGGTGAATCGGACTGCATTATTCTCCAAAATGGAATTTTGCATGTTCAATTCGTTTATCTCCAAGATTAAGCCCAAAAACGTTAAGATTGCTCTTGATCACTCTGATTGGGTGCAAGAAATGCAGGGGGAGCTCAAAGAGTTTGAACGAAACAAGGTTTGGAGGCTATGCTTCCGTCGTTGGTCTTAAATGGGTGTTCAGAAATAAGGTTAACAAAGAGGGCAATGTAATTCGAAATAAGGCGCGGTTTGTCGTAAAAGGGTATTGTCAAGAAGAAGGGATTGACTACGATGAAACTTTCGCACCAGTAGCAAGGCTGGAGTCAGTTCGCATCTTCCTGGCATATGCAGCACATAAGAACTTTGAAGTCTCTCAAATGGACGTTAAATGTGCCTTTCTGAATGGGGAATTAGATGAAACAGTGTATGTGGAGCAACCACCTGGATTTGTAAACGAAAAATATCCGAACCACTGTTACATTCTTGACAAAGCAGTCTATGGTCTAAAGCAAGCTCTACGAGCCTTGTATGAAACTCTCACTAGATTTTTAAAACAGTCTAAATTAAACAAGGCTCGATCGACCCAACCTTCTTTCGCAAGAATGATGGTAACCATTTGATGATCGTCCAAATCTATGTTGATGACATCATTTTCAGATCTAATAGTCCTAGATTAACAGAAGAGTTCCGAAAGTTGATGGAAACTAAGTTTGAGATGAGGTCAATGGGTCCGATTAACTTTTTCCTAGGTTTGAATATAAGACAGATTCAGGAAGGAATCTTTATCAACCAGGAGGCTTATATGAAGACCTTACTTGCGAAGTTTAGAATGGTGGGAGATTTGAAGGTGAAGGTTCCAATGACATTCATAACTAAGCTAACACCATCTTTGGACAAACCGGCTGCAGATATGACACTCTATCGTCAAATGATAGGGTCATTGATGTATTTAACTGCTAGTCGTCCATCCATTATGTTCTCTATTTGCTATTGTGCTTGGTTTCAAGCGAATCCTCACGAACCCCACATGACCGCTGTGAAGAACATCTTCAGGTATCTAAAACGAACATCCTCGCTCATGTTGGAACAAAGTTCTAATAGGATCGATAGATTCTAAGTAGGTAAACAATTAGAGACGCAATTAAGCACACAGGAATGGCTTTAAAGATGTCGTATGATTAAACTTTAACACCTGAGAAGAGCTTGATTAAGAACTTCGACTGTAGAGGTGTTTAGGGTTACAAAACAATAATAATGATAAACAAGAACGTATCTAATGCATACATGCATGCACTAATTATAGTTTAACCCTACTAGATAATCACGGATGGACAGGCCCAATCCGGATATACAAAATAAGCCCATGACGCAACATACAATACCCAAAAATCTCCCCCTTTGCGTCAATGGAGCCGAAAGCTCACTTCGGTTGAGCTGCAGAAGACTTCTTGACTGTCTTGAACACCTTCGGTATGATGGCCAAAAGAGTATGACGAAATGTGATATACCACTGAAGCAGGTCCGTGAAGTTCTTCTTGTCTGCCTTAGAGTTCTGCTTACACCGATGGATGATACTGATAATGTGCTCTAAGCAGTATGTTGAGAACAGATGTTTGTCAACAAGAGCGAACAGAAAACAATTGGCTTCGCCTCTTGTGAACATCACAGTAACATGTGTAGAATGAATCTGGCCCATCCTCATTTTATTCACATCTCCTGGTTTTGCTGTTGGCTTTACAGTCAGTTTCTTATTCATCACTTTTGCTATCTCCTGATCCATTGCAGCTACTTCATGGATATAAGACGCCAACATCCTCTTTAAATGATCCAGGATCGGCTCATATTCTTTCGGATTGGTGAGCAAAATGTTAAACAGCAGGATCCAATCATGAGGATTCAAATTTGGAAGATCTGCCAGGGAAATAACCGAAACCGAGTTTGTTGATCCTCGAGTGATTTTGAAAGTAACATTTATGAATTTCCTGGCAGTCGAAGGTTTCTGTACCATGACAGTAACAATTTTCTGTGCACTCCATGTCAAGTACTGAGGCTGACCGAACTTCAGATAAAAGTCGATTAGTTCACGATCAACTTTAGGATGAGGGAAAGGAACTTCAACAGTCGAATCAAAACAATGAAATGTAAATGCCTTTCGTGTTATAGGCATATCGAACTGTGAATCCTTTGAATTTTCACAATCAAATGAAGCGACAGGTACCAGCCAGTAGACGCTTGGGAACTCTATTGCCTCCTTGATGAGTGTTTCTCTTGTCCAGAGAGGAAACAAGGCCTTTTTGCAGTTTAAGGCATCTTGTTCATCCTTGTTCCTCCTTTCCCTTTCTTCAGCTTCCTTCGCAACCCGAAGGGTTTCATCCAATTCTCTGTCCCTTTTCTTTCTTTTAGGAGCCTCAGCAATTGTCTCTTCTGCTTCATCACTGTCATCATCAATTCCCTTCTTCTTATCTTTGTTCCCAGAGCCCGAAGCTTCATTACCCTTCGGTTCGGTTTTAACTGTGACCTTCGGTTGAGTAAAGTGAGCACCTTCTCCCCCTTGTTTTGGAGGAACGAATCTCTCCGAAACACCTTTCATTTCATGCAAGAGAGCAAGGGCAGGAATAAGCTTTGAAGTTAAATGATTCCTAATGGTCAGAGTTAGGATAGGATCATGAGCACCAAGAAGATTAGTAAGCATATTCTTGACATCCCCAGCACAACTCCTGAATACTGCCCGCTCAGTCTTCAACAGAGAGATTTCCTTTTCAGCTTGAGCCAACTGCACTTTCTGAACTTCAATAGTCGAGGCTTGGCGTGCAAGATCTTCCTTCAAGGCACTCTCCTTTGCTAAATCAGCTTGGAGTGTTGAAAGATGAGAAGTCACGGAACTAAGCAGAGAAGTATTCTCAGTTTGAATAGACGAACGAACAGCCTCAAACTTAGTTTGCTCCTCTGGAAGTGATTTGGATAAGGAATCCACTGAAGCGTTCACTTTGGCTGCATTTGCATCAGCATGGCCTTTGAGTGCTTCAAGAAATATCTGAGTACTGTGAACAAGTTCTGTAACCTCAGTAGTGGCCTTCTTGTAAGAAGAAGTGGAATCCTGAACAGCCTTCGTGGATTTGTCAACAGCCCCAGTATATTGCTCAAAAGCGGTATCCATAAAAGCTTTGAGCACAACATCATTGTATGACTTGTTGGCAGCAAGCAATTGATCGAGCTTATCATCAATACTCAGTAGTTGTTGGCGAGTGACAGGAGCCTCTACATCATCGTCGGTAGGAAGCCGATAGGGACTGTAGTAAGTTGAGTCAAACTCTACATTATCACCACCGAGAGTGGCACAAGAATCGGTTGAAGGTGAAGGTGAAAGAGGTTTAGAAGTAACAGGAGGTTCGGTTTCAGTATTCGCCCCCGTATCAGATACGTTGACGTTTACTGTCGGTTGGGTTGAAGTGGTGGTAGTTGCTTGGGAAATGATAGGAGGTGGTAAAGGAGTTGTAGAAATTGGGATTGTACAAACAGGTGGTGGTGGTGGAATAAAAGTTGTTGTTTGAGATGTGGTAGGTGGTGGAATAGGAGCAACCGAAATTGGAACAGTTGTTTTCGGTGGAGATGGAGGAGGTGTTGGAATCTGATCATTAAGAGGTTCGGTTGGAGTTGGTGATCGAGGAGGTGTGTTATCTCTCGGTGATTCATGATGCTGAATTTCCTCTTCTTCATCCTCCTCATCGTTGTCTGAGCTCGAAGGGGAAGGACTCTTGGGTTTCTTCGCCATTTTTTGTTAACTTCCTTGGCTTAGAAGAATCACCATTTGCAGACTTTCGCTTCCTAGACTTGGCAGGCTTAGACGAATCAGCCTCGGTTGTCCCTTGCTTGGTAGTAGCCCTTTTCCCTCGGTTTGCAGGCTTCTCCACAGCATCCAAAGCAGCTTGTTGTTCAGGAGATAGAACTCTCGGTCCTTTGGGAGGAAGCTTGCGCTAATCAGCCATGACCTTACTTTCGGCTGAGACACACATGCACATCGTCTCAGGTATGGAGCCATTGTGAAGGAACTTTGTGGGATCAGAAAAGATAATTTTCTTGGTGTGAAACGTAGCCACAGACGAGACCAGGGCATCCTTCATTACCGGAATCTGCAAAGAATCAATTGCCCTTCGCGTGATAAGGGTCCAGAAGCGACCACACGACATTTCAGAATGTCTCGTTGAAGTATTGAGACTTTGCACCACCTGTGACCAGATAATCGACCCATAGTCGAGATTTATCCTATTGTAAATACCATATAGAATGGTCAGAAAACCCTTACTGGTACCATCAGACCCAACACTCCTCTCCGCTAAACCGTTGTTGATAAGAGTTAGCAACCCATTCCATTGTGGCGGTAAGCATGACTTCTTAACCTTCGTAATCGTGGTAAGCACATTAGTGTAACCCATCTCGTAGAGCATCGAGAATAGTTGAGTAGTGGAGATGAAGTCAGGTGAGATCACACATGAATCCACAGCAAGCTGTAACAGAGAACAAAATCTCCCTTTTGAAATCGAAGCCTTGTGAGAGAAGATTTGGAAGTATATCCTCTCCTTGTTCTTGTCATATGAAGCAGTAGTGTAGACTTGCGATAGGAGTGACATTGGGACGGATTCCACCTGTGTTAGGGAGAGAACTAGAGGTGAATACTTCAAGCCTTCAACCACTTGTAGCATGTATGAATCGTACAGAAAAGGGTTGAGTTGAATGATCAGGTTCTGGTTTGGCTTGATCGAGAGCAATGAGGACGAAGCAGTTTGATCGTGAACAGATGAGGAAGTCGCCATTGTTGAGTTAAGAAAGAAGATGAACAGTTTCACATCGCCTTGTATTTTGAGAAAATTTGTTGCTGATAAAAGACAAATAAGATTAGAAACCCTTTATATACCGTTGCCAGGAGAGAGAAATAATCTTCATGATAATGACGCGGTCACTGAAACGTCGCCTGAAAAAGCGCGATGTGACAGGTTGGTTTCTCCTAGGTATACGTCAGCACGCGTGGGATTACGAATCGTTCAAATTCACGCGCTCAAAATCTTATCCACAGTTCGTCGTTTGAAATTCATCATCGCTCCAAAAATTAGGATAACCATTGTTGCTTAGTCAGAATGTTGGAAAATCACATAGAATTTTCGTGCAATAGTGTGACAAAAGATAAAGAAATAAAGCAAAATGTGTATAGGATGTGAGTGATGTGTATTTGAAGACATGAATTAGATGATTTCGGGCAAGAATCGCTTCATTCAAAGTCAAGAGAGACTTGAAGTGCTTGCTTGGTTTCCCGAGTAAATACGATCAAGTGCTTGTAAAGAAACACCGAAAGGCTTCTTTTAGTTAATATGCTAAGGGTGGCTTAGTTTCAACCAAACGTCGATTCTTAACATAAGACCAAACGTTGGAAGAAGTACTCGTGAGACCGATGTGGTCTGTTGAACAAGTAGGTTGGATATAATTTATAGTGACTAAAGATATTATAAAAACCTCAAAAAAAAATAAACTGGATCTTTTTGGGTAGAAGTGCCTTGGTGTTAGACAATTTCATAAAAGACCACTCAAAAAATAAAATGAAATTTCATTACGTAACCAGTAAGATCTTGAATATAATGATTTCACCGTCAATTCGTTGTTGGTGTTGGATTGTGGGTTTCACTCAGCACGTGGTGTACGTATCTAAGATCACAAACACAGATGTTATGCAACCATAAACCTCAGTGGTAAAGACCGAGAGTCTCAAGGGTTACAGTGGTGAACCGAAAGTTGATGGAGAATGTAAGGAGGGTGGTTAAGGAACCGAAAGTACCTCTGCTATATAAACATGACAAAGCAGAAAACTCTTAACTCATTTGAGAAGAGTAAGGTAGCTCTGGACTTGAGTTGATTTTAACAGCCTGATTGGGAAGAAACGATAGGTATAGATCGAATCATTAAGGCCTTGCTCTTAGTCGTAGAGGCTTCGGTCGACATGCAGCAGCATGCTTCTAGGGACTCTTAACTAGTTCAGATGAAAAGAATCGTACTTGCCTTAGCTCCAAATTATGTTGCACTGAAGTACATGAGACCTAATTAAAAGAACAAACAAACAAACACACCACACAAACAAAACAAACAAACAAACCAAACAAAACAAAAAAACGTTTAGAAAAATATTTTTGGAGTTTTGAGATTTTCTGAAAAATAATAAAAACAGAAAAAGAAAATATTTTTAGATTTTTGAAGTTTTCTAAAAAATAATAAAAACCGAAAAATAAAAAGAATAAATTAACACAAAACACTCTTAAAAAAATTAAAATAGAATAAGAAAATAGACTTAAAAGAATATACAAAATGTACAACCGAAACCAAATCTTAAAAGAATGAAACGAAATAAGCCGAGCGTTCGGTTCATTTTGGTTCCTTAAAATTCCGGAGCCGAAATAGACCGAGCGTTCGGTTCATTTCGGTTCCCGAAAAATCCGGAACCGAAATAGACCGAGCGTTCGCTCTATTTCACTTGTCTAATTTTTTTTAGAGAGAGATTTGAGGATTCGGTACCGACTCTGCTTTCATCATTCCCAAACCTTGTAAAATTTTATTGAAGCTTGCTTCTGGTAAGGCTTTAGTGAATATGTCAGCTAATTGATCAGAGGACCGAACGAAATGTACTTCCACGTTCCCGTCTTCTACATGGTCCTTTATGAAATGATATCTAAGTGCAATATGCTTAGTCTTTAAGTGTTGCACTGGATTGTGACATATTCTTATCGCACTTTCTGAGTCACAATAGAGAGGAATCTTCTTCATACTTAGCCCATAGTCTCTTAGTTGGCTTTGTATCCATATTACTTGAGAGGTACAGGATGCTGCAGCTATATACTCAGCTTCGGCTGTTGAAAGTGACACACATGTTTGCTTCTTGGACTGCCAGCTAACAAGTTTACCGTCAAGGAATTGGCATCCACCAGTTGTGCTCTTTTGGTCCAGACCACATCCTCCAAGATCGCCGTCAGAAAAGGCTTGAACAAAAAATCCAGATCTAGCAGGGTACCAGAGACCGAGAGACAAGGTTAGCTTCAGGTAACGGAAAATATTTTTCACTGCCACCATGTGAGGTTCTCTTGGATTTGCTTGAAACCTGGCACAATAACAAACATAAAACATAATGTCCGATCTACTAGCTGTTAGATACATAAGGGACCCTATCATTTGACGATATAGTGTTATGTCAACAGCAGGTTTTTCCAGAGATGGTGTTAACTTAGTGCCAAATGCCATAGGAACCTTCACTTTCGAATCTCTCGTCATACCAAATTTTGCCAGTAAGTTCTTCGTGTAGGCCTCCTGGTTGATAAAAATACCTTCTGGTCCCTGTCTTATATTCAAACCAAGGAAAAAATTAATCGGACCCATTGCGCTCATTTCAAATTTAGTCTCCGTCAACTTCCTGAATTCAGCCGTTAAGCTAGGATTCGTGGAGCCGAAGATGATGTCATCAACATAAATCTGAACTATCATTAGATGTTCGCCTTCTTTCTTTCGGAAGAAGGTTGGGTCAACCGAACCTTGCTTGAATTTTGACATTTTAAGAAAGCGAGTTAAAGTTTCATACCAGGCCCTCGGTGCTTGCTTTAGACCATATACAACTTTATCTAACACATAGCAATGATCAGGGTATTTCTCGTTCACGAACCCCGGTGGTTGCTCAACATACACCGTTTCTTCTAGTTCTCCATTCAAGAAAGCGCATTTTACATCCATTTGGAAAACTTCGAAGTTTTTATGAGCAACATATGTTAGAAAAATTCTAACTGATTCCAACCTTGCTACAAGAGCGAAGGTTTCCTCATAATCTATCCCTTCCTCTTGGCAATATCCTTTCACCACCAACCGAGCCTTGTTGCGAATGACGTTCCCCTCTTTGTCCAATTTATTCCTGAAGACCCATTTTAAGCCGACCACTGAAGCATCCTTTGGAGTGGGAATCAACCTCCAAACTCGATTACGTTCAAACTCATGGAGTTCATCTTGCATAGCTTGTACCCAATCATCGTGATCAAGTGCAACATTAACCGTCTTCGGTTCGACTTTGGATATAAACGAATTAAACATACAAAATTCAACCATAGAGAATAATGCAGTTTGTTTCGCTTTCAATTGAGAACGTGTTAGAACTTTCTTAGATGATTCACCAATTCTTTGTGCTTTTGGATGGTCCTTAGTCCATTTCGTTAGAGGAGGGTAATTAAGGTGATAAGCTGGATCCAACTCTGCGTTTACTTCTTCTTCAAGTTCTGATTGATCACCTTCGTCAGTTGTGTTCTCTTTCTCCCCCTCAAATGGCGAAGTGTAAGCCTTATCAGGTTCAGAGTTTTCATCCTCTGTGGGAGTTGGATTCTCCTCCTCGATTGGACGATCATTAGGTGGGGTTGGAGTTGAATTCTCCCCCTCGACTGGACCTTTACGGGTTGGGAATGGAGTTGGATTCTCCCCCTCGAAAGACATTTCGGTTGTCTTTGGTGCAGATGAACCCTCCCCCTTGAACGTTGAGCTGTTGTTTGGAGGGTCAGTAGAGGGTTTACCACCAGTCGGTTTATGAGGTTCATTTTCCATTTCTTTTGCAGCTTCATCTATGATCTTTTTGAGATTGTCGATTTTGTTGTCTGCTGCTTTCGCCTCTGAATGTGCCGCCTTCTCTGGTTCATCAAATAGCCTTATGTATTCTTCAAACAGGTTGGATATTGGAACCGAGACTTGTCCTGATTCAGGAAATATTTCCCCCAAGGCACTTTCGCTTCTTTGAACTTTCTTCATATAGTTATCATCAAAGGTTACATAGTATGTCTCTTCAATACGTTTGGAACGTTTGTTCAAAACTCTGTATGCCTTTGAAGAGAGTGAATAACCAAGAAAAATTCCCTCATCAGCTTTGACGTCAAACTTGTTTCGGTTCTCTTTGGAATTAAAGATGAAACACCTTGAACCGAACACGTGGAAAAATTTGACGTTGGGCTTTCGATTGTTCAGAATCTCATATGGAGTGATTGAGAATCGTTTGTTGAGCAAGGATCGGTTCTGAGTATAACACGTTGTGGCTACTGCATCAGCCCATAAGTATAGCGGAAGAGAAGCGAATCTTAGCATGGTTCTGGCTGCCTCACATAAAGAACGATTTCGTCTTTCAACAATCCCATTCTGTTGTGGTGTATAAGGGGCCGAAAAGTTGTGAGATATCCCCTTGTCAGCCAGAAAATCCTCAAAATCTTTATTCTTGAATTCCAGCCCATTGTCGCTTCTAATGTTTCTCACCATCTTTCGCAACTACACTTCCACTTGTTTGATGAACGTCTTCAACTTGGGAGTCGCATCTGATTTCTGTTTAAGAAAGAAAACCCAGGTGAAGCGTGAAAAATCATCTACTATGACAAGAATGAACTTACTACCACCGAAGCTTTCGATAGCCGGAGGTCCACATAAGTCAATGTGCAGAAGTTCAAGAGCTTCAACAATCCTTGTATTGATACGTGTAGGATGGCTCTTTCTGCTTTGTTTGCCTATTTCACACGCTGCACACAGATGTTCCTTATCAAACTTGAGAAGGGGAAGGCCTCGAACGTGATCACCAAGCACAAACTTATTAATGTCTTTGAAGTTCAGGTGGGATAGGCGTCGATGCCACAGCCATCTTTCATCAGTGATCGCCTTTGATAGCAGGCATATTGCTGGTTTTCCTCGAATTGGGTTGAGATTTAAAGGATACATCTCTCCCTTGCGTTCAGACTTCAACAGAACCTTTTTATATTGCTTCTCAATTATTTCTGAGCCCTCATCATCAAATGAAACCTTCAAACCTGTTCCCACAACTACTTGTGATACACTGATGAGGTTATGCTGCAACCCTTCCACATATGCTACTTTTCGAATCGAGAAGTCTCCGTTGGTTATCATACCATATCCTTTGATTATGCCATGCGATTTATTACCATACTGTTGGATTAATGTCTAAGTCCATAACTATAATTGGTAAGACTTGACCCGACCCGGCATGGTCCATTTGGGTTGCATGGCATCATGCATTTGGATAGACTATAATGAGAGAAATAACACTTAAGGTTGGTTAATATATTATAAGTTCTAATATATTAATAAGGTTATTTAATTAGTATTGATCAAGAATTAATTTGGAATTAATTAAGTGATCAAAAGGAGACTAATTAAATATATGGGATGATTGTGTAAATCATTCATTCTTATATATGTGGGCTTGTGATCCAAGATTCCTTATGTTGGACTAAGTCCATGGGGTGACCCATGGATACTCCATGGAGGTTAAAATCAATGGAGCATAAGGAATGGGTAAAGTTATGAGTTACATGGTGTAACCCTAATAGCCACCATATAAAAGAATCCCATGGCTCAAGAAATCATGCACTAATGTGTGAGTGTGAGGGCTAGACGATTTCAAGGAGTGTTCAAGTTTCTCTCAAGTTATTCCAAGTGTATTTGGTGTTGTGTGAACCATTTGAGGTGTCACACTTGGAGCACTAGGCACTCAAGCTTCATGAAGACATTCTACATCAAAGAGGTATGTATTCTATCTTGTTATATTTATTATTTTGTATGCTAGATTAGGATAATACCTTGGATGTTCATAATTGTATGTATAATAGAGAAAACATAGATCCAAGGTATTTAGGGTTGCATGTACACTTAGGAGTGTTAGAATACTCATAACCCAACAGTGGTATCAGAGCCTAGGCTTGTTTTCTTGTTATACTTGCAAAAGTAGCTGAAAAATCGAGTTGGATGCATATATTCGATTGTTTTGGCTGGAATTGGACTAGGAACATTACCCTAAGATGTTTTTGGACTTATAAACTTGTTTTTGATGTGGTAATGTTCATGCTAATCCAATTTCTAAGATAATTGTCATAATTTCAAGATTTGTATTAGTTTGTATGTTCATGCTAATTTCTTGAAGATTGATGATTTGAATTATCTTGTTCTTATGAGGTTCTTAGATAAATAGAAAAGTTGTGTGAAATAGTTGTTTTCAATCCATTTTAATCTAAGAGTTGATTCCAAAGTGTGTTTTTGTAACTTGTCTAGTTCTAATTACATTTAAGAATCATAAAACTCATAAAAGTTGGCAAATGTTACAAAATGAAGAGTCTAGTTCTAATTAAATGGTTTTATGACTCCATAACTTGTCCTCAAGTTATGGAGGTTCAAGAGTCTCTTCATTAAATTAAAAAAAAAAGTGTAACCTTAATTAGTTCCATAAGTTACAATAAAAAAAAAGTTATTTTTTTTAATTAGTTTAAAGCCTTCCATTACTTGTCCTCAAGTTATGGAACTTGAAGAGTTTTTTTTTTAATTAAAACTACTTTAAACTCATAAGTTATGGAATTAATTAGTTTTGAATAGTTTCAAAACTTGCCCTCAAGTTTTGGAATTTGAAAAGTTTTCACTTATGAATACTTTAATTCCAAGTTAGCCCTTAGAATTTTAAAAGTTAAAATTCAACCCTTATACTTTATAATATTATAAGTTAATAATATTTATATATATGTATAAGAGTAAAGTCAGTCTTACCGTTAGTAGGCCTCATTCACGAAGCCGGTCTATAAGGGGGGTATAAGGTTACTGCCTATAAAATGGCAGTTTAATGGGTGTCCACTCTCACCCACCGCTTCCTTGACTGGTGGAGGGTCGTTAGCCGAACGGGTAGGACAAGGACTATAATTCTCCTTTCATTAAAAGTATTAATGATAAATACTAAGTAACTAAACTCTTATTAATACCCAATCTTAGTTACTTAGGAAAATGTGAATTTGGTGCTAACCCATGAAATTACACTTTGCACTTTGCTTAAGTCGTTAGTGGAGCGTGTGTGGTTAACCGGCACACTAACCTGGACTTAACAAGGTAGGCAAAGGGTAACTTAATATTTATCATAGTATCGGTGGAGCGTGTGTGGTTAACCGGCACACTGATTAAGGGGTAAATATTAAGGGTACCAAGTATATTTGCATGGTTATTCACACCTTGTTTTGTAATCCTCAGCATCCCAGTCACAAAACCTGAAGGGCACACTCGAGATTGAAACATGCCTTTGAACAGTTCAATGAATCTCAAAGATCTAGGACTTTCAAATCCAATTAAAACCTAATAAATTATTTCGTTTTTCATGGTGGAAATTGGTGAATCGTCATTCACCTACCTTCAAATATTTTATAGCTTGGATTACGGCATCCCTCTTCTAAGTTATAAAATAGTTTGTTGGGTCTTAGCCTTAATATTTCATATTGGGTGTCATATTAAGGACTTTAAATCAACTATCTTGAATATCTCCCAAAAAGATGTCTGGTCTAGACATTTATGATCTTCCCAAATATCTTGAAACAAGCTTTCCTAAATGAAGATGATGTCCCATGGATATCATACTTCTTTCACCTCCTCCAATTATTCTCCCTAACCCACAAGTTCCTAAAAAGTTTAAGGTCACTCAAGCCCTATTGGCAAGGCAAGGTCTAGGTGTGATCACATCTTAGAGATGTAGTCACATATTGACAAGCCGGGAGAGTTGGGTGTCAAAGTCTTGAGAAAGTTGGTGGCTCAACTACTTTCTAAGTCACATAGTGAGTTCTTTTGGGAATCCTATGAAACAGACTAAGACAAGACCCTTAATGATCTTATCTATTTGCTAAGATCAACTTCCTAAAACGCTATGGACATTGACAATGATGACATTGGATATCCAGTAAAGCTCTCTCTTCTCAATGGAAAGGGATCGGCCATAGTCAACTCGGTTGACCCAATGGTAAAGAGAGAGGCGAAGTCTGAGATAGTCCCATTATCAAGGGTCCATAGGTAACTATTGCCAAAGGAAGGGGCATTGGTTACGAAGCTGCCAAATTTACCTAAGGATGTTAAAGTCAATAAGTTTGGCTCTACTTCAGGTAAAGTCCATTGTCTAACTCTATTAAGTACATGCTGATTCTGATCGCGAAGATGGATTTCAATCGCATGGTTCGGTGATCAGAATTTTGGGCTATTACTTAAGAGTTATGATATTTATATTGCTTAGGAATAGATAACAACAAGGTTTTCATATGGATTGTAAGGATAAGTTTTTCCGCAAAGTTTTAAAATAAAAGAAAAAGGTTTTGATTTTATTTATTTTAAGTATCCTTACAATGGCATTTGTGAAAAGTTGTTGCTTATAAGATTCCATTGATAGCAATATTGGAAAAATGGATTTGATTCTTTCGGTTGTGGTAGTGTCTAATATTACTAAATAAGGAAAGATTCTCATCACCCAAGGTTCAATTGGACCGAAACTTGGAATCATGCAAGTTGTATAATATGATGAATGAGAACTTTCAGCTTGGAAAATTAAGACTAATTCGTTATGTGAATAAGGAAAGGACTAAGGGATCGAGTACACATTCTTGTGCACTGGTCAAATCCACCACAAAAGATCAAGAAGACTATTCGTCATGATTTACTTAAGTTCAGTAAATATGATTATACTTATAAGTTTAAGTATAAGTCTGTAGCATTGGAGAAGTTTCAATGTGAGACAGAACGAATAAGAAGAATCAAAGTATGGCAGAAAGATAAAAGTTTCTCAAATCTGAAAAGATAGGAGAGTACTTTAGTATCATGTTTATGATCATCTTAATGATTAAGATACCATATCACAATTGGTCCTCTAAAGTCATCTTAGTGCATTCTTATGACTAAGAAGAGGAGTCATGAATTGTTGAAATGATTAAATCAAAAAGATGAGTCATACTTCGTTCCAAAACAATTCTTAGAGTCATACTCCAAGATTATAACTTGAGTGACATATCTTAAAGAGGGTTTGTTAACACTAGTCAAATGTAAGAGTAAAAGGTTATCTACTCTTGTACATTTGAAATTGGTAAGTTGTGATGTTTTGGATAAAACAGAGACCAACTTAGGCCAATTGTGTAAAGTGTTAGTCTTGATAAAGAATCTGCACTATCTCTTGAATATTTGACAAGGGAGTCTTATATGTCAAGAGGACAGTGGGAGTCTTAAAGCTCTTGAAAGTTTCAAGACTTAATCAAGAATAAAACCTAAAGTCCTTCACTAGCACACGACTTGAGGTTTATAACCTATCGTGTTGAAATTTTTGTGCCTATTCAAGTTCGCTTTGCATAGGAGTTCTAAGAGTTCTCAATTGGTTGCACAACTACTTGGAAGCAATGGCAGGCACCTGAGATGCCAAATGGCAAGAATTTAAGATTGCACAAGTTTAATCAATATGAGTTTGGATTTGTCACTAACCTTGTCTTGTGATTATGGTTTTGACAAACTCACATGGATAAGAACACATACACTATTAAATATAAGTGTCATAAGGTTTCTCTCCGATTCATGAAAATGATGGTGAGGAAACACTTTCACTAAGTAGATTTTAGCTAGATAGCAATTGTGATATTTGCATTCTCAAAGTCGTTAGTGGAGCGTGTGTGGTTTACCGGCACACTAACATGGACTTGTGAGAAGTGGCAAAGGTCTAAACAATTGAGACTATGATTACGGCATCCCTTTTCATAGTTCTAAAATTGTTTAGACACACATGTGAGCTATCTAAGAGAGGTGTATGATTTTGATAAAGTTTTATCAAAACAATCTAGTATCAGGAATTTGAACTTTGGTAAGAAAGTCAGCTGATTTCTGAGTACATGTCAAAGCTAGTGGGAGAATAAGTGTTATGCTAATAATCATCATGTCAGTGGGAGCATGATAATTATGACAAAGGTTGCAAGTTAGCAATGTTAATTATAAGAAACAAAAGTTTCAATTCGTGAGGTTGCAGGGGTTGAAAAAGTTGTTTTGCTATAATTAAAGGAGAGGAAATTATACTTCATTTCAATTCTAAAAGCTTAGATTGAGATTTTAATCGTATTTAATCAAGGATATATATATGAATTTCATGTTGGAATGGCTCAACATAAGGAAATTCTATATATGGGTCCATTATTTGCGTTCTAAAATTCGATTATGATTACGACATCCCTTTTCATAATCTGAATTTTCAGAACTTGGCAAATTGAAATGGAAATATTATAGCAAAAGACTGGTTTAGTCTTTATGTGAGACATCATGAATCGTGTCTCATATGCTTCGGATATAGGATCGATTACATGTGCTATATTCATCCTTTCTAAAATTTTCCAAATGCCTGGGGCATTATGAAGGGAAAAGGTCTAGAATTGGATATGACTAAAATGATTAAGCAATTGTCGAGGACAATCTAAGGTTTACCAAAGATTGGTTGCTCAAGGACAGTTGGTAGTATAATGTTAATTCTGGAAGGACCATATTGACATAATCTGTAAGGAGGCAACTCTTGTTTAGAAGTGATAGTCAAAATGGAATATGGAAATGTTTCAAAGTTAGAAATTATTCAATCTGTGTAAGATTAGGAAACTTAATGAAAGAAGGATGTTTCCAAGGAGCTGATCTCCTTTGGAATGCTCTGTAATGATTGTTGTCAAGTCTTTCTGACTTCGTGCATAATCATTAAGAGGATCAATGCATATAAGTTTAGAATCTAACAGATTTCAGTAAATGGCATGAATTTGGAATTCTTGCATTTGCAGTAAGGATTTGGGAATGTGAAAAGAGGATCATTGGAGTGATGTTCAATTGATCTATTTTACAAAGTAAAGATCATAGACAAACATAGTATGCATACTTGGTGTATGACATGACTAGTGTTTAGAAAACATAGTGTACATGCTTGGAGCATGGGACAACTATTGTTTTAAATTCAAGTATAAAGTTGATAAAACCGAAACAATGAATAATAAGTAATCTGTATGGTGATAAATAAAAGTGTTTATTTATATTCATAGGGTTTGATACCATATTTGATTCATTTATTCTTGTGTTTCACTTTGCATGTTTTGACTTCCAGAATAACTAAGTCGCTCTTCCTGAATGATTAAGTTATTCAAATCATCCACAGTCGGTCATATGTTGGAAGTAGATATGAATCAAGACTGTCATGGGTTGGTTTGTAGAGGTCCAAGTTGGTGGACAAAGTGGTGCTACAACACTCATGAGTGCGCATAAGTTCTGAGTATTGGATTCAACCCGCGCTCATTTGAATCACTTCATGGATTTTATCACGAGTGATCATGAGACGATAATATCTTATATTCTTCAAACCTAGAGATATAAGTTGTTACTATGAGTTGGTTATACATTGATTGCACGAAAACGCATTGGTAACTCGATGTTATAAAACGTGCCTTTGTGTATGATTCAACAAGTAGTAGAACAAGCCATATGAGTCGAAGTTTATCCATTCGTTTTACCTTCGGGATAAAAGCGATATATGTGGGCCCCTCGATGATTTAAAGATGATACATGTGAGTGCTTGGCCAAGCCAGGACTGATTTGATTTGTTCAATCAGTCAGTCATCATGAATCGGAAATCGGGAAACAACAAATGGATAGAGAGAATGATTGATAATCCATGTCTCAGTCCATATAATATCTAGAATGGAGGAATATATGATCCCTTATCTAATGGACAAGTCATTGACAAAGGTCAGAGTTCATCGACAAGGTCAGAGTTCGACAGAAGCTTTTGAGAGCTACGATTGCTGATCGGTTCCTGAAGTCATACGCAATAATAGTTTTAGACTTATCCAAGTGGGAGACTGTTGGATTAATGTCTAAGTCCATAACTATAATTGTTAAGACTTGACCCGACCCGGCATGGTCCATTTGGGTTGCATGGCATCATGCATTTGGATAGACTATAATGAGAGAAATAACACTTAAGGTTGGTTAATATATTATAAGTTCTAATATATTAATAAGGTTATTTAATTAGTATTGATCAAGAATTAATTTGGAATTAATTAAGTGATCAAAAGGAGACTAATTAAATATATGGGTTGATTGTGTAAATCATTCATTCTTATATATGTGGGCTTGTGATCCAAGATTCCTTATGTTGGACTAAGTCCATGGGGTGACCCATGGATACTCCATGGAGGTTAAAATCCATGGAGCATAAGGAATGGGTAAAGTTATGAGTTACATGGTGTAACCCTAATAGTCACCATATAAAAGAATCCCATGGCTCAAGAAATCGTGCACTAATGTGTGAGTGTGAGGGCTAGACGATTTCAAGGAGTGTTCAAGTTTCTCTCAAGTTATTCCAAGTGTATTTGGTGTTGTGTGAACCATTTGAGGTGTCACACTTGGGGCACTAGGCACTCAAGCTTCATGAAGACATTTTACATCAAAGAGGTATGTATTCTATCTTGTTATATTTATTATTTTGTATGCTAGATTAGGATAATACCTTGGATGTTCATAATTGTATGTATAATAGAGAAAACATAGATCCAAGGTATTTAGGGTTGCATGTACACTTAGGAGTGTTAGAATGCTCATAACCCAACACATACTTCACACATCCACCATCCTTTAGGGACCGAAACTCCCTTAGCTCTTCCTTCCTTCCTGTCAGGTGACGCGAGCAACCACTGTCTATATACCATTCGTCATCGAACTGCTCGTCACTAATTACCTCCAAATTCAAGCAGATTTAGGAACCCAAAGTTTCTTGGGTCCTGGTGAGTCTTTCATAGAAAAAGGAATTGCAGTAGAAATATCAACCAAATAAGTTCTTTTTATTAGAGTTGATTGATATTTTCTTTTGATGGTGTACACCTTGATTTTAGTTTTATCTTTTTTAAATTTTGGTGTATTCGATGGTGTGTTGTTATATGGTTTTGGAATTTTCTTTTAAATCCTAGGGTTAGCTGACTTTTTCTTATTATTGAAATCAGAATCTGAATCAAGCTTCCCCTTTCCTTTGATGTCCTTCACTGAATTCGATTTTCTTTGGGAGTTGGAAGGACCGAAACTAGACTTTTGGTTGTTAATCTGGACATTGGGACCGAAACTGGACATTCGGTTCTGAGCGTTGGTGTTGGAACCGAAACTAGACTTTCGGTTCTTAGCTTTGGAATAGTAGGAATTTGGACTAAAATTTTCTTTTCCTTTTAGCTTTTCCTTTTCTTTGGCAATTGGCTCTTTCTTGGAAGGAACGTAGTTGGGGTTTTGAGATTGCCAATAACGTTTTCGCTCATTCAGATTTTTCATGTATCTTTGATTTCTTTGGCGTTTCTGTTAAGCTAACTCCTTCTAAGATTTGTGAATATTGAAGCTTGTTTTTGGCTTTTCCTTTTGAGTTTCGGTTGTCTTAGTTGGAACAATCGGTTTTCTCATTGGTTCTTCAGGGATTTCTTTTTTTCCACTTGTGCTTGGTTTGTCGAAACTCGAGGGTTTGTTGATAGGTTCAGCAACATATCTTCCTTTTACCCTCCATGAGGTTTGCTCAGATAAGTTGATGGTTTCGTCCGCATTGTCAATAGGGGCTGACCAGAAGTAATCATCGCACCCTTCAGCATTGTCTTTGTCGACCAAGATTTTCAATTTTGCTGTTTGTTTTACAGTGACTCCTGTAACAACATATACCTGATTTGGCACAGTTTGAACCTTTTGATAAACCATTGCTTTTTCTTTGAGTTTATGTGGCTTGTCCTTTGACATGAGAGCATATTCAATCGAATTTTTAGATATGAGGGGTTTCTCATTCTCGGTTTCGCTCTTCATAAACTCGGAGCAATCTACCACATCTTCTACTGAGATTTAGCTCATCTCACTTTCCTCATCAAATTCAGACGTATTTTCTATGTTCATTTTATGTTCTGAAATTAATTTGGCGTTAGACGAGTCAAATGATTGAATGGTTTCGGACTTAATTTTTAACCTATCATTTTCATCTATAAGATTTTTAAGCATACATTTATGTTCCTTAGAGTCGATGAAGGTTTCTATTTTGTCCAGTCCGATTTTGTAAGCAATGGATGTTTCTTTTGAGGACATAATTGATTCACATTCAGCGATGCCTTCATCCTCCTTAAATTCAAGGAAGGGTAAAATCATCTTATGAATCTTTTTCCCTATTTCACAACTTAAATGCAATTGAGCAATATTAGTATATAAGCGCTTAGCAATTAAACAAAAAACATTCCTTTGTTTCAAAAATTTTAAATTGTCTCGATGCAAATAAATACTTTCATCCCTAGCCCTATTTAACTCCGTCTCCTTCAGCTCAATCCACATCCTTCTCTCCTCACTTTTTGAAGACACCCTGCTGAGTTGGTCAGTTAGGTTAGAATTCGCTAGGCGAGTTTGCATGAGACTACCACTTAAGTTAGAAAATTTAAATTTTAATTCATTTAATTCTTCTTCATAATTTGTTACTGGAAATTTAAGTTATTCAAGGATGGATTGTACCTTTTTGATCAGCCGATCACAGTCGTTGATCTTCTCGCTCACGGGCTTGGCTGCAAAGCACTTGTCCTCAGTTAGGTTCGGCTCCTTACTGACACTTTCGGTTGATCCACCAGCTGTGACCATCAAACATCTTCCAGTCGAACTTGCATCCTTTGCCACATAAGCTCTTCCATGAGTGGGCTTTCTCACCTCTTCATCCTCAGAATCGGTTGACCAAACTTCAACGTCACCGAACTCATCTTCATTTGCATTTTCCTGCACAATCAAGGCATTCATTGAACTGTTAGATGCCTTCTTTTTCTTGATCTCTTCCAACTTTCACATGTAGTACGCCAAATCGTCTTCACAATCTCTTTTCTTAGCCATCTTCCTCAGTATGCAATCTTTGGCAAAGTGGTTCTTGCCATGACAGTAATTGCAGTCGAATCCAGAGTCTCCTGCAAGCTTGCTCTCCTTCTTGCCTTCATCCTTTTGAGAAGTATTCTTCGCTTCATCTTTCACCTTCTCAGAACTGTAACTTCCCTGCCAGTTTCGGTTCTTATTGACAAGAAATTTCCTTCGTGTAAACTTCTTTGGATTGGTGACCGTCATAGCATATTCTTCGCTTGTAAGGTCACACTCAGACATATCCGACTCCTCCTCTTCTTCTGCAACGCTTTTTCCTTTTGAAACAAGGGCCAATGATCCCACACCCGAAACTACCTTCGCATCCTTGGTTACCACACTCTCATGCGACTTAAGAATTCCCACAAGTTTCGCTAGTGAGTAAGATTTAAACTGTTCATGTGCTTTCACTGTTGAGACCACAGCCATCCATTCTGGTCTCAAACCATTCATGAAGGTCACCTTTTGCTCGATCAACTTCCTTTCTATCCCATGCTTGATCATCTTGCTTAGGAGATGATTGAAGCGATCGAAGGTTTGTATCAGTTTCTATTATGGTTTCTGTTCAAAAATTCCAAATTCTGAGAGCAACAAGGTTTGAATAGAGTGTTTTAGATCTTCATCGGTTGAGTAGACTTCCTTCAACCTATCCCAGATTTCTTTAGCGGTTGTGTATGAACCAACTAACCGAAAAGTGTCAGATTGCAAAGCGAATCTGATCATTCTCATGGCCTTCACATTACATAACAACTTATCCTTCTCATCCTGCGGCATTTTATCTACGTCCGCCACCGGCTTATTATATTCTTTTTGACTCTTCACAGTCGTGTTCGTTCCAGAGTGAACAAACGGCCCAAGCATGATAGCTTCCCAGATGAGATAACCATTATCTTCAGATCCAACCACGTAATCTTCAAAGTGATGCGCCCATACTTCATAGTCTTGTGTGTAAAGAATGGGAACCCTTGTAGTGGATCCGATGCTGTTAGAGATGTTGATGGCATTAGTTTGAGAATCTTCGTGAGACATGGTGAGCCTTTCCTTAGAACCGCTAGAATCAGACCTGTAAACTTGATATTAGGGTTTTATCAAACACACGAGTTACCGTCGACAGGAAGAAGACGGCTTCTTTATATTCGATAAAAGCGGAAACCCTAAAGAATTCTTAATACAGAAGGAATGTGTATAGATCACACAGTCTCCTGCTCTGATACCAATAGTTGGAACAAAGTTCTAATAGGATCGATAGATTCTAAGCAGATAAACAATTAGAGATGCAATTAAGAACAAAGGAATGGCTTTAAAGATGTCGTATGATTAAACTTTAACACCTCAGAAGAGCTCGATTAAGAACTTCGACTGTAGAGGTGTTTAGGGTTACAAAACAATAATAATGATAAACAAGAACATATCTAATGCATACATGCATGCACTATTTATAGTTTAACCCTACTAGATAATCACGGGTGGACAGGCCCAATCCGGATATACAAAATAAGCCTATGACGCAACATACAATACCCAACAGCTCAGAATTTGGTACTCATCTAGTTTGGCGTTCTTTGTGCAAGCATTATCTGATGCTAATCTTGGAGGTTGCAGTCTTGATCACAAAAGTACAACTGGAGGATGTCAATTTCTTGACGGCAAACTCGTCAGTTGGCAATCAAAGAAACATACTTGCGTCTCCTTGTCAACTTCCGAAGCTGAATATATTGCAACGACATCATGTACCTCGCAGGTGATATGGATTCAAAGTCAGTTAAGGGACTTTGGCATAAATATGAAAAGAATCCCCTTATACTGCGATTTCGAAAGCGCCATTCGCATCTGTCACAACCCAGTTCAGCACTCAAAGACCAAACACATCGCACTCAGGTATCAATTTATTAAAGATCACGTGGAAGATGGAAATGTCGAGATTCATTTTTTTAGATCCGCTGATCAACTGGCCGACATCTTTACTAAAGCCTTACCAGAACAAACCTTTAATCACATTCTTCAAGGCTTAGGAATTATTGAAGCTGAATCAGTTCCGAAACCACCTTCGCACTAGGAATCTATTGGTTCAACTGCGAATTGGTGCGAACGTTCATAGCAATTCTCAGTCAACTGTTCAACTGTGAATGGGTGCGAATGCTCGTAGTTATCCGTAGTCTCATATTCATCTGCGGATGCTCGTAGTGGCTCGCAGTCCACTGTTCATTCGGAGGTTCGAAACTTCTTGTATACCTTTGTAAATTTCGTGTGTTTTGCTTATTTAATTTTTCTGTTTTTATTTCTTTTTCAGAAAATTCAAAATCCAAAAATATTTTATTACTATTTTTATTTCTTTTTCAGAAAATTCAAAACTCCAAAAATATTTTCTATTTTTTTATATATAACATCAAAATTAATAGATAATTGAGCAGGACTGACAAAACATATCATGATACTCTCAATTACGAATTATGGGGCAGGTATTGAATTTCTAATCCTTACACTAGTTATGTGTCCCTAGAAGCATGCTGCTGCATGTAGTCCGAAGCCTATGAGACTCTATGTTTGAAGCCTTAATATATTGATAATACCAATCATTTCTTCCCAATGAGGATGATATTCACATAAGTCATTGAGCTACCTTACTCTTCTCGCATTAAGTTAAGAGTTGACTGCTTGGTCACTTTCGTATAAATGAGGTACATTTCACGTTGGAACCATCTCCAATATTTCTCCATCACATTAGTTTCTACACTTGTAACCCTTGAGACTCTCAGAAATTACCACTGAGGCTTACGGTTACACATTTTCTGTGTTTATGATCTTAAATTCGTTATCACCACGAATAGAGTGAAACCCAAAATCCAACACATATTTACGAATTGACGGTGAAAAATTTGAATGTTCTATATTAATCACCATGGAATACACGAAACTCCACTTTTGTGGTTTGTACCTTGAAATCTCTTTTTATTTTTGCGAGATCTTAACGAAATGTTCTAGACCTAAGACGTTTCTTCCCATAAGATCCACTTTTTATTTTTCTTGAGATTTCTAAATTATCCAACTACACAATATTTTTCCAAAGAATACTTGTTCTTATGGCTACACTGGTCAGACAAGTACTTCATACGAACGTTTAGACTTATCTTGATTTTAGGACTTAGTTGAAGAGGAAGCCACCTCTTTCATCTTATTAAAAAGAAGCCTTTCACTATTTCTCCACAGACATATGATCGCAATTCAATGGGACACCACACAAGCACTTCAAAGTCTCTCTTGACTGCGAAGGAAGTGATCGTTGCCCGCGAGCCATCCGCTTTATGTCTTTATTGACATCACTATAATCCCTTAGAGAACTTGTTTTATTTCTTTATCTTTGGCACACTTTTGCACGAAAATCTTTATGGTTTTCAAAAATCTGGTTCGTTGTCCTAATGATTACTTTCAGGTTCGGAGTACTCTAAATGGTGATCAATTGCGAAAGTAAGAAACTGCGAAAGTTAGCAACTAAAACGGCGGATTTTAATTTGATAAGATTTGAATTTAGGCGAGTGAAGTTTTAAAAGACGCCTGATGTCACGCCGCCTGACACACACCATCTGACATCACAGCTGTCACTCACGATTTTTTAGGAGACTTTTTAGTGACTTAATATAACCAAACGTTGGATTTCTCTCACTTATCAAACGGTATATAAAGATTTCAACGCTTCATTATTTCTTTACCACTTTTAAAAAGCACTCAAAATTCTCCCGACGATTTCTCTCTCTACTGTTCATCTTCTTATTCACCAAGCAACAATGGCAGCCTCATCTGAAACCCCTTCAGTCATTGAACAAATGGCACAATCAACACTGCTCAACATCAAGGCTAACCAGAATTTCATTTAGGAGCTTGAGCCATCCAAATACGACGCCTTTCTCCAACCGTTAATTGAATGTCTGTGATATTCTTTACTGGTTATTGCTTTAACGAAAACTGAGAACATACCTTTGGTTCATCTGTCCAAGGTATACTCGACTGCTAGCTATCTCAAGGAGGAAGAGAATATTACCTTTGAAATCAATAACGAGAAAACCCACATCTATAAGTCCAGGTTCTTTAACCTGCTGGATCTTCCTCAAGGTCGTAACTTAGTTGATCTAGAATCCATCTCCAACTCTGTAATTATGGAGATGTACTACAATATGGGATAACATGAAAACCTTGTTGCTGTCTCCAAATTTAAGAAGCCTAACTTGGCGCCAGTGTGGAGTGGGTTGTTTACCCTTATTTTCAAAAGCTTTTCTGAGAGGGTAACAGGATCCGACTGTGCCGGTAAATTGTTCATGAAAATCATGTATGGTGTTTACTCCGGAGTTAATCTCGACTACGGGACAATGCTTTGAACTCAACTTGTCCAAAGTACCCTCTCTACATCAAGGCACAATAAGATCTCATGTGCACGCTTCTGAGCAATCATCGTTCAAAGGGCAATTGAACGTCTCAATATTCCCGAAATTGATGATTCACTAATTGTTGTTATTCCGGTTTTCCACACCACCAACATCATTCTTTCAGATACTTCCAGATTCACCTTCATTGGATCGATTCCGGAATCAATGCTTCGCAATGTACCAGCTGCGAGTGAAGTTATTTGAGCCAATCGCAGTCTACCAACTTGTGGTCCACGTCCAATGACCTCTGAAGTGCGAAAGGCTCTTAAGGAGGCTGATAAGCCAAAGAAGGGAGGTAAAAGAAAACCACAGGCAAGACCATCCGAACCTGCTCAATCTCCAAAGAAGGGAGGTAAAAAAAAACTAAAGGCAAGACCCTCCGAACCAGCTCAGACTCCAAAGAAGAATAAAGTCAAGCAAGCTGCTCGCAGGCCAAGGACTCCCACTCTGAGTATTGAGGAGGATTCGCAGTCTAACATTATATCAGACATTCGCAGTACAGAGCAAGTCCAGCATGAACATGATACAACTGTGACTTCGCATCCTATAGTTTCGGAGCCTATCACTACGAATCCTGAGGTAACATTTACTATGTCAACTTCTGTTCCAATTACAGATGAATTTTTCCAGGATTTTGCTCCATCTTATCCTCTTTCTTCATCTATAACTGCTCTCACCATCGCTCCTTGTCCACCTGTATCTGTTGGAATTTCACAACCTCAAGCTTCAATTCCATCATCTACTCCACTATTCACGGACTCCACAACAACCATAACAGCAACCACAAGTTCGCCACCAATCACTACCAACGTATCTGATATGGGGGTAAGGGCTTCTAGTTTCTCTGTTGGTCCAGAATCCACTCCAATCTCACCACCGCGTCAAGATGATCCAGACACTGTATTTGGTGATGATCGGGACGCATTTGAGGGATTTCATTTTAGTCCTTTTAACATCCAACCGGAGAGGGATGAAGATGATGCTCCCATGAATGCCAAACAGTTTAAGGAACTGAACTCCAAGCTGGATTCGTTAATTGAGTCTTCTGAAGCTTCATCAAGTGATGAATACTCCCAGGATTCTGTCACAGCCTTCATGGAAACGCTTACAAAAGAACATGCTTCTAACCTTGCTCTCACCAATAAAGCTGTAGCTAATTCTGCCCATACTTGCAAGGATACGACCGAAAAAGTGGTAAAACTAATTTCTGATGTTCAAGCCTTTGTGGGTACTTTTCAGACATCATTTTAGTCAAACACTACGAAATTGAATCAGGTGATTTCCAATCTTGGAACTTCTCTTCACACTGAGAAGGATGCTCTTGAGAAGGTTCGCACAACTATACAATCAGATAAGGCAGAGTTTCACACTTCCATCTATTAAAAAATCGACAAACTTCAGGTTGATGAGGCTCATGAAAACAAGATCATGGATGAGCTTGATGTGAAAACTGAGCATGTGTAGGTTCTTTCAGTACAGTTAACAAATGCCAACAACCAAATTGCTGATTTCAAGTCAGAGAATGCTGTCGTTCGCAGCTCTGTTTCTGATGCGAATACTGAGTTGCACAATCTGATAAAGACTCGCAACTCTCTCCTTATTATTTCCATGCGTCAACATCTCGCAGAGAAATTACAACCTATCTTTTCTATGTTCGACAAGATTCAGGGTGTTTCAGAATCTTCCATTCCAAAACAAGGGGGAGAAGCAATGAAAGAAGCACAGAAAGTAACAAACGAAGGTGTCAAGAAACCAGTTGGTGGGGGTGATGATCATCAAGAACAAAAGCCCAAAACAAACGAACCGAAGGTTAATGCAGCTTCGTGTTCGAGAGGAAAAGAGAAAATTATTGATGATAGTGAAGAGGAAGAACTTGATGAAAATAAATTCAAACGAAGGAAGGTTCGTGAAGCTGAAATTCATGAAAATAATCGTATAGTAAGAGAAGTTGAAGAGAAAGCAAGGCTTGCTCGTGAAGCAGAGGAAACATTGAAAGCGCAGAAAACTATTTTTCATCTATGTACACTTGAGTAAATTCTGAAAGAAGTCGTCGAAAATACGAACGAATACTGGCTAGAGCCTGTTGGGTCATTTGACTTGGAGAATTCCTCGGACCTACAACTTGATATGCATATTACTCCGAAGGCTTTTCTTTTTCGCAACTTTGACCTGATTGCGAACGCTTCTCCGGCTGAAAAAAGTGCTGATCGGTCTCTATGTTCGTTTTATCTAAAGCACATGAGGCCACAATATGAAACGTGGAGCTCAAATAATATCACTGTTGTTAAGGTGTTCGTACCAATTGAAACTGAGAGCTTTGTCAATGCTCAATTCAAGGTTGCTCATGGGGCTGTGAGTTCAACTCACGAATTTACTCTCGCAAATCTGCCCCGCCTTAACCCGTTCGATTGGATTTCTTTGCTACTTATGCTGATGAAGGATCAACAAAAATTTGAGCCTATCATTGGACATCTAAAACGAATGTTGGTATGCTACATCCAGGAGATTGCTAAGATGGACGCGGAAATTGCCGCTATTTTACACAAGAAACCCACTGTTCAATTCAAGGAGCCTCCGAAGGATCTCGATACGATGAAGTTGGGGAGGATATGAAAGAAGGTTTGGAGTGTCGCATTTCAGATAAGAGAGAAACCGGATGCGAACTTTCACGGAGTCTGTTTCTACTTACCAGAAAAAGATCTGTGTGACAACCCGAAATTTTTTATCTTGTAAGCCCAGGCAATCACCCAAAAGTCAGACTTAATTTCATTGCCTTCTAGTCTTGTTAAGGGTCATTGTAAGGAGTTCTAAGCCTAAAACACTTCAGAATTGAGTGCTAGGAAGTATTGGCTCGAGATCAGAAGGCTGCACCCGAACCAGAGAACCCAAAATTTTAGGTTCACGGCCGTGAACTCTCTTGTGGTCGTGATCTATCCCTAATATGTATAGATTTCCCTCATTTCTTCATCATTGTTCACAATTCCAACTCAAGAACTTCCATTCTCTCTCAAGTATCATCAAGAATTACTCCATTTCTCGTCCAAATCGTAAGTGATTCTTCCTTTTATTCTTTGATATCCTTCTTGATCTAGTACAACCCGATGATTTCATCCATGAACTCACCACTTTTTTCTAGATCTTCAAGATCATTATCTTTCACCAAGAACACCAAGAACACACACTTATTCTTGGTGGCCATGAACTCCCAAGGAACCCCAACTCGTAAGTGTTTCATCATGTACCTTGTTATACTTGAAAGACTGCTTGATCCTAGCCTTGATTCTTCATAAATTCATCACCATCTTCATGAGTTTGAGATGTTCACGGCCGTGAACCCTTCATGGGTCGTGAACCCTTCAACATATTGGGCCGTAAACTCCAATGGGCCGTGAACCATTCATTATATTGGGCCGTGAACTCCATTGGGCCGTGAACCATGCATCCAGTTGGGCCGTGAACACTTTCCTTTGGCCGTAAACTCCCTCTTGATCAATCACATGTGATTTTAACACTTCATTTCAAGTGTTTCCTAGTCCCTAAGGTTGTTTCCTTTGCAAGTTAGTTGTGTTAAACACTAATTACATGCCTATATATGCCATTATATGTCATTTAGGACTCGTTTGTGTCTCGGGAATTCATTCGTGGAACTTCTCATCCTTACACGAATCTTCATTTGAATCACCCACATAAGGTGAGTTCATACCCCTATAATCAATCTTTTAAATGTTTTAAATGCTTTTAGGGGGGAATACAAGTTGAACACAATGATAATTGTGTAAATGTTATTTGTGATAACCATCACGTTAAAGGTTTCTTATGCTTTTATAAGTGATCAAATCATTTCAAACACTCTTTTAAAGTTATGTCACTTTGTTGTTTATAAAACTTTGTTTTTAAAGTACAATCATAACTCAGTAGACAAATGAGTCTTTTCTTCAAGTCAGTAACAGTTCAAACAAACATACAAGTAAACTATAATAGGTATAGTTTAGGAGTTCAAACATACTATAAAGAGAAACAGGGAGGAACGTACTATAAAGAGAAACAGGAAGGTACATACTACACAAATACAAGAATACTATAACAATAATGTGAATCCACTACTTCACGACTTAGCAGTATACTTGTTAGGTCGCGTTTTGTAACCAGAGTCTCCTGGAGGGAGAGCATGAGTTTGTGTATAGATCTATACTGGATTGACACCCCACACCTTGATGCTAGCTACAGTGGGACTTGCAAGTCTACGGGTGACAAATATCACATCAGTTTCGGCATCATTAGGTCGTTGTGTTAAACACGTGTCATATCAGTATGGTTATAACCTCATCACATTTTAACCTTAATTAACAAACTGGTTTTAAGGTAGTTAGTGCTTCAGTAGTCACGTTTTACAACATTACTGAATAGTTTCATTTCCTGTTCCTTGTTTGGTTGTGGGCTTAGAGCAGATGCACCCAGTCTACTATCTATTCGATCTTAGCTATATATATATATATATATATATATATATATATATATATATATATATATATATATATATATACATATATATATATATATATATATATATATATATATTCCATATACACCAAGTAATCATAAGGAGTACCAGGTATGGGTCAGGTCATAGTATACAAATTCAATATACCGTTTTCTAGTACAAACATATACTTTTCAGATAGAACACTTAGTAGTCTAAACTAGAAACTCACCAGTAAAGGGTTTAATCCATTTTATTAACCCAGTATAACTTAAAGGGCCTTTAATGGTTAATTCTATAATACCTTAGTTTATGCATCCGGGTTAATATAATTAATATCTGATAGGTAGTTGGATGTGCGTTTTCCACCTTACTTCCTGTTCCTTGTTTCGTTGTGGGCTTAGGGCAGATTCACACAACTAACTATTCGTTCGATATTAGATCATATATAGCTATTATAAACTAAGTGATTATAGAAGGAACTATTCTGGTTACCATTTTTACTAAAGGAAATAAGGGTTTTTCTTAAAGAATGTTTTCATCAAATATAAAGAAACTATTACAGTTAACTCTGTGAGTACCAAATGAATACACCAGGGTTATATACAATGAAGATCTAACAAACAATGGAATGTGTGACTTCAGCCTCATTCCCTGTTCCTTGTTTGGCTATGGGCTTAGGGTAGATTCACACAATCGATTGTTTGTTTGATCTGGATTCTATATAACTTGTATCCATTTAGTACTCAAAGAAGGAATTGTAGAGTCATTTTTACTCTCATTCATCATATCAGAAGGTATAGGATCTTCTGGAGGAACAAGCGAACTTTTCTAAAAAGAACTTACAACTTATTTTTTTATCACTAAAATACTTACGAACTCACAAGCTTAAATTCTGATCTACTCTTTCAAAATAACTTGTATTCTCAGGAAACTAGTAGACAGGTACGCTAGCTGAGATTCAGAAAATGGAGCATAGTAGCTTCATGTCTTGTTTTGTTATTTACTTTTGGAGTCTAACTTTTGTGAATCACATACTTTGTAAACACTTTCATATTAATGCAATGGTTGTTTGTTACTTTGATTACTATGATGCATGTTTTGTGATACTAAACATGACGTCCTCCGCCCCCGAACGTTTCCGCCGTTCCGGTTTGGGGGTGTGACAGATTGGTATCAGAGCATTGTCTATAGTGAACTAAGTATATCAACCTATAAAACATATACAACTATAAATGCAATGGGGCCGAAGTGCTCTGAATAGTAATATATTTTAAAAATATAACAATACTTTATAAAAGTATACATACATGCTTATACATATATACATACTGGAACAAGTATCACAATAAGAACAGAACATAAGTATTTAACGGTTGAACACTGCGGTCAAACCTGGACAGATATGTAATCATATATGGGATCAATATAGCATGATCAACTATACTCATTTGAGATGTGACCGACATGTGTTTGGGAGTGATGTAGTGTTGCAACATTCTTAAAACTTACCTAACTCTATTCAAGGGATTTCTAGATCAGAACATAAAGTTAGAATACTCTGGGAGTATTTTATGATACTATAAGACAACAACAAGTTTAAAACATACCAAGTTCATTACATTAAAATGCTATAGGAGTATTTTAGGCACTATATAAATAACTTATGTGATAATTTAAAGACCCTTCTGGTAGGTCTATGATTCCGGAGTGTATACTTCCAACGTTTTATATAATTGAGATTTCATAGACTTAGAATTTGTGATCTACACTTCACTACATGTTCCTTGTTTGGTTGTGGTTTTGGAGTAGGATCACTTATTTGAAGGTCTATTTTATCTTAAATTATATACAACTTGAATACATTGCGCAATTATAGGAGGACCCAGTAAGGATCACCCCATAATGTATCACTTAAATCTCATAGATTCTTTAGACACTTCCATTCTCGCACGACAAACCCAGATAGATGTAACCACTTCCTCATAGCGGTCAGCAGAAGAGTCAAGGAGGAACAAGAGCAGGTTCATGAGAAGTTTTCAGAGAAGGATCAGCCGAAGAAACAAAACGTCTTATGCGTCACACTAATAAATAATGACCTTGATTTCCTTAGTGAGTTAGTGATTTCAGTGCTCACATTATGTGTTAAGATTATTTCTTGTCGTGCAACTAGTATCAATTATTCTATTTCTAGATATTTATTCGAGGACAGCCACTTCTGATTCATAAAGTTTATTTTGTATAGACTCTCTTTATGAATTGTTTCCAGAACCTTATGAAAGTCAGAACCAGATACATTCAGAACTAGGATAGCTTAGTCTATCAGCTTTCGGCTTTTATCCACGGCTATAGACTTATTTCCATCTCATCTTTGTATTATTTTTAGCAAGATGCCTCCTCGTAGATCGAACAGGCGCACTACTCCGATAACTCCATTTCAAACTCCACTACCTCCTCCACAATTCGATCCTGCTGCTCTCCAAGCAACGATATCAGCCGCAGTAGCAGCTGCTCTAACTCACATCAGCGAAAGTGGTACCTACGGATCTGGTAGCGGTACCCACTTAACCAACCCCGGAGTTACCCACGGACACCCACGAGAGTGTTTGTCCAAGGACTTCATGAAATGAAAACCTAAATCCCTTAATGGAAACGGGGGAGTCATTGCTCTGATGCGATGGTTCGAGAAAACAGTTGCGGTCTTCGCAATCTGTTCGTGCCCAGAAGGGAGCAAAGTTAAGTTTGCTGCCTGCACCTTCTCCGATAGAGCCCTAACATGGTGGAATAGCCATGTTAAGTCACTGACCCTATCAGTGGCTAACTCAATAGGTTGGGTGAACCTAAAAGAGATGATGTTGGAGGAAAACTGCCCGAGAGGCAAAGTTCAAAAGCTGGAACAAGAACTATGGGAGCACACCATGGTCGGCTCGGACATAGTGACCTACACTAACAGGTTTAGCGACCTGGAAGCACTACGCCCCGGGATGGTTACCCCAGAAAGTAAGAAGATAGAAAGGTACATCTGGGGTTTATCCACCCCAATTCAAGGAGATGTACTGTCTTCTAAGCCAACTACATTCGATAGCGCCAAAAGCCTGGCCCAGCGACTCATTGACCACGGAGTCCGCCATGGCGTGGTAGCCCCTGTTCCCGATCCATCAAAGGGAAGGGACTATAAACGAAATTCGGGGAAAAAGAGAAAAGAGCGAACAACACAGGAAACCCCGCAGGAGCAACAAATGGGTACTATATACGCCGCCACAACACCTGCTACCCCAGCACCTGCCAGTTGATATGCTGGGACTCTCCCGAAGTGTGATGGTTGTAACTATCACCACACTGGAGTATATCGGGAAATGCAATGCTTGAATTACCACAGGAAAGGGCACACTGCCTGGTTCTGCAGGACACCGGCACAACCGATCTCCCAAGTCCCCTGAGTAGAAGTAAACCATGTCAGTTATGGATGTGGTGAGACAGGGCACTACAAGAGAGACTGCCCGATAGCGAAGAACTCAGGAGCGGACGGACAAATTCTGATGATCACCACAGGAGAAACTACCCTGGAGTCCCCAGTGACCAGCGGTACGTCTTCGAATTATGAATTGCTTTAAAATTTAATTTATATTTATATAAGATTAAAACTCAGGGAAAACATTTAAAAGTAATTATAATAACTCACTCATCTGAACAAGTCACAACATTTACAAGAGAACTAAAGATCCGTTCAGGGAAGCTATGATGGCTTAGTATGTACATCAGGGTTGTGCATAGGTAAGATATTGCAGACTTAGAGTGAGTGATTTCGCCTTAATTCATGTTCCTTGTTTGGTTGTGGATTTAGGGCAGAGCCACTCAGTCGATCGTCTTATTCATCTTAATTATACATAACTTGTATATGTCGGGCGATCATAGTGGTACCGAGGAGGATCATAATATAGAGTATCGACACTAGTTATCAAAACACTTGCACTATTCGTACTCGCTCATAGCGGTATGATTTGTGGCAGTGGCAATATCAAGGAGAAAACAGAAAGCACTAGAATATTTACACAGAGTACATTGTCGAGCACTGTTAGGTGCATTTTGTGCACCTTTTTTTTGCACAACCTTTAGCCATTTGTATATATGTTTTTAGCATAATTGTTCATTGCTTTTATTGTATTTCATCATATTTAGCTTAATTTCTGGAACAACCTTATTTGCACTCTTTAATGACATTTTTAGGTAAACCGGAGGTTGGAGCGCGCTTTTGGAGGTGCCGGGGGGCATTGGTGAAGATTGCGGGATGATCGGGCGTAAAACGGAAGAATTGAGAAAATCAAGTTTGGACTCGGAGTCAGAGGGCAACACGGGGTGTGTTTGGTTTCGCCTAGAAATCCAACACGGGGCTTGTTTGACCATTCCAGGCATTTTGACCTCACTGAACACGACCCGTGTTCATTTACTCTATATTGACACGGGGCGTGTTGGTCCAGTTGAACATTTTTTAGCATCATACTTTAGAGTTGGAATCGAGGATTGAAGGGTGTGTTCTCACTTAATACGACCCGTGTTGATTTACTCTATATCGACACGGGCCGTGTTCAACTTAAAAACTGCTTTTTGGCAGTTTTTCCCTTTTTCCTTATGTCGAGAATGGGGTCATTTTGTTTACACACAGAGCATACCAGAGCACTTTTGGAGAGGAGAAGTCAAGGGTTTTGGCTAGGGTTGTCCGTGAATCATTGGGAAACAGTTTAATTTCTTCTTTGTAAGCACTTTAGCACTTAATTTCATCTTTTAAACTTGTTGATCTTGTTCTAGCCATGTGTGGCTAGAACCCTAACTCCTCCAATTTCATGTTTTGACTTTTTGGTTGTGAATAAAATCATATGACCTGATGTTTGTGTTTAATTTCTATCTAGTGAAACTGATTTTATTTCAATCGAATGTTTGGTTCTAATAATGATTCTTATTTGCCATTTGAATTAGGGTTAGGTCATTCAAGTTATTCATTTTGCAAAATCCGTAATTGTTTTGTGAATTGAACTAAGTAACAAGCATTAAATTGATTTCTTATGAATGAATTTAGTGTAAATATTTTCACACATTCTTACGCTCCCGAGCTTGTGAGGAGTATTGGGTGTTGTTGGGAACATTCACAATAAGCTTAATGCAATCTTTTAATCTAATTCTAAGAGCTTGTTTAGATTAGGTTACTAAGGTTAGGATTAATCAAAGAGCTTGTTTTGATTGATTAATGTGGTGAATGGAAAGTGTTAGAGCTTGTTAACACTTTCAAGTACCAACTTAGATAGAATGAAACAAATGTCTTGTCATCTTTGGTTCACATTGCTGGATTGTCATACATGAAGTTGGAGTCCTTACAAAATTTGAACTTAATTCATTCGTTTAGTTGTTTACTTGTGTTTTAAATTTATATGTTTAATCATTGGATTCAATACCCCCCTCTTAATCTTTTGTGAACAAATACCTTACGCAAAACAGGTATAGACTGATTGTCCCGTGTCTCTGTGGATCGACCCTGCTTGCCTTGCACTACCTTTCTAGTGCAATATAGTGGGATTATTTTGGAGTATATCGTACCCCTATATTTGTTGGGTTTGACACTCCTAACAAATCGGCGCCGTTGCCGGGGAGATTTGTGTTCTTGAGTCAAATTGCTTGCAATTGTGGTCAAATTGGACTTGATTCTCAAGAGGAAATCATTCAAAACCAAATTTCCCGCGAAATTTTGGTGGTTGAATTCGTGTTGACTGGACCCGTCAACAGTTGACTTCTTTTGACTTATTGACCAGTTGACTTTTAATTTGTCCCAAATTGAGTATGGAAGGTGAATCTTCTAAAAGGCTTAGGCGCACCAAATCATCCGCCCGCCGTACTAGGCCTAGGACCCCAACCCCATCGCCTCCACCTAGGTCCCCATCACCACCACTCAACCCGACTCATGGTGGTGTCGTGTGTCTTGGCCCAATTCAAGAGGGCAAATTTGAGGCATTCCTTCAGCGGGGTCATGCCATCCAAAAGTTTGCGCATGTGCCATCCCTTTTTTCTAGTACAACCCGATGATTTCATCCATGAACTCACCACTTTTTTCTAGATCTTTGTTAACACGTTGTCGCTCACGTATTAAACAAATAAATTTATCACTGCTGGTTGCACTAAAAATATAGCACAGGGAAGCAGGGTCGAATCCTCAGGGACACAGCCTAAAAGTCAATGTCTTTTTGCATCAGGCACATCTAGTCAAGAAACAGAATATAAAAGGGGGGTTTTTGATTAAAACTAATAACTAGAAATGCAGTGATAATAAAGTAAACGAAAATCAATAATAAAAATGGTTTCAGCTCTGCTGTGACTTTCCTAATCATGCAACTGATCCAGATCTGATTATTTGAGATGCGTTCTATCTAAGTTGGTACTGAGAAAAACTAACAAGCTCTAGTAATTTCTCTTTTACCTTATTTAGTTAACCAAAACAAGCTCTTCAATTAACCCTAACTTTTTACTGTCTAATCAAACAAGATCTTAATTAAGATCAGAAAAGTTGCATTAAGTTCTTTGTAAAATTCCCAGCAATACCCAATACTTCTCACAAGCTCGGAAGCGTAAAGGTATGATTTTTACAGTTTATAATAAAGTCAAATCCCAAACACGGAACCGATTTATTACTTGTTACTTATTACCAATTAATTAGAACAATTATGGATTCTATTAACTGATTAACTGAAATGATAAAACCCTAGCTAGGTGATCAGACTAACAAGAATTCAAATCAAACATTCATTAAGCTCAAAACTGAAGAATCTAGATAGAAACACAAATCAAAAACCAGATCTAATTATCAATCACATGAAAAGTAATTGTCTTTGCAGAACTAAAAACTAGGGTTTAGGCAGACATGGCTAAAATATGATCTAAAACAATAAAAAGAAACATTAAACTACTAAATCTTACTAAACTAAATGGAGGAGATGATCCACAGTCTTCAGATCTTCAGAAATCGCTAAAATCGGAGAAGAAACGCCTCCAAAATCGTATTTTCGTCGTCTGGTACCTCTGGAATCGCCAACTTAGGTTACAGGAATGCTATCAGGGTCTATTTATACGTCCAGCAGCAAAAACGGCGCACCTGTGATCGCATGTACACAACCTGCGATCGCAGGTTTTGAAATAAACGCGTCTGGTGCCTTTTTAATGAAGTAGGATGCTATTTTGACACTTTTTGGCCACCCTGCGATCGCATGTACACAACCTGCGATCGCAGGTATTGAGTTTTCACTCCCGGATGAATTTTGGGCACAAAAGAACCTCGAAGGCAACCTGCGACCAAACCTGCGATCGCAAAAGGGTCACCTGCGATCGCAAGGAGACAACCTGCGATCGTAGGTTGTGCCTATGACGTCCGAAATTTTGTCTACTTTTCAGATCATTTTGAATCGCGTCAATCGGAGTTACGGTTCTCGAGATATGGTCAAAATACTGACAGCGGGTCAAAGCTGCCAGCAACATCCTTTAACTTTAGATTGCATATTCTATCTTCGTGTGATCAATTCAATCCAATGTTTCTTGACCAAAGCATCTTCCAAACATTCCTCAACATACTCCATAAGTCCCAAGCTCCACTTCAAGCTCCAAACGCGCATCCAACTGCTCCCAAAGCACTGCTCCACTCGAACTATCTGAAATTGACATAAAAACATGAGCAATACGGGAATTCTAACGAAAGACATGAGCTGAACATTATTTAAATAAATGACATGAAAATGTACAAAAATATGATGCTAAAATGATGATAAAAACTACCCTATAAGATGCATAAAATGGCATCTAACAATCTTCAAGATCATTATCTTTCACCAAGAACACCAAGAACACACACTTGTTCTTGGTGGCCATGAACTCCCAAGGAACCCCAACTCGTAAGTGTTTCATCATGTACCCTGTTATACTTGAAAGACTGCTTCATCCTAGCCTTGATTATTTATAAAGTCATCACCATCTTCATGAGTTTGAGGTGTTCACGGCCGTGAATCCTTCATGGGCCGTGAACCCTTCAACATATTGGGCCGTAAACTCCAATGGACCGTGAACCATTCATCATATTGGGCCGTGAACTCCATTGGGCCGTGAACCATGCATCCATTTGGGTCGTGAACACTTTCCTTTGGCCGTAAACTCCCTCTTGATCAATCACATGTTATTTTAACACTTCATTTCAAGTGTTTCCTAGTCCCTAAGGTTGTTTCCTTGCATGTTAGTTGTGTTAAACACTAATTACATGCCCATATATGCCATTATATGTCATTTAGGACTCGTTTGTGTCTCGGGAATTCATTCGTGGAACTTCTCATCCTTACGCGAATCTTCATTTGAATCACCCACATAAGGTGAGTTCATACCCCTATAATCAATCTTTTCAATGTTTTAAATGCTTTTAAGGGGAGGGGAATACAAGTTGAACACAATGATAATTATGTAAATGTTATTTGTGATAACCATCACGTTAAAGGATTTCTTATGCTTTTATAAGTGATCAAATCATTTCAAACACTCTTTTAAAGTTATGTCACTTTTTTGTTTATAAAACTTTGTTTATAAACTACAATCATAACTCAGTAGATAAATGAGTCTTTTCTTCAAGTCAGTAACAGTTCAAACAAACATACTAGTAAACTATAATAGGTATAGTTTAGGAGTTCAAAGATACTATAAAGAGAAGCAGGGATGAACATACTATAAAGAGAAACAGGGAGGAACATTCTAAACAAATACAAGAATACTATAACAATAATGTGAAACCACTACTTCACGACTTAGCAATATACTTGTTAGGTCGCGTTTTGTAACCAGAGTCTCCTGCAGGGAGAGCATGAGTTTGTGTATAGATCTATACGGGATTGACACCCCACACCTTGCTGCTAGCTACAGTGGGACTTGCAAGTCTACGGGTGACAAATATCACATCAGTATCGGCGTCATTAGGTCATCGTGTTAAACACGTGTCATATCAGTATGGTTATAACCTCATCACATTTTAACCTTAATTAACAAACTGGTTTTAAGGTAGTTAGTGCTTCAGTAGTCACTTTTTACAACATTACTGAATACTTTCATCATTACAAAGGACAAACAGGACAGTCGAGTCTTAGTACAATCAGTTAGAAGGGGGCCTATAATGCTAACTTTATGATTCCTCGGTAGATACATCAGGGATATATATTAAGCGGGTCCGGCAGACAGTAGGATGTGTGTTTTCCGCTTCATTTTCTGTTCCATGTTTGATTGTGGGCTTAGAGCAGATGCACCCAGTCTACTATCTATTCGATCTTAGCTATATATATATATATATATATATATATATATATATATATATATATATATATATATATATATATATATATTCCATATACACCAAGTAATCATAAGGAGTACCAGGTATGGGTCAGTTCATAGTATACAAATTCAATATACTGTTTTCTAGTACAAACATATACTTTTCAGATAGAACACTTAGTAGTCTAAACTAGAAACTCATCAGTAAAGGGTTTAATCAATTTTATTAAACCAATATAACTTAAAGGACCTTTAATGGTTAATTCTATAGTACCTTAGTTTATACATTCGGGTTGTATATAATTAATATCTGATAGGTAGTTGGATGTGCACTTTCCGCCTTACTTCATGTTCCTTGTTCGGTTGTGGGCTTAGGGCAGATTCACACAACTAACTATCCGTTCGATATTAGATTATATATAGCTAGTATAAACTAAGTGATTATAGATGCATGTGTTGTGATACTAATAGACAGGTACACGTGCTGAGATTCAGAAGATGGAGCATAGTAGCTTCATGTCTTGTTTGGTTATTTACTTTTGGAGTCTAACTTTTGTGAATCACATACTTTGTAAACACTTTCATATTAATGCAATGGTTGTTGGTTACTTTGATTACTATGATGCATGTATTGTGATACTAAACATAACATTCTTACCCCCCAAACGTTTCCACCGTTCCGGTTTGGGGGTGTGACAATCTGTACTCCACCTCCTGTCTCGAATACATCGTGGATTTCGTAAGTCAGAATAAATAGAATAGTGTTGCGGACAAGAAGTGTTATTCGAACATGATCCACTGGTTTATCATGGTTCGCAAGTCCTTTCTGGGAATAATGCCAAAGTTGTTCAAAGTGCAAAAGCGTCAACAGCAATGAAGAATCTACCTTCCTAATTGACACAAAGGGGAGATTGTTGGGGCTATATTGTGTTGTGTCAATTTTGTATTGTATTATTATAGTCCATTAGTAACAGGTTGGGCTTTTACAGCCGATTTATCTATTGTGCTAGGGTTACGGTATTTATAGTGCATGCATGTACCATGTTTTGTTAAGCATCTTGTAACCCTACTCTGCCTTTACAGTAGTAGCTCTTTATCGAGCTCTTCTAAGGCAGTGTTTTTAATCATTCGGCACAACTTTGATCTTCATTCTAGGTGCTTGATTTCTCTACCTGTTTGAATGTAATCGATCTTATAAGTTTTATTCCTATCAGTTTGGATAGTTATCTCTCTATTTCCATCCGTTTATAGATGATAGGCAGTACTTAAACACAACTTCATGCCCATTTCATTTTGTAGACACTTCCAGAATCTTGAAGTAAATCGATTATCTCTTTTTGACACAATCCTTAAGAGTACTTCATGAATTTTGACAATCTCCTTTACGTAGGTTTAAGCCAATTTCTCGATAGACCAATTTTCTCGTGCGACTACAAAATGCGCACTATTTTTCAATCGATCTACTACAACCCAAATCATGTCATGGCCCTTCTTCGTCTTTGGCAACTTGGTTATGAAAGCCATGGTAATATCATCCCACTTACCCATGGGTGTTGGTAGAGGTTCCAAGTATCCATATGGCTTCTGATGTTGTGCTTTTACTCTTACACGAGTAACACACTCAGCCACGTAAGTTGCTACATCAAATTTTATAGTTGGCCACCAGTAATAGGGTTTTAAGTCCAGATACATACTGGTGTTGCCTGGGTGTATAGAATACATTGTCTTATGACACTCTTCTATAAGAAGATCTCTTATTTCGCCCATATTTGGCACCCAAATAGGATTTTTGAACATCTTCAACCCTTGATCGGTTTCTTCGAACACTAACATCTTTCCTAGACGTTCTTCTTTCTTCTCATCTTCAACTAAAGCTCTAGTATGAGATTCCTTGATCTTTTCTATAATCGTTGCAATCATCTCAGTCTTCAACGATCTAGCTCTTTTCTGTTCAAGATTCATCTTCCTACTCAATGTATCAACTATGATATTTACTTTACCATGGTGGTAAAGTATCTCATAATCGTAGTCCTTGAGTAGCTCCAACCATCATCTCTACCTCATATTCAATTCTTTTTGTGTGAGGAGATATTGAAGGTTCTAATGATCTATAATATAGTTTGATATTGGTTCCATAAAGATAATGTATCTAGATGTTTAGGGAAAAAACCATTGTTGCAAGATCTAAATCATGTGTTTGATAGTTTTACTCGTGGGCCTTCAAATATCTCGAGGCATAAGCTACTACTTTGTCTCTTTGGATATGGATGTATCCCAATCCAACTCCAGAAGCATCATTGAAAATTGAAAAGTCATCAGCTCCTTCCGGTAAAAGGAGGATTGGTGCCTTCTATAACCATTTCTTCAATTAACCGAAAGCCTTTTCTTGCTTCTCGCTTCATGTATAGGTAACTCTCTTTTTGGTCAGGGCTGTTAGTGGAGCCGCAATAGAAGAATAGTTTTGGATGAATCTTGGATAGTAATTCGCCAATCCCAGAAAAATACGAATTTCAGTGGGACTCCTTGGCAGCTCCCATTTCATAACAACTTCTATCTTTGTCGGGTCCACCATTATGCCCTTCTGGCTAACCACGTGACCCAAAAAGTGTATCTCCTGAATTCAAAAGTCAGTCTTGGAGAACTTTGCATACATTTTCTCCTTCTTCGTGACTTCTAATACTTCTCAGAAATGCTTACTATGATCTTGATTGTTCTTGGAGTAGATCAAGATGTCATTTATCAACACTATTACTGATTTATCGAGAAAAGGTTTACAAACTTGATGCATCAAATCCATAAATGTTGCTTAAGAATTGTTTATTCTAAAGGACATAACGAGGAATTTATAGTATCCATACCTTGTTTCAAAGGCTTTCTTATCAATATCTTCCTCCCAAATATTTAACTGATGGTAGCCTGGCCTGAGATCAATTAAGGTAAGATGGTTGCTCCCTGCAATTGATCGAATAAGTCATATATCCTAGGTAGGGCGTATTTATTCTTTATCGTAGCTTTGTTTAACTCTCAATAATCAATGAACATTCTAATAGTACCGTCCTTCTTTTTTACGAACAATACGGGAGCCCCCCAGGGTGATGAAATACGTCTTATAAAACATTTGTCTAACAATTCCTAGAGTTGTGTCACTAACATTTTCATCTCTGCAGGTGCTAGACGATATAATATTTTTGCAATAGGCATCATGCCTGTTAATTAGTCAATTTTGAATTCTACCTGCATCTTTGGTGGTAATCCTGGTAATTCATCTGGAAATACCTCAGAAAAATCTAGTATTACAGGTATATCAATCATTTCCTTCTTTTCCTTCTTTGCGTCGATCACATTCGCCAAGAATGTTGAACGTCCCTTAGATAGGCATCTTCTGGATTTCATCATCATGATGGTTCTAGACCTTACTCTACTCTTATCACCATACACCACGAATGGTTCTCTCCCAGGGGGATTGATATGTACCATCTTCCTTCCACATAGGATATCTACAAGGTTTTCTCCCAACCAGTCCATGCCGAGAATTACGTCGAATTTGTTTAACTCAAAGGGTAAAAGATCTCAATGAAATTCATTTCCATTCAATTCAATGGTTACGGCCTCTAACCTATTTCTAACAGATACACTCCTACCACCAACTACTTCTACTATGATTAGGGTACTTAGACTTAGTGGTGATAATCTATGTTTTCTACTAAATTCATGCGATATAAGTGAGTGATCTGCTCTAGAATCAAATAATATCTTAGCAGGAATTTGATTAACTAAGAATGTATCAGAAGCAACATCAGTCTCTTCCTTTCATTGAGGGTTATCTGCTAGCTTCAACCCTTGGGTTTTGTTGGTAGGATCCTTGGGGTTGGTTTCTCAACTTTTGGGCACTCCACCTTCATGTGTCCTTCCTCTCCACAGTTGAAACAAACTTTTCCTTTCACTGAGAAATTTGTAGAAATATGCCCTAGCTTCTTGCACTTGAAGCAAGTGACACAGTCACCAAAATGCTTCTTCTTGCACTGGTCGCACCACTTCCCTTCGTAGTTGCTTCTAGATTTGTTGTTATTTGATTTCAAGAAATTCTTGTTGTTGTTGTTGTTGTTGTTGTTTCCTGAAAAACCTTCAGTTTTTCTCTTTTCACCGACCTCAACTTTGTCGGCAGCTCTCCCTTTGATCATGTTATCCATAGACTTTGCAGCCCAGATGACAGCTTCAAAAGTGGGTGTCTGATGTATTTGCACGAAATACTCCCATGACAGTCCTTTGGCATACCCATCGATCTTTGACAGTTCATCGGGAACAATGCATAGGGCGGATTCCATTTTGTCAGTAAAGTTGTTGGTGTATTCATTGATCGTCATACCGCCCTTTTTCAGGCTAGACGTTGATTTTCCAATTTCAGTATATTTTGAGCTGAACGGTAATTTCGCTTGAAATGCACCAGAAAATTTGCCCATGTGAGTCACAATGGCTCATTAGGATTTATCAATTTTCTTAACGTGTTCCACCGATGAACAGTTAAGCACTTAAACTATCACAGAACGGAGATAGTCTGCAGTTTCCCGGTACAACCACATGTGATGAAGGCCACCTCCATATCCGAAATCCAATCCATAACTCTAGTTGGATCTTCCTTTTCATTGAAAGATGATGGCTTGCAAGTCATGAAGTCCTTATACTTGCAGTAGCCTCTGGGTTCATCATTTTTCTGGACCTCTAGTTATTATGGTCCTTGATAACTTTCTGAGTCATCATTATTTCCTTTTTGAACTGTTTTTGGGTGAGAAGGAATCGGTCCGTTGGTCACTTGTTTAACAACTACCTACTTCTTGATCACAAGCACTCCACCTCTAGCATCATCTAGCTTCGGAGCTAGGAGATCCTTAAACTCGTGTTGTTGTTGATCGAGCATCTCCTGCATCATCGCTTGCGTATCATTAATCGTAAACTAAGAAACTCATGCTCCGGCGTTTTCAGGTGTTGGACCTCCTTTATTGTTGACGACTCTTCGACTCCTTGTTATATTCTTGTCGTTCTATACCCATAGAAACTTATTATTTAGAATAGTATCATTTTACTTACTATATATATTAACCACACAATGGAAGTTAAGGCCGTTAGCAATTAAGGAATCTTCCTATGGCTTGCTAAAGCCTAATTCCATCAAAATTTAGGTATCTATCCTAAATCATTCTATCGCTCAACTCACCGATCATACTTAGCTTCTAAGTTTATGTCTAAAAATCTAGCAAAATTCCTAGTTCGCTTAAAATAGTACTTTGATACCAACTAAGACATCCCCCGTTTTCAAAACCAATTAAACCATTTTCTTTATGCTTTAATAGATTGAGATGTGGAATTTCCCAGTTAAATGAAACATTTTAGAGATAACAAAGTTATTTCATTATATTAAAAACTCCGAGGATGTCATCGTTCATATCGAAACATACATTACAACGTAAATATATAAAAGGTCCTAAAATTCTATAACAAGCACATCGCTTTATTTCACTTGGCATCCTAATTACACTTTGGCAACCCTACATCCACTACTTGTGATGCACATAAAATGAGTGGGTCAGGTTTAGAAAACCTGGTGAGATGCATAGGGTTTACAAGCCCATAATAATCTAATGATAAATAATCATAATATCATTCCTACAAAACAATCATTGACAGATAATATGGGTATATAAAATCTAACATAAATATTCTTAAGACATTCTACCTAGCCCAAGTGATTCGCACGAATCCTAAGACAACGATTATCTAGAGGAATCACCCTGCAAAATAAACCATTTGAGGATCAGATTGATTACACAGCTAGGAGTGTCCACGGCCAGTGTAAGTCATATAAAGGCAACAATTTTTAGAGTTAATGATAATTATTTTATCTACGTCTTTAGGTTATAAGTCCACACTAGCAATGTAATTCACTAGACCGCCTAGAATAGTCAAGTGTTGTCATCTACTCTGATCGATAACCCAGACATACTTGTCAGTTGTCTAATCTAGACCCACCATTTTTGGTCATCTAAGAAATGGAGGAAGACGAAAATCTACTTTGAACTCACATTCGACCCTTAGAATGAGACCTTTTATAAGTCCATAACTAACCCAGACTATATCTAAAGGTAATTCCAATTCCTAAAAAGCAGTATTATTATATTTATAAAAGTAGCACAGAGTATAGATAAAACAATTAGCATTTAATAAATAATTTTATTAATTTATTCTCTTGCAAGTAACTAAGCACTCACCTGACAAAAGTAGGTGACTCGGGGTCAAGGTAGCACTTCGCCTTAACACTTCTCAAAGGCCTAAACATATAAAGCACTAAGTCTAAATCTAGTTTCATAATCCTGGTGACTATATAATAATAGTATAGATTCCTCAACAATCCCAATTTCTACATCAAGATCTATCAAGTAAGGAATAACCAGGTAGGATCATATCGGAGGTTCGGCCCGTTTGGTATACAAAGTAAACTGTTTGGAAATCCCACTTTAGACACCTCACTAAATCCAGCCTAGAACTAACTCACATAAGTAGATTAATCTATATTAAGACTTGGAATCAACGATAAATCTTAATTATATGATCATAATAACAACTACGTCTATAAATAAAAATTAAACTTAAAAACAATAAGCGTAGTATAACTTACAGAGTAATCTAGTGAGAACCGGGAATTATGCGGGTAGAACTCTGATCCGATAACATCTATTCTCTGACTATTTGACACTGCAGAGCCTCACTAAAGTAACTCGGAACTAGGGAGTAAAAGAGCTAAACAGGCTAGGAGATAATCTAGAGAGATAAGGAGAATATGTGCGAGAACTATGCCAAAAATCGCGTCTTTATATAGCAGAAAAACGAGTGTGTGTTGCGCCCTTTAACCCGTGCCCGCCGTGCACGTGGTCGACTATGCTTAAGTGTCGCCCAATCATTGGTGCCACGTGTCGTCAAAGTGTGTCATGCCCTTAGTCGATGTGTGCGACCGCGCCCAAAAAAATTTTGTTTTCTTAAAAAATTCATAACTTCTTCATATAATCTGAGTTTTTGATGGGATTTATATCCACGTGTAGCTATCGACCAGATCTACAACTTTCGTTCAGACTCCATCGGCTAATTTTGATTTTATATTTAAAGTTATATTTTAAACAAGCTTAGATTGTTAAAGCCCGTTATAAATTCATAGCTTTCTTAGACAATATACGTTCTCGACTGTCTTTATATCGATGAATAGGTATTTACGAGATCTTCAACTCTCGTTTAGATTATTTTTCCTAAAAATTGACAGATTTCAATTTCAGTTTTTCAGCCGTATATTGTTGTGCTGAAACTTCGAAATATCATAACTTCCTCTCAGGAAGTCAGATTTGGGCGTTATTTATATGCACGAGTACCCTTTTTCGATTACTACGATTTTTGTTTATCTTATTTATCCAAAATAATCTTTTATTTTTATTTTATATTTTCACCCTATTTACTACGTTTGAACGTAAGGTTTCTACACATATATCGCATATCCCTAATATCTATAAAATTCACATAAACACATATGTATTTGAATAATTTACTTTTATTCATTCTTAAAATTCACATAATTTACTTTTATTCATTCTTAAAATTCACATAAACACATATGCAGGAAACACAGGTGTTACAATATGATTGGTGCTCTGAAGTGATTTAGAGTCTCTTAGCTTGATTAAGTACACTCTATAAGTCACAGAAGATTTCTAGGTTATACCTGAATGGAAGGGCTCAACATAGTTTTTCAATAAACTCATTTATCCAATCACATTTGATTGCAGCTTCTAAATTAGTAGTATATTCTTATTTTGCAATTTATGCAATTATGTTTTTCTTGGACCTCATTCCAACAAAATTTACACTACATTCTATAATGAAGGCATAATCTCTCTCTCTCTCTCTCTGTATATATATATATATATATATATATATATATATATATATATATATATATACATATATAGTGTCATGTTTATGAACATTTATAAGCATTATTTTAATAAATTTTAAGCTATAATTTGGTTAATTGAAAAGATATTTGGTACTTATAATATTTAAATTGTATTTTGTAGCTAAAAATACACATTCTCGAAGAAAATGATTGATACCGACAAAAGCTGGATACTTGGAGGAAGAGGAGCTGAAAAAGACAGAAAAAGGATGTTGTTGGACATCTTGACCCCTCGTCAGTATTTTGCCCATATCTCATGAATCGTAACTCCTATTGGCAAGAATCAAAATATTACGGAAACTAGATAGAATTTTGGACGACTTTTGTGTTTGTGCCAAAATGTGAAATCTAGTTCCCACGTCGTGGCAATCTAAAGGCCAAGACGTGGCCACCTTTGCTGACACCGAATCTTCCAAAACTTGGGGCTTACGCGTTCTAATAGATGCGCACGGTGTGGATCCTATCCCCACGTCTTGACGACCATAAATTAGGAAACTATATATATATATATATATATATATATATATATATATATATATATATATATATATATATATATATATATATATATATATATATATATACACATATTCGGGATTCCAATCGATTTCGGAGGTTGGAGGTCTGAGGGTTGCGATTATTAACAACGAAAAACCTTCTAAGAACCCTTGGGGGCAGAATTCAACTAGAGATCAAGCGATAAAGAGACTGGAAAAAGGATTCACACATATTCATTCAGTTTTCTTAGTTTAATCATGTTTAGCTTTGTTTTCCTTTTGTTTATGCGTTTTTTAGTTGTGATTATGCTATAATAACCCTTGCTTTCGTTTAGATTAGATGAACTCCTAAATACTATGTGTTGATTTCTTATTTTATGGATTTATGAAGTTAGTTTTGCTTTAAATATTGTTTGATAAATCTAAACCTAGCTTGATAAAGTTTCTATCTTTATTGCCTTGCATCAAGATTGTGTAGTTAGACTGTAGTTAACTGCATGAACTTGGTTTACCTAGTTGTTTATGACCATTAAATTGTTAGAGCTAGAGATTGACCATATCCTAGTATAGGTGATAAGTTAGTTGCTTAACTGTGTTAGAGAGTAGTATTTGATTATAATATTTACTTGATTACTAGTCTTGATCATAAAATAGTAGTTTGTAGATTCTATCATCTAAAGTCCAAATTATCTTTAAAATCAATTTAGTGTCCTTAACTTGCATGGTCCTTGAGGTTAAAGTTATTGAATTGACTTATGCTAGTTAGTCTGATCATGATGACTAGTAATTTTTATTTGCTAACTAACAAAATTAATCCATTGTCTTGAAACTAACCATAGCAAAAAGGAGGGATTTGAAACTAAACGAAAGTATCTTTTATTATTGGTTTTGTATTGTATTTCTAGTCATTAGTAAGGTATTTTAATTTAACGTTTAGTAATTATTTTATTAATTAAATATCGTTTCATGTGATCAACACCCGACTTACTTTACTATTCTATAATCTGACTAGGTACACAACCTAAACGTGCATAGTTAGTTAAGTTTTGTTAGGTTATAAATTTAAAAGTTGATAGGTATAATTTTTCACATCAAGATTGTGGCACCGTTTTCGGGGAATAGTTTATTTTAGTTGAAAATAATTGCTTCTAGTTAATCGATCCTTTTTGTAGGGTAAAAGCGACAAAAAATTATTTTTCTGAATTTTACTTATTTTCTGTCTAGGCATCCCCCACGACGTGGCAATATCTTACCATAACGTGGGCACTAGCAGATTTGTTTTTATTATTAGTTTATTTGATTTTATTTCTTTTATTTTTTGTTCGTTTTGCGCGTGTTTTCTAGCATTGTTTTAGCAGAGAAAAACGGGGGACGTCACGACGATGATAATGGATGAATATAATTGGCATATGAGGAACGACAAAGTTTGAACCTCCGAGGCATATTCTTTGCATGCTAAAGGAACTACCTTCTTATGGGAAGGAGCATGATGATGCTTATGAGCATATAGAAGAGGTGGTGGAAATTTATAACTATTTTAATGCACCAAACGTAACTTCGACTTTTTCCGTTCGCATTGAAGGGTGAAGCTAAGGAATGGTTAAAATCACTTCCTTTCAGAGAAATCACGACATGGGTTGACCTTAGAAAAAAATTTGTTCATCAATTCACCCCTCCTTCAAAGTGGAAAAGCTAAAGAGAAATATCCAAAATTTCCAACAATTGGAGGGGGGGTCGTTATATAAAGCTTGGGAGTGCTACAAGAGATTGTTATGACATTGCCATCAACATGACTTCAATGTCCAGTAGGAAATCTCAATATTTTATGACAGAGTCAATTTGTGCACTCACCAACTACTAGACTCACAAGCACCTATGACGAAGAAGGATCCAACAACGAATAAAGCTTTGATTAAAGAATTTTATAAGCATTCGAGAAAGTATCACAACCCAAGAAAGGATATCACTACAGAGAAATCGGGTATAGATGGAGGCCAAGATGCCGTTATTTCTATAATTGCAAAGCTCGACGCAAGGAACGAAAGGATCACAAAAACGGGTAATTTATATTTATTCGGTACAAGATAGATGTGGAGCTTGTGGAGGATCCCATTCTAATGAGATTGTGAATTGGAATACAAGAGAGCTCGAGATACGACATAATATCAACAACTCGAGCATCATCTCTATTAATTAGAACGATTCCAATCCGAGAAGATAAATGCTCTCGATTCAATGATATGTCGACTCATGGAAGCCAGCGAAAAGAGACATGATGCCACAAAAGCATCACTTAGAGATCAACAAGAATTCATTTTAAGCATTCAAAAACAAGTCGATCAATTAACGAAGCTTGTGCAAGAAAAGCTACCAGATTCACCTTCAAGAAAAATCTAGCCAATTCGAATCTCTTAAGTCATGGTTGTTTATACGGAAAACAGGAGGAACATTCCAATCATTCACTCGAAGGAAAATCAAAGGAAGAAAAGATTCATGACTCTTCCTTACCCATCTCTTCCCAAGGAAAATCTGGTGAAGCAAGGAAACGCAAAGTTCAGGGAACATAAAGAACCTGAAGAGCAATGAGAAAAAGAAGTGAATCATTTGAAACCTCCAGTTTTAACTCCAATGATTTTTGAAGTGTTTGCTTTAACTAGACCACTAGATCAAGTCACATAAATGGTTGAAGAAAAAGATGAAGAGAGCATAAAGTCAAATTTTGACAAGATGAGCCCTGAGAGATACAAGACAAAAGCTAAAGAAGTATGAATAAAGGAAAAACTCAAGCAAAAGCACAAAGAAGATGTCAATCCAAAAATGCAAGAAAACTCAAAAAAGGCATTCAATAGAAGGGTTGCCTCCAAAAGAACATGGCTCAAGACGATGAAGAATGGGTAGGCTACACTTCCACCTAGCGCAACGTAGATGGTAAGGAGTCCAGCTCATGACTTCACCAAAAAGAAGCGCTTCTCTAGAAAAACCTGACGTTTTTACTGAGTTTGCATTTTCTTTTTATTTTACATTTTTAGTTTTTAGTTTTATTTTATAATTTTTGTTTTTATTTAACCGAATGATCACGTTGTTCTCGAGTTCTAGATCTTATTTTTCAGTATTCAAAGGATTAAAAGAAACAAAGAAGCCTCATTGGAAAAAGGCGTGAGAAGTTTAAAAAATTTTCGAAGACCACAATGTTGAATAAGTGTGGGTTGTGTGTCGCCTTGGGAAGAGTTTAGTTCGGGGGATAAACAGAAGATTAAAAGCTACCTAGTGATTAATTGAAGAATTTCCAGAAAAAGTGGGGCATAAACTATTTTTGAAACCACTCAGTAACCACGACGTGGTCATCACTTTGCCACGCCATGACGATGGTTATTTTCGCGACCGGACTTTATGATCCTCGATCCCATGACGTGGCCATCCTATTCCCACGTCGTAGTGCATTTTTTTTTATCGTGATTAGACTCTTTCATATTCGACTTCACGATGTGGCATATTCTTTCCCACGTCGTGACAATTTCCAGTGCATTATTTTGAAGATTTTTCGTACCACCTTTTCGAAGTTGAGGCTTTTGATTACTTTTATCCGAAGCATTTACGAGAACCAGCAGGAGTCTAGTTTCCACTTTCCAACAATTTATTCGTGATATTCATGTTTTCCCCACCACAATCAGTTTCGATTTCGCCACTACTACCCCAGGGGAGTTTGTTAATTTTTCTCCTTTCTATTGTTTTTTTTGGGTTTTAATTGTTTTATGCATACAATGAGGGCATTGTATTAAATAAGTGTGGGGTAAGGGTTCGAAAAATGATTTTTAAGCGTGAAAGTAATTAAAAAGAAAATGCTAGAAAAAATTAAAAATTAATAGGCTTGCAAAAATCGTCTAAAAATCAAGTCATTTAAAAACTTTAATATTATTGCATTTAAGCTAGTTTGCTAGTTTTATGTGGGATGATTCGATGCGAAGCCTAAGATTTAGTTGAGCCAATATGTTATAGTGTATTTGTGCTTCCCAGTCTTAGTGAAATCGTGGGACAAAAAAGCATAACCTATTTAGTTTGAGGGACATAATATGTTTAACATCGTGTACTAGAAATGTATCCAAGAGAGCTTATGTAGTTAGTGCACTTTAGACTAATACCACTAACCAATAAGGGTTGAAGTTTAGTTCCCTTGCTTAAGCATATGTTTTTATTTTTATGTTTTTAGTTTTAAGTGAAAAAAGTGAGAAAAGAAAAGAAAAAAGTTGTGAAAAAAAAGAGAAAAAAAAGAGAAAAAAAAAAGAGAAAAGAAAAGTGAAAAAAAGAGTTGCAAAGTTTGAGTGAATAATACTCTACAAAGCTATGAAGATCAAATATTATGAAGAAGAAAAAGTTCCAAAAAACGAAGACTCAAAGTTGATGAAGTTCAAGAATAAGTCAAAATTGCCAACTTATGCATATTGTAAATTTTCTTTCTAGGTTGTTTTTCTATATGTATTCTTAGCATCTTAACCAAAAATACCTTGAGGTTAAGAAAGTTTGTTGGAGATTGATTCGGAGGGATGCATCAAATGATTGTTGTTCAAAAAAGTAGGAAGCGTTTATGAGGATCGTAAGTATTTAGGGATGGGATGTAATTAGGATATACACACAAATACATGCATTGAGGTAAGACATAACTAGTGGGTTCAATACAGATTGTCTTGTGTGGTAGTGGTGGGCAAGGTTCTATGTGATGCATTAAATAAAAAATTTTGCTTGAGGGCAAGCAAAAGACAAGTGTGGAGTATTTTGATAATTCCATTTTTACACATTTCTAAGCATTATTTTAATACATTTTAAGCAATAATTTAGTTAATTGCAAATATATTTGGTACTTATAATGTTTAAATTGTATTTTGAAGCCAAAAATGGACATTCTGGTAGAAAAGGACTGATACCGACAAAAGTTGGATACTTGGAGGAAGAGGAGCTGAAATAGTCACAAAAAGGATGTTGTTGGACAGCTTGACCCCTCGACGGTATTTTGGCCATATCACATGACTCGTAACTTCGATTGGCGAGAATCAAAATGATCCGAAAACTAGATAAAATTTAATACGACTTTCGTGTGTTGTGCCAAAATGTGAATTCCAGTTCCTACGTCGTGGCAATCTAAAGGCCATGATGTGGCCACTTTTCCTGACACAGAATCTTCGAAACTTAGGGCTTACACATTTTAAAATATGCACATGGTGTGGCTCTTATCCCCATATCATGGCAACCATAAATTAGGAAACTATATATATTTGCACCTCTAATCGATTTCGAAGGTTGGAGGCCTGATGGCTGTGATAATTAACAAAGAAAAATCTTTCCAATAACCCTTGGGAGGCAGAATTCGACTAGATGTCAAGGGATAAAGAGATTGGAGCAAGGATTCACACATATTCATTTGGTTTGCTTAGTTTAATCATGTTTCGCTTAGTTTTACTTTTGTATATGTTTTTTCCAGCTATGATTATGGGCTAATAACCCTTTCTTTCGTTTAGATTAGATGAACTTGTAAATACTATTTGTTGATATCTTATTTTATGTATTTATGAAGTTAGTTTTGCCTTCAATATTGTTTGATAAATCTAAACCTAGCTTGTTAAAGTTTCTATCTTTATTGCCTTGCGTCAATATTATGTAGTTAAACTTCAGTTAATTTCATGAACTTGGATTACCTGGTTTTTATGACCACTAAATTGCTAGAGATAGAGATTGATCATATCCTAGTACAGGTGATCAGTTAGTTGCTTAACTGTGTTAGAGAGCAGTATTTGATCATAATAATTTCTTGATTACTAGACTTGACCATAAAATAGTAGTATGTAGATTCTATCATTCAAAGTCTAAAATATCTTTAATATCAATTTACTGTCCTTAACTTGCATGATTAGTGGGGTTAAAGCTATTGAAATGACTTATGTCAGTTAGTCTGATCATGATGACTAGTAACTTTTATTTGTTAACTGGTGGAATTAATCCATTGTCTTGAAATCAACCATAGGAAAAACAAGGGATACGAAACTAAACGAAAGTATCTATTACTCTTGGTTTTATATCGTCTTTCTAGTCATTAATTAGGTATTTTAATTTAAGTTTTTCTGAACTTGTGAAATCAGATAAAACCCCCTATTTTAGTTGTTTTTCTATGTTTAACTTTTAGTAATTATTTTATTAACTAAATACTGTTCCCTGTGATCGACACCAGACTTACTTTACTATTCTATAATCTGACTAGGTACACTGCCTAAAAATGCATAGTTTGTTAAGTTTTGTTAGGTTATAAATTTTAAAATTGATAGGTATATTTTTGCACATCATATATATATATATATATATATATATATATATATATATACACATCTATTTTGAAGTTAGAATCTTATGTAGCTCTTTACATAAAGATTTTCTTCTAAACTGATTATCTCGTATACATTCTATTAGTTCTTCCTAAGTACTCCTAGAATGCTCTCATATTCATCCAATGAATTACCCATGTATCCAGTTCGTAACTTATGATATGTTCATAGCATAATTATATATCTAGCATTGTGCTTAATATCATCTCAATGATAGATTCATTTTCCAATCAAATAGAATATAAATCATTTTATATAGCTCAAACAATGTGCTCGGTCCTTTTGAGGCAGGCTCAAAATGGTGCCATGTGGCAATGCCAAGAGTCATCGAAAGGAATCTTGTATCTTGATCCCTTTCAAGATATTGTCAACATATGCAAAAGATTTTAAAATTTTAACAATAATTTTTATCTATCTCGGTAGATGTTAAATTCTAAGAATTTATCTTGTCTTTCCTAAGTCTTCATCTTAGAAACATTTTCTGAGTCAAGGAGAAAGAGCCTTGCATAGTCGAAATATAATTTCGCATGATTATGTATGTCTCATTCATACAAGATTAAGAATATTAGTATGTTCCTACTAGTTCATAGTAGACATAGATGTCGTCTTCATTGTAATATAAAATCATATTATGTGTTTCCATTTTAGAATGATGATTCCAACCTTGAGATTTTTTGTTTACATATATCTTCAGGCTTACACATTTTCTTAGGATAACTAGGATTAAGAAAACCTACAGGCTAAGCTATATAGATATCTCCAAGTAGGTGTTGATTCAGAAAAACTGTTTTTCTTGAAATTTATTTTCCATATGTCGTAATAAGAATATGTGTATTTCATTTATATAATAAAGGTAATAATGTAATATATATAAGTTTGAGTCAAAACAAGATTAAGTCAGAAGTGTATGCATATAGAACTTGTTATTTATAAAACATTAATATTTACTTTATAATTCTATTAAGAGATCTAGTTATCTAAAACGGATTTCTAATCATTACTGAATATGAAGGTGATCAATATGAAAACCGATTAAGTAAATAATCAATCATTTAATAAATTAACCGATACATATATATTTAGATAGGCTAAATCAAAACATATGTTGTTTCAAAACAAACATTCTTTTACAATACAAGTACATAATGTTCTTAGCATAATTAATAAACTAAAATCCGAGAGGGCAGTTCCAACTTGCTTATGCGTAGCTGGTTACTTTTCTTGAAATATATGCAAGAAATTTACAAATATTAGATTAACATTAAGTACAAAGTACTGTTAAAGGGAAAGTATATGGTATATATAGTAGACACATGAAGTACTTTTCAGATAAGAGTGACATTTCGTCTTTTAGAGTCATGTTTCTTCATAAAAGAAACATGATCCATCTCTATGGGCATTCTTAGATTTCATGTGCTCAAAGTGTAACACCTAGTTTCAATGACGTTTCTAATTTCGGGATAATGGGTCGTAATTTTATCGAGTAAAGGTCTTGGGCTTCAAAGGAATAGAGTTTAGACCCTATCGAATATTGATAATGTTGGTTAAGTGATTAAAACCCTCGAATTGTGCTTTGAAGCAAATAGTAAAATGGGAAAGGTTATCATTTTGGCTTTTTGAATGAATTAATAATTCTAGTTCAGTATGTTTCTAATCACACATAACTAGATAGAATTATGCGGCTCGTCAGTACCTTCATGCTCATATAAAGATCACCGAAAACGGAGTTGACATGAAGAAGTTATGACTTTTTGAAGCTGGAATGAATTTGGGTGAAAACCCGTCTCCACGGGGTCAAGAGCAGGTCTCCATGGCATAGTACTCACCACAGAGTGGAGAACTGTTTTCCACGGAGCGAAAACTAGGCAGGCAGGCCCAAGCCCATGATTTTTAGGGTTTTCAACGTGTTTAAAGGTAAGGATTTATGTTTTAGGGCATTTTCTCATCCTCCATCACATCTAGAACTCATTGGGAGGATCCATAGCCTCCCTCTTCATAGTTTGAGCTTCTCCCCTCTCCTCCCATCCATTTTTGGAGTGTTTTTGGTGGTTTTGGAATGATGCTTTGATGCAAGATTGATCTTTGAATCTTAGCAATTGGAGATCTTAACTTTCATCTACCTTCTGGACCTTTGTAAGCCATACAGCTCAAAGCTTTATTACATTTCCTCTTTAGATCTATATATATTTAGTGTTTTTGTACATTTTAATGAGTTTTGGTCCCACTTGAGACTTGTTCCAAAGATTTTGGAGAACTTTTGATCTTTTGATTAATGTTTGGGATCAGATCTGGTCATTTTGTGGAGTAGAGAGTGAATGCTAGTGCTCACTTTACTCCATGCATGAAGAAAAGTGTGTTTTGAACATCTTATGACCTAGGGTTTTAGATCTTTCTTGTTTGGAGCTTCTTAATGGATAAAGTTGGAAATTTTATCCATTTAGACATTACAAGTAAGCAGATTTGAGTGTTGGAAGCTTAGACTTAATGGATTACGTCCTCTTGAAGTTGCTGGATCAGAGAAGACCACGACGTAGTCAAGGCATATCCACGATGTGGTGGTCAGTTTCTTCGCAATCCACTTTGGGCCGGAACACAACGTGGCAGATGCTTGGCCATGGTGTGGTGGCCAGTTGAGTTGACTTTTGGCTGTTGACTTTGACTGTTAACCGTTGGCTTTTGACCAGTTTAACTTTTAGTCAAACTTTGGTAGAATTGAGTATTTACCTAAAGGATAGTATTGTTTTGATTTTAGGTAGCTCCAGTTAGTTGTTTTGTTGCTGAGAATGTTGTTGAGATTCCACTATTTAGTTCAGGTGAGTTTTCTCACTATACTTTTTTATGTAGTATGTATCCTTGTGGTAGGAGGTTGGTATGATGGAGTGATGTGTTATATTGCTAGATTTGTTATGATTACCTATGTTGTTGGTTATTGTTTCTTTGTTTGCATGTGTCGACATATTGTGGTTGGATTGAGGTTGTCATGCTTTGTGTTGTAGGCCAAAATAACCGGGCGCTCCAGGTGTACTGTAGGCCTTGCGAAGTAGTCCAGTCAGACTGTAGACCCAATGGAGCGGTCCAACTATATTTTCGGACACGAGGGGCGATCCAGTTAGAGTGTAGGCTCGGGAGAGCGATCAAAATAAATATCATTTGGGACGTTACATAAAGGTTTCCATTCCCTAAACTATGGTTTATGAACAAATGGTTTTACTAGAATGTAACATTATAAAAATGGGTGTTTATTATATTTTAAAAATGAAAAATTTATTGTGAAATTTGGGACGTTACATAAAGGTTTCCATTCCCTAAACTATTGGCCTCTTAGATCGGACATGGTGACCCTTTTAGCCTTGCATTATTCCATTGTTTGCACTAACTCAAAATAAATATCATTGTATTGTTGGAATATTTATTATCATGTTATGTCATTATATATCCATATTAATTATCCAAGACGTCCTGGAAGTCAAGAATAATTGTTCCTAGTATGATGTTAGAAACATCTTCAGCATCACAGTGATGCCTTTACCAGGTATCATGTTTAGGTCTACTGCTCAAAGAAGGTGGTTTAGGAATAGGTCCTTTAAGAGTGTATAATTTCTAGTCTCTCATGACATGAAATCATTCATTGAATTGTATCCAACGAATGTTATTGTTTTTAGATCATTATGAAAATGACGATTCATGGTAATGAGAATGGATTATACATCTATAAAATTTAAAAAAAATTCATTTAATAGTTTCTATATTTAAATCATTAATAATTAATACCCTTTTAGTTTCTAAAAACATTAATTATCAAATTCTATGATCCAAGTTGCAAAACAAATAAATGGTTAGGTATCCCATTCATTTGAATCCAACTAGGTAGATATCGAGTATCAATTATATTCTATTATATAATTCCTAGATTTATCAGATTTCTAATAACAAATATTAATAGACATGTTTGATCCCATCAACACCTCAAAACTCTCTTGCTTAGGTATCCTTTATCACAAGGTATTTTTGATCAAATCATCCAATTTGAAAAACTTGTGTAATCGGCCTATAACTTGGTTATTGAAATCGCGAATACACCCCGGACATCAAAAGATAATACTAAGCGGTTAGGTGACCTTTAAGTGCTTTCAAAATGGATTTCATAGATTTTAGTTTATTTTGGGGTATTTATTTCTATAATTCTAGTTTTAAAAACATATATTATATCATGGTTATTGCATGTATCCAATAAACCATGATATACCTTTTTATTTAAAATCACATTTTAACACTTTTCTTTAAAATCATATTTTAACAATGTTCTTTTATAAAATCCAAATTTTATAAATATGACGTTGTCAAACTTTAAATTTAATGGCTAGTATTAAGTTATACCGTTAGAGCACTAAAGAACTTTTATAAGCCTATTAGTCAAAGTTTCTTTTATAAAATACGGTTTGCATTTTGATAAGTTTATAAAATCTCAATTTTAAACTTATATAATTTTTAATCCCGAAATTTACCGTTTGTTACTCTTATTTAATTTTAAATAATAAAGGTTGTTTTATTTTATTGAAAACATTTTTAGTATCTTGTGTTAAATGACAAATTTCATTAAAATTAAGCTCATTGTGATGTTATTTATGTTCAAAATATTTTATACATGTGCAATCTAATTTAACAATAATAACACAATATCAACATAAATTTTAACAACAAAAGCATGCAAAATATATGTTCATCAACCAACCATCTAGTGACATTTTAGTAAGCAAACAGAAAAATGTCAAGTCCTTCCTATAGGACATAAAGGAACCAAAAACCATCAACTTGTTCTATTATGTCATCCCATTTGCTTTGACAACTCCAAGCTCCGAAACTACATAATTTTACAAAAGTTATGAAAACTTTATAAAATCATGGGGTGAACACTAAATCCTCCAAAATGGTCTTCATCTTCATCTTCTCACATTTTTATAAGAATAAACTATTTCTAAAATTAATCCATTACTTACAAAAATAAACAAATTAAAACCAATATATTTAATTATTACATATTATATGAATAAATAAACATCACAACTACTTCATCAAATCAACACACACAACAACATAATAGGTCCATGGCTAGTTTATGCACATATATTAATATATATATATATATATATATATATATATATATATATATATATATATATATATATATATATATATATATATATATTATTCTGCTTTGAATATAATGTGTATAGTATTGTAGTAATTATAATGTGAATATTAACATATAAGTATTTATATATTCATATTTAGATTATTATTCTACTATAAGTTTTATATATGTGTATTAATTTAGGAAATTTTATGTTATTATTCTATTATAAATTTTATATATGTGTATTAATTTAGTAAATTTTTATGTGAATATTAATTTGTAATTGTTCATATTATCATTGTTTAATAATGACATAAACTTGTATATACAAAATTCATAGTAGAACAATAACATAAAGTAGTGTTCTCACGTTTTCATTTTATTTGCTATTTTCATTTGAGCCGTATATATATATATATATATATATATATATATATATATATATATATATATATATATATATATATATATATATAACAAGACTTTGTTTTTATAAGAAACATTTTGGTGATAAAAGATGCATGTAAACTTTTTCTCAATAACAAATAATAATTATAAAGTTGTCATAGAAAATATGTATGAATTTTCTTACAAAGAGAAAACCATCCATGTTTTACAAAAACAAAGATAATAACATACTATCAAATAATCGAACCAAGGTTGCAAAAAATGGCTATAATACCAATTGTTGGTTTTTTATTAAAAAATAATCTAATTATAGTGGCAAATTCGACGTAATTAGAAACAAAAGCATTTTATAAATTTGAATAAACTAAAACTGTTTTACCCGTCTAGGTTCTTTTGTAAAGCTTAGAAAGATTAAATCAACCATAGAAAAGGAAAAGATTACAATCTTTTAAGTTTTTGGTTCCTTTTTGCAATTAGGAAGTTGCTGGAGATGGCAACAAGCTCCAAAGTAAAAGTTCTCTAGAGATATCCACCAAGCAAAAGTAAACCACCAAAGATGCTAGTCTTCACTTCTATATTAGTTTTTCTTAAGCCTTAAGGTTCATACCAAATGAGCCTTAAAGAAAAGCAACATCAAAAGCTCTTGATCTAAACACAAAATGCAAGAAAAAGAGATGGAGAAAGAGGATCCAAGCCTACGTTTTGGCAACCCTCTTTTTGAGAGAAAAGAGTGAGTAAAAGACTAACTTCTTGAACTAGTTGGGGTTCTTTTAAGTACCATATCATGTATACAAAGGTGGAGACCATAAATCAAAAGAGGTAAGACTTTTCTTACATGCATAGGTGATATAATAAACAAATGAAAAGCAATCCCATACCATCCTCTAGTATTTTCGGCCACGATGGTAAGGAGACAAAAGTTGAGGTCTATTTTACTTTACCAACAACTAATTAGTTACTTATTAACTAAATGGTTACTCTAAGTGCACAAAAAGTTGTACATACAATGTATATTCATACCATACGATATTAAGATATTTTTTGTTCTCTTTTATTATTATATCCTAGAAACTATAATTCCTAATATATTGGTAAAATATTATTTTCATAAAATAATGTTTTTTCCAATTAAATACAAATGTTGATTATATTTAATAATAATCAAATTACTATGATAAATAATCAATTCGTAGCAACTTGTAAGTCCCTAAACTCGGATGCATCAAGGTACCAATGCTATAGTTTGATTAATGTGAAATCTTAATCAAACTATGATACAAAACAAACAATGAAATATATCAAGAACACGTTTCAAAATGAATGCACACAATTCTATTGATTAATTGTCATGTACATTCATTCAATTACACTTTAACCGTGAATAGACTCCAACTCACCAAAAACGCATTAGTTTCAAATGACTATACACAGATCATATTTAAACAAAACCAATAACCTAAAGCCCAAACATAACAAGCCCACCGAAAACACACTAATCCCACCGAAAACACACTAATCCCACCGAGAACCATATAATACATTCAAAACAAAGCATAAACCACAAAACACACTAAGCCCACGAAATTAAATATCAACCGAAGTCACTAGAATTGGTACGGAATCCCAATTCAATGATTAATGCAAAACGGTTATATCAAATTAAGAACACAGTTAACGAATCTTCAATGAACACTATATTGAATAATAATCTAGTACATAAGATTATCGATTACTCTCGGTTCTCCCTCTCTATAAAACTCGATCTCAGCTTCTTAGAATGACCAACCCTTTACACGACTGAAACATTACTATATATACCTAGACCTAATTACAAAGGCCCAGCCCAAAACCCAATCGAAATCCTTATTAAGCCCACCGAAATCACATGGTGATTTCGGTCTAAACACCACCAAAAACATGGTGTTTTCGGTCCTAGACCAAGAACTCTAAAAATCATCAAAAGTAAAGTATAAACCATAAATCATGTCCTAACAATCTCCCCCTTGGTTTATAGCTTTCTTTTTCTCTTCAATCTTCTCTTTGCTCTTGACCTTCAGCTTTTATCTTCGATTTCTTCACAACTTCAAGATGAACCTATGAATTTATGCATGAATGACTTCATCTTGAATAGTTGGACTTCCTTTACAAATTGACTTTGAATGTACATTGGATATAGAGGCTTCATGCAAATCAGCACTTTCAGCTTTGAGAAACTTCAGAGATAATTACAGAGAGACCGATTCATCGGGATCACTTCAGCAAGTTCATAGATAGCAGCAAATTGATTGAGGAGGGTTCAATGCAATTTGACACATTAATTAAAATACAACTTCACATTGCTTCTGGGGGTTGAAAGGTTGTGCGTTGAAAAATAATCTTCACTTCTTGTTCCTTCGAATGAAATTCTTTATCGATCACAGATGCATCTTAAAAGGTAACCATGACAAAAAAACCTGTGGATCACAGAGTCATAAAGACCCTTCTCACCACAGTTGTTCAAGGACCCAACCTTGGCTCAGATGGAGACTACTCGCAGTATCAGTGTGAACACGGGGGAACGCATTGTGATTTATTGAGTATCGAAGAACTACTCATGGCTATTTTTGATGTTAGCCCCTGCATATCCTCGATCAAAGATCTCAATATAGTTTTTCAAGTTAACAAGTTAACTTGGCCCTTGGCGAGACATTTAATGGTTTCTGAATCTCAGCTGAGTGTACCATTCTAGTGCCAGTGAGAGTTAATAAGGAATAACTCAAAAAACCATCATGTGACAAAAATATTCGAAGACATATTTCCACAGTTTAGCATGACACGAGGTCAAGGGCCTTTGGCGGGACATTCAGCAATAATCGTGCCATGCGAGGTGCATCGCCCTAGTGCCAATAACCATTAATTCCTTACCTGTAAAGAACGTATCCAAGAATACATTTGATTCTCCGCAGTTTTGCCTGACAAAAGAATGTCATTTCCCTGGGCAGGATGTTCAGCGATATCTATTTCCCGGTTGGGTGAATCACCCTGGTGTGGTGACAGTTCTTAGGTAAAGCTAACTGACAAGACCAATTTTGACAATCTGTACAGTTTCAAACTTTTAACTCCTTAAATACGACAGTTCTTTAGAAAGAAACTGCCTAACTGACAGTTTGTACAGTTTCATGCCTTCAATTGCTTGTGAAATTAGTGTGAAGTGAAATTCCGTCAATTCCTTTCAAGATCTCTTTTTTATTAACAGAAAATTCCGACACAGTCTCCTTGAGTCCCTTCTTCTTTTGAATTCGCGTTTTAAGACAAATTAAATTTTGAGATAAAAATAAAATAAACTTTGCACACAATAAAAATAACTAAGAATAAAAATAAAATTAAAATACGCTCAAAAATAGTAAAAATATTTTTTGATTTTTTATTTTTCTGAAAAAGAAATAAAAACAGAAATAAACATATTTTGGGATTTTTGGATTTTATGATTTTTGTTTGATTTTATTTCTCCACTTAAATTTGTGCATAGAGGAAAAATATGAACAAATTTAACAAAAACAAAAATAAAATACAAAATGTACAAAAGAAAACTTTTAGTCTTCAAAACGAATCATTTTAAAAAAAAACTCAAAGGCACATCAAAACGAGCTTTTCCAAAAGGTTTTGTAAACAAACCGGCCACATTATTATCAGTGTGAATTTGTTCCAAATGAATGAGTTTATGCTCAAAACAGTCTCGTATAAAAGGGACTTTAATATCTATGTGCTTGATTTTAGAATGTTGAACTGGATTTTTAACAATTTGAATGGCAGCATCATTATCACAGAAGATAGGAGTGTCAAGAAAATTCAAACCGTAATTCAACAATTGAAGAAATCCCCATTTGTGATCTTTCCTTTTCCATTCCCGCAAATGACACATGCTCTCCATTAAAATTCTGAATGTCATGCAGAAGAGAGATGTTCCCTATCATGTATCAGGAACAACCACTATCAACATATCGAAGTCTGATGATATTCCTACATAGCTCCTTCGGCACAGAGTGCGGGATTAATTTGTTTTGGGAACCTAGTCCATTTTCAAATTGGGCTGACCTTTTCTATCCAAGCATGATACGCGTTCCCAAGTCATATCATGTTTATCAAACACAGAAAATGAAGAAATATTAGAATCTTCAAGTGATTTGGGAGTTGAAACATTTGGTACCCATCTGTAGTCTGGTTTAACCATTTTCATCTTTACTCGGATGGATGCTTCAGCACTAACTTTGGAGCTTGACACTAATTGCTGAGATGACTTCGAACTTACCGATCTTGGTCTCAAATCAGATCTCTTGTCAGACATGACCTTTTTGTTCTTAAGAGTATGATTTTTGGTCTTTTTAGCATTCCAATCACCATTTCTTGAACGTGACCTCGAAGGATTTCTTGTGGAAGATCTCCCCCTTGGCACGTTCTGCCACCCTTGTTTATAGTAGGGAACATATGAGCGATGTGGGCAATTTTTAGCAATGTGACCGGGAGTCCCACAGTTAAAACAAGTTTGTCTTTTCAAATAAATAAGATTGTGACTTGGTCCTTGTCCAAATGAAGTTTGTTTCAAAGACCTTCCACAAGCACAAACATATTTATTAGATTGTTTAGCAAAATTTTATGGCTTGAATTTTTCAACAATGGGATTATCATCATCATAAGTTTTTGAAGCATTTTTAGCAGAACTAGAATTATTTTTATTCTGCTCGAACCCATCTTGCATTGTTACTTTATCTGTACATGAATTAGAAGTATTAGAATCATTCACATTAATACTCTTAGTTTGGCCGGATTGTTCAATCTTGATTGAGACAATCACAGCGGGCTGGCCATATTGTGTCGGAGTCTCTATCTCTTTGGCTTCCAAGGACGAAGTATAGTTATCATTTAAAGGAGGTGGAACACTATGATACCCTAGACCCTCACCCTGTTTGTCTTTCCACTTTAATTTTTTTCTATCATAGACTCAACTTTCTCACTTGATATATTGAATTTCTTAAAATTAAATTCAGCATCCTTAAATTTAGCCTTTAATGCATCAAGTTCAGCAGTTAAGCTTGCAATTTTTTCTTTGGTAAAACAATAATGAACACATTTGGTGTTGTATTCTTCTTTAATCCTGCTTAAATCTTTAGTTTGTGCTTCTAGTTTTTCTTTAAGCGGTTTATTTACTTTCTTAATTTCATATATTTCATTTTTAAGGTCAAAAACCTCTCTAACCAATAATTCATTATGTTCATGGTATTTATTTATTTTATCATCACGAGAGGTGAGAACATGAGGTTTCACTTACCTTCTTGGTGATTGAAGAACTCGTTATTCAGCAACAAAAAATCTGACCGAAAACCAAAAATAAATGCTCTCTGACCGAAAACACCAATAGTCAACACTCTGTTGACCGAGAACCTTGAAGGTCAAAATTTTGACCAAAATCCCTGAAAGTCAAAAGATTGACCGAAAACAGTCCGTCGAGAACTATATGTTTTGGCCGAGAACTCTTCCCTTTTATCTTTGTACCGAAAACACCAAGTAGCCGCCGAAAACTTTGAGACCTAGCCGAAAACGAGGTTTTTGATTGAGTTTCCTTATCCAGTGAATCCCAAAATTTTGGTAAATTACCAAAAACGATTTCTAAAGTAATATCTTCCAAAATTAGTGAAGAACACTAAGAAAATGATGAACATGAAGAACATCAACACGATGAAAAGCAAATCCTTTTTCAATACAACCCAAAAACACCACAAACTAATTAATGTGTCGAAAAGCAGTTGATACCAAAACGGCCTTAAGTCGGATTTAAGGATCTGATACCACTTGTAAGTCCCTAAACTCGGATCTATCAAGGTACCAATGCTATAGTTTAATTAATGCGGAATCTTAATCAAACTATGATACGAAACAAACAATGAAATATATGAAGAACACATTTCAAAATGAATGCACACAATTTTATTGATTAATTGTCAAGTACATTCATTTACACTTCAACCGTGAATAGACTCCAACTCACCAAAAACGCATTAGTTTCAAATGACTATACACATACCATATTTATACAAAACTAATAACCTAAAGCCCAAACATAACAAGCCCACCGAAAACACACTAAGCCCACCGAGAACCATATAATACATTCAAAACAAAGCATAAACCACAAAACACACTAAGTCCACCAATATTAAGTATCAATCGAAGTCACTAGAATTGGTGCAGAATCCCAATTCAATGATTAATGCAAAACAATTATATCAAATTAAGAACACAGTTAACGAATCTTCAATGTACACTATATTGTATAATAGTCTATTACATATGATTCTTGATTACTCTCGGTTCTCCCTCTGTCTAAAACTCGATCTCAGTTTCTTAGAATGACCAACCCATTACACGACTGAAACAATACTATATATATACCTAGACCTAATTACAAAGGCCCATCCCAAAACCCAACTGAAATCCTTATTAAGCCCACCGCAAACAGATGGTGATTTCGGTCCAAACACCACCAAAAACATGGTGCTTTCGGTCCTAGACCGAGAACTCTAAAATCATCAAAGTATAGTATAAACCATAAATCATGTCCTAACAATCCTATAAGGTGTGTGACCCTATAGGATCATATGTGTGACATCCCCAATTTCACGGCAAGAAAAGACCGATTTCTTTATGCTTTATTTGAAAATCAGAGTATCCTTTTGAAGAAATATGTTTCGGAATTTGTTCCCAAAAATATGATAAGAAAATTATCAAAGCATTTCCGAAGAATTTGTTTTCATATATTAAAAACGTTGGGATGTCGTTGTCAGTACAGTACATAAGCATAAACAGAAATTGTACGAGCCTTACAACTCCTGTGCTCTATGGCCACTACCTGTAATACAAGAAACTGAGTGGGTCAGGCTTGGGAGCCTGGTGAGCACATAGGATTTTCAACCCATAATAATTAAGCTTATTAATTTCATCAAATCATTCAACCCGATTACCCGTTCCTGTTACCCTCACTTTCTGTCCCTAAAGCATCTAATTCAAGGAACCTAACCTAAGGATCATCATCGAGAAGACAATATTTCTTAGGGGATTCCTCAGAAATATATGTCCGCAAGGCAACCATGAGGGGGATGGAGTACACCGGTGAACACATCGTTCACAAACACCTACAGGTTGCGAGTCTGCCAGTGTTCCACTAGAATGTGTAGAATAGTCTGTGTTCGTCATCTATACTCCGCTAGACGACTAAATCAGCTTAAACATCGAGGCCTCTCATCATTTATTTCATCATTTATATCATCACTCATCTTTACCCACCATAATTATAGGTATAAAATACATATACAGTTTAAATTGAATAAAACATGTATATTTTGTTCATCCAACATAAATATCAAGAACACAAGTAATATGCACACATAGCATGTAATTTATATTAAATACTTCACATCTATGTGTAAGATGAAAGTAACTATGCACTCACTTGTTAAAGTGATGACTCCAAACTCGGGCAGCGCTTCGCTTCTAACAATTTTATTTTCCTTCGACGAAACCTAGTATCATTATCACTAGATTTTATTCTAATATTTATTATAACTAATTATTAGTCTAGATTTATCATTAACTCAAAATCTATAAGCAATATTCTTTTTCTTGTATTATATAAGTGTTAAACAATACTTTTCAACTACTATGTACATACATGGGCCAGGCATGAAACACCGGAGGGCAGGACCATTTTGGCATTTAAGCTGTTCTGAAATCCAACAACCCTATGCGACCCTTCAAACTAGATTTCCCGTACCGTGAGCAGTTAAAAGGTATTATAATAACACTTTGCATAACTTATAATACTTATCTCATGTATTTTTTTATAGGTTTATAATAACGATAATGAACTTAAATATAAGTTATACTTAAAGTAGGGTAAGCATAAATTACTTACAAGGGGGTTTTAACTAGGAGCCGGGCTCTGTGGGGGCGGAACTTCTGAGCCGAAAACTCTTCTTCTCGAAGCCTTCTGCCACTCCGGGACTCGCCTCTAGCACTTGGGAAATGCTAGGGAATGGGAGGGGCTGAGAGGAGTATTTGAGAGAGAAAGAATGGGAAAGGTGTGAAGAGGAATGAAGAAATACGCCTCTATTTATAGGTTGAGGGTTGAGCATATGCGGGGAGTAACTTCGGAGAACGCGGGGCGTACTCGGTATGCTGGGCGTACGAAGCCCTACGCTGGGCATATGGGGTACAGGTGTCACAATCCGGTGCGAATCCGTGGAGAGAAAGGAAGGGTCCAGATCTTGCCACGTGTCAGCCTCACATCATAATCTCATAATTTAATTAACTTCTAAATTACGTACCTTTCGCATATGAGCTCCGTTTTTGACGTTATTTATATCCACGCGACATGATCTATAACTTTCGTTTAGACTATGTCTGCTAATGTTGAAATTACTTTTAAAGTTATATTTTAATAGACTTAGAGAGATAAAGTCCGTTAAAAATTCATAACTTTATCATCCGACATCCGTTTTGTCTGTCTTTATATCGTTGAACTCCTATTAATGAGATCTTAGATTCCCGTTTAGATTGTGTCAGCTAAAAATCGATCGATCTAAAATTCAATTTTCGGGCTGCATACTGTTATGTCAAATCTTAGATAAATCATAACTTCCTCTAACGAAGTCAGATTCGGGCGTTCTCTATATGCACTCTCTCGGTTTAACATATAATATGACTTTTGTTTAGGTCGCTAAGGCTAAAAAGTATTTTATCGCAAACTCACTTTTTCCAATACACAGCGTCGTGCCGGTTTTGTTGCAAAACTTCGACGAGTCATAACTTCTTCGTTATAAGTCAGATTTCAGTGTTCCTTATATCCACGAAATCCTTGTTGCGACCACTTCAAATTTATTCATAGATATTGAATCTATCTATTACTTTTATTTTTGACACATATTTTTTTATTATTTTATTACATCGTTATAAGCACGTATATTGCACAATACTCAAATAAGTCTTCTTCATTACTTCAAAATAGGTCATAATTTTTTACCCTAACTATTACATCATTATAATAATGCTTAGCCTAGAAACACGGGCGTTACAATTCTCTTCTCCTAAGAATGATTTCGTCCCGGAATCATGCGTCAGCAAATAGATGTCGATAGCGACTCATCATGTCACTCTCTGTTTCCCAGGTGAGGTCCGGCCCATTCGAATGTTTCCATTGCACAAGCACCAAGTCAACCATCTTGCGTCGTAATTTCTTTTTCTTACAGTCAATAATTGCTTCAGGCTCTTCAATTAACCTCTTATTTTCATACATCCTTAACTTCGAAAGTGGAATTATATCGGGAACTTCTCCCGTGAACTTCCTCAAATAACACACATGGAAATTGTTATGAATACCATCTAGTTCTGTGACAACCCGAAATTTTTTGCCTTGTAAGTCCAGCCAGTCAATTCAACCGAGTGTCAGACCCATTTCTGCTATCTTTTAGCATTGTTTAGAGTCTGTTTAAGGGTTCAAAGCTCAGTACATTCAAGCATTAAGTATAGAATTGAGTTGCTAAAGTTCTTCGCGTTGAAATCGAGCCGAACACTCCATCCAAGGGAGTGTACGGCCGTACACATGGGTGTACGGTCGTACACTCATCATGACCGTACACCCACCTCCATAAGTATGATATCCTTCCATTTCTAGCCATTTCTTACATTTCCAAATCTAGAAATCGGATTCTCTCTCAAGTATCATCGAGTTCTTCATCCTAGATCTTCAAAAACGTAAGTGTTTCTTCTATCTTTGAGTTGTTATCCTTCTTAATCATGTATCACCCTTTGATTTCATCCATGGAAATCATCTTTTTGGGTAGATCTTCAAGACCTTCATCTTTCACCAAAAACACCAAGAACACACACTTGTTCTTGGTGGCCGTGAACACCCTTTTGAGCCTCCAAATTGTAAGTATCCTTTCCTTATGCTTAGAATACGTTAGGAACTCTTGCTAAACACCTTAGAAATGACGATTTAGCTGGAACAAAAGGAGTGTACGACCGTACACCCTTTCATGGTGTACACCCCTTAAAACACTCCAAAAGGGCCTCTAAAATGCAAACCTAGTTCATGCACTTGATGAGCAATAGACCCACAAGTTTCCCCATTGTTCAAACACCCTTTTGTGTTAAATTTACCATGAGTGTACGGCCGTACACTCCATGGCCGTACACCCATGGCCATACACACCATATAGTGGCTGTACACACCCCTTTGATGAATCACATGTGATTCTTGTTGGATTTTGGTATAATACAACATCCTATGGTGTACATACAACCCTAAATACCTTGGATCTATGTTTTCACTAATTATACATGCAAATGGTTTCCAAGGCATTAAACCTATAACTAGCATGCATTTGACATAAACCATATAATATACTAGTTAGGGAAACATACCTTTTATGTGGCTTGAAGTCTTGATGTATTTGGCCTTAAGAGCTTAGCACCAATAGTATGAAATGCCTCAAATGGAATCACAACACACCTAGGACAAAGGTGGCTCTTGAGAGAGAATTTCATGCACCAAAACACCTCCATATTTCTCTAAGAAAAGAAGTGGTGATTTTGGCTATGGAGTAACCTATTTATATGTAGGATTCCAACGGTCATGGGTATAACCCATAATCCATACCCATGGGTTTTATGATCCATGGTTCATGTGGCCCAACTCTTTATGTATCCATACATAAACTTGGTTCAACATGGTTCATAAGCCCAACACATATAAATATAACTAATTATCATAATTAGTCCCCATAGATTTAATTAGTCTCTTTTGATCACTAAATTAATTCCAAATTAATTCTTGATCGATACTAATTAAAACATATGATTTCATATTAATATATTATAACTTATAATATATTAATAAACCATAAATAACCTTCTCTCAAAAGTCAATCCTAACAAATTGTCCTGATGATATGCAACCCAAATGGACCATGCTACTCTCGGGTCAAGTACATACCAATAATAGTTATGGGCTTAGACATCTAATCCAACAGTCTCCCACTTGGATAAGTCTAAAACTATTATTGCAAGTATGACTTCATAACCCGACTAGCAATCGTAGCTCTTAAAGCCGCTGTCGAACTCTGAACAAATCAATGACGCGTCCATTAGATAAGGGATCATATATTCCTCCATTATAGATATCATATGGACTGAGACATGGATTATAATCATTCTCTCTGTCTATTTGTTGTTTCCCGATTTCCGATTTATGATTACCGATTAATTGAACAAATCAAATCAGTCTAGGCTTGGCCAAGACCTTAGGGTGTCATCACTAAATCATCGAGGGGCCCACAGATATCGCTTTTATCCCTTTAAGGGTAAAAGGAATGGATAAACTTTGACTCATATGGCTTGTTCTACTACTTGTTGAATCATACACAAAGACATGTTTTATAACATCGAGTTACCAATGCGTTTTCGTGCAATCAATGTATAACCAACTCATAGTAACAACTCATATCTCTAGGTTTGAAGAATATGAGATATTATCGTCTCATGATTCACTCGTGATAAAATCCATGAAGTGATTCAAATGAGCGTGGGTTGAATCCAATACTCAGAACTTACGAGCACTCATTAATGTTGCGGCAACTCTTGCTATGTCCACTACCTTGGACATCTACAAACCCGATTCATGACAGTCTTGCCTTAATACCTACTTCCAACGTATTATCGACTGTGGATGGTTTGAATAACTTAGTAATTCGAGAAGAACGACATAGTTATTCTGGAAGTCAAAACATGCAAAGTGAAACACAATAATAATCGAATCCAATATGGTCTCAAAACTTATGAATATAAATAAAACACCTTTTATTTATCACCATATGATTACACATTATTCATTGTATACCGTTTAAATTATCAACTTTATACTTGAATTAAAACACTAGTTGTCCCATGCTCCAAGCATGTACACTATGTTTTCTAAACACTAGTCATGCCATACACCAAGTATGCATACTATGTTTGTGCAAACATTAGTTATGCCATACGCCAAGTATACACACTAAGTTTGTTTATGATCTTTACTTTATGAAATAGATCGATTGAACATAACTCCAATGATTCTCATTTCACAGTCCCAAAACCTTATCGTAAATGTAAGAATTCCAAATTCCTACCATTTACTTAAATATGTTAGATTTTAAACTTATATGCACTGATCCTCGTGTAATGAGTATGCACAAAGTCACAAAGACTTGTCAACAGACATTACAGAGTATTCCAAAGAAGATCAACTCCATGGAAACATCCTTCTTGCTTTAAGTTTTCTAATCTTACACAGATTGAATAATTTCCAACTTTGAAACATTTCCATATTCCATTTTGACTATCACTTCTGAATAAGAGTTGCCTCCTTACAGAATAAGTCAATATGGTCCTTCCAAAATTAACAGTATACTTCCAACTGTCCTTGAGCAACCAATCTTTGGTAAACCTTAGATTGTCCTCGAAAATTGCTTAATCATTTTAGTCATATCCAATTCTAGAATTTTCCCTTCTTAATGCCCTAAGCATTTGGAAAATTTAGAAAGGATGAATATTATAGCACACGCAATCGATCCTATATCCGAAGCATATGAGACACGATTCATGATGTCTCACATAAAGACATGATACTAAACCAGTCTTTTGCTACAATATTTCTATTTCTATTTGCCAAGTTCTCATAATTCAGATTATGAAAAGGGATGCTGTAATCATAATCAAATTTTAGAATGCAAATAATGGACCCATATATAGAATTTCCTTATGTTGAGCCATTCCAACATAAAATTTATATATGTATCCTTGACTAAAGATGATTAAAACCTCAATCTAAGCTTTTAGAATTGAAATGAAGTATAAATTCCTCTCCCTTAATTATAGCAAAACAACTTTTCAACCCCTGCAACTCCACGAATTGAAACTTTTGTTTTCTATAATTAACATTGCTAACTTGCAATACTAAACTTAATAATCATGCTCCCACTAACATGATGATTATTAGCATAACACTTATGCTCCCACTAGCTTTGACATGTATCCAGAAATCAGCTGTACTTCTAGAAATCAATACTTTATTGACTTTCTTACCAAAGTTCAGATTTCTAATACGAGATGCTTTGATAGAACTTTATCAAAATCATACACTTTTCCTTAGATAGCTCACATGTGTGTCTAAATAATTTAAGAACTATGAAAAGGGATGCCGTAATCATAGTCTCAATTGTTTGGACCTTTGCCATTTCTCACAAGTCCATGTTAGTGTGTCGGTTAACCACACACACTCCACTAACGACTTTAAGAATGCAAATATCACAATTGTTGTCTACTTAAAATCTACTTAGTTAAAGTATTTCCTCACCATCATTTTCATAAATCGGAGAGAAACGTTATGACACTTAGATTTTATGGTGTATGAGTTCTATCCATATGAATTTGTCAAAACCATAATCACAAGACAAGGTTAATGACAAATCCAAACTCATATGGACTGAACTTGTGCAATCTTAAATTCTTGCCACCTGGCAGTACAAGGGCCTGCCATTGCTTCCAAGTTCTTATGCAACCAATTGAGAACTTTTAGAACTCATATGCAAAGCCAACTTTAACTGGAATAGGCACAGAAATGTCAACACGATAGGTTATAAACCTCAAGTCGTGTGCTAGTGATGCACTTCAGGTTTTTATCCTTGATTAGCTCTTGAGACTTTCAAGACCTATAGGACTCCCACTGTCCTCTTGACATATAAGACTCTTTTGTCAAATATTTAAGATATAGTTCGGATTCTTTATCAAGACAAACATTTCACACAATTAGCCTTAGTTGGTCTCTGTTTTATCCAAAACATCACAACATACCAATTTCAAATATACAAGAGTAGAACATAATCTACTCTTACATTTGACTAGTGTTATAAACCTTCTTTAAGGCGTGTCACTCAAGTTACAATCTTGGAGTATGACTCTAAGACATGTTTTGGAACGAAGTATGACTCATCTCCTTGATTTAAACACTTCAACAATTCAAGACTCCTCTTCTTAGCCGTTAGAATGCACTAAGATGACCTTAGAGGACTAATTGTGATATAGTTTCTTAATCATTAAGATGATCACAAAACATGATACTAAAGTACTCTCCCATCTTTTCAGATTTGAGAAACTTTTATCTTTCTGCCTAATTTGATTCTTCTCATTCGTTCTGACATACATTGAATCTTTTCCAATGTTTCAGAATTATACTTAAACTTGTAAGTATAACCATATTTACTAAGCTTTAGTAAATCATGACGAATAGTCTTATCGATCTTTTGTGGTGGACTTGACCAGTGCACAATAATGTGTACTCGATCCTTTAGTCCTTTCCTTGTTCACATAAGGAATTAGTCTTAATTTTTCCAAAGCTAAAAGTTCTCATTCATCATACTATACAACTTGCATGATTCCGAGTTTCGGTCTAATTTGAAACTTGGGTGATGAGAATCTTTCCTTATTTGGTAAATTTAGACACAACCACAAATGAAAGAATCAAATCCATTTTCCAATATTGCTTTTAATGGAATCATATAAGCAACAATTTTTCACAAATGCCATTGTAAGGATACTTAAAATAAATAAAAATAAAACATTTTTCTTTTATTTTAAAACTTTGCGGAAAAACTTCTTATCCTTACAATCCATATGAAAACCTTGTTGTTATATATTCCTAAGCAATATATATCATAACTCTTTAAGTAACAGCCCAAAATTTTGATCACCGAACCATGCGACCGACTTTACCAGATCTTTCAGGTAAATCTGGCAGCTTCGCAGCCAATGCCCCTTCTTTTGGCAAAAGAAACATATGGACTCTTTGGAAATGGCACATGAGACTATCTCAGACTTATCCTTTCTCTTTACCATTAGGTCAAATGACTTGACCATGGTCGATCCCTTTCCATTGGGAAGAGAAAGCTTTTCTGGACTTCTAATGTTACCATTGTCAATGTCCATGGAAGTTTGGGAAGTTGATCTTCCAATCAAATTTTGCTTTACCAGTGCCCCAAATCATTGCTAATTTAGCAGCATCAAGCAAATAGGTAAGATCATTAAGGGTCATGTCTTGATCTGTCATCAGGGTGTGACTGAAGAACCAAGTCAACAGCCAGCTACCTCGAGACTTTGACACCCGACTCTCCCGGCTTGCCAATAGGGATTGAGTGATCTTGAACTTTTCAAGTATTTGAACTTGTGGGATAGGGAGAATAATTGGAGGAGGTGGAGGAAGTGAAGCATGATTTCCAGTCCCATTAATGCACAACAAAGGGATTAATCTTTCACCTTGATTGCCATGTGGGATATCATCTTCAATAGGAAAGCTTGTTCCTAAAGATTTGGGAAGACCATAGTTTTCTGAACTAGACAACTATAATGGGAGAAATTCAAGTTTAGTTGATTTAAAGTCCTTAATATAACACCCAATATGAAATATTAAGGCTAGGATCCAACAACCTATTTATAGCCGGAAGAGGGATGCCGTAATCCAAGCTATAAAATAGTTGAAGGTAGGTAAATGACAATTTACCAATTTCCACCATGAAAACGAAATATAATTAAGTTTTAATTGGATTTGAAACTCCTAGATCTTTTGAGATACATTGAACTTTCAATGGCATGTTTGAATCTCGATTGTGCCCTCTCAAGTTTGTGACTGGGATGCCGAGGATCACAAACAAGGTGTGAAAAACCATGCAAATTGACTTGGTACCCTCAACTTTATCACCTAATTGATGTGCCGGTTAACCACACACGCTCCACCAATCTATGATAAACTTAAGTTACCTTTCGCCACACATTGTCAGTCCCATGTTAGTGTGCCGGTTAACCACACACGCTCCACTAACGACTTAACAAAGGTGCAAAGTGTAATTTCATGGGTTAGCACCATTTCACATTTTCCTAAGTAACTAAGATTGGGAATTTGTAAGTGTTTAGTTACTTAGTATTTATCATTATACTTTTAATGAAGGGAGAATTATAGTCTTTATCCTACCCGTTCCGCTATCGACCCTCCACCAGTCAAGGAAGCGGTGGGTGAGAGTGGACACCCATTAAACTGCCATTTTATAGGCAGTAACCTTATACCCCCCTTATAGACCGACTTTGTGAATGAGGCCTACTAATGGTAAGATTGACTTTATCTTATACATATCTATATAATTAAAATTATAATAATAGTATAAGGGTTGAATTTTAAACTTTTAAAATTCTAAGGTCTAGTTTGGAATTAAAGTATACATGGGGGGTAACTTTACAAATTCCAAAACTTGAGGACAAGTTTTGAAACCTTTCAAAACTCTTGGATTTTTCATAACTTATGAGTTTAATTAAGGTTTAATGAAAAAAAAAATTCAAGTTCCATAACTTGAGGACAAGTTATGGAAGACATTAAATCATTTAATGATGACATTAAAAATAGTGACTTCTATTTTCATAACCTATGAGACTTAATGACACTTTAAAAAGAAAAACTCTTCACTTTCCATAACTTGAGGACAAGTTATGGTGTTCATAAAAACCATTAAGATCAAATATTCCAATTAACACAATAATCAAATAATTTTTCTATGATCTAGATTAAACTCATAAGTAAAGATAATTCACATCAACAATTTTCAAGAAATTAGATAATCATATAAACTAATACAAATCTTGAAACTTTGACAATTATCCTTTGAAGACTCTTGGAATTCATAACCTAAAGAGTTAATAAATGAGACATTTCACATCCATAACTTATGGAAGTTTCAAAACTCTTAAGATCATAACTTTAAAAAAAACTTTTGAGTTCCAAAATTTTATGACAAAATTTGTAACTCCTTAAAACCATTTAGATCAAACTTTTAAAACAAATAAAATAATCATATCATTCTATCTTTTAATAAATTGACCTAATTCAACTCTTGTAGTAAAGTGACTCAAATTTTATAAATAATTAGTTTTTCATAAAATCAAGTAATTATCATAAAATTTGACAAACTTCATTTTTTTTTTCTTTTTTTTTCCTTCAACTTGAAAAAAATATACATTTGCATCAAATATAATAGAAAACAACCCATGGCTCTGATACCACTGTTGGATTTTGGTATAATACAACATCCTATGGTGCACATACAACCCTAAATACCTTGGATCTATGTTTTCACTAATTATACATGTAAATGGTTTCCAAGGCATTAAACCTATAACTAGCATGCATTTGACATAAACCATATAATATACTAGTTAGGGAAACATACCTTTTATGTGGCTTGAAGTCTTGATGTATTTGGCCTTAAGAGCTTAGCACCAATAGTATGAAATGCCTCAAATGGAATCACAACACACCTAGGACAAAGGTGGCTCTTGAGAAAGAATTTCATGCACCAAAACACCTCCATATTTCCCTAAGAAAAGAAGTGGTGATTTTGGCTATGGAGTAACCTATTTATATGTAGGAGTCCAAGGGTCATGGGTATAACCCATAATCCATACCCATGGATTTTATGATCCATGGTTCATGTGGCCCAACTCTTTATGTATCTATACATAAACTTGGTCCAACATGGTTCATAAGCCCAACACATATAAATATAACTAATTATCATAATTAGTCCCCATAGATTTAATTAGTCTCTTTTGATCACTAAATTAATTCCAAATTAATTCTTGATCGATACTAATTAAAACATATGATTTCATATTAATATATTATAACTTATAATATATTAATAAACCATAAATAACCTTCTCTCAAAAGTCTATCCTAACAAATTGTCCTGATGATATGCAACCCAAATGGACCATGCTACTCTCGGGTCAAGTACATACCAATAATAGTTATGGGCTTAGACATCTAATCCAACAATTCTAACACTTAGTCCAAGTGTTTCCTAGTCCATATGGGTGTTTCCTTGCATGTAGTTGCTTCTAAACACTATATTATATATGCCATTGTATGTCATTTAGGACTTGCTGTGTCTCGGGACTTCATGCGTGGAACTACTCATCCTTACGCGCATATTCGAGTGAATCACCCACATAAGGTGAGTTCATACCCCTATAATCAATCTTTTAAATGTTTTAAATGCTTTTAGGGGGGGATACAAGTTAAACACAATGATAATTGTGTAAATGTTTTGTGATAAACATTATTTTTAAGGATTGCTTATGTATTTATAAGTGATCAAATCATTGCAAAAACTCTTTTAAAGTTATGTTATTTTATGGTTTATAAAACTTCGTTTTTAAAGTACAATCATAACTTAGTAGATAAATGAGTCTTTATTTCAAGGTAATAACAGTTCAAACAAACATACTAGTAAACTATAATAGGTATAGTTTAGGGGTTCATATCATACTATAGCTAATGCAGAGAGGAACATACTATAACTAATACAGAGAGTTCATACTATAGCTAGTGCATGGAGGAGCATACTATAACTAGTGCAGAGAGGAACATACTATAACTATAACAGAAGAACAAATCATGAATTACACACTTATACTATATATTCCTAGTATCCTAGGAAGAGATAGTATCTTTAACTCCTTATTTATAACAAATTAAGGTAATACATCACGCCGGGTTTGTATTAACAAAGGAACGAATACCACGTACATGGGTTAGAAAACACGCCGCCGGGTTTGTATTAACAATGGTACGAATACCACGTACATGGGTTAGCAAACACGAGGTAATACAGCAAACCGATTTTACACTAACAAAGGTACAAATACAACGTACCAGGGTTAGCAAACACGGGTATGATACAAGAATTATTTATAAAGGTACATCTACAAAGTACCGGACAATAATAAAAAAAACACATAAATATATACAAAATACAGCATACCGAGTTGTTACTAACAAGGGTACAAATACAATGTACATGGGTTAGCAAACACGAGGTAATACAACATACCGAGTTTACACTAACAAATGTACAAATACAACATACCAGGGTTAGCAAACACGAGTATGATACAGGGTACATCTACAAAGTACCGGTCAATAATAAATAATAGACATAAATATATACAAAACTCACAGTAGTATTGACTGAGGCGTTAAGAGTACAGGATTTCATTACTTCTAGTAATTGTCGAAATATTAGAGCAGATGCGCCCAGTCTACTATCTATTCGATCTTGACTATATATATATTTCGTATACACCAAGTAATCATAAGGAGTACCAGGTATAGGTCAGGTCACAGTATACAAATTCAATACATTGTTTTCTAGTACAAAAACATACTTTCAGATAGAACATTGAGTAAACTAAACTAGAAACTTATCAGTAAAAGGTTTAATTCATTTTATTAAACCAATACAACTTAAAGGACCTTAAATGGTTAATTCTATAATACCTTAGTTTACACATCAGGGTTATATATATATGTAATATCTGACAGATAGTTAAATGTGTGCTTTCCGCCTTACTTCCTGTTCCTTGTTTGGTTGTGGGCTTAGGGCAGATTCATATAATTAACTATCTGTTCGATATTATATTATATCTAGCTAGTATAAAGTAAGTGATTATAGAATGAACTATTGTGGTTACCATTTTTACTAAAAGAAATAAGGGTTTTCTAAAAGAATGTTTTCATCAATATAAAGGAACTATTACAATTAACTCCGTGAGTACCAAATGAATGCACGAGGGTTATATATAGTAAAGATCTAACAAACAATGGGATGTGTGACTTCCGCCTCATTCCCTGTTCCTTTTTTGGTTTTGGGCTTAAGGCAGATTCACACAATCGATTGTTTGTTTGATCTGTATTCTATATAACTTATATTCATTTAGTACTCATAGAAAGGATTGTAGAACCATTTATACTTATCTTTCATCATATCAGAAGGTATAGGATCTTCTGAAGGAACATTCGAACTTTTCTAAAAGAACTTTCAACTTACTAATACATCATTTAAATACTTATGAACTCACCAGCTTAAATGCTGATCTACTCTTTCAAAATAACTTGTATTTTCAGGTAACCAGTAGACATGTACGCGTGATGGGATTCAGAAGATGGAGCATAGTAGCTTCATGTCCTGTTTTGTTATTTACTTTTGTAGTCTATCTTATGTGAATCACATACTTTGTAACCAGGTAACCAGTTGTTTGTTACTTTGATTACTATAATACATGTCTTCTGATACTCAACATGACGTCCTCCGCCCCCGAACGTTTCCGCCGTTCCGGTTTGGGGATGTGACAGATTGGTATTAGAGCATTGTTTATAGTGAACTATGTATATCAACCTATAAAAGATATACAACTATAAATACAATGGGGCCGAAGTGCTCTGGATGATAATATATTTTAAAGGTATAACAATACCTTATAAAAGTATACATACATGCTTATACATACTAGAACAAGTATCACAAGAAGAACAGAACAAAAGTATTTAAAGGTTGAACACTGCGGTCAAACATGGATAGTTATGTAATCACATCTGGAATCAATATAGCCTGATCAACTATATTCATTTGAGATGTGACCGACATGTGTTTGGGAGTGATGTGGTGTTGCAACAGCCTTAAAACTTACCTAACTCTATTCAAGGGATTTCTAGATCAGTACATAAAGTTAAAATACTATGGGAGTATTTTATGATACTATAAGACAACAACAAGTTTAAAACATACCAAGTTCAATACATTAAAATACTATAGGAGTATTTTAGGCACTATAAACAACTTATGTGAGAACTTAAAAGACCCTTCTGGTAGGTCTATGATTCCGGAGTGTATACTTCCAAGGTTTTATATAATTGAGATTTTATAGACTTAGAATTTGTGATCTATGCTTCACTACCTGTTCCTTGTTTGGTTGTGGTTTTGGAGTAGGATCACTTATTCGAAGGTCTATTTAATCTTAAATTATATACAACCTGTATACATTGCGTAATTATAGAAGGACCTGGAAAGGATCACCCCATAATGTTACACTTAAACTCATGAGTTCTTTAGACATTTCCATTCACGCACGACAAACCCAGATAGATGTAACCACTTCTTCATAGCGGTCAACAGAAGAGTCAAGGAGAAACAAGAGTAGGTTCATGAGAAATTTTCTGAGAAGGATCAGCCAGAGAAACTAAAACATCCTATGCATCACACTAATAAATAATAACCTTAATTGACTTGGTGAGTTAGTGAATACACTACTCACATTATGTGTTAAGATTATTACTTTTCATGCAACCAGTAACAGATATTCAATTCACAGAAATTCATTCGAGGATAACCACTTCTGATTCATAAAGTGTATTTATGTACAGATTCTCTTTATGAATCATTTTCCAGAACTCTATGAAGTTCAGAAACAGATACGCTAGGAAACAAGGATAACTTAGTTCAAATATCACTCGTACAATACCCACTTCTACTTACTATCATGGACATATCTCGGAATTGTTGACAGAACCATTGAGAGTAGTCCAGCAAAGCATGAAATTGTTTAGTACATTTAAGTTCATGGGATACATCTAGTGATGACCATCATTACTCACGAGATCATTCTTCGCCATGCAGCAGAATCATGTCTTCACAATGAGGAAACCAACCAACAGGCGAGGCACCAATTCTGCAGATAGACTCCGCTACTTTTCAGGCTGCGGTCACAGCTGCTGTGACAGCCGTCATGGCACATTTCAATGCTAATAACGCCAACGAAAACGGAAGCGGTGCCGGTTATACTAATCGCGGTAACAATCAAGGGAAACAACGATTGTCAGTTGACAAGGACACCCCAGACCATAAACCTAAGAACAAGAAACGAAAGAAAAAGGGGACAAAAGTCAGCTCAAGGTTATAACAAGAGACGACAGCCTGTGACTACCCCTACGGTCACAACAAAAGTCACAACATCTGGCATTTCATCTGCCACTACAACCCCCGTCAAAAGATATGCTGGAAATCTCCCAAAGTGCAACAAATGTAACTACCACCACAACGGAGCTTCCCGAGAGATGCAATGTACCAATTGCAGCAGGAAGGGGTACACTGCCCGTTTCTGCAGGGCGCCGCCACAGCCAATCTCCCAAGTAAAACAGGTTTGTTTCAAGTGCGGCGAATTTGGACACTTCAAGAAGGAATGTCCAACGAAAAGAAATGACGAAGGAGTTCACTTCTGCAGAACTCCGACTCAGCACATCACTTCAACCACCGATGCTAGTATAGTTCAGGTATGCCATGCATGTGGTGAAATGGGACATGCCAAGAAAGACTACCCAACAGAGACAGGTGACGTAGGAGAAGGATGAATCTAACGACTTAACATAAAGGAGTAACGAAGGACCCCTCTTTTGAGATTTTGGTACGTCTTCTAAATAAAAATTACTTTAAAATTTAATTTATATTTATATAAGATTAAAACTTGGGGAACGCATTTAAAAGTAATTATAATAACTCATTCGTCTGAACAAGACACAACATTCACAAGAGAACTAAAGATCCATTCAGGGAAGCTATGATGGCTTGGTATATATATAAGGGTTGTGCATAACTAAGATTTTGCAGACTTAGAGTGAGTGATTCCGCCTTAATTCTTGTTCCTTGTCTGGTTGTTGATTTAGGGCAGAGTTACTCAGTCGACCGTCTTATTCATCTTAATTATACATAACTTGTATATGCCAGGCGATCATAGAGGTACCGAAGAGGATCGAAACATAAAGTACTGACACTAGTTATGAAAACACTTGCACTATTAGTACTCGCTCATCACGGTACGATTTGTGGCAGTGGTAATAACAAGGAGAAAACAGAAAGCACTAAAACGTTTACACAGAGTACATTGTCGAATACACACGGGATACACCATCGAATAACAAACGTTTCTTTCAAATCAGCTTAACATTTGTTTCTGTAAAGGGTCCATTGTCATCATTCGTCATGGATTGGCATGGTCCTCACCATACTAAGTTCATATGTTTCCATCGCCTTGACCTTCAAATTCACGAAACCCTCGTCATTTCGTAACGACAGTCCGACCCAGACCTCAGAATCGTCTACCTCGTATTGTAAACCCCGAAGTACTCTTACGAAGAGTACTTTGCCCTCCGAAACATTGTCGCCGTATGTTCAGCAGACTTTCCCGAAATAACACTCATTCAACAAATCAAGTTCAAGCACAGAGGTGTGACACCCACATTTTTTGCAAAAATTTTAATCTTTTAAAACTCATCTTAAATTAAATCAAACCACTGAAAAAGCCATAACACAATCCATCAAACTTAACAATCATATAAAATAAGTACGGAAGAAATAACAATAATAAGGTCCCAACAAAAATAACTAGTAGCGATGTCCCGGTGCTCCATGTCAAGCCTTAGCCTCTTTAATCTTAACACCTAAAAAGTTATAAGGGAAACCGTAAGCACAAAGCTTAGTGAATTCAAACACAGACATTGTACTAACATTCATATTACTAACCCTAATCCATTTTCCAATTATAATTATATGATAAGGGCAAAGAACTAATCAATGCCTATAATACAAGAAGGACTTGTAGGTTTGAACCGCACCGGGAAGATCCTGTATCATTTGGCCCTAATCAACGCACCTGACGATGAGTATTACGTTGGTGATATTACCTACCCACCGCACCGGTAAATCTGTATCGTTTGGTGGTGTCCCCATATCCATAATTAGTTACATACAGTGCACATGTAGGAATTAAAACAATGGTTATATAGCATGCCTTTATAATAAACTCAAATAATCACACACGAGCTAACTAGCAAACGCAAACATCAATACAACGGTGTGAGAGAACTCACCTTGAGTGAGTAGTAAGGATAGCTAACAATCAAATAATGCTACCAAGCTTGAGCAAACATCAAAACCTCACCTAAGAAGGACTAAAGGTTAGAAAGGAGAAGTAATGAAGCTATGAGTTGAGAAAAGAGTAATCACAGCAAGGTCTCTAAAACAGACCTGTTGTTCAAAACGGATTTACTCCAAAATCTAAAACAGAAGCATAGCTTTAACTAACTTTTATTGGAAACTATGATGGTTCAGAATTCCAGAACTATAAATAACTCCTTCTAACTCCAAAGGATGAATTAAATATGAATTTTACAAAAAGGTGTATCACTGCTGTCTCCAACAGGATAGTGAAGTGATGTTGGCCAATTCTACCCAACCTGTGAGTAGAATTCGTCCAAACCAAAATTCAGAGAAGTAAAGGACATACAAATGAAAGTTTCAGAGTTGGAATTGAATGAAAAGAATTTCACAAGCTCCGGATATAAAAATCACATTGTGGACAATCACAGCACTATTAAAAGCTGGTGAATGCCCACTGATCTGGAGTGTGGATTCATTCTAACCAATTTATAATTGGAAATAACACCCCATCTGCTCCAGATCTTAAATTCATAATATAAGGAACATATAGAAACTTGGAATCACTCTGGATCCTTTTCCAAGCCTTAGAAATGATGAAAACAAAATGACATATCAGAACAGACCCGGATCAGACCTAACAGCAAAGATGCCATTCTTGCCCATAGATCAATTCCTTATCAGTGAGGTTGGTCTTCTTAAGAAAGTTAGCCAACTCAATTTTTGAACTTTGGGCACTAGTTTGGGGTCCGTTTGAGTTCTAGAGCTCCAGATATGATTTTTACAAAATGACTACTGATCTGATGATAAAAATCGGGGCGTTACAACTCTCAATATCACCAACGTAATACTCATCTTGAGGTGCGGTGATTAGGGCCAAATGATACGGGATCTTCCCGGTGCGGTTCAAACCTACAAGTCCTTCTTGTATTATAGGTATTGATTAGTTCTTTGCCCTTATCATATAATTATAATTGGAAAATGGATTAGGGTTAGTAAATATGAATGTTAGTACAATGTCTGTGTTTGAATTCACTAAGTTTTGTGCTTACGGTTTCCCTTATAACTTTTCAGGTGTTAAGATTAAAGAGGCTAAGGCTTGACATGGAGCACCGGGACATCGCTACTAGTTATTTTTGTTGGGACCTTATTATTGTTATTTCTTCCGCACTTATTTTATATGATTGTTAAGTTTGATGGATTGTGTTATGGCTTTTTCAGTGGTTTGATTTAATTTAAGATGAGTTTTAAAAGTTTAAAATTTTTGCAAAAAATTTGGGTGTCACAAGAGGCTAAGGACGAATACATCCCACTTATCACTATTAAGTGTATACGCGAGAGTGGTATATAATTATGATTATGCCGATTTAGTACGTGTGTTTCCGCCCTATCTCCTGTTCCTTGTCTGGTTGTGGACCTGGGGCAGAAACGTACATCTGACCGTCTTACTAATATTAATTATATACGACTTGTATACACGAAGTAATGATAGATGGACCAGGTATGAATCCTATCATGGATAGTAGGGCAAAGTTGCCCAGGTCTACGAGTGAGTATTCTGCCTATCAGAGGAGCACAACCCCAGTAGTTCTGCTAAGAAAGCTAATTTCGGGACAAAATTCCATCTAACGGGGGGGATGATGTGACAACCCAAAATTTTTTGCCTTGTAAGTCCAGCCAGTCAATTCAACCGAGTGTCAGACCTGTTTCTACTATCTTTTAGCATTGTTTAGAGTCTGTTTAAGGGTTCAAAGCTCAGTACATTCAAGCATTGAGTATAGGATTGAGTTGCTAAAGTTCTTCGCGTTGAAATCGAGCCGAACACTCCATCCAAGGGAGTGTACGGCCGTACACCCATCATCACCATACACCCACCTCCATAAGTATGATATCCTTCCATTTCTAGCCATTTCTTACATTTCCAAGTCTAGAAATCGGATTCTCTCTCAAGTATCATCGAGTTCTTCATCCTAGATCTTCAGAAACGTAAGTGTTTCTTCCATCTTTGAGTTGTTATCCTTCTTAATCATGTATCACCCTTTGATTTCATCCATGGAAATCGTCTTTTTGGGTAGATATTCAAAACCTTCATCTTTCACCAAGAACACACACTTGTTCTTGGTGGCCGTGAACACCCTTTTGAGCCTCCAAATTGTATGTATCCTTTCCTGATGCTTAGAATACGTTAGGAACAATTGCTAAACACCTTAGAAATGACCATTTAGCTGGAACAAAAGGAGTGTATGGCCGTGGACCCTTGCATGGCCGTACACCCCTCAAAACACCCCAAAAGGGCCTCCAAAATGCAAACCTAGTTCATGCACTTGATGAGCAATAGACACACAAATTTCCCCATTGTTCAAACACTCTTTTGTGCATAATTTACCATTAGTGTACGGCCGTACACTCCATGGCCGTACACCCATGGCCGTACACACCATATAGTGGCCGTACACAACCCTTTGATGAATCACATGTGATTCTAACACTTAGTCCAAGTGTTTCCTAGTCCCTAAGGGTGTTTCCTTGCATGTAGTTGCTTCTAAACACTATATTCATCCCAATATATGCCATTATATGTCATTTAGGACTCGTTGTTTCTCGGGAATTGATTCGTGGAACTACTCATCCTTACACGCATATTCGAGTGAATCACACACATAAGGTGAGTTCATACCCCTATAATCAATCTTTTAAATGTTTTAAATGCTTTTAGGGGGGATACAAGTTAAACACAATGATAATTGTGTAAATGTTTTGTGATAAACATCATTTTTAAGGATTGCTTATGTATTTATAAGTGATCAAATCATTACAAAAACTATTTTAAAGTTATATTACTTTATGGTTTATAAAACTTCGTTTTTAAAGTACAATCATAACTTAGTAGATAAATGAGTCTTTATTTCAAGGTAATAACAGTTCAAACAAACATACTAGTAAACTATAATAGGTATAGTTTAGGGGTTCATATCATACTATAGCTAATGCAGAGAGGAACATACTATAACTAATACATAGAGTTCATACTATAGCTAGTGCATGGAGGAGCATACTATAACTAGTGCAGAGAGGAACATACTATAACTATAACAGAAGAACAAATCATGAATTACACACTTATACTATATATTCCTAGTATCCTAGGAAGAGATAGTATCTTTAACTCCTTATTTATAACAAATTAAGGTAATACATCACGTCGGGTTTGTATTAACAAAGGAACGAATACCACGTACATGGGTTAGCAAACACGCCGCCGGGTTTGTATTAACAATGGTACGAATACCACGTACATGGGTTAGCAAACATGAGGTAATACAACATACCGAGTTTACACTAACAAAGGTACAAATACAACGTACCAGGGTTAGCAAACACGGGTATGATACATGAATTATTTATAAAGGGTACATCTACAAAGTACAAGACAATAATAAAAAAAACACATAAATATATACAAAATACAGCATACCGAGTTGTTACTAACAAGGATACAAATACAATGTACATGGGTTAGCAAACACGAGGTAATACAACATACCGAGTTTACACTAACAAATGTACAAATACAACATACCAGGGTTAGCAAACACGAGTATGATACAGGGTACATCTACAAAGTACCGGTCAATAATAAATAAAAGACATAAATATATACAAAACTCACAGTAGTATTGACTGAGGCGTTAAGAGTATAGGATTTCATTACTTCTAGTAATTGTCCAAATATTAGAGCAGATGCACCCAGTCTACTATCTGTTCAATCTTGACTATATATATATTTTGTATACACCAAGTAATCATAAGGAGTACCAGGTATAGGTCAGGTTACAGTATACAAATTCAATACATTGTTTTCTAGTACAAAAACTTACTTTCAGATAGAACATTGAGTAAACTAAACTAGAAACTTATCAGTAAAAGGTTTAATTCATTTTATTAAACCAGTACAACTTAAAGGACCTTAAATGGTTAATTCTATAATACCTTAGTTTACACATCAGGGTTATATATATGTAATATCTGACAGATAGTTAAATGTGTGCTTTTCGCCTTACTTCCTGTTCCTTGTTTGGTTGTGGGCTTAGGGAAGATTCATATAATTAACTATCTGTTCGGTATTAGATTATATATAGCTAGTATAAACTAAGTGATTATAGAAGGAACTATTGTGGTTACCATTTTTACTAAAAGAATTAAGGGTTTTCTTAAAGAATGTTTTCATCAATATAAAGGAACTATTACAATTAACTCCGTGAGTACCAAATGAATGCACCAGGGTTATATATAGTAAAGATCTAAAAAATAATGGGATGTGTGACTTCCGCCTCATTCCCTGTTCCTTTTTTGGTTGTGGGCTTAGGGCAGATTCACACAATCGATGTTTTGTTTGATCTGTATTCTATATAACTTATATTCATTTAGTACTCATAGAAAGGTTTGTAGAACCATTTATACTTATCTTTCATCATATTAGAAGGTATAGGATCTTCTGAAGGAATAGGCGAACTTTTCAAAAAGAACTTTCAACTTACTAATACATCACTTAAATACTTATTAACTCACCAGCTTAAATGTTGATCTAATCTTTCAAAATAACTTGTATTCTCAGGTAACTAGTAGACAGGTACGCGTGCTGGGATTCAGAAGATGGAGCATAGTAGCTTCATGTCTTGTTTTGTTATTTACTTTTGTAGTCTATCTTATGTGAATCACGTACTTTGTAAACACTTTCTTTCTAATGAAATTGTTATTTGTTACTTTGATTACTATGATACATGTCTTGTGATAATAAACATGACGTCCTCTGCCCCCGAACGTTTCCGCCGTTCCGGTTTGGGGGTGTGACAAGTTCTTCTGGTAATTCCAACTTGTAAGCTTGGTTCCCAATCCTCTGAAGATCCTTGAATGGTCCAATAAACCTTGGGCTCAAGTTTCCTCTCTTTCCAAATATTATAAGTCCCTTCCAGAGTGAGACTTTAAGCAATACCGAATCTCCAACTTCAAATGTCATTGGTCGTCACTTTTTGTTTGCATAGCTCTTTTGGCGATCCTGAGCTGCCAACATCCTTTCTCTAATTAGTTTTAACATCTCAACAGTCTGACGGGCTATTTCGGGACCCATAAATTTCTTTTCTTCGGCCTCAAGCCAACAAGACGGCGTACGGCACTTCTTGTTGGGTTATGAGCATTCTAACACTCCTAAGTGTTCATGCAACCCTAAATACCTTGGATCTATGTTTTCTCTATTATACATACAATTATGAACATCCAAGGTATTATCCTAATCTAGCATACAAAATAATAAATATAACAAGATAGAATACATACCTCTTTGATGTAGAATGTCTTCATGAAGCTTCAGTGCCTAGTGCCCAAAGTGTGACACCTCAAATGGTTCACACAACACCAAATACACTTGGAATAACTTGAGAGAAACTTGAACACTCCTTGAAATCGTCTAGCCCTCACACTCACACATTAGTGCACGATTTCTTGAGCCATGGGATTCTTTTATATGGTGGCTATTAGGGTTATACCATGTAACTCATAACTTTACCCATTCCTTATGCTCCATGGATTTTAACCTCCATGGAGTATCCATGGGTCACCCCATGGACTTAGTCCAACATAAGGAATCTTGGATCACAAGCCCACATATATAAGAATGAATGATTTACACAATCAACCCATATATTTAATTAGTCTCCTTTTGATCACTTAATTAATTCCAAATTAATTCTTGATCAATACTAATTAAATAACCTTATTAATATATTAGAACTTATAATATATTAACCAACCTTAAGTGTTATTTCTCTCATTATAGTCTATCCAAATGCATGATGTCATGCAACCCAAATGGACCATGTCGGGTCGGGTCAAGTCTTACCAATTATAGTTAAGGACTTAGACATTAATCCAACAGTCTCCTACTTGGATAAGTCTAAAACTATTATTGCGTATGACTTCAGGAACCGATCAGCAATCGTAGCTCTCAAAAGCTTCTGTCGAACTCTGACCTTGTCGATGAACTCTGACCTTTGTCAATGACTTGTCCATTAGATAAGGGATCATATATTCCTCGATTCTAGATATCATATGGACTGAGACATGGATTATCAATCATTCTCTCTGTCTATTTGTTGTTTCCCGATTTCCGATTCATGATGACTGACTGATTGAACAAATCAAATCAGTCTTGGCTTGGCCAAGCACTCACATGTATCATCTTTAAATCATCGAGGGGCCCACAGATATCGCTTTTATCCCGAAGGTAAAAGGAATGGATAAACTTCGACTCATATGGCTTGTTCTACTACTTGTTGAATCATACACAAAGGCACGTTTTATAACATCGAGTTACCAATGCGTTTTCGTGCAATCAATGTATAACCAACTCATATCTCTAGGTTTGAAGAATATAAGATATTATCGTCTCATGATCACTCGTGATAAAATCCATGAAGTGATTCAAATGAGCGCGGGTTGAATCCAATACTCAGAATTTATGAGCACTCATGAGTGTTGTAGCACCACTTTTGTCCACCAACTTGGACCTCTACAAACCAACCCATGACAGTCTTGATTCATATCTACTTCCAACATATGACCGACTGTGGATGGTTTGAATAACTTAATCATTTAGGAAGAGCGACTTAGTTATTCTGGAAGTCAAAACATGCAAAGTGAAACACAAGAATAAATGAATCAAATATGGTATCAAACCCTATGAATATAAATAAACACTTTTATTTATCACCATACTGATTACTTATTATTCATTGTTTCGGTTTTATCAACTTTATACTTGAATTTAAAACAATAGTTGTCCCATGCTCCAAGCATGTACACTATGTTTTCTAAACACTAGTCATGCCATACACCAAGTATGCATACTATGTTTGTCTATGATCTTTACTTTGTAAAATAGATCAATTGAACATCACTCCAATGATCCTCTTTTCACAGTCCCAAATCCTTACTGCAAATGCAAGAATTCCAAATTCATGCCATTTACTGAAATCCGTTAGATTCTAAACTTATATGCATTGATCCTCTTAATGATTATGCACAAAGTCAAAAAGACTTGACAACAATCATTACAGAGCATTCCAAAGGAGATCAGCTCCTTGGAAACATCCTTCTTTCATTAAGTTTCCTAATCTTACACAGATTGAATAATTTCTAACTTTGAAACATTTCCATATTCCATTTTGACTATCACTTCTGAACAAGAGTTGCCTCCTTACAGATTATGTCAATATGGTCCTTCCAGAATTAACATTATACTTCCAACTGTCCTTGAGCAACCAATCTTCGGTAAACCTTAGATTGTCCTCGACAATTGCTTAATCATTTTAGTCATATCCAATTCTAGACCTTTTCCCTTCATAATGCCCCAGGCATTTGGAAAATTTTAGAAAGGATGAATATAGCACATGTAATCGATCCTATATCTGAAGCATATGGGACACGATTCATGATGTCTCACATAAAGACTAAACCAGTCTTTCGCTATAATATTTCCATTTCAATTTGTCAAGTTCTCAAAATTCAGATTATGAAAAGGGATGCCGTAATCATAATCGAATTTTAGAACGCAAATAATGGACCCATATATAGAATTTCCTTATGTTGAGCCATTCCAACATGAAATTCATATATATATCCTTGATTAAATACGATTAAAATCTCAATCTAAGCTTTTAGAATTGAAATGAATGATAATTTCCTCTCCCTTAATTATAGCAAAACAACGTTTTCAACCCCTGCAACCTCACGAATTGAAACTTTTGTTTTCTATAATTAACATTGCTAACTTGCAACCTTTGTCATAATTATCATGCTCCCAGTAACATGATGATTATTAGCATAACACTTATTCTCCCACTAGCTTTGACATGTACTCAGAAATCAGCTGACTTTCTTACCAAAGTTCAGATTTCTGATACTAGATTGTTTTGATAAAACTTTATCAAAATCATACACCTCTCTTAGATAGCTCACATGTGTGTCTAAACAATTTTAGAACTATGAAAAGGGATGTCGTAATCATAGTCTCAATTGTTTAGACATTTTCCACTTCTCACAAGTCCATGTTAGTGTGCCGGTAAACCACACACGCTCCACTAACGACTTTGAGAATGCAAATATCACAATTGCTATCTAGCTAAAATCTACTTAGTGAAAGTGTTTCCTCACCATCATTTTCATGAATCGGAGAGAAACCTTATGACACTTAGATTTAATAGTGTATGTGTTCTTATCCATGTGAATTTGTCAAAACCATAATCACAAGACAAGGTTAGTGACAAATCCAAACTCATATTGATTAAACTTGTGCAATCTTAAATTCTTGCCATTTGGCAGCTCAGGTGCCTGCCATTGCTTCCAAGTAGTTGTGCAACCAATTGAGAACTCTCAGAACTCCTATGCAAAGCCAACTTGAATAGGCACAAAAATTTCAACACGATAGGTTATAAACCTCAAGTCGTGTGCTAGTGAAGGACTTTAGGTTTTATTCTTGATTAAGTCTTGAAACGTTCAAGAGCTTTAAGACTCCCACTGTCCTCTTGACATATAAGACTCCCTTGTCAAATATTCAAGAGATAGTGCGGATTCTTTATCAAGACTAACACTTTACACAATTGGCCTAAGTTGGTCTCTGTTTTATCCATAACATCACAACTTACCAATTTCAAATGTACAAGAGTAGATAACCTTTTACTCTTACATTTGACTAGTGTTAACAAACCCTCTTTAAGATATGTCACTCAAGTTACAATCTTGGAGTATGACTCTAAGAATTGTTTTGGAACGAAGTATGACTCATCTTTTTGATTTAACCATTTCAACAATTCATGACTCCTCTTCTTAGTCATAAGAATGCACTAAGATGACTTTAGAGGACCAATTGTGATATGGTATCTTAATCATTAAGATGATCATAAACATGATACTAAAGTACTCTCCCATCTTTTCAGATTTCAGAAACTTTTATCTTTCTGCCATACTTTGATTCTTCTTATTCGTTCTGTCTCACATTGAAACTTCTCCAATGCTACAGACTTATACTTAAACTTATAAGTATAACCATATTTACTGAACTTAAGTAAATCATGACGAATAGTCTTCTTGATCTTTTGTGGTGGACTTGACCAGTGCACAAGAATGTGTACTCGATCCCTTAGTCCTGTCCTTATTCACATAAGGAATTAGTCTTAATTTTCCAAGCTGAAAGTTCTCATTCATCATACTATACAACTTGCATGATTCCAAGTTTCGGTCCAATTGAACCTTGGGTGATGAGAATCTTTCCTTATTTGGTAATATTAGACACTACCACAACCGAAAGAATCAAATCCATTTTTCCAATATTGCTATCAATGGAATCTTATAAGCAACAACTTTTCACAAATGCCATTGTAAGGATACTTAAAATAAATAAAATCAAAACCTTTTTCTTTTATTTTAAAACTTTGCGGAAAAACTTATCCTTAAAATCCATATGAAAACCTTGTTGTTATCTATTCCTAAGCAATATAAATATCATAACTCTTAAGTAATAGCCCAAAATTCTGATCACCGAACCATGCGATTGAAATCCATCTTCGCGATCAGAATCAGCATGTACTTAATAGAGTTAGACAATGGACTTTACCTGAAGTAGAGCCAAACTTATTGACTTTAACATTCTTAGGTAAATTTGGCAGCTTCGTAACCAATGCCCCTTCCTTTGGCAATAGTTACCTATTGACCCTTGATAATGGGACTATCTCAGACTTCGCCTCTCTCTTTACCATTGGGTCAACCGAGTTGACTATGGCCGATCCCTTTCCATTGGGAAGAGAGAGCTTTACTGGATATCCAATGTCATCATTGTCAATGTCCATAGTGTTTTAGGAAGTTGATCTTAGCAAATAGATAAGATCATTAAGGGTCTTGTCTTAGTCTGTTTCATAGGATTCCCAAAAGAACTCACTATGTGACTTAGAAAGTAGTTGAGCCACCAACTTTCTCAAGACTTTGACACCCAACTCTCCCGGCTTGTCAATATGTAACTACATCTCCAAGATGTGATCACACCTAGACCTTGCCTTGCCAATAGGGCTTGACTGACCTTAAACTTTTTAGGAACTTGTGGGTTACGGAGAATAATTGGAGGAGGTGAAAGAAGTATGATATCCATGGGACATCATCTTCATTTAGGAAAGCTTGTTTCAAGAGATTTGGGAAGATCATAAATGTCTAGACCAGACATCTTTTTGGGAGATATTCAAGATATTTGATTTAAAGTCCTTAATATGACACCCAATATGAAATATTAAGGCTAGGACCCAACAAACTATTTTATAACTTAGAAGAGGGATGCCGTAATCCAAGCTATAAAATATTTGAAGGTAGGTGAATGACGATTCACCAATTTCCACCATGAAAAACAAAATAATTTATTAGGTTTTAATTGGATTTGAAAGTCCTAGATCTTTGAGATTCATTGAACTGTTCAAAGGCATGTTTCAATCTCGAGTGTGCCCTTCAGGTTTTGTGACTGGGATGCCGAGGATCACAAAACAAGGTGTGAATAACCATGCAAATATACTTGGTACCCTTAATATTTACCCCTTAATCAGTGTGCCGGTTAACCACACACGCTCCACCGATACTATGATAAATATTAAGTTACCCTTTGCCTACTTTGTTAAGTCCAGGTTAATGTGCCGGTTAACCACACACGCTCCACTAACGACTTAAGCAAAGTGCAAAGTGTAATTTCATGGGTTAGCACCAAATTCACATTTTCCTAAGTAACTAAGATTGGGTATAATAAGAGTTTAGTTACTTAGTATTTATCATTAATACTTTTAATGAAAGGAGAATTATAGTCCTTGTCCTACCCGTTCGGCTAACGACCCTCCACCAGTCAAGGAAGCGGTGGGTGAGAGTGGACACCCATTAAACTGCTATTTTATAGGCAGTAACCTTATACCCCCCTTATAGACCGGCTTTGTGAATGAGGCCTACTAACGGCAAGACTGACTTTACTCTTATACATATATATAAATATTATTAACTTATAATATTATAAAGTATAAGGGTTGAATTTTAACTTTTAAAATTCTAAGGGCTAAGTTGGAATTAAAGTATTCATAAGTAAAAACTTTTCAAATTCCAAAAATTGAGGGCAAGTTTTGAAACTATTCAAAACTAATTAATTCCATAACTTATGAGTTTAAAGTAGTTTTAATTAAAAAAAAACTTTTCAAGTTCCATAACTTGAGGACAAGTTATGGTAGACTTTAAACTAATTAATAAAAAAAATAACTTTTTTTTTATTGTAACTTATGGAACTAATTAAGGTTACATTTTTTTTTTAATTTAATGAAGAGACTCTTGAACCTCCATAACTTGAGGACAAGTTATAGAGTCATAAAACCATTTAATTAGAACTAGACTCTTCATTTTGTAACCTTTGCCAACTTTTATGAGTTTTATGATTCTTAAATGTGACTTTTCATATAACTTGAGGACAAGTTACAAAAACACACTTTGGAATCAACTCTTAGATTAATATGGATTGAAAACAACTATTTCACACAACTTTTCTATTAATCTAAGAACCTCATAAGAACAACATAATTCAAATCATCAATCTTCAAGAAATTAGCATGAACATACAAACTAATACAAATCTTGAAATTATGACAATTATCTTAGAAATTGGATTAGCATGAACATTACCACATCAAAAACAAGTTTATAAGTCCAAAAACATCTTAGGGTAATGTTCCTAGTCCAATTCCAGCCAAAACAATCGAATATATGCATCCAACTCAATTTTTCAGCTACTTTTGCAAGTATAACAAGAAAACAAGCCTAGGCTCTGATACCACTGTTGGGTTATGAGCATTCTAACACTCCTAAGTGTACATGCAACCCTAAATACCTTGGATCTATGTTTTCTCTATTATACATACAATTATGAACATCCAAGGTATTATCCTAATCTAGCATACAAAATAATAAATATAACAAGATAGAATACATACCTCTTTGATGTAGAATGTCTTCATGAAGCTTGAGTGCCTAGTGCCCCAAGTGTGACACCTCAAATGGTTCACACAACACCAAATACACTTGGAATAACTTGAGAGAAACTTGAACACTCCTTGAAATCATCTAGCCCTCACACTCACACATTAGTGCACGATTTCTTGAGCCATGGGATTCTTTTATATGGTGGCTATTAGGGTTACACCATGTAACTCATTACTTTACCCATTCCTTATGCTCCATGGATTTTAACCTCCATGGAGTATCCATGGGTCACCCCATGGACTTAGTCCAACATAAGGAATCTTGGATCACAAGCCCACATATATAAGAATGAATGATTTACACAATCAACCCATATATTTAATTAGTCTCCTTTTGATCACTTAATTAATTCCAAATTAATTCTTGATCAATACTAATTAAATAACCTTATTAATATATTAGAACTTATAATATATTAACCAACCTTAAGTGTTATTTATCTCATTATAGTCTATACAAATGCATGATGTCATGCAACCCAAATGGACCATGCCGGGTCGGGTCAAGTCTTACCAATTATAGTTATGGACTTAGACATTAATCCAACACTTCTGACCATACAAAGGTTGATAAGGTGACATCTTAATGCTCGAATGGTAACTATTGTTCTAGGAAAACTCTAACAAGGGTAAATTCTCATCCCAGTTACCTTGAAACTCTAGGGTACATGCTCTTAACATATCTTCCGGTGTTTGAATTGTTCTTTCGCTTCGACCATCAGTCTGCAGATGGTAGGTAGTACTTAAACACAACTTCGTACCCATTTCCTCTTGTAGAGTCTTCCAAAATCTTGATGTGAAACGACTGTCACGATCTGTTACAATCGCTAGTGGAACACCGTGAAGTCTTACTATCTCCTTCACGTAATCATTTGCAAGATTATCCATAGACCATCTCTTATTGGTTGCGATGAAGTGTGCACTCTTTGTGAACCGATCCACGACAACCCAAATCATGTCGTGACCGTTCTTTGTCATGGGCAGTTTAGTCATAAATTTCATGGTCATGTATTCACATTTACCCATGGGTATAGGTAAAGTTTCTAAACTCCCATACGGTTTCTAATTTTGCTCTTTAACTCTCGCACATGTTACACAATCTACCACACACTTTGCAACATCGAGCTTCATTGTCGGCCACCGGTAGAAAGGTTTTAGATCTGAATACATCTTAGTGCTGTCGGGATGTATTGTGTACATGGTCTTGTGAGCTTCTTCCATCAGAAGGTCTCTTATTCCTCCCATATTAGGTACCCAAATTTTATCTTGGAATACCTTCAATTCTTGACTATTTGTACCAAATATCAATGTTTTTCCTAAACGTTCTTCCTTTCGGTAAATTTTTTCCAAAGCTTCTTCATGAGCCTTCTTGATGCTTTCCATAATTGTTGAGACAACTTCTATTCTTAACGCTCTTGGACTTTTTCTTTCCAGGTTTACCTTTCGACTTAGAGCATCAGCTAAGACATTTGATTTACCAGGGTGGTAAAGTATCTCACAGTCGTAATCCTTGAGCAACTATAGCCAGCGTCGTTGCCTCATATTCAATTCCTTTTGATCAAAGACATACTAGAGACTTTTATGATCAGTGAAGAGTTTGCACTTTATATCATAAAGATAATGCATCCATATCTTTAATGCAAATACTACCGCTGCCAACTCTAGATCATGAGTGGGGTAGTTCTTATCATGGTCTTTCAATTTTCAAGATGCATATGCTATCACTTTATCTCTCTGGGTCAGAACGCAACCTAAACCAACTCCAGATGCATCGCTAAAGACTACGAAGTCTTTAACTCCGTCAGGCAAAGAAAGAATCGGGGCTTCACACAACTTCTTCTCTAATTTCTCGAATGCTTCTTCATGTTTCTCACTCCATGTATATGTAGCTCCTTTATGGGTCAAAGCTATCAATGGAGCAGTTATCGAAGAAAATCCTTGGATAAACCTTCGGTAATATCCAGCTAATCCCGAAAAGCTTCGGATCTCAGTAGGACTTTTTGGTCGTTCCCATTTAATCAAAACTTCAATCCTTGCTGGATCAACCATTATCCCTTCTTGGTTAATCACATGACCCAAGAATTGGACTTCTCGAATCCAAAAATCAGATTTGGAGAACTTTGCGTACAGCTTCTCCTTCTTCAAAACTTGTAATACTTCTTGCAGGTGCTTTCCATGCTCCTGGTGGCTCTTTGAGTAAATCAGAATGTCATCTATGAACACTATTACGGATTTATCGAGAAATGGTTTACAAACCCTATTCATCAAATCCATAAATGTTGCTGGAGCATTGGATAGTCCAAATGACATAACCAAGAACTCATAGTGTTCGTATCATGTTTTGAACGCGGTCTTCTCAATATATTGCTCTCTCACCTTCAGCTAATGATATCCTGACCTAAGATCAATCTTTGAGAAATAGCTCAAACCTTGCAGCTGATCGAACAAGTCATCAATCATTGGCAATGGATACTTGTTTTTCACCGTTGCCTTGTTCAGCTCTATATAGTCTATGCACATCCTCATGCTTCCATCCTTCTTCTTCATGAATAACACCGGAGCTCCCCAGGGTGATGAACTAGGTCTAATGAAACCGTTGTCCAACAACTCCTGAAGTTGCATGATAAGCTCCTTCATCTCTATCGGTGCAAACCGGTATGGTGCTTTCGCTATTGGTGTCGATCCTGGCAACAAGTCTATTCGAAACTCCACTTGTCTATCAGGGGGTAATCCAGAAAGATCTTCAGAAAAGACTTCCGGATAGTCACACACCAATGGTATTCTTTGTATCTCTTTCTTCTCCTTCTTTGCATCAATCACAAATGCTAAGTATGATGTGTTGGGTTTTTATATACTACAACATTCTATGGTGCACATACAACCCTAAATGCCTTGAATCTATGTTTTCTCTAATTATACATGTAATGGTGTTTCCAAAGCATTAAGCCTATAACTAGCATGTAATTGACATAAACAATATAAAATGCTAGTTAGGATGACATACCTTTTAATTAGCTTGAAACCTTGTTGTATTTGGCTTAAAGAGCTTAGCACCAATAGTGTGGATGCCTTAAATGGAATCACAACAAACCATGGACAAAGGTGGCTCTTGATAGAGAATCTCCATGCACCAAAAACACCTCCATGAACTCCAAGAACATGTGTAGTCGTTTTTAGCTATAGAGCACATATTTATATGTAGGATTCCAAGGGTTATGGGTATAACCCAAATCCATACCCATGGGTTTTATGATCCATGGTTCATGTGGCCCAACTCTTTATGTATCCATACATAAACTTGGTCCAACATGGATCATAAGCCCAACACATATAAATATAACTAATTACCATAATTAGTCCCCATAGATTTAATTAGTCTCTTTTGATCACTAACTAATTCTTGATCAATACTAATTAAATCATATGATTTGATATTAATATATTATAACTTATAATATATTAATAAATTATAAATAACCGCTTCTCTCAAAAGTCCATCCTAACAAATTGTCCTGATGATATGCAACCCAAATGGACCATGCTACTCTCGGGTCGAGTACATACCAATAATAGTTATGGGCTTAGACATCTAATCCAACAGTCTCCCACTTGGATAAGTCTAATAACTATTATTGCAAGTACAACTCCAAAACCCGACTAGCAATCGTAGCTCTTAAAAGCCACTGTCGAACTCTGACATATTCAATAACGTGTCCATTAAATAAGGGATCATATATTCCTCCATTCTAGATATCATATGGACTGAGACATTGATTATAATCATTCTCTCTGTCCATCTGTTGTTTCCCGATTTCTGATTTATGACGACCGACTAATTGAACAAATCAAATCAGTCTAGGCCCGGCCGAGCACTTATGGTTGTCATCACTAAATCATCGAGGGGCCCACATACATCGCTTTTATCCACATGGGCTAAAAGGAATGGATAAACTTCGACCCAAATGCTCGCTTGTACTCACTCATAAAATTTCACGCAACGATATTTTTTATAACATCCTAGTTACTGGTGCGTTTACATAGGTCAATGTGCAACCGACATGCAACTACAACTCACACGTCTCCGTTTGAAGAATATAAGATATTATCGTCTCATGATCACTCGTGATAAGATCCATGAAGTGATTCAAATGAGTGTGGGTTTAATCCAATACTCGAATCCTACTTCCAAAGTATGATCGACTGTGGACAATTTGAATAACCTAGTTATTCGGGAAGTCAAAACATGCAAAGTGAAACACAAGAATAATACTAATCATATATGTCCCCAAAACTTTTGAGTCATATTGATTACTCATTATTCATTGTATAATGTTTCAATTAATCAACTTAATACTTGAACTAAAACAATAGTTGTCTCATGCTACAAGCATGCACACTATATATACCTATGGTCCTTTCTTTGTGGAATAGATCAATTGAAAACATTTCAATGATGCTCATTTCACAATTCCAAATCCTTATGACAAATGTAAGACTACAAGATTCTTTGCCAATCTGTTAGATTCTTAACTTATATGCAATGATCCTCTTGTAATGACTATGAACAAAAGTCACAAAGACTTGGAAACAGACATTACAAAGTATTCCAATGGAGAGTAATTCAATGGAAACGAAGTCTCACATTCAAAGTACATTCCTTTGAACATCCTTCTTGCATTAAGTTTTCTAATATTACACAGATTTAAAGAATAACTTCCACTTATGGAAACATTTCCATATTCCCATTTTGACTATCACTTCTGAATAAGAGTTGCCTCCTTTCAAAATATGTCAATATGGTCCTTCCAAAATTAACACTATACTTTCAATTTTCCATAAGTAACCAATCTTTGGTAAGCCTCAGATTGTCCTCGACAATTGCTTAATCATTTTAGTCATATACAGTTCTAGTCCTTTTTCCCTCTTAATGCCCTAGGCATTTGGAAAATTCAGAACACATAGAAATATTATAGCATATGCAATCGATCCTATACCCGAAGCATATGGGATACGATTCATAATGTGTCACATAAAGACATGATACTGAACCAGTCTTTTGCTATAAATTTTTTATTTGCCATGTTCTCACAATTCGGACTATGAAGAGGGATGTCGTAATCATAATCGAATTTTGAGAACGCAATTAACATTTTCATATATAGAATTTCCTTATGTTGAATCATTCCAACATAACATTCATATATATACTTGACTAAATCTGATTAAAACCTCAATCTAAGCTTATAGAATTGAAATAAAGTATAATTTTATCTCCCTTAATTATAGCAAAACAACTTGTTTAAACCCTGCAACTTTGCAAATTGAAACTTTTGTTTTCTATAATTAACATTGCTAACTTGCAACACTTAACATAATAATCATGCTCCCACTAACATGATAATTATATTCTTATCAGCATAACACTTATGCTCCCACTATCTTTGACATGTATCCAGAAATCAGCTGGACTTCTAGAAACCAATACTTTATTGACTTTCATTACCAAAGTTCAGGTTCTGATACGAGATGCTTCGATAAGACTTTATCTAAGCTTCCCAAAATCATACGCCTTTCCTTAGATAGCTCACATGTGTGTCTAAACAATTTTAGAACTATGAAGAGGGATGTCGTAATCATAGTCTCAATTGTTTAGACCTTTGCCATTTCTCACAATTCAAACTATGAAGAGGAATGTCGTAATCATAATCGAATTTGAGAGATGCAAATATCACAATTGCTAACTAATCAAAATCTACTTAGTGAAAGCGTTTCCTCACAATCATTTTCATGAAGCGGAGATAAACCTTATGACACTTAGATTTTTATGGTTTATGTGTTCCTATCCATGTGAATTTGTCAAAGCCATAATTACAAGACAAGGTTAGTGACAAATCCAAACTCATATGGACTGAACTTGTTCAATCTTAATTTCTTGCCACCTGGCAGCACAGGGCTACCATTGCTTCCAGATTGTTATGAAAACAAGTGAGAACTGATAGAACTCACATACATAGTCAACCAAGTAGAATGGCACAGAAACAAGAGTATGTTAACATGATAGGTCACAAACCTCAAGTCGTGTGCTAGTGTTTAACAATAGGTTTATTCTTGATTAGTTCTTGAAACTTGTCAAGATCTTTAAGACTCCTACTGACCTCTTGACATATAACCATTCCTTGACAAAGCAAATATTCAAGAGTTAGTGCGGATTCTTATCAAGACAAATACTTCACATAATTGGCCTTAGTTGGTCTTTGTTTTATCCAAAACATCACAACTCACCAATTTCAAATGTACAAGAGTAGAAAACATTTTACTCTAGATTTGATAAGTGTTTTAAACCTTCTTCACATTATGTCACTCAAGGCTCGATCTTGGAGTGTTACTCTAAGACTCAGTTTTGGAACGAAGTATGATTCATCTTTTGATGTAACTATTTCAACAATTCACGATTCCTCTTCTTAGTCAAACAAATGCACTAAGATTTCCTTAGAGGATCAATTGTGATATGGTTTTTCCTAATCATTAAGATGATCATAAAACATGATACTGAAGTACTCTCCCATCTTATCAGATTGGAGAAACTTTTATCTTTCTGCCTAATTTGATTCTTCTCATTCGTCTTGCCATACATTAAACCTTTTCCAATGTTTCAGAATTATACTTAAACTTGTAAGCACAACCATATTTACTAAACTTTAGTAAATCATGACGAATAGCCTTATCGTTCTTTGTGGTGGATCTGATCAGCGCACAACCAAGTGTACCCGATCTCCTAGTCCTTCACTTGACTCACATATACATGTGAACAAGGAATTAGTCTTAATTTCCCAAAGATGAAAAATCTCATTCATGATACAATACAAGTTGCATGATTCCAAGTTTCTACCCAACTTAAACTTGGGTGATGAAAATCTTTCCTTATTTGGTAGATTATGACACTACCACAAACGAAAGAATCAAATCCATGTTCCAATATTGTTATTAATGGAATCATATAAACAACAATTTTCACAAATCCCATTGTAAGGATACTTAAAATAAATGAAATCAAAAAATTTTCCTTTTATTTTAAAATTGCGGAAAAACTTATCCTTACAATGCAAATACATATGAAAACTATGTTGTTATCTATTCCTAAGCAATCTATCATAACTCTTAAGCAGCAGCTCAAAATTCTGATCTTCGACTCATGCGATCGAAATCCATCTTCACGATCAGATTCAGCGTACTCTTCTTCTAAGCTTCCTCTCCTTTTTCGATTCTACAAAACATCAAAATGCGACCTAGTCACATCATGTAATAAGAATCTCCAAATAGGAACTTAATAGAGTTAGATAGTGGATCTTACCTGAATCATAGTCAAATTTTTTACTTTTACCATCCTAGTGAACTTTCAGGTAAATAAGGCAGCTTCACAACCAATGCCCCTTCCTTTGGCAATAGAAACATATGGACTCTTTAGTAGTGGTACATGGGACTGTCTGAGACTTAGCCTTTCTCTTTACCATTTGGTCAACCGGGTTGACTATGGTCGATCTCTTTCCATTGGGAAGAGAAGACTTTTCTGGACTTCCAATGTTACCATTGTCAATGTCCATGAAAGTTTGGGAAGTAGATCTTCCAATCAAATTTGCTTTACCAGTGCTCCAAATCATTTCTGATTCAGCAGCAACAAGCAAATAGGTAAGATCGATAAGGGTCATGTTGTGGTCTGTCACATAGTAGTCCTTTAAACAACCCGCTATATGACTTAGGAAGTGATTGAACAACCCAGTCAACATCCAACTTCCTTGAGACGTCGACACCGAACTCTCCCAACTTGTCAATATGTGACTTCATCTCCAAGATGTGAGAAGATATGGACGTTGCTTGCGAATAGGGATTGAGTGACCTTGCACTTTTCAAGAACTTTTGGGTTGGGGAGAACAATTGGAGGAGGTGGAGGAATTGAAGTATGATTTCCAGTCCCATTAATGCACAACAAGGGATTAATCTTTCACCTTGATCGCCATTTTGGGTATCATCTTCACTAGGAAAGCTTTATCAAAAAGGATAAGGAATACCATAGTTGTCATAACTAGACATCTACGAGGGAGAAATTCAAGTTTAGTTAATTTAAGTCCTTAATATAACACCCAATATGAAATATTAAGGCTAGGAGCCAACACAATATTTTATATCTTGGAAGAGGGATGCTGTAATCCAAGCTACAAAATATTTGAAGGTAGGTAAATGACGATTTACCAATTTCCACCATGAAAAACGAAATTTAACATTAGGTTTTAAATGAATTGAAACTCCTAGATCTTTTGAGATTCATTGAACTATTCAATAGCATGTTTAAATCTCGATTGTTTCGTTCAAGTTTGTGACTGGGATGCCGAGGATCACAAACAAGGAGTGAATAACCATGCAAATTAACTTGGTACACTTAATGTTACAACCACCTAATCAATGTGTCGATTAACCACACACGCTCCATTGATCTATAATTAACATAAACCTACCCTTTGCCACACATTGTCAGTCCCAGATTAGTGTGTCAGTTAACCACACACGCTCCACTAACGACTTAACAAGGTGTAAAGTGCAATTTCATGGGTTAGCACCAAATTCACATTTTCTTAAAGTAACTAAGATTGGGAATTTAATAAAGTTTAGTTACTTTATATTTATCATTATACTTTTAATGAAGGGAGGATTAATGTCCTGTTCTACCCGTTCGGCTAACGACCCTCTACCAGTCAAGGAAGCGGTGGGTGAGAGTAGACACCCATTAAACTGTCGTGAATGAGGCCTACTAACGGTAAGACTGACTCTATTCTTATACATATATATAAATATTAAACCTATAATATTATAATAGTATAAGGGTTGAATTTTAACTTTTAAAATTCTAAGGGTTTAATTTGGAATTAAAGTATTCATGGGGGGAAACTTTACAAATTCCAAAACTTGAGGGCAAGTTTTGAACAATTCAAAAAACTCTTGGTTTCCATAACTTATGAGTTTAATATGGTTTTTATGGAAGACTTTTCAAGTTCCATAACTTGAGGACAAGTTATGGAAGTCATAAAAAACATTTGATGATGACATTAAAAATAGTGACTCTTCCATTTTTATAACCTATGAGACTTAATGTGCCTTTTAAATGAAAAACTATTCATTTTACATAACTTGAGGACAAGTTATGGAGTTCATAAAAACCATTAAGATCAATTATTCCAATTAACACAAAAATCAAATATTTTTTCTATGAACAAGATTAAACTCATAAGCAAAGATAATTCACATCAACAATTTTCAAGAACTTAGCTAATCACATAAATTAACACATATCTTGAAACTTTGACAATCATCCTTTATTTGGATGACAATAATCATTACCATAGCATCAAAATTAAATTTTATGAACAAAAACATTTTGTGGTAATGATCCAAATCCAAAACAGGCCAAAAAACTCGAAAATCTGCTATCAGGGGCTCCAACTCGTCGAGTGCAAGAACAAACTCGGCGAGTTGGATGAATTTGTTCTTGGACTCGGCGAGTCCACTATCCAGAACAACGGAAAATTGATGTTTTTTCTCCGAAAACCAATAATAACATCAAATATAATAGAAAACAACTCATGGCTCTGATACCACTGTTGGGTTTTTGTATACTACAACATCCTATGGTGCACATACAACCCTAAATGCCTTGAATCTATGTTTTCTCTAACTATACATGTAATGGTGTTTCCAAACCATTAAGCCTATAACTAGCATGCAATTGACATAAACTATATAAAATGCTAGTTAGGATGACATACCTTTTAATTAGCTTGAAACCTTGTTGTATTTGGCTTAAAGAGCTTAGCACCAATAGTGTGGATGCCTCAAATGGAATCACAAAAAATCATGGACAAAGGTGGCTCTTGAGAGAGAATCTCCATGCACCAAAAACACCTCCATGAAATCCAAGAACATGTGTAGTCCTTTTTTAGCTATAGAGCACATATTTATATGTAGGATTCCAAGGGTCATGGGTATAACCCAAATCCATACCCATGGGTTTTATGATCCATAGTTCATGTGGCCCAACTCTTTATGTATCCATATTTAAGCTTGGTCCAACATGGATCATAAGCTCAACACATATAAATATAACTAATTACCATAGTTAGTCCCCATAGATTTAATTAATCTCTTTTGATCACTAAACTAATTCTTGATCAATACTAATTAAATCATATGATTTGATATTAATATATTATAACTTATAATATATTAATAAATCATAAATAACATCTTCTCTCAAAAGTCCATCCTAACAAATTGTCCTGATGATATGCAACCCAAATGGACCATGCTACTCTCGGGTCGAGTACATACCAATAATAGTTATGGGCTTAGACAGCTAATCCAACATGATGTGCATCCTTTGGAAAAACATTTTATGGCTTTCATGAGGGACATGATTCCAGAATTCACTCTATGTTTGTCCCCGTACAGCATAAACGTCACTTTTCCACTCTCACCATCTTCTTCCTGCATAGTATCTCAGCGTCATTCGCACTAAGCCAATCCATTCCTAGTGCGAGGTCGGAACCGTTCAACTCAATGGGCAATAACTCCTCGTGAAATTTATTCCCGTTCAAGTCGATGGCGATGTTTTTAATGCAATCGCTAATAGGTATGAATTTTCCACTGGCAACTTCTACAACTAGAGCATTATCAAGTTTATCTACAGGAAATGCTAGTCTTCCACCAAATTTATGCGATATAAAGGAGTAATTTGCTCCAGATTCAAACAATATATTGGCAGGAAATCCATTTACAAGAAAGGTACCTGAAGCGACATCTACTTCTTCCCTTGCTGCTTCCAGGGTCATCAGGAATGCTCTTGCCTTTGGCATCGGCGGAACATTAGTCCTTGCTGCCTCTTTTATCTTCGGGAAGTCCCTAGAAATATGCCCTTCTTCATTACACCCAAAACACACCTTCTTGTTTAATGTGAACTCATTGGCGTAATGCCCTGTTTAACCACACTTGAAACAAGTCACCTACTTGCCACATTTTCCAAAGTGTTTCTTTTTGCACTTATCGCACCATCTTGCTTCACCTCCTCCTCCTCCGAACTTCTTTGAACCAGACTTCCAGAACTTTCTCTTCTTTTTGGACCGTGAAGATCCTTCAAACTTCCTCTTCTCGCTAACTTCGTCGTTGTTGGCGGCTCTACTCTTGATCACCTCTTCAACAGACTTAGCAGCCCAGATGGCCGCCTCAAGAATAGGTGTCTGGCGTACTGGAACATCATACTCCCATGTTAGTCCCTTCGTATACTTATCAATTTTTGATAGCTCGTCAGGGACGATGTGCAAAGAAAACTCCATCTTGTTTGTGAAGGCATTGGTGTACTCGTCAATGGACATGTTGCCCTTCTTCAACGTCAAAAACTGATTCTCTAGTTCTAGCATCTTTTGGGCTGAGCAGAACTTGCGTTTAAGGTGGACCAAGAGCTCTGCACATGTCAGCTGTAGTGGCTCATTGAGGCTTATGGTCTTTCCCAAAGTGTTCTACCAACTAACAACACCACCTCTAAACTGACGCACTGCATAAGTGGTTTGTAGCTTGCCCTTGCAACCACACGTTATGAAAGCTAGCTCCATTTCAGAGATCCAATTTGTAACTCCGATTGGATCTTCTTTCCCAGTAAATGTTGATGGTTTTCAAGGCATGAAGTCTTTATACTTGCATCCGTTCCTTTTAATCCCTTCATCTTGGTTATTTCTTCTAACCACTGGCTTTTCAGCTTGGCTAACAGTTCTACTATAGTTTCCTTCTTCTGACTGTCCCTCATTCAGCTCAGGCTGCACAATTGTCATAGTAGGTTCATCCCTATTTTGTTGAAGTAGACGACTTGTCTCTTCCATCTAACGATCCAACATCATTTGTATCATTTCTTATACTCCTACCATCGTTATTGGCTCGGGTGCAGCTGCTACCTCTAGTGCACGCTCAATCACAGGCCGCTGATTAGCATTAGCATTTCCATTAGCATTTCCGAATCCGCTTCAGGTTCTTGCCATTTTGATATATACACCAAAGTAGGTGAATTCAGATCTTTATTTACGATAGACGTTTAATCTTCCTTGTTTCTCCGAAAAGTTACATGTCAGTTCTAATATCGTAGTCGAACGTTTAGAAATCTAAACACATAAGGTTTCCAGATCCGGTCGGCAACAGACCATAGATTCGATCAAATAGTAGCATATAAGGCATCCTTATAGCTATGACATAAATCATTTAGCACATAAGAGCAATTTAGGCATCTTTCCTAAAATAAGATAGTGTTTTGTGTCTAAAATATAGCAGAAACTCATCTCACAATCATCGCTTAGCATTCTAAGTTTAAGTCTAGAAATCCTACAAATTCCTAGTTCGCTTAAACTAATGCTCTGGTACCAACTATGACATCCCCAATTTCATGCCAGTAAAAACCGATTAGTTTATGCTTTATTTGAAAATCAAAGTATCCTTTTGAAGAAATATGCTGCGGAATTTGTTCCCAAAAATATGATAAGAAAATTATCAAAGCATTTCCGAAGAATGTGTTTTCATTATATTAAAAATGTTGGGATGTCATTGTTAATACAATACATAAGCATAAACAGAAATATATGCCTGCAAGGCAACCATGAGGGGGATGGAGTACACCGGTGAACACATCGTTCACAAACACCTATAGGTTGCGAGCCTGCCAGCGTTCCACTAAACTATCTAGAATAGTCAGTGGCCGTCATCTATACTCTGCTAGATGACTAAATCAGCTTCAAAATCGAGGTCTCTCATCATTTATTTCATCATCTATATCATCTACCCATATTTACCCATCATAGTCATAGGTATAAAATACAAATACAGTTTAAATTGAATAAAACATGTATATTTTGTTCGTCCAACATAAATATCAAGAACACAGATAATATGCACACATAGCACGTAATTTATATTAAATACTTAATATCTAGGTGTAAGATGAAAGAAACTATGCACTCACTTGTTAAAGTGATGAATCCAAACTCGGGCATTGTTTCGCTTCCAACAATTTTATTTTCCTTCGACGAAACCTAGTATCATTATCACTAGATTTTAGTCTAATATTTATTATGACTAACTATTAGTCTACATTTATCATTAACTCGAGGTCTTTGAGCAATATTGTTTTTCTTGTAGTATATAAGTGTTAAACAATACTTTTCAACTACTATGTACAAACAGGGGCCAGACATGAAACACCGGAGGGCAGGACCATTTTGGCATTTAAGCTGTTCTGAAAATCCAACAACCCTATGCGACCCGACAAACCAGATTCCCCGTACCGTGAGCAGTTAAAAGGTATTATAATAACACTTTGCATAATTTATAATACTTAGCTCATGTATTTTTTATAGGTTTATAATAACGATAATGAACTTAAACATAAGTTATACTTAAAGTAAGGTAATCATAACTCACTGACAATGGGGTTTTAGCTAGGAGTCGGGCTTTACGGGGGCGTAACTTCTGAGCCGAAAGCTCTTCTTCTCAGAGCCTTCTTGCGCTCCGGGACTCGCCTCCAGCACTTGGGAAGTGCTAGTGAATGGGAGGGGCTAAGAGGAGTATTTGAGAGAGGAAGAATGGGAAAGGTGTGAAGAGAAATGAAGAAATATCCCTCTATTTATAGGTTGAGGGTTGCGCATACGCGCTGTGTAACTTTGGAGAAAGTGGGGTATATGAAGCCCTACGTTGGCGTATGCGGGACAGGTGTCGTAATCCGGTGCGAAGTTGTGGCGAGAAAGGAAGGGTCCAGATCTTGCCACGTGTCAGCCTCGCATCATAATCTCATAATTTAATTAACTTCTAAATTTCGTAACTTTCGCATACAAGATCCGTCTTTGACGTTCTTTATATCTACATGTAGGTAGCGACGTGATCTACAACTTTCGTTTATACCCCGTCGGCTAATTTTGACTTTATTTTTAAAGTTATATTTTAATAGGCTTAGAGAGATAAAGTCCGTTAAAAATTCATAACTTTGTCATTCGACATCCGTTTTCTTCTGTCTTTATATCTTTGAACTCCTATTAACGAGATATTTGATTCCTATTTAGATTGTGTCGGCTAAAAATCGATCGATCTAAAACTCAATTTCCGGGCTGCATAGTATTATGCCAAAACCTAGAAAAATCATAACTTCCTCTAACGGAGTCAGATTTGGATGTTCTTTATATGCACGCTCTCGGTTTAATGTACACTACGACTTTCGTTTAGATCGTTAAGGCTAAAAATTACTTTATCGCAAACTCACTTTTTACGATACATAGCGTCATGCCGTTTTTGTCGCAAACTTCGACAGGTCATAACTTCTTCGTTATAAGTCGGATTTCAGCGTTCCTTATATCCACGAAATCCTTGTTGTGACCACTTAAACTTTCTTCATAGATATTGGGTCTATCTATTATTTTTATTTTTGACTCATATGTTTATTATTATTTTATTACATCGTTATAAGCACGTGTATTGCACATAAATCACATAAGTCACGTAATACTCAAACTTCATTACTTCAAAATAGGGTACAATTGTTGACCCTAACTATTACATCATTATAATAATGCTTAGCCTAGAAACACGGGCGTTAAAATATGTCATTGGCTATATTATTCTATAATGACTCTTTGGCATATAATATCTTTCAGAGGGGCCAAGGTCCATACTTAACTTCGGTTGAACTCAACCAACTCCTATTCTACTGTTGTTATCCATTATAAATGATCCAATGCTTCTTTGATTGACTATGGTTCAAAAAACGATATAAAATCGGCATAACGACATTCGTTTTAAACATCATTTGAAGATCTTGTTTGTACACTTGCATTTAGTTTGTTAATCACTAGATTTGGTGGATGAGCCTTTGTCCAAATATATTAAGTCTTGGAAGTTCTTCTACAACAAATGATTCGACATCAATTATAGGGTTGTGTCGCTCCCCTTGAATTTATTGAATTATGGGTTGATGCACCCCCTGAACTTCTGAATCGAATATCTCGGCATCATTTGAGGGAAAATCAAAGAAATTCACATCATCATCGACGTTCGGAATTGGATCTGTTTCATCTGGGAAACTTTCGTTGTTGTTTGATTCGAAGTTTGTATTACTACCCAGTTGTTGAGGCGTGGTAGCTGAGTTATTCTCCTCCTCAACTTGAGACAGGAGCACTTCATAATCAAATGGAGCAAATGTTGGTGGAGGATCAGAAATGATTTTAAAAATCGACGGAGTTTAAGAACATCAGAATTCCGAATTAAGATCATTTTTTGGGGGCTCAAACAAGTTTCGAAATTGACTTCATATATGACTTGATGAATGGATGAACCAGGAGATGGAACTTCGAACTCCATTATGTGCATAGTGATATGGAACGATTCAATATTCCTAATGAAATGATCGTCAAAGGTGATATCAAATCTTTCTTGAATTACTCGAGTTCTTCGGTTAAGGACAAGAAAGGCATTAGATCTGGATGAATAACCTAAGAAGATGGCTTCATCGGATTTTGGTTGAAATTTGGTCAGCTAGTCTCGATTGTTCTTCATAAAACACATGCATCTAAAAATCTGAAAAAAAGGAATGTTAGGTATCCTACCATTCATGGCTTCATAAGGAGTCATATTGAGACGTCGGTTAATGATACTCTAGTTCTGAGTGAAGTATGTGGTTCTAACTGTTTCAGCCCAAAGGTATATGTGACATCCCCAAATTCACGACCATTTTAAAATTTTTATTTATGTTTATTTAAAATCAAAGTATCCATTTTGAAAAGTAGTATTGCGGAGGTTGTTCCCAGAAAAACATGATAATAATATTATCAAAGCATTTCCGAAGAAATGTATTTTATTTTTATTAAAACATTGGGAAGTCATTGTCAATACAGAAACATAAGAATAAACAGACCTTACCTTCATTTACACTAATGATTTACATCTCCGTTTATCTCTTAGTGTAATGTAGCTTTGTATCTACACATGTGATACATATAAACTGAGTAGGTCAGGTTGGAAAACCTGGTGAGTACATAGGGATTTCAATCCCAAATCGTTATATCATATATATATATATATATATATATATATATATATATATATATATATATTATAACTCACAATATATACAATTTCACCCCATATAAGCAATTTTATCCCACCCCGTCGATCCTCACAACGATACGAATCCATACTCTCGGATATAAAATTAATGGCTTTACCTAATCCATACTCCCGGATCAGGTATGTCAAATCCTTGCTCTCGGATCAATGACAAATGACTATGCCCAATCCATACTCTCAGACTAAGGACAATTGATTATGTCTAATCCATGCTCACAGATCAATGACATATGATTATACCCAATCCATACTCTCGGACTAGGGATGAATGACTATGTCTAATCCATTCTCTCGGATTAATGACAAATTTTAAAGTTCGACCCTCCGTGTATATCTCACCCGTACTCATAATTAGATACTGCCCGATATTCATCTCAATTAACTTAGGTTTATTTTGTAGTTTAAATTATCATATATTACCAGATATACTCTTAACACGTATTTCAGACAATAACAAATATTTCACACAACAAACATATATTTAATACTTTAATAAATACTTGTATTAAAATCATGTTCATGAAAGGGAGTATGCACTCACTTGTTAAAGTGATGACTCCAAACTCGGGCAACACTTCGCTTCTAACAATTTTATATTCCTTCGATGAAACCTAGTATCCTTACCACTAGATTTTAGTCTAATATTTATTGCGACTAATTATTAGTCTAGATTTAAGAGCGATATTGTTTTATAAGTGTTAAACAATACTTTTCAACTACTATGTACACACATGGGCCAGACATGATAAACCGGAGGGCAGGACCATTTTGGCATAAAAGCTGTTTTGAAATCCAACAACACTATCCGGCCCTTCAAACCTGATTCCTCGTACCGCGAGTAGTTAAAAGATATTATAACAAGACTTTATATTTTATAATACTTAGCGCATATATTTTTTATAGGTTCATAATAACGATAATGAACTTAAACATAAGTTATACTTTAAGCACGGTAAGCATAACCCTACTTACAGGTGGTTTAGCGAGAAACCGGACTTTGCGCAAGCAGAACTTCGTCGTTGAATCTTTCTAAAAAGATTCTTGTTGCACTTCAGCGCTCAACTTACTATACTAAAACTACAGAAAGAGAAGTCGAATCACGAAGGACCAAAATACTCAGGGGATAAGAAGAGAAAGACTCTTGAATCAAGAGAATGGTGCAAGAAATATGAGAGCCTAGAGTCTCTTATTTATAGTAAATGAATTTTCAAAAACTACCATCTATAGTTACTTAATGACCTTATAGTTATTTAAACGACTAAACACCCCTTTATAATAATATTTTAAATAGATTTAATGATATTTATACTAAACTAATGTCGAAAATACTCAACACTAGTCTTATAACGATCGCATCGTCGATACCTTTCTAATGATATATACATATGTATATATATATATATATATGTATACGTATATATGATTTATACTTTATTTTAATACGTAAATATGATATTATAAATTATAACTCGTTCATACGAACTCCGTTTTTAACGTTCTTTATATCCATGCGCAGCTATCGACGAGATCTACAACTTTCGTTTAGACTCCGTCGGCAAGTTTTGACATTATTTTTTGTCCATATGTTAATAAAATTAAATGATTTTTGCTAAAATCATAACTCTCGCGTACGGACTCCGTTTTTGGCATTCTTTTTCTCAAAATTCTTGTTTTAAAGAGTACTACGAATTTCTTTTAGGTGGCTTTAGCTAAAAGTCAACCATTATCTTCATAGATTTTTTCGTCATACATTCGTTGTGCGCGGTTGACTTTTATATCTTATAAAAATCATATCTAATTCATACGGAGTTGGATTTCTACGAAATTTATATTTTCGGGATCGGGTAAACGTGTACTTTCTAATTATAATATATATATATATATATATATATATATATATATATATATATATATATATGTTTTGGTGCACTTATTTTTACCATTTACGGACGATTCGACTGATTTTTCCTATTTTACTATATTATAATAATCATGAAACAAATAATACTCACATAATTATTCTTTATTTCGTCATATAGGTTACAATTGTTGACCCTAACTATTACTTTGGTTAAGATTATTTATCCTAGATAATCTTCTATAAAAAAGCATTTTTAACGCTTATTATATCTTAATTGACTAGCCTGAATTTGCGGGTGTTACAATTATCTCCCCCTTAGGATGATTACGTCCCGGAATCATCAACAAAACAGGGCTTGTATAATGACTTCGTACGTTACCTTTCCATCCTAGGTGGTAATCATAACTCTTATGTCCTTTCAAATGAGTATCTAACTCTAGGACTCCTTGACTGCTGGCGGTGCGCAATCTTGCACCCGCTCTTTATCCTATGTTGGACATTCAATCGTAACCTTCGAGTTACAAACTCGGTCCTTATTGGAGACTCCTGCTTCTTCTTAAACATACTTAACTTAAGATAAGTTTTTTACTTCGATTGTTGTAACACACCGATGGGCCATGTTCTAATGACCTCTCATCGTATGATGCAACGCTTAGACTCAAGTCTATTTAAGTGAGATTCCAGAATGGAAGATACCTCCCTTCATGTTCTAATGTGATATAATCACATTCTAGCATGTAACACTTCTACAAGCTTCTTACTTTAACGGCGATCGTGATACTTCTATTGATCGCTTCTATTATCTTTTACTTCAATCTTCTGGCTTAAGTCGGATGCTACATCGAAGCTGGTTCATTGAACCACGTACAATACTTATCTTAGCCGAACTCGATTTGATATAACCACTAGGTTTAGAATAATAATCATCCTCTTAGTCATTACTAAAACGATGGTAACGACAGACATGAAGAAAACGGAATCAATTACTAGCGCCTTGGTAACCTTGTGACTTTCCCTGATCCAAGGGTGATTATTGTGCTTCCGGTAGTATAGGCCTCTACTACCTTTCACACTTACTCATACTCGTCCCAAGTATTGTCTCGCAGTTCTCCAAGTCACCAAACAAGAAAAAATCATATAGCAACTTAACACATCAGATAACATATCCAAGGTTTATATTATTTCTTGAACGATTACATAGATATTTAAGTTTACCCTACACTATGCCTCTTATATTAGGCTACACCACATGATACTATCTAGCTACTTTATAGATCATTACTCCTAATCCCTTGCGTCGTTTCCTGCTTCATCAAGGATCATATGGATTGCTCTTGCATTTGGCTTCGGCGATACATTTAGCTTTATAGCTCATTTCCTCTTTGGGCAGTCTTGCTTGAAGTGTCCTTCTTCACCACACTTAAAACAGACATCTCTCTTGGTCGTGCATTCGTTGGCATAGTGACCAGTCTTCCCGTATTTGAAGTAGGTCATCTCTTTAGAGCATATCCCAATATGCTTCCTTCTGCACTTGTCACACCACTTTTCTTCATTGCTATCTCCATACCTTTTGTTGTTAACGTCATATTTTGGGAACATATTTATCTTGTCGGATCTTGAAGACCCCTCAAAACTTCCTCTTCTCACCAACTTCAACCTTGTTGGCGGTTCTGCCTTTGATCATTTTTTCAACAGACTTAGCAACCCAGATGGCCACCTCAAGAGTACGTTCATGTCGTACTGGCACAGTGTACTACCATGGTAGTCCCTTTGTATACCTATCAATTTTTTTTAGCTCGAAGGGACGATGCGCAAAGTAAACTCCATCTTGTCTGTGAAGGCATTGGTATAGTCATCAATAGACATATTTCCCTTTTTCAATGTCAGAAACTGGTTCTCCAGCTCTATCATGTTTTAGGCTGAGCAGAACATGCGTTTAAAGTGTACAAAGAATTATGCCCATGTCAGTTGTAGTGGGCTCATTGGGGCTTATGATATTTCCAAAAGTGTTCCACCAACGAACAACCCTACTCCTAAACTGACACACAACATAAGTTGTTTGTAGCTTGCCCTTGCAACCACATGTTATGAAACCTAGCTCCATTTCAGAGATCCAGTCCATAAATCAGATCGGATCTTATTTCCCAATAAATGTTGATAGTTTGCAAGTCGTAAAGTCTTTATACTTGCATCGGTTCCTTTCAATTCCTCCATCCTTGTCATTTCTCCTAATCACTTGTGGTTCAACTTGACTCACAGTACGGTTGTAGTTTCCTTCCTCCGACTGTTCTATGTTCAGTTCAGGCTGCTCAACATGCACGGTAGGTTCATCCCTATTCTGTTGAAGTAGAAGCCTTGTCTCTTCCATCTGACGATCCAACATCATTTATATCATTTCCTGTACTCCTTCCATTATGATTGGCTTAGGTACAACTGCTACCTCTAATGCATGCTCAATCACTCGTAGTTCAGGCTGCGAGTTACAATTTCCGAATCCGCTTTGAGTTCTCACCATGTCGATCTATACACCAAATCAGACGTTCGGTGTGTAGTGAAGAGAATTAAGATAGGAAAGCTTTATTTACAATATACGGATAAATTTCCTTATCACTCCGAAGAGTTACATGCCAGTTCTAATATCGTAATTAAACGTTTAGAAATCTGAACACATAAAATTTCCAGATCCGGTCGGCAATAGACCATAGATCCGATCAAATAATAGCATATAAGTCATCTTTATAGCTATAACATAAATCATTTAGCATATAAAAGCATTTTAGGCACCTTTCCTAAAATAAGCTTGTGCTCGTGTCTATTCAGGCATACATCCTAAATATAGCAGACGCTCATCTCACAATCATTGCTTAGCATTCTAAGTTTAAGTCTAGAAATTTCTAAAATTCCTAGTTCTCTTAAACAAATGCTCTGATACCAACTGTGACATCCCCAAATTCACGGCCATTTTGAAAAGTAATATTGCGGAATTTATTCCCAGAAAAACATGATAATAATATTATCAAAGCATTTACGAAGAAATGTATTTTATTTATATTAAAATTGGGATGTCATTGTCAATACAGAAACATAAGTATAAACAGACCTTACATTCATTTACACTAATGATTTACATCTCTGTTAATCTCTCAGTGTAATGTAGCTTCGTATCTACACCTGTGATACAAATAAACTGAGTGGGTCAGGTTGGGAAACCTGGTGAGTACATAGGGATTTCAATTCCACAATGTTATATCATATATATATTTTAGAACTCACAATATATACAATTTCACCCCATATAAGCAATTTTACCCCACCCCGTCGATCCTCACAACGATACGAATCCATACTCTCGGATCTAAAGTTAATGGCTTTACCTAATCCATACTCCCGGATCAGGTATGTCAAATCCATGATCTCGGATCAATGAAAAATGACTATGCTCAATCCATACTCTCGGACTAGGGACGAATGACTATGTCTAATCCATTCTCTCGGATCAATGACATATGACTATGCCCAATCCATAATCTCGGACTAGGGACGACTGACTATGTCTAATCCATTATCTCGGATTAATGACAAATTTTAAAGTTCGACCATCCGTGTATATTTCACCCGTACGCATAACGAGATACTACCCGATATTCATCTCAATTAATTTAGGTTTATTCTGTATCCTAAGTTATCGTATATTATCATATATGCTCTTAACACGTATTTCAGGCAATAATAAATATTTCACACACAAACATATATTTAATACTTTAATCAATACTTACCAAAATCATGTTCATGAAAGGGACTATGCACTCACTTGTTAAAGTGATGACTCCAAACTCGGGCAGCACTTCGCTTCTAACAATTTTATTTTCCTTCGACGAAACCTAGTATCATTACAACCAGATTTTAGTCTAATATTTATTGCGACTAATTATTAGTCTAGATTTACGAGTGATCTTGTTTTATAAGTTTTAAACAATACTTTTCTACTACTATGTACAGACAGGGGCCACACATGAAACACCGGAGGGCAGGACCATTTTGGCATAAAAGATGTTCTGAAATCAAACAACACTATGCGGCCCTTCAAACCAGATTCCCCGTATCGCGAGTAGTTAAAAGATATTATAATAACACTTTATGTCTTATAATACTTAGCGCATATATTGTTTATAGGTTCATAATAACGATAATGAACTTAAACACAAGCTATACTTAAAGCATGGTAAGCATAACTCTACTTACAGGTGGTTTAGCGAGAAAACGAACTTTACGTGGGCAGAACTTCGTCCCTGAATCTTTCTAAAAAGATTATTGTTGCACTTCAGCGCTCACATTACTACACTAAAACTACAAAAAGAGAAGTCGAATCACGAGGGACCGAAATGCTCGGGGGATAAGAAGAGAAAGACTATTGATTCAAGAGAATGGTGCAAGAACAATGAGATCCTAGAGCCTCTTATTTATTGTAATTGAATTTTCAAGAACTACCCTCTATAGTTACTTAATGACCTTATACTTATTTAAACGACCAAACACCTCTTTATAATATTATTTTAAATAGATTTAACGATATATGTACTAAACTAATGTCGAAAGAACTCAACACTAGTCTTATAAAGATCGCATTGCCGATACCTTTCTAATGATATATACATATGTATATATATTTATACATATATATGATTTATACTTTATTTTAATACGTAAATATGCTATTATAAATTATAACTCGTTCATACGAACTCCGTTTTTGACGTTCTACATAGCCACGTGTAGCTATCCATGAGATTTACAACTTTCGTTTAGACTCCGTCGGCTAATTTTGACTTAATTTTTTTGTCCATATTTTTATATAATTAAATGATTTTGCTAAATCATAACTCTCTCGTACGGACTCTATTTTTGGCATTATTTTTCTCAACATTCTTATTTTAAAGAGTACTATGATTTTCTTTTTGGTAGCCTTAGCTAAAAGTCAACCATTCTCTTCGTAGCTTTTTACGTCATACATTCATTGTGCGCGACTGACTTTTATATCTTATAAAAATCATATCTAATTCATACGGAGTCAGATTTCTACGAAATTTATATTTTCGGGATCGGGAACACGTGTACTTTCTAAATATATAATAATATATATGTTTTGGTGCACTTATTTTTACAATTTACGGACGATTCGGCTGATTTTTCCTATTATATTTTATTCTAATAATCATGAAACACATATTATTCATATAATTCTTCTTTATTACGTCAAATAGGTTACAATTGTTGACCCTAACTATTACTTTGGTTAAGATTATTTATCCTAGATAATCCTCTATAATAAAATCATTTTAAACGTTTATTATATCTTGATTGACTAGCCTGAATCTGCGGGTGTTATAGTATAGTGGAAGATTTTGCGAAGTTCAACATTGACCAGGTAGCTTCAACTAGAGTATGGTTCCTCCTTTTGACAACATTGTTCTATTGCATGGTATATTGAGCCGAGAAATTGTGTTTTATCCCATTATCTACCGGAAACTTTGTAACGCTCGCGTTTCCTCCTAGGCATTAATCAAGTTGATGTAATGTTTAGGGTCAACATTTGTAACCTATTTAATGTAATAAAGAACTATTATTTGATTATTATGTGATTTAGGGGTATTTGTGTGCAATATACATTCTTATAACGATATAATAAAACAGGAATAAAATACGAGTCTAAAATAAAATCATAACTAGGTCGAATATCCTTGACGAAAGTTGACGTAGTCGTGACAAGGATTCCGTAGATATAAGGACCGCTTAAATCGGACTTATAACGAAAAAGTTATGATCCATTAAAGTTTCGCTATTCAATCCGATTCGGCAACACGCGTCGTAAAAAGTAAAATTTTGTTAAGTTACTTTTTAGCCTTAGTGATCTAAACAAAAGTCGTACTAGTCATTAAACCGAGGGTGTGCATATAGATAACGTCCAAATCTGACTTCATGAGGGGAAATTATGATTTTTCTAAGATTCAGCGTAATAATAGACAGATCAGAAGTTGAATTTTAGATCGGTCAATTTTTAGCCGAAATGATCTAAACGAGAATTGAAGGTCTCCTTAATATGAGTTCAACGATATAAAGACAGTCGAAAATTGACGTCGGATGACAAAGTTATGCATTTTATACGGGCTTTAACAGTCCAAGTCTGTGAAATAAATAAAACCAAAATTAGCCGATGGAGTCTAAATGAAAGTTGTAGATCCCGTCAATAACTACGTGTGGATATAAATATCGTCAAAAACAAAGTTCGTATGAAGAACTTACAAAATTTTTCAATTTGAAAAACGTTGCACGCGTGTGCGCCTCGCACACAACCTTCTAGAAGCCAACCACATCGCCCCACACAGATCCAGAAAGCTGTCTGCATACCTAGGGAACCATATTGGCTATGTGTACAGCGCACATGGCCCTTTCATGGCGTGCGGGTCTGGGTTCCAGCCTACAAATAGTACATTTGTGCTCCATCCATTCCCCACATCTCCTCTACACCACTCTCTCGATTCTACCTCTTTTGGTCCGAGATTTTCTTTGTACTTAGGTTATTTCGGCAACTTTTGAGGTCCCTAGAAGCCCGATATCTAGTAGCTATCAGCCTGAAGTTCCGCCAGTGCAATTTCCAGACTTCTGTCTAGGGAATCCCTGTTACGTTAAAGGAAAAGTCAGTTGCTTGAAGTGAAGCGATGTCCGAGTTTCAAGTCATCACATTAACAAGTGAGTGCATAGTTACTTTTATATTACACACAGATATAAAGTATTTAAGATAATTACATGCTATATGTTCCTATTATTTGTGCTTCTGATATCTATGCTAGATGAATGAATTTTACAAGTTTTACTTTATTTAAACTGTATATGTATTTTTATACCTATAAATATATTGGGGAGAGATGGGTAGATAAAAGATGATGAGAGATGAAAGACGAAATATATGATGAGAGACCTCGACTTTGAAGATGATATGGTCGTCTAGTAGATTATATATGACGTGCACTGCCTATTCTAGACAGTCCAGTGGAATGTTAGCAGGTTCGCAACCTATAGGTGTTTTTGCACTAAGTGTTCATCAGGTGTACTCCATCCCCCCATGGTTGCCTTATTGACATATACAGCTAAGGAATCACCTAAACGTTTTTGTATATCCCGAAGATGATCCTTAGGATAGGTCCCCTGAATTAGATGCTTTAGGGACATAAGGTGAGGATAACGAGAATGGGTAATCGGGTTGAATGTTTTGATGAAAAAATGTAATTAAAAGAATTTAATTATTGTGGGTTGAAAACCCTATGTGCTCACCAGGCTCCCAAGCCTGAACCACTCAGTTTCTCATATTACATGTAGTGGCATGAGAGCATAGGTGTGATGATCAGATGAGAGATTTATGGATTATACGCCAGTAGAATAGTAGATGTTTGTAAGACATGTATGATTTCCGTTTATGCTTATATATTGTATTAACAATGACATCCCAATGTTTTTAATATAAATAAAATACATTTCTTTGGAAATGCTTTGATAATATCTTTATCATATTTTTGGGAAAAAATCCTGCAATATTATTCTTCAAAATGCTACTCTGTTTTTAAATAAGCATAAACAAATCGGTCTTTTTTGGCCGTGAAATTGGGGATGTCACAGTTGGTATCAGAGCATTAGTTTAAGCGAACTAGGAATTTGTAGGATTTCTAGAGTAAAACTTAGAATGCTAAGCAATGACTGTGAGTGGAGTGTCTGCTATATTTTAGGTAGCATGCCTGAAATGACACATGCACTAGCTTATTTTAGGAAGATGCCTAGATTGCTTTTATGTGCTAAATGATTTATGTTATAGATATAAGATGCCTTATATGCTTTAGGATGCTATTATTTGATTGGATCTATGGTCTACTATTGAGCGGATCCGGAAATTTTATGTGTTTAGGTTTCTAAACGTTTAATCACGATATTATAAGTGACATATAACTTTTCGGAGTAATAATGAGATTTATATGTCTATCGTAAATAGAGCTCTCCATACCTTAATTCGCATCATTGTACACTGTAGTGACCCGGATTATGATGACTTGTGCGGAATAGTAAAGATCAAGTGAATCAATAAATCATGAAGAACACAAAGAGTAAATAAAATATGTTTAATCTCTCATTAGATCTAGAAAACTATTACAAAATGCGTTTTGCAATAATTCTCTCACTAGTCTAATCACTCCAAAATGGGTATTACAAAAAATAGGAGCCACTCACTTCCTATTTATAGGAAAGGCTAAACTGATTACACTTCACAATATGGTAAGCCACATCCAAGGAGAACTTTGTACCCTAACATTCTCCCCCTCAAAGTTAGGATTGGATGTCCCAACTTCAATTTGCAAACGAGCTCACACGCGATCAAGACCAACTCCCCTCGAAGTAACACCGGTCTTCAAATCCGCTCTGAAAAGGAATATCCGAGAAGAAACGAATACCCATTTCTACATTCTCCCCCTTTTTATAATCAACAAATGATTATAAAACTCACAAAGGATGAAAAGCGCTTGAGGAATAAACTTGACAAAACTCCCCCTCGATGTGTGACAAAAATGAAACCCCGGAAATATTGCACAAAAAACAATCACGAAAAGTCGAGAAAATTTTCCAAATTTTTTGAAAATTTCGACTTTTGGGTGAGAGTTGCAAGAATTTTGAAAACTGCGTAATAATTGTCAATTGCACAAATTCTGCAGGGACCCATTGTGACAAATCAGCTTTAAATGCGAAACTTTACCCCAAATGCGAAACTGGGCATAAAGAGACAATTCGCATAAGCTTCAAGGACCACATTCGAAATATATTCCCACTTCACAGAATTATTCCCCCAAGTCGAAACTGGGCAGAAACTATCAAAATTCTAAAACTGTAGGAATTTGAAATGAAAAATCTTCATTTCTCATAGAAAATTACCCTCATATCAAAAATGGGTAAATCTGCCAATATGATGAAACCGTAAGGTCTATATTCAAAATATAGAGCTCTCATCCCCAATTTGTTTCCAATATGCAATTCGAACAGAAACTCATCGACTCTGGGGCTTTCAACCTTCATCAACTCGAACGACTCAAACCTAGGGATGGCAAAAAAAAACCCGAACCCGACGGGAAAACCCGATTCCCGAAGATTTCGGGGCGGGTCGGGTCAAGCGTATCGGGTTACGGGTCGGGTATCGGGTCGTTATCGGGTATTTTTTTCGGGTTCGGGGCAGGAAGTGGGTTATGCGTGCCCCGACCCGCCCCGCCCCGAATATATATATATATATATATATATATATATATATATATATATATATATATATATATATATATATATATATATATATATATATATATATATATATATATATATATATATATATATATATATAAAAGCCCCTCAGATACTCTAACCCTAAAATCACGTTACCACTTAACGCTATCGTCAATCTCTTCCAGCCGACATCACAAGAATCGAAGGCCTATTCCTGAAGCTCGTTCCGTTTCATCGAAGAAGACTCGAATCCAGTATTCCAGTTGCCTCGTTTCACTCGTCTATCACCCCTCGCAAGTCGCAACCTCTCTAGTCGATCGTTGCCTCATTATTTTTCCTCACCATCGTTTGGAGAATCGGCAATCGCAATTCGCAGACTCGAAGTCGAAGGCTCGAATCACATCTGTTCGACACAATCTAAATCCAGGTAAGAATAAGTTCCTAAATCCTAATCCATGTAAGATTTAATCCAGATTCTGATTAGTTTTTAGACTCAAGTTCTATCTAAGTTTTTAGATTAGTTTTTAGATTAAAAATATGATTATTTATGTCGAAGTTTTTAGATGAGGATTTGGCGTTGAAGCAGCAATTAGAGCTGTATGTTGAGAGGGTTCAGGATGGCGATCAAGGATTACAGAAGGTTGCTCTCGAGAGCATGAGGTACTGCTATTTTGTATCGATGATGTTTTTTCTTTAATTAAAAGGGGGCACTGTTTATTTGCTAGCATTGTTGGTTCAGTTTTGGTAGCAATGTTACATCTAGATTGTTCCATATAATAACCGGTGTGTGTTATGATAGTTAGATTTACTGTTGAGAGTCATTATTTGTAATGAATTTGTTATGTTTTTGCAATTCCTTACTTATTTTCTTGTGTGTAATCAGTGGTTTTATGCATGGTTTTAGTGATATAAGAGTTTTTCTGCAAATTGCAGCAGAACTAACTTATGACTTAGACTCTAACATAAGAATATCGATCATTTGGTTGTAGGCAAGAAATTCGGACATCAACAAGCTCTATGACCATGTCTGCAGAAGGTGACCGGGTAAGAGATTTAGTTTGGTGATGTGATTTCAATTGTCTTATATACATTTCTTGATGATGGGACAAATATTAATGATACATTTTTTGATGAAGATGGAGATGAAGTGGTTGGTTCAAAAAGGGCAACACGTTCACATTAATAATATTTTTGTTAAATTGATTTCATATTTTCTTATATACAACAACTTGTTTTGAAGAGACCGAGGCATATTGTCGTTCTGTTGAATTTGATTATGACGTGGAAAAGGTAAAGCGACACTTCTATGAATATTAATTTTATATAGTTTCAATGATTTGGTTTGATTTTGAGTTTGTTTAATATTTTGTAGGAAAACACTAAAGAAAGCGGGACAACAATTTTGGATGATTTTGTTTGATTTTAAGTTTGTTTTAATGTTAAGTGCTAATGTATTATTGTGATGAATTAGTTTTTCATATTTTGTACTTTGGTGTTTTGGTTGGTTGGTTGTTACAATATTAGACTATTAGTAATTTCTATTTGGTTAAATGATTTAAGAACTTATTTGGTATTTTAAGCCTATGTAACGTCTTAAGTTCTTAATTTCTCATTCTGTAATTTTTGTTTTTCCTTTTTTTTTTCTGCCATATTTCGGGTTTTCGGGTCGGGTTTCGGGTTTAGGGTCGGGTTCGGGGAAAGTTTCAACCCCGACGGGGCGCCCCGATAAGAAACCCGTCGGGTATTGGGTCGGGTTCGGGGACACATTTAGAAATCGGGTTCGGGTTTGGGAAACCAAGACCCGCCCCGTTGCCATTCCTACTCAAACCATGTTCGACTCCACTTTCTCTCGATTCGAACTAATGACCATCACCAGTCGACATCGACACTTAAAGATCTCAACTCAATTCAATTCAACACTAGTCGAAATTACGATGCTTGATTCGAATTACGTTCTCACCCAATTTGTTCAAGAGTCGAACGAACATCAGCAATAGCAGTTCGACTTGAACTCAACTGGAATTCGATGTTGACTCCAAGCTATTTGATTTCGACTTTAGTCTACACCAGTACCAGTTGAAATTGGTTTCGACTCCAAATCCAATTCGCATTTGACTTAAACCATTTTTGATTTTGACTTTAATTAAGGGACTTTCGTTCCCAACTTGTTTCCAGGATATGAACAACATCAACAGTCGATCTTAATTTTGATTCCAATCATAAGCGTTCGACTGACTCAACACAATTTCGATTACAGACTTCAATTTCAAGATAACTCGAAGAACGTTTAATCACACCAGTTGAAATTGATGCCATATGAGTTCAACGTCTCCAGTAAGCCTCAACATTCACATTCAACTCAATAAAAAAAAGACTTTTCTTTCTAAGTTTTTACAATCGAAAATTAATATCCAAGTCAAAATCGATTCTCATCTACAATTTGTATTAATCAATTTCCAGTCTCAATTTACTGAACCACGAACGAAAACCGACTTTGACTTATAGTTTGACTTTCAATTTCAAGCAATCACCGTCGATTCTATGTTGACTCGATTCAATACTAGTTAAAATCGAGTTCGACTCCAATTTCACACAAGTTCTATCCACCTGTCTAAAATGATTCCTTAAACTTTTGATGTACCAGTTGAATTCGACTTTGAGCATCTTGAATTAAAATTGATTTCAATGCACAATTCAAAAGAACAATCAACATAGTCGAAAATGATTTAGACTCCAAATACCATCAATCAAATACACATTCAATTCCAATCAAGTGATTTCGATCAAAAACTCATTCGATTCTGAGATAAAAAATTCAATATGAAAACATGAATCTAATCGATGAACAAGAAAAAAAAAATGTCTCGTGGAACAGGTATATCGAATAGACGATTAGTAAAAGAAGAAGGGGAAATGGATTGGGCTCAAATTAGATGAACAGTAACGAGAATTGATTTGATTGGGATTGATCTATAAAAAAAATTATTGGATCATCAATGGGGTTCGAAACACATTAGATCCAACGAATCAAAACAATCGAAAATGAAAACATTGATCGTTCATCATCAGATCTTCAAGAACAAGGTATCGATCTCAACATGAATATTTTTGAATCCATTTGAGAATTTGAGAAACCTGCTTGATAATTCTCTTTCCATTTGCAATACTCGAATCGATTATGGAATATCTCGGTTCTTTTGTTGGAATAAGAAAATCTCCAAATTTCACATTGCACCACCCACGAAGCATGTTGTACAATCCGTTATTCACATTTTTCAAATATTTAGCTTCATCTTCATAATGATTTTGAGAATCTTCAACAACTTTGGGTTTGGAATTCGAATTCATTGCAACACTTGATGATTGTTGCTTTGGAACCCAAATTTGCTTCATTGATCTCGGCTTCAAGACAACATTTGAAGAATTTTGTTTAGAAACCCAAATGTTCTTGTTTTTTATCTTCTTCTTTTTAATCTTTTTGGATCTTGAAGTTTGAATTCATGAACAACATCATTCTTGACAACTTCAACTTTGCAACTTTGAATCAAATCTTTTGGAGTTTGATACATTTGAATTTCTTAGATTGAAGGTTTTCTATATGACACCATTCCTTCAAACGAATCACAACAACTCAAGCCTTCATCGGTTTGAACTCCAATTGAACAAAAAACTTTCACATCTTCATGAAAAATACATTGAATTCCCATTTCCTGAAATTCAACAAATTTAAGAACATGAAGATCATTTGGGTCTTCAATAAGAGAAACATATTCCTTTTTGAATAATTCTCTTTCTTTTCCTTCCTTTTGATTTTCACACCAAAATAACATATTCATGGTAATTTCAATCTTACCAAGAGGTTGAAGATCATTTGGGTCTTCAATAAGAGAAACATATTCCTTTTTGAATAATTCTCTTTCTTTTCCTTCCTTTTGATTTTCACACCAAAATAACATATTCATGGTAATTTCAATCTTACCAAGAGGTTGAAATATCAATTTTCCATGATTATCTTTCTTGTCTCCATAAGAAATCAAAGTTTCCCAAGTAATCAACTCTCCTTTCAGTAATAACTCATGTAATTGATTCTCGTTGACTTTGTATTTGACATCTTTAATCATGACGATCCAAGAATCAATATACAAATACACCATCTTTGATCAATTAACAACAAAGATCACATATACTTTGATATTTCTAAAGAGAGAAGTGATTATGAATGAATCTCTACAGAGAGAAAGTGAATATGAACCAAGTTCAAGATTGAGAAAGTGAAATTAACAAGTATTCTAGAGAGGGAAAATCAAATTTTGAATCAAATCAAGGAATAAATTCGATTTCAGGAACAACAACTCTCTCAAAGATGAAGAAATTACACGCATTTGAGATTCACCGAATCATGTTGTCATCATGGATCAATTTCTTGAGAAATTCAAGAACACTCGCTCTGATACCAATTGTAGTGACCCAGATTATGATGACTTGTGTGGAATAGTAAACATCAAGTGAATTAATCAATCATGAAGAACACAAAGAGTAAATAAAATTTGTTTCAGCTCTCATTAGATTTAGGAAACTATTACAAAATGGGTTTTGCAATAATTCTCTTACTAGTCTAATCACTCCAAAATGGGTCTTACATAAAATGGGAGCCACTCACTTACTATTGATAGGAAAGGCTAAACCCATTACACATCACAAGAGGATAAGCCACATCCAAAGAGAACTTTGAACGTCTACTTTGGTGTATAGAAGGTCATGGTAACAACACACAACGATTTAGGAAACACTAATGGAAACCAGCAGCCGGAGCCATGAGTGATTAAGCTTGCACCCGAAGGAGTACCAACAGCTGAACCTGCCACTATGGAAACACTTAGGGCTATATTAGCTAAAAAAAGAGAAGAAATGAGGCAACTAATCCATGAGAATGGTAGAGAGCCTACGACGTCAATTAAGCAACCTGAGTTGAATATAGAAAAGTCTGGGGAAGGAAATTATAACAGGACTATTAGTCGAGTAGAACCCTAAGTGGTTTGAAGAAATAACCATGAGGGAGGAAATAAAGGAAATGATGGACATGGTTGCAAGTACAAGGACATCATGGCATCCAAACCACCCAACCTATCTTAGAACCCAACACATGTACAAGTTATGAATTGGATCTCCGAGATGGAGATGACATTCGACAGTTGTGACTGCAACAATAAGCAAAAGACGATTTTCGTTGTCCGACAGTTCAAGACGGGAGTGTTGAGCTGGTGGAATCTATTGGCGGACTCGATGCCAAGGGGAGAAGCAAAAAGGATGTTATGGGAGGATCTCCTTACATAGTTGAAGAGGGAGTACTGCTCTGAAAGAGACCTTCTGTAGATCAATAATGAGTTCCAGAACATGAAGAAGGGAAAGATGAGTGTTAGTAAGTATGCTGCCACTTTCACTGAAAAGATGAAGATAGTACCTCAGTGGGTTTCTTACCGAACTCTCAAAAGTTGACAAGTTTGCTAACGGACTACAGGAAGAATTTGGTCTAATGGTAAAAATAGCAAGGACTCTGAAGGAGGCTATCTGGTCAGCAAGGAACATGGAGACCCATATTAAGGAGAATTATCTAGAGAGCGGAGGTAGGAGAGAAGAGAAAGTTTGAGGGATCTTCAAAATCTAGCAAGAAGAGCAGATTATCGAAACCTGGTTCCAAGAAGTTTGGAGGTGGAGGAGAGAACAAAAATGGTGCAAGAAGTGCAAGAAGAAGCACTCTGGGAAATATGGTGAGGGGTTGGCCTGTTTCAAGTGCGGAAGGATTGTTCAGTATGCCAACGAGTGTACACCTAACAAAAAGGTGTGTTATGGATGTAATGAAGAAACGCATATAGCAAGGGACTTCCCGAAGAAGAAGGAGGATGCAAAACCTAATGTGCTGTCTATGCCAAAGGGAAGAGCATTCCAGGTAACACTGGAAGCAGCAAGAGAGGAAGAAGATGTCGCTTCAGGTACCTTTCTTGTAAATGATTCGCCTGCCAATATATTGTTAGATTCCAGAGTTAATTACTCCTTTATATCGCATAAATTTGGTAGAAGACTAACATTGTATGTAGATAAACTAGATAGTGCTCTAGTAGTAGAAGTTGGTAGTGGCAAATTCGTACCTGTTAGTGATTGCATTAAAAACATCGTCATCGACTTGAATAGAAATAAATTCGTACCTGTTAGGGATGGATTGGCTTAGTGCAAACGACGCCGACATCAAGTGTAGAAAGAAGATTGTAGTGATCAAACCACCTCGCAGAGAACCATTTATGGTGTACAGGGACAAAGGTAGAGTAAATTCTGGAATCATCTCCCTAAGGAAAGCCAGGAAATGTTTGTCAAAAGGATGTACATCATATCTGGCATTCGTGATTGATGCCAAGAAGGAAAACAAAGAGATGCAGAGGATTCCCGTGGTGTGTGAATTTACGTAAGTATTTCCCGAAGATCTACTTGGATTTTCCCCTAATAGACAAGTAGACTTTAGAATAGACTTGTTACTAGGAACCACACCTATCGCGAAAGCACCTTACTGATTAGCACCGATGGACATGAAGGAGATAATAATACAAATTCATGATTGTTGGACAAGGGTTTCATTAGACATAGTTCATCACCCTGTAGAGCTCCGGTGTTATTTGTGAAGAAGAAGGATGGAAGCATGAGGATGTGCATAGTTTATAGAGAGATGAATAAGACAACGGTGAACAATATGTACCCATTGCAAAGGATTGACAACTTGTTCGATCAGCTGCATGGTGCGAGCTATTTCTCGGAGATCGATCTTAGGTCAGGATATCATCAGCTGAAGGTAAGAGGGCTGGATATAGAAAAGATTGCACTCAGAACGAGATATGGACACTATGAGTTTTTGGTTATGTCGTTTGGACTAGCCAATGCTCCAACAAAATTTTTGGATTTGATGAATAGGGTATGTAACCCTTTCCTAGACAAATCCATAATAGTGTTTATGAATGACATTCTCGTATATTCAAAGAACCAGCTAGAGCATGGAAAGCACTTAAGGGAAGTGTTAGAATGTATGAAGAAGAAGAAGTTGTACACAAAGTTCTCCAAGTGTAACTTTTAGATTCGGGAAGTCTAATTCTTGGGTCATGTGGTTAACCAAGAAGGAATAATGGTTGACCCAACATAAATCGAAGATATGATGAAGTGGGAATGACCAAAAGGTCTCACCATGATTCGAAGCTTTCTAGAATTAGATGGATATTACAGAAGGTTTACCCAAGGATTTTCTTCGATAGTTGCTCCATTAACAGTTATGAACCATAAAGGAGTTATATATACATGGAGTGATAATCACGAAGAAACTTTCGAGGAATTAATGGAGAAGTTATGTGAAGCACCGATTATTTCTTTACCTGACAGAGTTGAAGACTTCGCAGTTTATAGTGATGCATCTGGAGTTAGGTTAGGTTGTGATCTCATCCATAGAGATAAAGTAATCGCATATGGATCTCGACAACTGAAAGAGCACGACAAGAACTACCCCATTGTTGTTTGGAGTTGGCAGCGGTCGTGTTTTCCTTAAAGATATGGAGGCATTATCTTTATGGCACAAAGTGTAAGCTTTACACTGATCATAAGAGTCTCCAGTATCTCTTCGATCAAAATGAGTTGAATACGAGACAACGACGATGGCTAGAGTTACTCAAGGATTATGACTGTGAGATACTGTACCACCCTGGTAGAGCCAATATCGTAGTAGATGCTATGAGTAGAAAGATAAACTAGGAAAGGAAAAATCCAAGAGCGTTGAGAATTCAGAATGTCTCGTCAAATATAGAGAGTATTAAGAAAGCTGAGGAGGAAGCTTTGGAAAGACATAAACAAAAAAAAAGAGTGTTTAGGAAAAACATTTGGAATTCGGTATAAACGACCAAGGGTTAAAGGTATTTAAAAACAGGATTTGTGCTCCTAAGATGGGAGGAATGAGAGATCTTCTCATGGAAGAAGCCCACAAGACCATGTACTCGATTAATCCCTACAGTACCAAGATGTATAGGGATTTGAAACCTTATTACTAATGGTTGACGATGAAAATTGATGTTGTTAAGTATGTGGCTGAGTGTGTGACCTGCACGAGAGTTAAAGCGCAACATTATAAACCGTATGGGAGTTTAGAGCCCTTTCATGTACCCATGGGTAAATGGGAAAACATCACCATGGATTTTGTGACCAAGTTACCTAGGACGAAGAATGGTCACGACATGATTTGGGTAATCGTGGATCGATTCACAAATAGTGCATACCTCATATCGGCCAATGAGAGATGGTCCATGGATAAGCTCGCAGATGTCTACGTGAAGGAGATAGTAAGACTTCACGGTGTTCCCTTAATGATTGTCTCAAATCGTGACAGTCGTTTCACTTCGAGGTTTTGGAAGAGTCTAAAAGAAGAAATGGGTAAAATTTGTGTTTGGGTACAACCTACCATCCACAGACTGATGATCAGAGTGAAAGGAGAATTCAAATAATGGAAGATATATTAAGATCATGTACCCTAGAATTCCAAAGAATTGGGATGAGAATCTACCCCTAGTAGAGTTTTCCTATAACAATAGTTACCATTCGAGCATTAATATGGAACCTTATAAAGTGTCGTACGGACATAAATGTCGTACGCTGTCTTGTTGGCTTGAATCTGGATAAAAGCAGTTTACGGGTCACGAGGTAGTCCGTAAGCCTTCTAAAAAGCTAAAGGTGATTAGAGAAAGGATGTTAGCAACTTAAGATCGCCAAAAAAGCTATGCTGATAAGAAGTGACGACCAATGACCTTCAAAGTTGGAAATTTGGTGTTGCTCAAAGTCTCACCATGGAAGGGACTTATAGGATTTGGGAAGAGAGGAAAGTTGAGTCCAAGATTTATTTGACCATTTAAGTTTCTTTAGAAAGTTGGGAACCAAGCATACAAGCTGGAGTTACCAGCAGAGTTAGATGGTATTCATAACACCTTCCATGTGTGTTATTTGAGGAAGTTCAAGGAAGAAGTTCCCGATATAATCCCATTTTCGGAGTCAAGGATTGATGAAGATAAGAGATTAATCGAAAAGCCCAAAGCGATTGTTGACCATAAGACGAAGAAGTTACGACGTAAGATGGTCGATTTAGTGCTTGTGCGACGGAAACATTCGAATGGACCGAACCTCACCTGGGAAACAGAAAGCAATATGACGAATCACTATCCACATTCATTTGCTAATGCGTAATTCTGAGGACAGAATCATCCTAAGGGGGAGAGAATTGTAACGTTTGTTTTTCCCGCTAGGCATTAATAAAGATGATGTAATATTTAGGGTCAACAATTGTTTAAAGTAATAAATATGGCTTATTTGAGTATTATGTGATTTATGTGTAATTATGTGCGATATACGTGCTTATAACAATATAATAAAATAGGAATAAAATACGCGTCTAAAATAAAACGATAACTAGGCCAAATATCCTTGACTAAAGTTGAAGTAGTCGTGGAAAGGATTACATAGATATATGGAACACTTAGATTGGAATTATAACGAAGAATTTATGATCCGTTGAAGTTTCGTGATTCAACCCGATTCGGCAACGCATGTCGTAGAATGTAAAATTTTGTTAAGTTACTTTTTAGCCTTAGTGATTTAAACGAAAGTCGTGTTAGTTGTTAAACCGAGAACGTGCATATAGAGAACGTCCAAATCTCACTTCATGAGAGGAAGTTATGATTTTTATAAGATTCACGTAACAGTAGACAACTCAGAAATCAAATTTTAGATTGGTCGATTTTTAGCCGAAATGATCTAAACGAGATTTGAAGATCTCGTTAATAGGAGTTAAACAATATAAAGACAGTCAAAAACGGACGTCGGATGACAAATTTATGTATCTTATACAGGATTTAACAGTCTAAGCCTATGTGAAATAAATAAAGTCAAAATTAGCCGACAGAGTCTAAATGAAAGTTGTAGATCCCATCAATAGCTACGCGTGGAAATAAATTAAGTCAAAAATGGAGTTCGTATGAAACTGTTTCATAATTCTTAAGTTTGAAAAACGTTGCACGCGTGTGCGCCTCACGCACAACCTTCTAGAAGCCAACCACATCGCTCCACACATAGCCATACACGTGTCAGCACACTTGAGGAGCCACATCGGCCATGTGTGCGGTGCACATGGCCCTTGCGCAGCACGCAGATCAGAGTTCCAGCCTATAAGTAGCTCATTTGTGCTCCTTCCAATTCACATCTCCTCTACCACCCTCTCTAGATTCTACCTCTTTTGGTCTGAGATTCTCTTAGTACTTAGGATATTTCGGTAAGTTATGAGGTCCCTAGAATCCCGATATCTAGTAGCTATTAGCCCGAAGTTACGCCATTTCAGTTTCCATATTTCTGTCTATTGAATCCCTATTACGTCAAAGGAAAAGTTAGTTTCTAGAAGAGTCATCACTTTAACAAGTGAGTGCATAGTTACTTTAATCTTATATATATATATATATATATATATATATATATATATATATATATATATATATAGAGAGAGAGAGAGAGAGAGAGAGAGAGGTAGGTTAAAATGAGAACACCCAAAAGGTTGAGAACGCGAGTACAAATGACAACCATCCAATTAATTAGATCAATGGCTAGTATTCAAGGGCATTTTTATCAATCTTAAAACTGAATGTATCAAAATGTAAATAATAAAATCAGGTAAAGGGTATGAAAGTAATTTCAAAATTATTGATTTCCTTAGAATTAGCTTATTCATTTCTAGATTAATATCTCTCTAATTATATATTTCTAGGGTTACGGCCGTTCAAAAACTAAAAAGAAAAGTAAACTACGGCTTCATCATCTACACACCATCTCCCCGACCACATTTGACCTTATGCCATCTCGATATCACCTCTACATCATACGCCATATTCCGGTCAGCTTCGACCCTCCTCTTTACTCCATCATCTTGCTTGTTGCTTTCCTATTTATATCAATTTTTGAAGCTAACTGATTTATGTTTCCGATTTTGTATGTGGGTTTCATCTCCATCTACACAAAACTGAGGTATGTCGAATAGTTCTCGCCGACGACATATGCCCTTATGGTCATGATTGTTAGTTCTTTAATTCCGGTGAAGAAATGCTTTGGGGCTTGAATCCACGTTTATTATTTGAAAATACAGTGGATGAGTTTATGTAAATCAAAGGTTTCTCTTCGATCTCTTATTATTTCATAAAATCTAATATGAGTAGATGGTAATTTTGATGTAGTTCATTAAACTAAAGCCAACATTGTGGAAATTTTCGATGTGGTTGATTTGGGTAAATATGAGTAGAACTGTATCGTTACAAATGTATTAATCAAACCATATGAATAATTATTTATTTGTGTATTAATAAAGTGATAGTGTTACGAACTATTTTGCAAAAAAAAAAAAACAATAATAATAAATAAAAAAAAATCGTTGTTAGTATATCCATCAATGAATGTTGTAGTGAATATATTATGGTGTTAAATATTTTTCTTAGAAATTTTTGGTGACCTTTTATTTTGTTTCCATGTTACTGTTATATATAGAAATTCTCAAAGTTAAAAAAGTTAAAAAGCAATTGCTTTTAAAAAAGTTAAAAAGCAATTAAAAAAGTTATATTATATGTTTAGGTATATTCGTTTATGATCGGAGGTAATTATTCATTTGTGAATATAACTACAAATATAGAAATGCAACTCCAATTTATATCTTATTCATCTTACAATCACTTATGATTATAACAATAGGCTATATAAATGAATTGAACACCAATTTTAATTATAAATGTAGGCTATATAAATGAATTGAACACCAATTTTAATTGTTTATGATTATAACACTAACATGTTTTCTCTTGTAATCCACTAGTAATCATTCTTTTAATATTTTTATTGTATTTACATGTTATTTTTATTTTGTAGAGATTAATCAAAGAAAAGGTGTTGGGACTGTTGCTCGTTACCCGGCTCACGAATTTCAGCAACTAAAAAGAAACACAAATTCCTGCCGAAGCAATCCATTTCAAGTGACCATATTTCATTATTTCAATGCAAGATAAAAGGAAACATACAGTAGCAGCGGGAAAAGAAATAAATATGTATTAATAGAATTGGAATTAGTTATATTCATTTAAGAATAAAACTTGATGATATAAATGTATGAAATTATTAATAATACTAAATGTAGTGTTATTCATTTATGAATAGAAGTTGGTAATATATTCTATTCCATTATTGTTAGATCAATGCATGAATTTTGTTTTCTGTTGCATTGTTTTTTTGCTTACTTTTTAATCATTCATAATTAACATTGTATTGAATTTTTTATATCTAAATTATGTTTTATTCATGAGTAATTCAAATTAATTTATATATGATCGGGAATGTGTTTCATTAATAAACATGATTAAAGTATTCCAAAGAAAATAAAAGTTTTTCAATAGCTTTAATATTGATGGATGAAAATAAAAGAAAAAAAATGTTTTTTTTTTAAATTATAATTTTAAATGATAATTTTATAATTTTTTGTTAATTAAAAAGAATAAAATCTTTAATTATAAATGTTATCTATAATTTTGGAAACTCGAGTTACATTGAAATCTATTAATTACATATAACTTATTCATATTAATATTTTTTTTTAAATTACTATTATGCCCCTATCTAACGATTGGTTCACAATCATTCTCGCGTTCTCAATATAACATCTCCCTATATATATATATATATATATATATATATATATATATATATATATATATATATATATATATATATATAAAAGATAATTACATTCTATATGTGCCTATTATTTTTGTTGCTGATATATATGCTAGATGAACGAATTATACATATTTTACTTGATTTAAACTGTATATTTATTTTTATACCTATAAATATATTCGGTAGAGATGGGTAGTTAAAATATGATATAGATGATAAGAGATGAAAGATGAAATATATGATGAGAGACCTCGAATTTAAAGGTGATCTGGTCGTCTAGGAGTATAGATGACGACCATGGACTATTTTAGACAGTCTAGTGGAATGCTAGCAAGCTCGCAACCTGTAGGTGTTTTTGAACTAAGTGTTCATCAGGTGTACCACATCCCCCCATGGTTACCTTATTGACTTATACTGCTAAGGAATCCCCTAACTGTTATTGTCTATCCTGAAGATGATCCTTAGGATAGGTCCCCTGAATTAGATGCTTTAGGGACAGAAAGTAAGGATAACGGGAATGGGTAATCGGGTTGAATGTTTTTATAAGAAAACAATGCGGAATCTCAAATCCTAAATCTAGGGCAACCCATTTGTTCATAAATCCAGTTAACGAAATTACATTTAGGGAAACCTATTCGTTCATAAACCAATATTCAGAAATCAGAGTTGATAAGAAAACAATGTGGATTCTAAAATCCTAAATATGTTGATGTATTTGTACAGTCCCGCCTTCACAATCAGATAAGTACCTGCAAAATAATTAATTCACAAATATAAGCACAAATCTTAGTGAGTTCCCTAAAATATCTCATACATCACAACATAATAATCTCCTATGGGTTATTTGAAATCCTGAGGTCTATCACCAGTCCTAGTGGTCTAACAACACGCCCTATTGATTAACAGCACGACTCATGGTTATCAACAACCCTGGGACCTATGAGCAGTCCCATATACTCACAAAAGTCCAGGAGTTATCAGCAACTCGGTTCACATATAACAACTATCGACAAGTAAGACCCATTTGGTCAACATGCACATACTACCACACAAGTAAGTATAGTCAGAGGACTCACCTCGCAAGTAGCAGGTAAACACCAAAACTCTCACCCAAAAGAGAATGATCCTACATGGAACCTAATAGAAATAAAGAGTACCCTCTCAATCTACAATCCATAACCCTTAATTTGACCAAAAGTCAACCCATGCCGAAAGTCAGTGGTAAAAGTCAAAGTCACCAGCCAACAATACTAACAGTTGGCCCTCACGTCGTGACCAACCCTTGGTCATGTCGTTAGAATGCACTCAACCCGATACCAATTGATCTCGCTCCAACTCAGCTAAATCAATCACATACAACCCCTACAGGTGATTTCACGACGTGAGCCTTCCATCACCACGTCGTGAACGCATCCATAAAAAATAGTCGAGGGACCTCCAATTGTCACGTCGTGACATTCTTCTGGTCACGGCGTGACCGCTGTTTGTAACAAAATCCTAATGGTTTGATTCATTAATCCTTTAAGCCAAACCTTGCAACCTTCCAGAAGGCTTCCCCCAACTCAAAGGAACATAAAAATCGTAGCTTTTTGGTCATGCATGTCCAATGCATAACTTAAACACTAACTAGGTTAAAATAAAGGAAAATGAGGCCAAAACTCATGCCTGGAGACCAAATCACCACAAATCCTCAGATCAGAGACATATACTAATTAAAAGGCCTCAATGATCCATAAAGTTGCTAAATTTATGGATCATATTCATGCTACCCAACCCAAACATGAAGAAAGGTTCATAAAACTAAGATTTAACATGCTTAAGAGAGAAAGGCAAGAGCTTTAGGGCTTACAAAGGTCCATAAACAATACAAGGTGGTGTGGAAGAAGCTTGATTGATAAAACTGTTGGATTAATGTCTAAGTCCATAACTATATTTGGTATGTACTTGACCCGACCCGGCATGGTCCATTTGGGTTGCACTTCACCGGCACAATTTATATGGATAGTCTTTTGAGAATAGTATATTTATGATTTATATTAATATATTATAAGTTCTAATATATTAATATGAAATCATATTATTTAATTAGTATTGATCAAGAATTAATTTAGAATTAATTAAGTGATCAAAAAGAACTAATTAAATATGGACTCTTATATATATGGAATGGGCCAAGTTCATTTAGGTTGGGCTAAGCTTTCATGGATGGTCCATGGAGCTTTTAACCCATGGATCCTATGTAAATGAAAGGTCATGGGTATTAGGGTTTACATGGATGTAACCCTAATCCTCCATAATATATAAAGGGGTCCTTGGCTAACAAAATTGGCACAAGTATGTGAAAATAAGAGTGGGCCGATTTTAGTGTGCATACATATTCTCTCAAGTTCTTCCAAGGTGTTTTGGTGATTTGTGATTCCATTTGAGGCTTACACACTATTGGGGCTAAGCTCTTAAAGCTTGAAGACATCAAGCTACATCAAAAGGTATGTCATCTAACTAGAACTTTGTAGTATAGGTGCTTCATAATATGCTAGTTAGGATGAAACCTTGGAATAGTTAATATTTGCATGCATAATAGAGAAAACATAGATCCAAGGTTTATAGGGTTGCATGTACACCATAGGAGTGTTAGAATGCTTAAAACCCAACAGTGGTATCAGAGCCATGAGTTGTTTTCTGTTATATTGATGCAAATGTTTTATTTTCAAGTTGAAAAAAAATGGAAAAAAAAAACATGACGTTTGTCAAATTTTAAGATAATTACTTGTTTTGTGAAAAACGAATTATTTGTAAAATTTGAATCATTTGTTATATGAGTTGAATTAGGTCAAATTTAGTAAAAGATAAAATGATATGATTATTTTATTAGTTTTAAAAGTTTGATCTAAATGTTTTAAGGAGTTACATATTTTGTCATAAAATTTTGGAGCTCAAAAGTTTTTTTAAAGTTATGATCTTAAGGGTTTTTGAAACTTCCATAAGTTATGGATATGAAAGTTTTTTTCAAAGTTTTTATGGAGTTACAAAATTTGGTATTAATGTTTTAAAGAATTCCATAACTTGTTCTTAAGTTATGGAACATGGAAAGTTTCATCATAAAACACCATTAATTCCATAAGTTATGGAATCCAAAGGTTTTCAAGAATTACAAAACTTGCCCTCAAGTTTTGGAATTTGAGAAAAGTTTTTTATGAAAAAAAGAATTGAATTCTAAAACTCTTGGGTTCATAACTTAAACAATTAATTAAATGGTTTTAATTTTGAGTTAATAATTGGAATTATGATGTTTTGTTGAATAGTTCAAATTAACTCTTATGGACTTTATTAATAGTTAATTAAAGCGTTTAATTAAAAGAGTATTATTAAATCCATAAATATATGGTTTGAGTGTAATTAAATTAAAAGTCTAGTTTAATTAATAGATTAAACCACCAAGTATTTTAAATGTCTAAAATACACCCTTATACTATTATAATATTAAAAGTTTAATATATTATATGTATAAGAGCAAGTCGTCTTACCATTAGTAGGCCTCATTCACGAAGCCGGTCTATAAGGGGGGTATAAGGTTACTGCCTATAAAATGGCAGTTTAATGGGTGTCCACTCTCACTCACCGCTTCCTTGACCGGTGGAGGGTCGTTAACCGAACAGGTAGGACAAGGACTATAATTCTCCCTTCATTATAAGTATAATGATAAATACTAAGTAACTAAACACTTATAAATTCCCAATCTTAGTTACTTAGGAAAATGTGAATAAGGTGCTAATCCATGAAATTACACTTTGCACTTTGTTTAAGCTGTTAGTGGAGCATGTGTGGTTAACCGGCACACTAACCTGGACTTAACAAGGTAGGCAAAGGGTAACTTCATGTTTATCATAGTATCGTTGGAGCGTGTGTGGTTAACCGGCACATCGATTGAGGGGTAAATATTAAGGGTACCAAGTATATTTGCATGGTTACTTCACACCTTGTTTTGTGATCCTCGGCATCCTAGTCACAAAACCTGAAGGGCACACTCGAGATTGAAACATGCCATTGAAAAGTTCAATGAATCTCAAAAGAATCTAGGAGTTTCAAAACCAATTAAAACCTAATAATACATTTCGTTTATCTTGGTGGAAATTGGTGAATCGTCATTCACCTACCTTCAAATATTTTATAGCTTGGATTACGGCATCCCTCTTCCAAGTTATAAAATAGTTTGTTGGGTCCTAACCTTAATATATCATATTGGGTGTTATATTAAGGACTTAAATCAACTTTACGTGAATTTCTCCCATTGTTGATGTCTGGTTTAGACAACAATGATCTTCCCAAACCAAGCTTTCCTAATGAATATGACTTTCTGAGTTTGGCTCATGGAAGTCATACTTCTCTTCCTCCACCTCCTCCAATTATTCTCCCTAACCCACAAGTTCAAGGTCACTCAAGCCCTAATGGCAAGCAAGGTCTATGTGTGATCACATCTTAGAGATGAAGTCACATATTGACAAGCCGGGAGATTTGGGTGTCAAAGTCTTAAGAAAGTTGGATGTTCAATCACTTTCTAAGTCACATAGTGAGTTCCTTTGGGACTACTATGAAACAGACTATGACATGAACCTTATTGATCATATCTATTGGCTTGGTGCTGCTGAATCAGCAATGATTCGGAACGATAGTAAAGCAAATTTGATTAGAAGATCAACTTCCTAAAAACTTTATGGACAGTGACAATGGTGACACTGGAAATCCAGAAAAAGCATTCTCTTCCTAATGGAAAGGGATTGGCCATAGTCAACCCGGTTGACCAAATGGTAAAGAGAAAGGCTAAGTCTGAGATAGTCCCATTACCAAAGAGTCCATATGTTTATTTTGCCAAAGGAAGGGGCGTTGATTGCAAAGCTGCCAAATTTACCTAAGGATGTTAAAGTCAATAAGTTTGACTCTACATCAGGTAGAGCCCATTATCCAACTCTGTTAAGTTCTATTCTGAGATCCTCATTACATGATATGACTGGGTCACATGTTGATGTTTTAAGAATCAAAAAATAGAGAGAAATCTTAAAGGAAGTATATGCTGATTCTGATCGCGAAGGTGGATTTCGATCGCATCAGAATTTTGAGCAGTTGCTTAAGAAGTTATGATATATTGCTAAGGAATAGATAACAACAATTTTCCATGTGGATTGTAAGGATAAGTTTTTCCGCAAAGTTTTAAAATAAAAGAAAATTGTTTAATTTTATTTATTTGAAGTATCCTTACAATGACATTTGTGGAAAATTGTTGCTTATATGATTACACTGACAACAATATTGAAAAATGGATTTGATTCTTTCATTTGTGGTAGTGTCTAAATTTATCAAATCAGGAAAGTTCCTCATCGACCAAGTTTCAATTGGACGGAAACTTCGAATCATGCAAGTTGAATAGTATGATGAATGAGAACTTTCAAGCATTGGAAAATCAAGACTAATTACTTGTTCACATGGATGTGTGAGTCAACTGAAGGACTAAAGGGATCGAGTACACATTCTTGTGCACTGGTCATGTCCACCACAAAGCTCGTTAATACTATTTGATTTACTAAAGTTTAGTAAATATGGTTATACTTACAAGTTTAAGTATAATTCTGAAACATTGGAAAAGTCTCAATGTATGGTAGAACGAATGGGAAGAATCAAATTAGGCAGAAAGATAAAAGTTTCTCAAATCTGAAAAGATGGGAGAGTACTTTAGTATCATGTTTGTGATCATCTTAATGATTTAGAAATCATATCACAATTAGTCCTCTAAAGGTCATCTTAGTGCATTCTTATGACTAAGAAGAGGAGTCATGAATTGTTGAAATGGTTAGATCAGGAAGATGAGTCATACTTCGTTCCAAAACAATTCTTAGAGTCATACTCCAAGATTGTAACTTGAGTGACATATCTTAAAGAAAGGTTTAAAACACTTGTCAAATGTAAGAGTAAAAGTGTCCTACTCTTGTACATTTGAAATTGGTAAGTTGTGATGTTTTGGATAAAACAAAGACCAACTAAGGCCAATTGTGTGAAGTGTTTGTCTTGATAAAGAATCCGCACTATCTCTTGAATATTTGGCAAGATAGTCTTATATGTCAAGAGGATAGTGGGAGTCTTAAAGATCCTAAAAAGAATTTCAAGAACTAATCAAGAATAAAACCTGAGGTTCTTCACTAGCACACGACTTGAGGTTTATAACCTATCGTGTTGACATATTCTGTGCCCATTCCAGTTAAAGTTGGCTTTGCATAGGAGTTCTGAAAGTTCTCAATTGGTTGCATAACAACTTGGAAGCAATGACAGCCCTGTACTGCCAGGTGGCAAGAAGTTAAGATTGCATAAGTTCAGTCCATATGAGTTTGGATTTGTCATTATCCTTGTCTTGTGACTATGGTTTTGACGATTCACATGGATAAGAACACATACACCATAAAATCTAAGGGTCATAAGGTTTCTCTCCGATTCATGAAAATGATGGTGAGGAAACACTTCCACCAAGTAGATTTGAAGCAGATGGCAAAAGGTCTAAACAATTGAGACTATGATTACGGCATCCCTTTTCATAGTTCTGAAATTGTTTAGACACACATGCATGCTATCTAAGGAAAGGTGTATGATTTTGATAAAGTTTTATCAAAGCATCTCGTATCAGAAATCTGAACTTTGGTAAGAAAGTCAATAAAGTATTGATTTCTAGAAGTCCAGCTGATTTCTGAGTACATGACAAAGCTAGTGGGAGCATAAGTGTTATGCTAACAATCATCATGTTATTGGGAGCATGATAATTATTGTTAGTGTTGCAAGTTAGCAATGTTAATTATAGAAAACAAAAGTTTCAATTCGTGAGGCTGCAGGGATTGAAAAAGTTGTTTTGCTATAATTAAGGGAGAGGATATACTTCATTTCAGTTCTAAAGGCTTAGATTGAGACCTTAATCATCTTTAGTCAAGAATATATATATGAATTTCATGTTGGATTAGTTCAACTTAAGGAAATTCTATATATTGCGTTCTCAAAATTCGATTATGATTACGGCATCCCTCTTCATAGTCAAATTTTGAAAACATGGCAAATAAAAATATTGTAGCAAAAGACTGGTCTAGAATCATGTCTTTATGTGAGACATCATGAATCGTGTACCATTTGCTTTGGGTACAGGATCGATTGCATGTGCTATAATATTTGTCATTTCTAAATTTTTCCAAATGCCCAGAGGCATTAAGAAGGGAAAAGGTCTAGAATTGGATATAACTAAAATGATTAAGCAATTGTCGAGGACAATCTGAGGTTTACCAAAGATTGGTTGCTCAGGGACAATTGGAAGTATAGTGCTAATTTTGGAAGGACCATATTGACATATTCTGAAAAGAGGCATCTCTTATTCAGAAGTGATAGTCAAAATGAGAATATGGAGTTGTCTCCATGGGTGGAACTTATCTGTGTAAGATTAGAAAACTTAATGCAAGAAGCATGTCCAAAGCAATGTACTTTGAATATGAGACTTAGTTTCCATGGAGTTGATCTCCAGTGGAATACCTTATAATGACTGTTGACAAGTCTTTGTGACTTTGTACATATTCATTACAGGAGGGTCAGTGCATATAAGTTTAAAATCTAAACAGATTTCAATAAATGATAGGAATTTGAAATTCTCACATTTTTCGATAAGGATTTGGGAGTGTGAAATTAGAATCATTGAAATTATGTTCAATTGGTTTATTTCACAAAGTAAGGATCATAGACAAACATAGAGTGCATACTTGGTGTATGGCAAAGCTATTGTTTAAGAAAAACATAGTGTACATGCTTGGAGCATGGGACAACTAGTGTTTTTAATTCAAGTATAAAATTGATAAAACCGAAACAATGAATAATGAGTAATCAGTATGGTGATAAATAAAAGTGTTTATTTATATTCATAGGGTTTGATACCATATTTGATTCATTTATTCTTGTGTTTCACTTTGCATGTTTTGACTTCCAGAATAACTAAGTCGCTCTTCCTGAATGATTAAGTTATTCAAACCATCCACAGTCGGTCATATGTTGGAAGTAGATATGAATCAAGACTGTCATGGGTTGGTTTGTAGAGGTCCAAGTTGGTGGACAAAGTGGTTCTACAACACTCATGAGTGCTCATAAGTTCTTAGTATTGGATTCAACCCGCGCTCATTTGAATCACTTCATGGATTTTATCACGAGTGATCATGAGACGATAATATCTTATATTCTTCAAACCTAGAGATATGAGTTGTTACTATGAGTTGGTTATACATTGATTGCACGAAAACGCATTTGGTAACTCGATGTTATAAAACGTGCCTTTGTGTATGATTCAACAAGTAGTAGAACAAGCCATATGAGTCGAAGTTTATCCAATCCTTTTACCTTCGGGATAAAAGCGATATCTGTGGGCCCCTCGATGATTTAGCGATGACACATGTGAGTGCTTGGCCAAGCCAGGACTGATTTGATTTGTTCAATCAGTTAGTCATCATAAATCGAAAATCAAGAAACAACAAATCGACAGAGAGAATGATTATAATCCATGTCTCAGTCCATATGATATCTAGAATGGAGGAATATATGATCCCTTATCTAATGGACAAGTCATTGACAAGGTCAGAGTTCGACAGCGGCTTTAAGAGCTACGATTGCCAGTTAGGTTTTGAAGTCATACTCAATAATAGTTTTAGACTTATCCAAGTGGGAGACTGTTGGATTAATGTTTAAGTCCGTAACTATATTTGGTATGTACTTGACCCGACCCGACATGGTCCATTGGGGTTGCACTTCACCGGCACAATTTATATGGATAGTCTTTTGAGAATAGTATATTTATGATTTATATTAATATATTATAAGTTCTAATATATTAATATGGAATCATATTATTTAATTAGTATTGATCAAGAATTAATTTAGAATTAATTAAGTGATCAAAAAGAACTAATTAAATATGGACTCTTATATATATGGAATGGGCCAAGTTCATTTAGGTTGGGCTAAGCTTTCATGGATGGTCCATGGAGCTTTTAACCCATGGATCCTATGTAAGTGAAAGGTCATGGGTATTAGGGTTTACATGGATGTAACCCTAATCCTCCATAATATATAAAGGGGTCCTTGGCTCACAAAATTGGCACAAGTGTGTGAAAATAAGAGTGGGCCGATTTTAGTGTGCATACATATTCTCTCAAGTTCTTCCAAGGTGTTTTGGTGATTTGTGATTCCATTTGAGGCTTCCACACTATTGGGGCTAAGCTCTTTAAGCTTGAAGACATCAAGCTACATCAAAAGGTATGTCATCTAACTAGAACTTTGTAGTATAGGTGCTTCATAATATGCTAGTTAGGATGAAACCTTGGAATAGTTAATATTTGCATGTATAATAGAGAAAACATAGATCCAAGGTTTATAGGGTTGCATGTACACCATAGGAGTCTTAGAATGCTCAAAACCCAACAAAAACATGCACCAAAAGCACCATCTTTTTTAATAAGGAGCACCAAAACCACGAAAATGAGCCCAAACCACCAAGATGAACTAGGGTTAGGGTTTTTAGGATTCAAGGGAGATGGAGGCTGAGAAATGAACCCAAAATTCTAGTTGAGGGTGCTTAAATATGAAGCAAAATCTAGAAGATCAAGGGATTGGGCTGCAACCCTTTTCATGTCATGACCATCTATGTGTCACGTCGTGACCACTCTTCCAATGCGTGTATTCTTCAACTTAGTTTGGCACTTTGTGACCACTCTATGGTCACGTCGTGACACTCAGTTTCCCCCAAAAACCAAGTTTTTGACTCCTAAATTCCTTAAACCGATCCAATACCAGAAACGAGTGTTACAATTCTCCCCCACTTAAATTAGATTACGTCCTCGAAATCTGCCCTTACTAATCATCCAACGACATCCCCTCCTCCGAATCCATTCGAGGTATCTTCCAAGACCAATCACTTCTTGCTCGAGAAATCGCCACAACGGATGTCCAAAATTGCGACTAAAACCCATAGATTTCCAAACCTGACGCGTATGCCAAATCTAAGCGGAGACTCCCCCAAGGTCAAAATCATGCCCACTGATAGAGAATGAAGATCAACGCATCACTACTAACCAAATCAAGAAGAGTTGACTTCCCCGCCCATAACTTAAAACTCCACAAACATTTTCGACTTCAAGGCGGACAAGGCCTTCCTCATACACCCACTATGCTGACCAAGACTCAAATGTCTGACCCCAAACAAAACCTGCCCGACGTTACGTTGCCCCACTGACAGCACTAGACATGAATTCACTACTAACTACAGAAACTGCCAAGCTGGCTTACTGATATCAGAGAGAGAAAGAAAAAGCGAAGGCTAAACTAGTCTACGCATCATCCTTGGTTTAAAAATCCTGCATCAAGCCCCATAGATAATCAAATGGAAAAGCAGCGGTTCAACTCATCCCGACCCGAAAACATACATCATGATTCACATCCTTAACTGTAACCCTACTTATTGACAAGTCACAACCAACCAACTATTCCCACGATCACAACCATGGACAATATAAAAACTTGTGCGACACTTAGGCTCCCACAACAGCATAGGTGCACAATCATCTGTCAAAATTCCCAAGGGTCTTACTGTTGGATAAGATGTCTAAGTCCATAACTTATTTGGTATATACTTGACCCGACCCGGCATGGTCCATTTGGGTTGCACTTCACCCAAACTAGTTATGGATAATTTTATGAGAGTTGTATACTTACGATTTATTAATATATTATAAGTTATAATATATTAATATAAAGTCATGTTACTTAATTAATTTTAATCTTGAATTAATTATGAATTAATTTAGTGATTAAAAGGAAGACTAATTAAATCATGGGCTATTATATTTATATGGAAGTCCATGGATGATCCATGGAGCTTTTACCCATGGATCCTTGGAAGAGGAAAAGACATGGGTTATTCGGGTTTCACCCTAACCATGTACACTATATAAACAAGCTTATGTTGCATGAAAAACACCCTTATGTGTGTGTAAGTGTGGTGGCCAAAATCAAGAGTTAATATACTCTCTCATACATTTTCCAAGTTTGTGGTGATTTGTGATTTCCATTTGAGGCATTCACATTATTGGTGCTTGGCTCTCAAACTCCAAGGAATCAACAATCAACAAAAGGTATGTAATTAATCTAGTTCTTTTATGGTTAAAAGTACCCCATGCCATGCTAGATAGGTTATACACCTTGGAAAATAATATTTTGCATGTATCTTAGACAAACATAGATCCAAGGTTTAATAGGGTTGCATGTACACTTAGGAAGTGTTAGAATGCTCAAAACCCAACACTTACAACCACTCGCACCACCGATCTCCTGGTATACCCAACCAACATACCATTACCCCTATGTCAAACTAAACAACTATGGGTTATAAGCAACCCTGGGACTATCAGCATTCCTGGAGTTATCAGCAACTCAGAAAATACTCATAATAACCACCAGCTACTAAGACTTGGCGAGTGTAGTATGCACACCTCTATGTCATAGTTAAAATAGGGATACAACTCATACGAAATCTGATCATGAAACAAAAACGATTCCTTTATGAAGAATCCCAGTAATGAGTTGTCAACATACCACCATGACTTTCCCAGCAAGTCAACACTCTACAACTGCCTAACTCAAACTGCCGATCACTAAGACATCAGTGACAACACTATACTGCTCAAACACCCGCCAATGCCATACATTTAACGAATCCACACATAGGTATTTGCTACTCAACTACCGACCTCATTCACAAAAGTGATCTTCATGATGACTCACAAGATGTCGCGACGCGATCTAATCATTGGGATGAGAAGCTCATGGCTCCTCGCCGTTCTTGCCATCACCCAACCACAAACATGAAGACTTTCCGACTTGCATCTAACAGGCCTAAAGACATACTACCCTCATTCCACTAACCTGTAGGAACCTAATCAATATCTCACTCAACATTCTGCCAAAATACATGATCCATACCATTCTGAGACACACACACCCTTCCGAAACCCTACTGCCACTGACACATCGTCAACCGAAACATGTATGTGCACCACCAGAATAAGCCAATCGATCAACCTTTAATCCAACATGAAATCACATCAATTCACACCCTATAGGAGGAAAGAGAATGCTCCCCAGCCGACTGTGTTCCTTCTTAGTTGTGAACTTACTTAAAAGGTGGCGTACCAGCAAATCGAACAAAATGACGAACCTCAATCGCTACTGATCACATTGTTCTAATAACCACAACAAGATCCCACACCTTGGAGAATCCAAACAGATCCCATCAATGAGTAAAAGACCAATAAAACTTCCAATCTCGTAGAAGAACACCAAAATTATCCAGAAAGGCTGCCAAAATCCTAGTGAAATCAACCCAAATCCGAACCCAGCAGACGCGACCTGCCAAAACCGAACTTTGTGTAACCACAATGATACCCAAAAAACTGAACAACGTTGCTCCAATATCCAATCTTCCAGTAACTAAGGCCAACTATTATCTCAATCCCTCTAGGAACAACTATTCCATAACCAATAAATCGAGAGACCATCTTCACAGAGACTAGGATACAAACTTTATAGAATTTGACTAAGGGTAGACGAATCAAACGCACCCTCAGTTGATACCACCTGAAACCTTCGAATAACCTCAACGAAATCTGAGACCGATCAACTATTACCGAACTCAACCAAAGATAACAAACCCATATCGTGGGCTAACCATGCTTCCTAAAATCGATGCACAAAAGGGTCATTCAACACCCTCCATCCAAATACTTGGAGCTACCAAAAAGGTACCTACTGACCACAACAAGTTCCTTACCCATCGGCTTCATTTGGTGAGAACAATAAATGCACCCTTAAAGACATACACCTAATATCAACTTCCTCTATACCCACGATCTAACAAAACCTTAAATTCTCCACGTCCATGGAGGACTCCAGTAGATCCTTGAGAACGCAACGAGAAACTTCTTAATCATTAGCACTTCGATGGTAACCCACTTTCTTTCCCCCATGCAGAAATAAACCTGAACCAAAATCCAGCTTACCTGAACCCAATGAAACCATAAGAACTGAACCGACTAATGATCTTCCCTAGCATAATGTTCAGTTCTCCCCCACTTATGGTTCGAACAATCATCGACTGACATCTACAACACTCAAGCCTCAGACCGTCTTAATCATAAACATACCCAAATTGACTCTTAGAATTTATGAAACAACACAAGGTGATCCTTAGAACAAGACAATCCAAATCTCATATGGAGACTATGGAGGCCTTTCCCCCAGCATTACCAACTAAACTTAGTGAAAACGATCAGAACACCATTGGATAAACTAAGCACCTTCCGTACAGAAAACCTTACATTTGGAGAGTTGATCCACAACCTCTTTCCCCCTCTTGAAACTTCAAGGATCCCTTAAAGATGCACAAAACATAACTCCAACAAACCCAACATAACTACATAACTCTCTTATGTCCTAAAACAGGAACCACTTGATGCCTTAACAGTGTACCAGACCTTCTATAATCGGTAATACATATTTCACCTGCAACATGGCCTTTAGCTTGACCATCGAACCACAAGAGCCATCGAATCGCAAACATCCCTTTGCTGTGACACATAGATGATTTACTACAAACCAAACTTCAACTTCTTACATCTGAACTGACGAGGAAATCACCATCTCTTATCTTAATCCTCGACTGATCCACATCTGATATCTCCTCCCTCAAGCACAGGAGATAGGAAAAAACACAACCTCGATGCAAAAAGTAACATCCCATGTCATCAGCTGACCACTTAGACTAAGGCACCAGTCCTCAAGTCGATCATCAAAGTGGCTTCCTTCTTGAGTCCCGTGACTCAGAATGGCACTACTTCGAGCAAGGACCTAGATGTAGACTGTCACAAACACTAAGGCCCAAACGATTAGCGCTCTCATTTTGCATAATAACAGCTGACAGGCCGACAACGACGGGGATGACTTCAATTAACGTTAGTGTTATACCACATTATCTACTCTACCTTAGCTTCTTAGAAACCTTTTCGACCCTTCCTGATCATTATATGAATCATGGGCTTTAAGTAGTATGGGCATGTACTACCTTCCACACCTATTGGTACGTCTCCCAAGAATTGCCTCAGAATCCCTAAGTCACTACACAAGACCACTAACAATCTCATATACCCGTGCCACACAGGCATACACTACCGCTCTTCCTAGACTCTCCCTCTAGAATTTTGCTCACACGTGAGCACACACTAGAATGCTTTTCTAGGAACTCCACCATTGCCAGGTGTATCAGTACACCTATAAGCTTAGAAAAGCCACCACCAAGTGCTTAGATTCTTACCTTAGATTTTCCTTATACACAAGTGCTAACACCAGCACACTCTTGCACTCCCCCAAGATCACTAGGAATACTCACCCCCACCCTGCTATCAGTTGCGAAAGAAAATTCTACAAATGTCAACAAACTATCTTATAAATAAAATTACATGCAACAAGGACTAAATAGTCATTCGACTGAAAGATCCTACACAATAATGATTGGAATCAGACAAGAGCTATGCAGTAGGGCCAAATCAACCTTTATAAAACTATTTAATCCTTATCGCATGCAACTTAGCGTATTCGGTTAATAGTCAACTAACATTAATATAGATTTTACATAGCACAAAGCAAGCAGCATTCGATCAGAAAAACCAACAGGAAAAAAGGCATAAAAGGATCAGGGAATTCTAACATGCACTTCCTAATAATCTTTAGCCTACACACTACTAAGCATCGCTAACAACACATATATCGCATACTAAAGACATCACTCCTAAACAGGCATTCTAGCATGAACATCATACTATAACACATATAACAACAAGTCGAATACAACATATAAAGCAAGTATTGATATTTTGGGAAATCACTCTACAAGCTCCAGCTGAGTGTACACATCGCATCTTCTCTTTTCTTCTCTTGAAATGAATCTTTTCCAAATTTTTTAGGAAAAATCTCAGTTCCATAGTTTGAGTTTGGAATCCCACGAGTGTTCATCCAAATCCCTTAATCCAAAGCTCTGATACCAACATGTAACATCCCAAACTCCCAGGCAAATTTTTTTCATTACTAAAATAATAAAACTATCCAATTAACGAAATTACATTTAGCGCAACCCATTTGTTCTAAACCAATATTCGGGAATCAAAGTTTATAAGAACGCAATGTGGAATCTCAAATCCTAAATCTGATGATGTATGTGTACAGTCCTGTCTTCATAATCCAATAAGTACCTACAAAATAATTGATCCACAACTGTAAGCCAAACGCTTAGTCGGTTCCCTAAATCCTAAATCTTCAATCGGTATCAGAGCAGGTTTTTGATACAAACCTTCAATTGGTATCTGACTGATACTTGAAGTGTATTCGATTGATAAAAACCTCCAGTTAGTATCATAGCAGGTTTTTAATACACTTAAGTTGCTATGTCGACATCCTATAATCCCAAATTGTCTGCTCTCAACAAGATCCCTCCCTTCGATTAGCATAATTTTACTATGTGGAAAACTAAGGCTATGGTTGTTCTTAAAACCATGGATTATGAGATGCTTAACATTGTTTAGAAGGGTCCTCACATTCTTATATATAAACCAATGATTAACAACACTCCTGTTGGTCCCTTGAAGCAAAAGCCAAAGACTAGTTATGACGATTATGACAGGAGACTTATCAGTCATGATGTGAAAGCTAGGGTGGCCATAGGAAACTCCCTTCCAGACCATGTGTATGATGCGGCGAACAAATGATCAAAGATCAAAACTGTTGATTCTAGAAGAATACCCAGGATAATCTTGCCCAAACCACGTTGATTCTATGAATACCGTGGGATTGGCTTCAAAATTTGGTAAACAAACACAAAATTTTGAGAGAAAAATGGAAGTTCTTTAAACTGATCAATGACCATCCAAATTACATCAGCAAGACTTAAATAAGAAGCAGAATTTTAAAAGAAACCCTAAAGAGACATGGGACAAATACAAACCCAAAAACAAAGTCCAAAAATTATGAAAAAAACACAAAAATATCCATAAATTCAATTTAGAAAGCGATTTCAGGACTCAAAAATTGGTAAGTCCCCTTCGGCTACTTATCTAGACGTGCTCCTTGCTTCAAGCTTCGATTTGACTGGTCGTAGGCCCAAAACGGAGATCCGTAGCCAAAGTTATGGCCATTTCCGTGAAGCCCCTTTAGTCACACGATCGCGGGCCTCTAGGGAAGCAAGTGCCCGATCCTCCACACTAGGGCCCACATCAGTGTATTATTTAGTTCTGAACTATGAATTAGCTCAAGATATGATGGAGAAACTGACGGTGGCTTATGAGGCATTGTGGGGTTCAGGCTACAACCATCAACAACCTCAATCAGTGATATGAGCACTTCTTTGCTCAGAAAGGTGAATCTCTAGCTCAAACCTTTAACAAATTTAACTTTTTGGTAAATGATATACGTAGGCTAGGGGTCATCTAGCATTATACTCAACTGGCTTTAAAGTTCTTGCACTCTCCTAGAAAAATTTGGGAACATCACGTTGATGTTCTTAAGAATAGATAGAAGATTAATGTCATGGCTCTTAAATCCTTGTTTGGAAATCTACAAAACTACAAAGAAATAAAATCTCTTCGTAAAGACAAAGTGAAGGACTCATACAAAGAGAAGTTTGTAGGCTTGGGGGCGAAGGACGTCATGTACAATATCACAACAATTGAATAATAGTAATCAAAGAAAAAACAACCATTGTATTGATATCATAATATTTACATTATATTCAAAACATTACTTGTTTAACATTAATACTATAGCAAGAGATAAGATGAAATGCTACTATGCTACGTCTTCAAAACGTCTGAGAGAGTACCTGTCTACTAACTTTCCTGAGAATACAAGTGGTTTGAAAAAGTGTCAACATTAAATTTTGTGAGTTCATAAGTATTTTGTTTGAAAAGGTATGTTCTTTGTTATTGAAAATGTTTTTATTTTCTTCCAGAAAATCCAATATTTTCTTAGTAAATATATCGTAGTCTTAGTACTTTGAGACTAAAAAGTATAAGTTTCTTATGTTTTATCACTTGTGATACGAAGTTCTGATTCATGTAATTAGTATTGCTCGTACTGTTACCTCTTATGATTATTTAGTAAATACTAATTATATATGAGTAATATCGAACGGACAGTCGATTGGGTGATTCTGTCCTAAGCCCACAACCAAACAAGGAACAGGAAGTAAGGCGGAATGCACACATTCCACTGCCAATCAGATATTGCTTATATATAACTCTAATGTATACGCTAAAGAATCATAGAATTAGCAATTTAGGGTTCCTTTATGTTATACTAGTTTGTAAACAAGTACTGAGTCTTTTGTAAAAATGTCCCTAGTTCCACTCGTTCTATTGTAAAGCATTGTTTTCGGTGAGTAATTGTATTTGTTTTCAGAAAGTTAAATTGTAAACTGTTTACTTGTAAAATAATGATGTTTATCCTAGAAAATCTTGTATCTTTCCATGAAATCGGTTTGTAGTCTTGAATGTTCCAAGACCGAAAAGTATAAGTATAATTGTCATACTTAATTTAATAATACCTAGTTTTATTCATAAATAAAACTAGCTGAAATCGTTTTTACTCTGAAATTCGAATGAAAAGTTAATATTCAAATAAAATTATTTGAATATATATTATTCGTAAATATATCGTTGTTTTCTCCTTGTGAGTTCTTATAACCATACTAACCCAGTCGGCATGATCGCGATATTTTTCAAGTGTCGGAACGTTAACGACATTTGTCACCCCAGGCCTGCCGGCCTGACTGTAGCTAAAAGTCGGGATGTGGGATTGTCAGTCCCAAATAGATCTATACACAAATATCTCTCTCTCTCCCTACAAATGACTCTGATTATAAGCCAGGAGTTTTACCAGTACTTAGATAAGTACACGAAAACATCTCACAAAAATGCTTCAACGTTTTTTACGTGTAATAACTAAAAACCCTTTGTGTTCTGTTAACTGAAAACCGTTTGTGTTCTTTTAACTGAAAACTCTTTGTGTTTATCTGTTATCTGAAAACCCTTTTTGTTTATGTGTTAATATGTACTTTGAGAAATACATCTTTTGTTCCATAAACTATACCTATTGTAGTTTATATGTTTGTTTCCGTGTTGTAACTTGAACTTTGTAAAATAGTATCTTTATTTAATTAAATCATATCTATTTAAAGTTTATAAGTTTGTTTCAGTATTAGTATGAAAAATCGTTGCGTCTTAATATATTTAGTAAATCATTTGTAAATTCAATAGTAACGATATTTTGCATATTTAGTAAATTTCACGTTTAAATGTATATTACGGTAAGAAATATAAGATGGAATTTATATTTTTAAACACAAGATTTCTTGTGTTTTACTTGTATCCCCCCCCCCCCTCTAAAACAATTAAAAATTGTGAAAACGTAGGGGTATGAACTCACCTTGTATACATGTTTTTGGTTAAGGATTTGAAATGGTAGGGTGATTCACGCAAATCTTTAGGAATATATAAAGAATTCGGCAAGATCTTCAAGAGCTTCAGATGATACCTGAAGGAAAAAGATGATGAACTCGATGATAGTTTAGAGAAAATGGGAAGGTTTTCGGCCAAAAAGAAGAGAAATTATTGTTGTTTTCGGACAACATATATATACATATGGGTTTTCGGCCGAGAACACTGCCCGAGAAGATGTGATTGAACCGAGCCTGTTTGCGGTCCGAAGACATTTGCGGTCAGAAGGCGGCCAAAACGTTTGCGGCTGAAGAATCGTTTCCGGTCCGAAGGTTCTTGGCCGAAAACGGTTCTCGGTGCGAGGCAAGTGGCTATTCCGATGAGATGAGGTTCACGAGGGTTTTCGGTGGGGAGGTTCCCATGCGAGATTTCTCGGATTTTGGGCTTTTTTCCTTTAATTTTTTCAACACTTTTTAATAAAGGTTTATTCATATCAAAATCATTAATTTAACTTTAATAGATTAACAACTCAATAAATTTGACTTTTATTTGACATGTTTTGACTTTGGTTGACTTTTGCTGTCTTTTATAGATTTGAAAATAACGGTTGTCACATTATCCCCTCGTTAGAGGGAATTTCATCCCGAAATTCATTATAGTGTGGTTATTCTTCGATCTAGGAAAAGATATAGGTACTTTTGTTTCATTAGAGTTTTCTTATCCCTAGTGAATTCAAGTTCTCGCTTAGCGTTTCAACGGACCTTTATTATTAGTATGTGACTTTGTTTTGTTTAATCTGATTCTCTGTGTTGGGATGGTAAGTTGTACTTAAGATGGGAGAAAGTGTGGGTTTGGTTTACTTCTCTACGTTTACTTGAATCATAGCATACTTATTCATAGTCTTGGGCAGCTTTGCCCTGAACTTCATGGTAGGACTCACACTTGGTTCATCCACCATCACCTCATGTATACAAGTCGTATATAATTAAGATTGAAAAGACATTTGAATGGGTGGCTCTGGCCCAAGTCCACAACCAGACAAGGAACAGGAAGTAGGGCGGAATCACACATCCTCAATCCGTAGAATCTTAATTATACACCACCCTCGCGTATACTCTTAGTAGTGATAGATTAATCGCATGGGTCCTTAGTCTCTATTCTCGAACTTGACTTGCTATACGAATGGTATTCATGGGAGGTCTGTCGAGGATACTTCGGGAATATTACAGACTTCCGGACATCTTAGGTGTGTTTCACTTTAAGTTTCTTGTCTACAGAGTAAGCTAGGAAGGCGTGGTACCCCTCGCATGGGTATTTTTGAGTTTTGAAGCGAAAGACGATACACAGGTTTGTGTCGGGCTTGTCGTTATAGGTTGAAAAGTTTTCGTTAAATGATCGGTTAAGGCGAAGGATCTTTTCGTAGCTCCGGAAATCGGTATGGTGAGGACCAAACCAATCCATGTCGAATGACGACGTTAGAACTTTTCATGGTAACGGGTGTGAAATCGATTTGTAAAGAATGATTGTTTAGAGCGATAATATATTCTATGTTTATGTCTTTAGTGTTTTTTGTTTTATCCTTGTTATTACTACCGTGAATATTTGTACCGTATTTAACTAGTATGGGTAATGAGAGAACTCTGATAATTACTGATGAAATCTCGTAATATGATCCCTACCAAGTCCCCCTATAATCACTTAGTGTATACAAATCGTATATAGTTAAGATTGAGAAGACAGTCGACTGAGTAACTCTGCCCTAAATCCACAATCAAACAATAAACAGAAATTAAGGCGGAATCACTCACTTTAGGCCTGCATAATCTTAACTATATATGATTCTAACATTAAACTAAGCCATCATAGCTCACCTGTAAGGATTCTTAGTTTTTATATGACTGATGTGTTTTTTTGAATGAGAAGGCAATTTATGATTTTAAATTTTTAATTGTCAAAAAAATTTGTGAAAACTCGATACTTAATTATTGTTAACTGAAAACGTACCAAAAATCCTAGTCGGTTTCTCGTTGCTCCTTTATGTCTTGTCATTAAACTCCTCCATCTCCTCCATCATTCCTCTCTATTGTACAATCTCTCTTGAAATGTCCCATTTCACCACATGCATGGCATACTTGACTTGTACTAGCATCAGTGGTTGAAGTGATGTGTTGAGCTGGAGTCCTATAGAAGCGGGCAGTATGTCTATTCTTGTTACAGTTTTTACAGTGCATCACCCGACAGACTCCCTTGTGATGGAAGTTACACTTGTTGCACTTTGGTAGAGTTCCAGCATATCGATTGGCTGGTATCGAAGCGACAGGTGTTGTGGCTGAAGGGGTTGCCATAGGTTGCTGTCTCTTGGCAAGTCTTTAAGATAACTTGCGTTCCTTTTTGTTCCAGAACTTTCGTTTCTTTCTCTTAGGTTTGTGGTCTAGGGTATCATTGTAGGTAGACACTTGTCGGTTTCCTTGGTTGTTACTACGGTTTGAATTGTCGACACTGTTTCCTTTTTCGTTTGGGTTGTTAGCATTGAATTGCACCATGATAGCTGTCACAGCAGCGGTTACGGCGGCTTGGAATGTAGTGGAGTCTATATGTAGAATCGGTGTTTCATCGGTTGACTGGTTATTTCCATGTGAAGACATGATTTTGTTGAATGATGTGAAACGAGTTCGTAAGTAACTATGGTTGTTGCTAGTTGTATTTTACCTATTTATATATATATATATATATATATATATATATATATATATATATATATATATATATATATATATATATATATATATATATTTTTTTTTTTTTCTTGTTCTGTTGTGCGATTCTCAATGTTTCAACCTACATTCCTACGAGATATTCATGGTGGTGAGTAGAAATAGATATTGTACAAAGTTTAAGTTCACTCATCCTAGTACTACTCTCGTCCAAGAATGCTTACCTGTGGAGTTCTGATGTGATCTAGTGCATTAGTGTCGGTATGATCGCACCCTATAAGTCTACGGGGAGACATCTTTCTACCATAAGGTTTAAAAGATGAAAATGTGATAAGTTTTTAGTAGTGGCTATAAGTCGTGTGTCGATTGAACTATGTTATCTCAGTTCTGTGTCTATCATGTTTTGACTTTTATAGGGTCTTGTAATCAATTCATAACAGAGCTCTATATAAAATAGACTTATGAATTTTTAATAGTTATCACCCTTAAATGAAATTCTATGACTTGATGTACTAGTATTTGTTGTTACGAAATAAGTGATAAATCTAACACATAGTGTGAGTTGTGTAATCACTAACTCACTAAGTTATATTATTTTATAAATTACTAGTGTGACGTATAGAGTGCTTTCTAGTTTTCTCCTGATAGGGTAAGGTTCGTTAATGATTTCTGTAATGTTTTTCACTTCGTTCGGTCCTTTCTAGTAATCCTCTTCATGAACCCTCTTTTGGTTCTTTCTCAACTCCTTTGATGGCTATTGTAATAGAGTGGTTACATCTACCTATGTTGTTCGTGCGAGAATGGGAGAGTCTAAAGAATCTATAAGATTAATAAAACATTTCTATTAAAAATAAACTTTTACAACGATGATCCTTACCGGGTCTTTCTATAATTACGTAGTGTATACAGATTATATATAACCAATATCAAATAGACCTTCGAATAAGTGATCCTACTCTAAGACCACAACCAAACAAGGAACAGGAAGTAGACTGAAAATCACAAATTCTAAGTCCATAAAATCTCAATTATATATAACCTTAACGTATACACTCAGTAATTATAGACCTATCAGAAAGGGTCTTTTAATTTTCACATAAGTTAGTTATAGTACCTAAAATACTCATATTATGTTTGATTCTAGAGCTTCTTGGTATACGAAGTTGATAAGTTCTTAGACTTTTTGTTATTGTATAGTATTAAAAAATACTCCCATAGTATTTTAAACTTTTATGTTTGGTTCTAGTATTTCTTTGTATATATAGTTGGTAAGTTTTAGACTTGTTGCAACACCACTATCACTCTCAAACACATGTTGCTTGTATCTCAAATAAATATAGTTGATCAGACTATATTTATCCCAGATATGATTACATAACTGTCTAGGTTTGACTGTAGTGTCCAACATCTAAATACTTTTGTTTTGATCTTCTTGTGATACTTGTTCTAGTATATGTATTTGCATGTATGTATACTTCCATAAAAATATTAATATATTTTAAAAGTATAATTCATGGTCAGAGTGTTTTTATCCCATTGTGTTTATAGTTGTATATCTTTTATTGGTTGATATACTTATTTCACTATAAAAAATGCTCTGATACAAATCTGTCACACCCCCAAACAGGAACGGCGGAAACGTTCGGGGGCGGAAGACGTCATGTACAGTATCACAACAATTGAATAATAGTAATCAAAGCAACAACAACCATTGTATTGATATCATAATATTTACATTGTATTCAAAACATTACTTGTTTAACCTTAATACTATATCAAGAGATAAGACGAAATGCTACTATGCTCCGTCTTCAAAACGTCTGAGAGAGTACCTGTCTACTAACTTTCCTGAGAATACAATTGGTTTGAAAAAGTGTCTACATTAAAGTTGGTGACTTCATAAGTATTTTGTTTGAAAAGGTATGTTCTTTGTTATTGAAAATGTTACTATTTTCTTCCAGAAAATCCAATATTTTCTTAGTAAATATATCGTAGTCTTAGTACTTTGAGACTAAAAAGTATAAGTTTCTTATGTTTTATAACTTGTGATTCGAAGTTTTGATTCATGTAATTGGTATTGCTCGTACTGTTACCTCCTATGATTATTTAGTGAATACTAATTATATATGACTAATATCGAACGGACAGTCGATTAGGTGATTTTTCCCTAAGCCCACAACCAAACAAGGAACAGGAAGTAAGGTGGAATTCACACATTCCACTGCCTATCGGATATTACTTATATATAACTCTAATGTATACGCTAAAGAATCATAGAATTAACAATTTAGGGGTACTCTATTAATGGGTTTTAAGTAAAACAAATAAACTAGAAAACAATTCCTAAGTTCACATGCAACCTACTTTGGATCTATGTTTTAACTATTGAACATATAACTTTGAAATGCAAAACAAGAACCCTAAGGAGAGAGGCTATTTTCGAAATTAACCAACTAGGGTTTTAGAGTTACATACCTTTCAATTGTTATAACAAACAATTGATAATCCTTTTGATCTTGATCTTCTTGGAAGCGTAGCACCACAAATGTAATGCCTCTAATGGCATCACACCCAAAAGCTAGCAAGAAGGAAACTTGAAGTAGAGAGAGAGAGGGTATGCAATTTTCGGCCCTAGGGTTTCACAAGGGAAGGAGTGGCCGAATTTAGGAGCTGGGAGGCTCCTTATATAGCTGAGGGATCTAGGGTTTAGGGAAAACCCTAATACTCCTTTGCTTGGGGCCTAAGTTAATCCAAGGCCTTATCCAAGCCCCCTTGGACGAAATCATTAGGGTTTCCCCTATAGATTTCGTCCACCCCCTTCCAAGGAGGTTCTGGAGCCTTCCACTCAACTATTAGATAATTGCAAACTAGTCCCTGCACTTTATAATTAATACAATTAACCCCAAAATTAATTCTAATTAATTTCTGGTTAACTATTAATTAAACCTTATGATTTCTAATTAATATATTAATCTTTTAACATATTAATAAATAATTTATATTAATTTATTAATCTTATAATAAATCAATATCTCTGCTTTCATAATTTCCTTGTCCAGTTGCTAGGTTTGAGGGCAACCCAAAAGGACTGTGCTGCTATCAATTCAAGTACATACCAATTATAGTTATGGGCTTAGACACCTAATCCAACAGTCTCCCACTTGGATAAGTTTGTAACTATAATTGCTAGTATGACTTCTAAATTTGACCAGCAAATTGTAGCTTCCAAAAGCTGCTGCTGAACTCTGACCCAGTCAGTTACATGTCCTAAGATAAGTGATCATATAATCCTTCGTTCTGCAAGATATCCCCAGACATAAGACATGGAATGTAATCAATCTCTTTGTCCAGAATCTATGTTTCCTGATTTCTGATTTGTGATGATGTAGGACTTCTAAGTGAACACATCAATTTAGTCATGGTTGGGCCCAGCACATAAGTCAACACCAAATCATCGAGGGGCCCACAGATATCGCTTTTCCGGTTAGGGCAAAAGGAACGAATAAACGTTGACTCATATGCTTGTATCTTTTACTCATCAAATTATACATGACAATACGTTTTATAACACCAAGTTACTGATGCGTTTTCGTATCACCAATGTATAACCGACTTTGTAAATTACAACTGATATATATATTCGTTTCAAGATTATAAGATATTATCGTCTGAGCGAGGGTTTATCCAATACTCAAATCTCAATTTCTGAGTACTCATGAACATTGCAGCAATTCTATTGTCATGTCTTTCCTTAGACAATCTGTAATCCAATTCACGACAGTCTTGATTCACTATTTACTTCCAAAAGTACGAGCGACTGTGGAGTTTGAATAATCTTATTATTCGGGAAGTAAAACATGCAAAAATGAAACACAATAAACAATTGACAAAAGGCAGTAAACAAACTCATAAATAATACTTTATTATTTAATCACCAAAAGTCAATTACATTTACTTTGTTACAAGTTTCAGAATAAAACTAATCTAACTACTAAAACTTATATCATTTTTCAGTCCTATGCTCCGAGCATGCTGAATATGCTTAGCCCTACTCAGACCCTTTGTGAGGGGGTATGCTGGGTTATCTTCAGATGACACCCTCTTTACTACAAGATGGCCTTATTCTACTCTATGTCTGATAAAATGGTACTTTCTGTTGATATGCCTGGTTTTACCGTGATGTCTTGGTTCCTTTGTCAAGGCAACCGCTCCTTCATTATCGCAGAACAGTTCCATAGGCTTCTGGATGGTTGGAACAACTCCGAGATCTCCGATGAAGTTCCTCAACCAAGCTGCTTCTTTCGACGCTTCACTCGCTGCTATGTACTCTGATTCACAAGTAGAATCAGCCACCGTATCTTTCTTGGAAATTTTCCAAGTAACTGCTCCGCCATTCAGTAAAAATACCCAGCCTGATTAAGGACGGAAGTTATCTCTATCCGTTTGAAAGCTGGCATCACTGTAACCATCTACTCTCAAAGTATCATTGCCACCAAGTACAAGGACCCAGTCCTTCGTCCTTCGCAAATACTTGAGTATATTCTTTACTGCTATCCAATGAGCTCTACCCGGGTTTCCCTGATAGCAACTGACCATGCTCAAAGCAAAGGCCACATCAAGGCGAGTACAGGTCATAGCGTACATGATCGATCGGACAGCGGAAGAATAAGGTACGCGACTCATGTCAGTTATTTCCTCATCTGTACTTGGGCATTGAGTCTTACTCAATTTGGTATTGCTTTGGAAAGGTAGCTCTCCCTTCTTGGAATTTTCCATACTAAACCTCTTTAGTACTTTATCCAAGTATGTGCTCTGACTAAGTCCAATTAGTCTCTTCTTTCTATCTCTCAATATTCTAATCCCAAGAATATAGGCACTTCTCCAAGGTCTTTCATGGCAAAACACTTTCCAAGCCAAGACTTAACATCTTTCAAGGTTGGAACGTCGTTACCAATGAGTAATATGTCATCGACATATAACACCATAAAAGTTTCTATACTCCCACTAGCCTTGATATACACACAAAACTCATCTTCACTTCTAGAGAAACCAAACTCTTTGACTTTCTCATGGAAGCAGAGATTCCAGCTGCGAGATGCTTGTTTCAATCCATAAATGGATTTCTCAAGCTTGCACACTCTATTGGGAAACTTTGCATAAAAAAAACCCTCTGGCTGATTCATGTAAACATCCTCAGCCAACTTCCTGTTAAGGAAAGCAGTCTTGACATCCATCTGGCAGATTTCATAGTCATGAAAGGCAGCTATGGCGAGCAATATCCTAATAGATTTAATCTTAGCTACTGGAGAGAAGGTGTCATCATAGTCAACCCTTGGAGTTTGAGTGAAACCTTTTGCAACCAATCGAGCCTTGAATGTGTGCACATTTCCATCCATGTCTGTCTTCTTCTTGAAGATCCATTTACACCCAACTGTCTTACGACCTGGTGCACTATCAACCAAATTCCAAACTTGGTTGTCATACATGGACTTAATCTCGCTGTCCGTTGCCTCTTTCCACTTGGAAGCGTCTGGGCCTGCCATTGCTTCCTTGTAAGTAACTGGTTCATCTAAATTTACCAATGTCCTATCACTGATGAATGTGTCACCATCTGAAGTAATATGAAAACCATACAACTCAGGTGGCACACTCACCCTAGTGGATCTTCGAAGAGGTAATGAGTTATAAACTGGTTCAACAGGAACTGTTTGCTCTGGTTGAGTGCTAGTGTCATCTAAGGTTCCTTCATTGGCCAACTCTTGAATTTCTTCAAGGTCTATGGTTCTCCCACTGTCCTCTTTGAATATGATCTCTCTTTCTAGAAAGACTCCTCTTCGTGCTACAAAGACCATGTTTTCACTAGGTCTGTAGAACAAATATCCAAAAGACTGCTTTGGGTAACCAATGAAAACACATTTCTCACTTCTAGTTGCTAGCTTGTCGTGAGTCTCTCGTCTTACGAAAGCTTCACAACCCCAGACTTTAATATGTGCTAACGAGGGAACTTTCCCCGTCTACATTTCGTGAGGTGTTTTGGCAACCTTCTTTGTAGGGACAAGATTGAGGATGTGGGCGGCTGTCTCTAAGGTATACCCCCAGAAGTGAATAGGAAGCGAAGCATGACTCATTATAGAATGAACCATGTCTAACAAGGTTCGATTACGCCTCTCAGCTACACCATTTAATTGTGGTGTCCTAGGAGGAGTTAATTGTGAGACTATCCCACATTCTTTTAGATAGTCGTTGAACTCGATACTAAGATACTCCCCGCCTCTATCGGATCTAAGTACCTTTATCTTCCTGCCCAATTGATTCTCGACCTCATGCTTAAACTCTTTGAACTTTTCAAAGGTTTCTGAGTTATGTTTGATTAAGTAGATATAGCCATATCTGCTATAATCATCAGTGAAAGTCACAAAGAATGGATCAGCATCCCTTGTAGTTGATTTGAAGGGCCCATACACATCTGTATGTATGAGATCCAACAGACCTTCATCTCTTTCACAAGACCCTGTGAATGGTGATTTTGTCATCTTTCCCAAAAACAAGATTCACACATATCATCTGATTTTAGGTCAAATGATTCCAACACTCCATCCTTTTGGAGTTGGGCTATGCATTTCTTGTTAATGTGTCCAAGACGACAATGCCACAAGCATGCCTTGTCTACACTATTAGACAAGTCAATATTAAACACACTATTTCCTAAGCTATCAACACAAGTCACGGTTTCATACAAACCATCACAAGGTAAAGCTTCAAACACGAAAACACCATTCTTATAAACAGAAATTGAACCATTCAAATCATTAAAAGAATATTTAAAACCTTGTCTGAACAATGCATGAAATGAAATAATGTTTCTCGTCATCTCAGACGAATAGCAACAATTCAATAAATCTAATATAACATCATTACTAAGCAAAAGTTGATAAACTCCGATCTTGGTCACTGGTGAAGACTTCTTGTTTCCCATGATCAAGTTTATCCTTCCTCGCTCTATCTCCTCACTTTCTTTTAGCCCCTGCAAATCAGAACAGATGTGAAAACCACATCCTGTGTCAAGGACCCATGAACGAGAAGATAATGAGTTATTAGAAGAAATAGTGTAAATACCTGCTGAAGATGGCTTCACTTTGCCATCTTTGATATCCTGCAGATATTTTGAGCAGCTTCTCTTCCAGTGCCCTTTGTCATTGCAATAAAAGCAATCAGCATCCTTTGGATCAGAAACATGGGGAATGGTAGCATTGGGCTTAGCCTTTGGGCCATTTGTAGATGACCCAGCTTGAGCCTTGCTCTTCCAATTTTTCTTAGGAGGACCTTTCCACTTTTTCCCCTTTCCCTTTCCAATAGCCAAGACAGGGGCACTTGCAGGAGTGGAGGCTATACTTTTACCCTTCATCCCTACTTCAGCTGTCTGCAACAAGTTGTGTAATTGGGCCAGTGTTTGCTCAGTGTTGTTCAAATGGTAAGTTAGAATAAACTGACCATAACAATCAGGTAATGAGTTCAAGACCATGTCAATGGCGAATTCATCATCAAAGTGAATGTTGAGCTTGACCAAACGCTCTATGTAGCGTTTCATTCTTTTCACATGAGATACAACCGCCTCCCCTTCTTTCATCTTGCAAGCCATGAGTGACTTGACTACTTCAAACTTTTCTTGACGAGCTCGCTTATGGTACTTTTCCATAAGGTACTTGTTCATCTCAAAGGGCCAGTAGTCCTCATACTACCTCTGCAGTTCTGGGGACATGGTTGCGACCATGATGCATGCCACTTTGGTAGCATCATCATAGTGTTTCTTGTAGGCAGCATATTCTTCAGGAGTAGCTTTAGACTCATCAAGCTCTTTGAGCTCCTTTTCAAGGACATATTCTTTGTCCTCAAATCGAAGCGCCATCTTGATGTTACGCATCCAATCGTTATAGTTTCAGCCATCCATAACGACTTTGGAGCAAATGTTGAGCAAAGAGAAGTTGTGGTTGGAGGATGATGAAGCAGAAGTGTTTCCAGGAGTAGACATCTAAAAAGAAAGAAAGTTTTAGTTAGATTTCAAGATACCTCAATATAATAACCCAAAGATATAATATCAAGGTTGGGATCAAACTATGAAGATTCACAACTTAGAAATGGGATGCCGAGATCCAAGTGTAAATTTCATAAAGGTAGGTAAATGACGATTCACCAATTCCACCATTAGACGAAATAAATGAAATGAAATTCCTAATTCCTTTTGAGATACATTGAAACTATTCAATGGCATGTTTTAATCTCGGATTATGCTCTTCTATTTGTGACTGGGATGCCGAGGATCACAAACAAGATGTGAATAACCATGCAAATGTGCTTGGTAACCTCATTGTCTTTATCAATAACTATTGATGTGCCGGTAAACCACACACGCTCCACCAAAATGATAATTATGAGATACCCATTACTACTCTTTATTAGTGCCTATTAGTGTGCTGGTAATCCACACACGCTTCACTAACGACCAATAAAGCATAATGTGCAATTTCATGGATTAGCATACTTTTCACATTTTTCCTAAAGTAACTAGAGTTAGGATTTTGTAAAATAATGTTCTAGTACTTTATTTAATAACATTATACTTTTAATGAGATGTAGTTGTCCTATCAAACCCTCCACTAATCAAGGAAGCGGTGGGTAAGAGTGGACACCCATTCAACTACCATTTTATAGGTAGTTTCTTTATACCCCCTTTATAGACTAGCTTCGTGAATGAGGCATACTAGCGATTTGACTGACCATATTCTTATACATATATAATATTTAACTTTTAATTATAATATATATAAGGTGTGTTTTAAACTTTTTAAAACTTTAGGGTTTATATATAAATTTCGAAAATTAAGCCATTAATTTAAAATTTAAAATAAACCAAATAACTAGATTTAATATTTATCTATTAATTAACTTTTAACTAATTTATTAAATCTTGTAAGGATTATTTAATTAAATTAAACAATTAATTTAATCCTAATCCATATCCCTTCTAGATTTCGAAAATTAGGGAATAGGATAATTTCCTTATTTATCTCAATTATCCAATAAGGCAACTATTACCCAAAACAAAGAAACCCTAAAAAGACTAACATATTTCGAAATTCAAGGAAGGAGGCTAGGGTTTTCAAAACCCTAACCCTAATTTCGATTAGGGTTCATGGAGGCTAGGGTTTTTCGAAAACCCTTTGAACCAAAACTCTAAAAATCAAAAATTTTGGCCTTTAGGGTTTAATAGCTATAAACCCTAATTTGCAATTCAACTATTATAGCAAGTCAATTTCAAACAAACAGTGGCTCTGATACCACTGATGAGTTTTAGGTAAAACAAATAAACTAGAAAACAATTCCTAAATTCACATGCAACCTACTTTGGATCTATGTTTTAACTATTGAACATATAACTTTGAAATGCAAAACAAGAACCCTAAGGAGAGAGGCTATTTTTGAAATTAACCAACTAGGGTTTTAGAGTTACATACCTTTCAATTGTTATAGCAAACAATTGATAATCCTTTTGATCTTGATTTTCTTGGAAGCGTAGCACCACAAATGTAATGCCTCTAATGGAATCACACCCAAAAGCTAGCAAGAAGGAAACTTGAAGGAGAGAGAGAGAGAGAGAGAGAGAGAGGGTATGCAATGTTCGGCCCTAGGGTTTCACAAGGGAAGGAGTGGCCGAATTTAGGAGCTGGGAGGCTCCTTATATAGCTGAGGGATCTAGGGTTTAGGGAAAACCCTAATACTCCTTTGCTTGGGGCCTAAGTTAATCCAAGGCCTTATCCAAGCCCCCTTGGACGAAATCATTAGGGTTTCCCCTATAGATTTCGTCCACCCCCTTCCAAGGAGGTTCTGGAGCCTTCCACTCAAATATTAGATAATTGCAAACTAGTCCCTGCACTTTATAATTAATACAATTAACCCCAAAATTAATTCTAATTAATTTCTGGCTAACTATTAATTAAACCTTATGATTTCTAATTAATATATTAATCTTTTAACATATTAATAAATCATTTATATTAATTTATTAATCTTATAATAAATCAATATCTCTCCTTTCAAAATTTCCTTGTCCAGTTGCTAGGTTTGAGGGCAACCCAAAAGGACTGTGCTGCTATCAATTCAAGTACATACCAATTATAGTTATGGGCTTAGACACCTAATCCAACATTTATGTTATACTATTTTGTAAACAAGTACTGAATCTTTTGTAAAAATGTCCCTAGTTCCACTCGTTCTATTGTAAAGCATTGTTTTCGGTGAGTAATCGTATTTGTTTTCAGAAAGTTAAATTGTAAATTGTTTACTTGTAAAATAATGATGTTTATCCTAGTAAATATTGTATCTTTCCATGAAACCGGTTTGTAGTCTTAAACGTCCAAGACCGAAAAGTATAAGTATAATTGTGATACTTAATTTAATAATACCTAGTCTTATTCATAAATAAAACTAGCTGAAATCATTTTTACTCTGAAATTCGAATGAAAAGTTAATATTCAAATAAAATTATTTGAATATATATTATTCGTAAATATATCGTTGTTTTCTCCTTGTGAGTTCTTATAACCATACTAACCTAGTCGGCCTGATCGCGGCATTTTTCAAGCGTCGGAACGTTAACGACATTTGTCACCCCAGGCCTGCCGGCCTGACTGTAGCTAATAGTCGAGATGTGGGATTGTTAGTCCCAAATAGATCTATATACAAATATCTCGCTCTCCCTACAAGAGACTCTGATTATAAGTTAGGAGTTTTACCAGTACTTAGATAATTACACGAAAACATCTCACAAATTGCTTCAACGTTTTTTACGAGTAATAACTGAAAACCCTTTGTGTTCTGTTAACTGAAAACTCTTTATGTTTTATCTATTATCTGAAAACCCTTTTTGTTTATGTGTTAATATGTACTTTGTGAAATAGATCCTTTGTTCCATAAACTATACCTATTATAGTTTATATGTTTGTTTCTGTGTTGTAACCTGAACTTTGTAAAATAGTATCTTTTTTCAATTAAATCATATCTATTTGAAGTTTATAAGTTTGTTTATGTATTAGTATGAAAAGTCGTTGCGTCTTAATATATTTTGTAAATCATTTGTAAATTCAATAGTAACGATATTTTGCATATTTAGTAAATTTCACGTTTAAATGTATATTACGGTAAGAAATATAATATGGAATTTATATTTTTAAACACAAGATTTCTTGTGTTTTACTTCTATCCCCCCACCCCCCCCCCTACAACAATTAAAAATTGTGAAAACATAGGGGTATGAACTCACATTGTATACATGTTTTTGGTTAAGGATTTGAAAATGGTAGGGTGATTCACGCAAATCTTTAGGAATATATAAAGAATTCGGCAAGATATTCAAGAGCTTCGGATGATACTTGAAGGAAAAAGATGATGAACTCGATGATAGATGAGAGAAAATGGGAAGGTTTTCGGCCAAAAAGAAGAGAAATGATTGTTGTTTTCCGAAAACATATATATATATATATATATATATATATATATATATATATATATATATATATATATATATATATATATATATATATATATATATATATATATATATATATATATATATATATATGGGTTTTCGGCCGCGAACACTGCCCGAGAAGATGTGATTGGACCGAGCCTGTTTGCGGTCCAAAGACATTTGCGGTCAGAAGGCGGCCAAGACGTTTGCGGCCGAAGACTCATTTCCGGTCCGAAGGTTCTTGGCCGAAAACGGTTCTCGGTGCGAGGCAAGTGTCTATTCTGATGAGATGAGGTTCACGAGGGTTTTCGGTGGGGAGGTTCCCATGCGAGATTTCTCAGATTTTGGGCTTTTTGCCTTTAATTTTTGCAACACTTTTTTATAAAGGTTTATTCATATCAAAATCATTAATTTAACTCTAATAACTTAACAAATCAATAAATTAGACTTTTATTTGACATGTTTTGACTTTGGTTGACTTTTGTTGACTTTTATAGATTTGAAAATAACGGGTTGTCACATTGATGAACTTGTTGCTAGTGTTGTATTCATCGTTAAATGTTACGAAGAAAGCAGATCAAATGGAGTCCAAAGAGCTCATTCCAAGGGAGGCAATTTAATGAGAAGATTTATCTTATAGAAAAGAAACACATGTATCTATTTTAATTGTGGACGACCTGACCATTTTTCTAGGGACTATAAAGAGAAGAAAGAAGCTCAAAGTTCGGATAATTATGAAGTCTTGTACAAGACGTTGTTGGCCCACATGAAGAAGAAAATCTCTCTACCAAAATCCTTCATTACAAAGCAATAGGATCGTGAAATATGGGTGGAAGAAGAGGAAGCATCTAAAGATGAGGGGCTAAATGTTAAGGGTCATATGGCTCTTATCAACGATTCCCCTAATGGTGATTTCGGCAAGTGTGACGCTAATACTTCCCAAGGTGTCCAAAATTCAAGTCAGGATCTTGAACATACTTGGTTCCTTGACAGTGGGTGCTCTAGACACATGACCGGTCTCAAGTCCCTCATAACAGAGTATGTGGAGAAAGATAGTTTGATTGTAGTTTTTAGGTACAATGGTGAAGAAGCTGTCATGGGCGTTGGAACATTTGAGTGCAGAATGTTCAAGCTGAGGAATGTGTTCTATGTCAAGGGCCTGAAAAGCAATCTTATTTCCATCAGTCAACTTGGTGACACTGGTTACAAATTTCTCTTTGATTGCAATGAAGGAAATATTGTTGATTCTAAGAATAATATGATGCTCAATGTACTCAGGGACAATAACATTTATATGCTCTGGTTTTACTTGTGTTAGACAATGCTACTTTATAACTTAACATTATGCTTCGCTACCTTAAAATATATGAACATAAGCTGCTGAAATTTTAGTTTACTAGGACTCTTTCACTTCAAAAAAAATCATTTCTAACTTTTATTTTACCAAAGAAGTATACATTGTACATTTTGCTACTAACATTTCCAATGTGTGTTCTTCTCTTTCACCTTGTATATCTCAGGATCTTCTTTCTTCATCTCGTCAATGATCTTAACTTATTTGTTCCTTTAGAAAAGATCAACATTTAATTCCTTCGGTGCAACATCTTCTGATTAGAGCTAGTTAAAGCTGGCTCTGCATCTTTTCTTTAGGCCAATGGCTCTCTCCTTGACGTTGATGCTCATGCTGATTAACACAAAGCATCCTATCAATGAGGCTAGATAGGAGAGAACTGTGTTTGAGCTTATCCCTCTGGACACAGATCTCTTCCTTCATGGACAACCTATCTCTATTGAAATGGGATGAAGTGAAGCTAGGTAACGTAGCACGTCTAATTTCCATATACATTGTTACTGCTACACCGATTCCCATCTAAGATCCATAGACCTCTTCAACAAGACGGTGCTCCTCATCTCTTCTATCACGGATCACAATTTATGAAACCTTCGAGTCTTGTCTTGGTGAATCTCATAACTCGAAGGTTACAAAGATTGGATCCGTTTAACTCATTAGCTACAAATACTGGTTCATCTTCTTCTCTCGTTCTTGGTGAATATGAAGCTTGGAATCGATCTGCAATACTTCAACGATTTTAGGCATCTTATCTTTTGGTTTGCTACAAATTGTGTTTTATGTTGATATATTTGATCTTGTTTACTTATTCTTTTATAAACAATGTTGAAGGGAATATATCTCGAAAAAGGGGAACACATTTATGACCACTTATTTCAAAAGATTTGTTGAATCGGGTCTTTATCACTTTTCTAAAAAAGCTGCACAATTACCACTTTTTGAAAACTTCTTTGTTTGACTAACTTCTTTGTTTATTATCATTTTATTTTTGTACCATATTAAATGAATTAATGATGAATTTGATTTTCTAGACTGCAACTAAACTCTATGATATGGAAGATAAACCACTTCTTGTTGATGAGCTAACAATGTTTATGTTTCACGTTGATTCTACCTCAGCCTAATTGAAACATTCCATTCTTTCCCTAAATTTCTTCTCAATAAAACTTAACGATTCACTTTGATAAACCACACATTGATAAAATTTTGAAACTTTGTGTCGATGGTTAGTTTATGACTGTATTCTATCACACACACCAACCCCTTCTTTCCCATAAGTTCTTCTTTAAATCTTTATGATTCGTGTAATGTACCATACGTTGATGAGAACTTGAAAAATCTATGTCGATGGTTAAGCTAAACACCATAGCTTATCACTCGCGCCAATCTTTTCTCACCATACATTCTTCTTTAAAATTTTATGATTTAGCGTATGATGTCAGACACTGATGAGAATTCGAAAAATCTGTGTTGATGGTTATATCATTGACCGTGATGTATTACACGTACCTACCTATTCTTTCCCAACAGTTCTTCTATTAAATAGGTTAATGATTCACTGTATTATCCACACACTGATAAAACTTCAACATTCCTTGTCGACAGGTACATTTCATACTGGAATGTATTACACACATCACTCCATTCTTGCCCTTTATTCTTCTAATAAAAGTGGTTAATGAGTCCGCGTATAAAAACATACGTTGATGAGACATCGCAATACTATGTCAGTGAATGATAGTTTAAACCCATAATATCAAGAGACATCATAAACTCATTTGATTACTAGCTGTAATTCTGATACGTTGATTGCTTCCACTGATGACAATTGTCGCTGATGCTGTGTCTCGTTGATATATAATTACTTTCAAGGGTAACTTTTGGATGACAATTAAAAGATGTAATGATATCTTGGAATATGATATTTTTATAGTGTTGCTTTCTCCACTCATGATTACGTGAATAAGAAGAAAATTTACGTATAATTTTAGAATTACTCTCTCCTAGGTCACTTTCATAATTCATTCAAGTAGTTGTTTCTCTCTCACGAAAAAGGGTTCTCTCAATAATCATCTTCCTCAAGCTCTCATCATGTCAAAGGTTCTATATGAGTTTGATCCTAATGCTAATGTTGTTACAGGCCATAATGCCCCTGATTCTCCCATTGTCATTCAAGCAAACAATATGCATTCTATGATGTTATCCCAAAACAATTCTAGAACCCAGGAATTGAAGACTTCGTCAGTTATGTCAAAAGATGCCCTCTTCGATATGCATTTTGTGACTTCACAGAGCCATTATACGCTAAGAAAGCATGTAAGTTCTATTATTCCTGCTCTGTTGATTCTAGTGCTCAAACCAATACCGGAACGATTACAAATGGTCAATATTGGGTTACTATCAATGCATAATCTTTTTGAACTGCTCTTCATCTTCCCCAATCAGAAAACTATTCTGAAACCCCTTCTTAAGAAAGATGCAAGTCTATTCGTTCAAGATTAGGGTATAACTTTTCCCTTCAGGGCACCTCACGTGATCCATCCAAATACACCCTCTGTCAATGTTATGTTGTAGGTTGGAAGTACTTATCTGGGGTGATTGGTAAATGCCTTGGACATAAAATTGGGAGCTTAGATCAATTAAACCTATTTGAGGAACAAAAGACTGGATTTTGCTCAACTCTTCCTTGATCAATTAATTGAATGTGTCATTGGGAACAAGAACTCAGCATATGTTCTTTATCCTCTTTTCCTTGGACTTATTATGGCTCATAATGAATAGGGTTATAATGTTAATCATGGAGTCGTCATTCAAATTCCAACTCTCTGACTCTCCTCAAAGATCATCAACACGACTCCTTCTGATGGAGATATGCATATTACTCAGAAGATGGAAAACTGGATTGCAAATCCGTACACTGTTGAATCCTCTAACTCTGAAGAAGAAGATGATGAGGATAATGATGGATATTCAGATAGCGATGAATAAGGAGCTAATGATGAAGAAGGATGAAACGTCCCAAAATTTAAGACCAAAAATTTTATTTTTATAATAATAAAACCATCATCTAAAACGTTTTCATAAAACCATAATGAAATCAGAGTATGTCAATAATCATCCAAATACATCATAGTCAAATAAAATGTGGAACGATATGGTGTGTGCGATGCGATCATCCCGAGCTCTTCCCCTTCGATCCGGAAGTACTTGAAAAATAAACTGAAACCGTAAGCACGAAGCTTAGTGAGTTCCCCAAGATATCTCATACCATTCATATCAAACATACAATGGTCCGTGCCCCACATCCATCGGGCCCCTCCCGGCATCAGGCCCCGCCTGGCCTCGAGCCCCACTCGGAACAGATCTGTTAGTAGCATGAGATGGGGCCTGCGTCATCACCTCAAGCTGTTGAATACCTCAGATAAAAGCTCGGACTGCTGATCCGGAAAATGCCCGCGCTGACACCATCAAATAATACCCAATTAATAATCTGTCCACAACCCATAACTTGGAATCCTAGTCCAACTGTCCAACACTCAGGGTAAAATACCATTTTACCCTTTCCTCACTTGCCCCGAAAACCATGGCCCGACCCAAAAGCTCCAAAAGCCTAATAAGGCCCAAAATCCTAAATGGAACCCACAGCCTATTATGGGCCGAATCCAAGAAGGCCCAATGCCAAGCAATAGCCCATAGTCCATAAATGATCTAATGCCATAGAATTTTAGGGTCCAAGCCCAATCAAAAAAAGCCCAAATAATCTAAGCCTACAAACTTCATCAACTCACTGGTTAGCAAATGCTCGGCGTACCTGGCTCGTACGCCTTGCGTATGCTACTAATCCGGAAACGAGGCTCTCACCCAGTACATCGTGCGTACTCAGAAATACGCCCAACGTACTGGCCTGTCACACCCCCAAACCAGACGGCGGAAACGTCCGGGGGTGGAGGACTTCATTTGTATTATCACAACACATGCATTATAGTAATCAAAGTACAAACAACCATTGTATTTAAAAAGGTTAAATATTTACATGTATTTCAACATTTTATACTGAAACTAAATAGTTGTACAAAAGAAGAAGACAAGACATAAGTAGCTCCATCTTCTCAAAAGCTCGGGGTGTACATGTCTACTGATTCCCTGAGAATACAAGTAATTTGAAAAGAGAGTATCAACATAAAGTTGAGTGAGTGCATAAGTATTTATGTTTTGAAAGAATGTCTTCTGTTTTCGTGAATATGTAAACTGTTTCTAGAAAATCCTATATTTTCTGTTATATAAGAAAAGTAGTTCCTGTTACATAAAACTGATAATGTAAACTAGAATGTATTTCTATAAACCATAACTTATAAACTAGTACTTTGAATATATACATAAGTTTAATTTATTATTCACTAACGTATTGTTAATATCTTTTATATGAGTTATTATAACCATACTGACTAGATGGCCTGACCCAACGCTATGAATGCGCTAAAAACATGATGATAACAATTTGTCACTTACAGGCGTGTATGCCTGACTATAGCTAGCAGTCCGAGTGCGGGGTTGTCAATCCCAATATAGATCTATACACACATTGTTTCGATCCCCGGTTGTAGATTCTGGTTATAATGTCAGGACTTTACTATATTGTTTAAATGAATTAAACAACCTGTACTACTTGACTCATAAAAGCATATAAACGTTACATGTATAATAGTTATGAAAAACTTAACCATTCTGAAGTAAATGACTGATTTTATGTTCTTGAATTAGTATCCTTAACATATATCTGAAAGAATGTATACTCCTGACTAGTTTTGAATCAAACCTTTGTTTTTATAATACAATGTACTCTAGTATACTTGAATCATGAATTAATGTTCTGTGAATCATAAATTATACCTATTATAATTTATACGTACTTTCTGATTTGATAATGAGTATTCATGAATGTAACCCCTTGCTCAACATGTTACAAAGGATATTTGAAATTTTAATGAACAAACTTTTATACTTGTATACATATACAAATATATATATAAGTAAAATTTAAATGACACTCGGACAAATAGATGATACTTGTAATCCTACATCCAAACAAGGAAAAGGAACCAAAGTGGGTTATTAGTCATAAATCTTTTAAATCTTATTTATATAAATATATGTATACTAGTAAGATTTTTGGGGAAAAATATAAGTTTATAAAAATATTTGAAAGAAGTTTGATATCTTGAAATCAATTTTGGGTGACTTGATGTCATTTAGAAACTATCATTTAAAACCATCTGATTTGATAATAACTGAAATCCAGTTTGATAAGATATTAGAAATTCACTTGTTTATAACACAAAAACTTTGTGTTTAACTTGTATTCCCCCCCCTTAAAACAGTAAAAACTATGAAAATACGGGGGTATGAACTCACCTGTAGTAAGTTATTCAAATATACAACCGGTGTAGGATGCTAAGTGTCAAGTGAAATCTTGAACACAAACGAGTCGTAATAGCATATAATCACACAAATATGAATATAATTAGTGTTTATACATCTAAATATGCTAAGAAACCATCTTTGGGACTAGGAATCACTTGAACTAAGTGTTAGAATCACATGTGATTCATCTAAGGGGAGTGTATCGTCACAATGAAGAGTGTGCGGCCATGGGTGTGCGGCCAGGGAGTGTGCAGCCACACACTCATGATAATGAGTGCACAAAATTGTTTTCCAAAGGTAGGGAGGCTTGTGGGAATAATGCTTATCAAGTGTTGAAGCTAGAAATGCATTTTGAAGGCCCTTTAGGAGTGTTTTGTGGGGTGTACGGCCACACATGGGTGTGCGGCCGCACACACCTTGTATTCATGAGTTCTGGGCATTTTTAAGGTGTTAATCTAGTGTTCCTATAAAGTACTAAGCATAGGGAAAGAGTACTTACGATCTGGAGGCTCAAGAAGGTTCACAATCACTAAGATGAAGTGTGTGTTCTTGGTGTTCTTGGTGAAAGATGAAGATCTAACCAAAATAGAAGATTTCATGGATGAAAACATGCATCTTCAATAGATAAAGCCATGTATGAACACTTAAATGGAAGGAATACTTACATTTTTGAAGGTTAGAGTGAAGAACTTGATGAACTTTGAGAGAGAACCGAATTTTCTTGAGGTGTAAGTGTGAGAAATGAGAGAAAATGAAGGAAAAACCTTCATATACGTTTGGGTTCACTGCCACACTTGGGTGTACGGACGTACACCCATGTGTACGGTTGTACACTCTTGTGTACGGTTGTACACACGTGTACGGCCGTACACTCCTTAAGTTGGAGTGTTTGGCCCGAATACTATACGATGACTTCAGTTATCTCATTCCTAAACTTAAATCTTGAATGTAGTAAACTTAAAACATTCAATTAGACCCTGAACAATGCCAAAAGATAGCAGAAACGAGTCTGACTATGATTGAATTTGAAAGACTGTACAAGGTAAAAACTTCGGGTTGTTACATGGCCTGAATCCAAGTTCTTGCCCAAAAGCTTAACCACTTAAGAACTTAACGTCCAACCCTCAAATCAACATCATATTAAGGCCTTAAACCATAAATTCAAAGACTATAATCCTTTGCATGGCTAAAAACACCCCAAAGTCCAAATCTGGCATTTAAACTCCATTAAGAAGAACACCAACCTTGCATGGGTGAGCTAAACCCATCAAGCTATCATTTTTATGTACAAGGGTCCTCAGAAAAGCCAAGATCTATCATCCCAAGCTTTTGGAGTAGCCCCTACTCCCAAGCATGGCTTAATGGACCCAAAAATGCACAAATAAAGCACTAAACTAGATCTATCATAAGGATCCTTCAAGTTAGGAGCTTTATACCTCAACTAGCTTGCAAAGTTGATGAAGATTCTAGATCTTCAAGCTCCAAGGACACCAAAGATTTACCAGCAAGTTTTTCTTCCTTTAAGCGACCCAAAAACACCACAAATCACACAATGGCTCGTAAACACTCAAATGAGGCTAGGGTTTCGTTCTTAGGGTTTGGAGAGGCGGAGGCTAGTCATAAGTAACTCCCAAAGAAACATAAGTTGATTAAATAGGGCACAAACCCTAAAACTTAGGGTTTACCCCTGATGAGTGTACACCCATCATACTCCCACGTACTCCCAGCGTACGTGGGTGCCTCCGCGTCTAGCCATCGAGCCAGTACGCCCAACATACTCATAGAGTACGCCCATCGTCCTCGGCTAGGGACCAAAACCACCAATCTTCCGAAGGCAATAACTTCTTCGTTCTAAGTCGGATTTTGACGTTATTTATATCCACGGAAAGGTAATGAGAAGCTCTAAAATTATATCAACTCTCCCTTTCCTTAAAACTTCCCGAGATTAAACCCAAAATTCATAAAAGGCCCAAACTATCACTTTACGGTTATACCCTTGGGCTCCAAAACGCAAATCGAACTCTCAGATCACCCAATCTTTATTATCCACACCCAAAAGGGGACTAAATCTCTCTTTCCCTGTAAGGCCCCAAGCCTTGTGATAACCGATCTTCGAGTCACGGCCCCGAATTACAAAACGATTCAGAACAGGGTGTTACAACTCTCCCCCACTTAAATTAGATTTCATCCTCGAAATCACTCCTTACCACCCTCCACGAAACCAAATGCTCCGACCAAAACCTCCTAATGATAAACAAATATTGATCCTTCATCTGACGAACCAACACCTTACTTCTATAATCCTGAAGCCCCATTACTTTCCTGACCTCGACACAGGTAGAACCACTCTGAAACACAATCACGAGGACCTATTACTGCAATCTGAACTGAGAAACATCCTTTTGATCCTAAACCCCCCAACTGATACCTTGGCAGACAGATTCCTTAACCATAGGTTGCTGATGAAAATACATATTCCTTAAATATAATGATGACTCTTAACGCGAGTCTCGACCAAATGCCAACCCGGTACATGACCTCTATCCCGAAATCCAAATATTTACACTTGCATTTTATCCGAAATGTTCTAATTCCACGACGAACTTTCACTAAACTGAAATATAAAATCCCCAATTTATCATTGTAAATGACAGCCTCACACATGACCCAATCACCAGGCTCCGACTGAGAGTCTTAGGCGTTGTTTGTTTTTTTGAATCCAAAATGTCTGCAGTCTGCGAACCACATCTGCAAGCCTCTACGGCAGAAGAGGTGGACCAAATGTCTGCAGTCTGCAATAAGAAGATTGTTTGTTTTTAACGTCTGCAGATGTTGAAATAAATTGAGTTTTCAAACTTAATTTCATGTCATAAACATAAAAAATGCATTTTCAGTTAAAAAAAAAAAAGAAGAAAGAAAAAAACTGCACGGTGGCCTATGTTTTTTTTGGTTTAGGTTAAAATGAGGTATGAAGACCTTTGTAGACAGTGGCCCATGTCTGCGCCAGGAAGGCCTCGCGTAGATGTTTTTTGATCTGCGCACTTCCAAAAAACATACACTCTGCGAGGGCATATGTATGTGTGGCACAGACAAAAGTGGTTGCGCAGATCTTTACAAAAAAACAAACAACCCCTTACTGATAAAGGCTACCCTAGCCTATATATCACGGAATACCAATCACTGACCTCAGAGTTGACCTACTCTAAGAATGATCCAAAACCTTGCCCAACCAATCTCCATCGCTATCATAACCATATTGTACTTGCCCACGGGTCTCACCCAAACTGCACAATCGAACGAGCCTCGCCCAAGGGTCTCACCCACTCGAGTGTTGTACAGGCGTAACCTCGCCTTAGTTCTAACGATCCTCATACCAACTAAGAGTAATCTTCTATCAATACTATTCGCCTCGACCTGGTCATGCACTTATCATTCCCCCGTCCTACGACCACTCCCACAGTGGACTACCTTATTTTGGTGAATGTTATGATCCCATCGCAGACTTACAACACTTCCCTGACAGCCTACCATCATTTATATGCTACGGCTACCCCGTAGTCTTACAACATTCCTACATCAGTCCACTAACCTTGTGAATGCTACGGTTGCCACGTAGTCTTACAACACTTCCATATTGTCATGGGCCCATCCCATGGTTTTACAGTCCATCTACTAAACCAACCATAATCATTATGATTCGAACCCATTTCCGACTATAACCACTCAAAGGTTCAGGTTATGCTTCGAATCCCGAAGCCTTAGTCTGACATAAACACGGAAAGATAGTCTAAAACCACCCTCAACCTGGATCCATCCACATGCCCACCATGCATCACTAATGATGTGCAAGGAAACCTGAATATCCATTCTTGTGCAACCCTTAGACCAAACGATTCTCCCCCATGTGGATTCGACTTTGCTCTTCCAATCCATAAAGAATTTAATGGATTCCCAATCCATCCCACAACCTAACAATTCCAACTGTTAACAACCAGGGCTTACAAGAAATAGCATTCCATTATTAGCCAACCTTAGCGGCCATACACATCTTCAGTACTTCCCATGTTAGAACTCCAAATCCTTAAGCCACCTTGGATCATGGAATATAACCATAGGCCTTTTACCGTAATGGACGGATCCCCAACCCAACTTCCCACTCACTGCAAGATCTCTGCATTCTAACTATCTTCAACCAATATGATTCTGAAATTCCATTGTAAATTCTAGCGAACGTGACCATCATAATCCACTCTCCCCGGCTCCTTCCCTAGTAACGGTAGTGATCATACCCAAGAGTCCTTCAATAAACAACTGCCAACCATACTGAGCGAAACAAGTACTCCTGAGTCCTGACGATGTTGTCCCTGAAGGGAACAACCACTTTCCATGAGATCTTTTCCTTAATGATTCTGATGTGAGGACTACCCTTACATCCTGAGAATATCGACCCGACAGCAAATCACTTGCACTCAAATCCCAATCAATCCTTTATTTTCCACATATGTCCTGAAATCTAAAAAGGCAACGAACTTGCACTACAACTTGCTCTGCCCCGATATTGGACCAATCACGATAGTCTGATTACTGATCTTCCAAGCGATACCCCCGAATTTCTTCCATCAATGGCCCGCAACAACTACATGACCATCTAAAACCCGCTCAACAAAACGAGACCCACTCATAACTCTCGGTATGAAAAATGGCATATAACGACCCTTGATATTGTTAAACATGAAATATCGAGAAACTAAACCGAACACAATGCCCGCGATAGCATCTGATGAAACTCTGGCCTCCTCTGACTGACACTGCAATGCTCAGCTCCATGCTGCTGGGGCTCCTTCCCTACCCTCACGACCGTCAGTTTTGAGAGAAAAACTTGAGACACACTTGAACAAACGTTACAACAAGTATAGTTGCGGAATATTTTATCTCAAAGGATCTACAAGCTTAACAATAATAATAAGTTAACGAGTTAGATAATTAGAGAGTTAGTTGCGGAAAAGTAAGGAAATATAAATGACAACAGGTGATATATCAAGTATACACATAAGTTGATCCATAACATGGAATGCATTCAGACCAAGTTAGTAAGTGAGATCAAACTTAGTGATTAAGTCCCGAATGACTTGCTCCGAAGAGAAATAATATTCAGTTATGTTCTAGTGAACTTTGAGGGTAAGGAGAGATTTAAGATGCGTAATCAGATAGAAGTGAGAGATGTAATTGATAGCATCGAAGTTGTATTGAATAAGTAAGATTGAACTCTATATATAGAGACTCAGGAATTACATTGGATCAAATCTCTAAGAGTAGCCATGCAAGACATACTGGACAATAGAGAGTACTACAACAAAAGTAGATAAAGTAAACTAGTAAATAAAGTTGCGGTTGATGATGACTTCGGATGAGGTTGCTGATGAAGATTTGACTTCGGATCCTTGAGAGCTGCGGTAGCTCAAGGTCAAGAGAGTCACTTTTATGATTCAACAATTTCCCCCAAAGTGACCTCTTTAACTTTTCTTCAATTATCAAGTTTTAGGAACTTGATTAGAATCCACCAAAACTTTTTGATATTTTCCAACCAGGTGATCCTTCTTAAAATTTCGAACTTGACTTCGGCAGTCGTGTGTTTTGATCTTTCAACTGCGGTTCGACAGATTTCAAGTTGCTTCCTTGTGAGACGATTCATGGCAGTCATGGGAATGAAGTATTTGATTTTATCGATATTTCTTTTGAAAACGACTCCAAGTTCTGGGAAGTTTGTTGCACCTAGGGATCTCTCTTGATAACCTTCGGTAGGCATCGGTGCAGGATCAAGTGGTTGTAGATCGAACTTTTTGGCAATTGTACGGTAGATATATGCATCAATCTTTGCAAAGTCACAGATGGTTTCCCTCAGAAATGTGGTTGCCCTTTCAAGTGATATCTTCATCTTTGGATACTTCTCGCTTTTGTTTTGGAACACCTTTGCTATCAGGAAGACTTCTTCTGGATTCATACATAGGAAGTCAGCTTGGGTGCGGACGTAGTCCTGATTCCTTCTTGTAAGAGTATACTCAGCTTTCATGAATTTCCGGGGCTTAAAGTTCTTGACTGCAGATGGTCTATCATTAGACCAGATTTTCTCTATGGAAGAAGCATGTTTGGCATAGAATCGATTGACTCTTTCGAATTCCCTGGTGTAGTGACATAAGAACATGGTTTGGCATGCGGAATTAAAGATTGCACAATGAACATGGTGATTTGGGTGTTCAAGAGATGTATTGATTATGTATGGTGTTACACAAAAAGGATCTAGATCTAGACTACATAAATAACACACACTTACACACTCACTTTTACATCTCTCAAGCACACCTCTACAAGTGGACTAAACCCACCTTATATAGAGGTGTATACATGTCTCTCTCTCACTCTCACTAACACATGGGTCTAAAGGCTAATGCACCACATGCAAGTGGGTTTTACAAAAGTCAAACATTTACAAAGTCAATGATGAATAACTTTGTACCCCAACATTCTCCCCCTCAAAGTTAGGAATGAATGACCCACTTCAAATCTTCCAAAATCGAGCAACTACACGGTTCAAGCCTCAAAGGTGACACATGTCGAAACGAACTTCAATCTTCAATTCTTCCATGATTTTTTAATTTGGGCTCTAGGATGTGAGACCATACAATCTGAGCATCAACGAATGATCAAGAGTATCCCAAACTCTAAATAATCACCCTAAAGTTGAGCATAAAAACACACCCCAAAAATCTTCAATAATTCCAAACCCATTTTGAAAATAAATCATTTCCGAACTTCTAATTGCATCATTCTGTAAGCTTCAAAACTTCAAGATCACTTCAGTCATCAAATCCGCGTAATATGAAAAATTCAAGTTCGAATTTCCATATAAACTTCTCCCTCTTTTTATAATCGAAATTTGATTATAAAACACCCAAGGAAAAAGAATGTGCTCTATTCAAAAAATTTCGTGTCAAAACTCCCCCTTAACATGTGGCATAAACTTTATGCTTTAATCCTGAAAATCGAAAAAATCTTCAGTTTTTAGCTTCGTTCACGGATTGCCTTTAACAAAATTTCTCAAAAATGGATAGAAATTGTCAATTTCAAAATTCTGCAGTGACCCGGTGCGCCCAAAACAGCAAAATATGCAAAACTCTCCCCCTTTTCCAAAGTTGGGTAGAAAGCGTCAATTTGCACAAACTGCAGGGGCCTGAAATGCATTTTCTTCAATTTTTCAGCAAAAACGGCCCTTTTTCGAATTTGGGTACGAACAGCCAAACATTCGAAACCTCGTGGACTATTTTCGAAAATTCTGCCCTTTGTCATCAAATCATACGAAGAGTAACCCCACACATACACATACGAAGCCTTAAACAATTTTCAAAGCTGGGTGAAAAGTGTCAAACATTCGAAACTTCAGTTAATTGTCAAAGTGCCAAATATTCGAAGGTTCAGGGGCTGAATTCGAAATTTTTTGCTTTTTGATCAAAACATACGAAACTTTGATCATTCATACGAAGGATTTTTCCATTTGTCAACCATTCGAAACTTGAGGGACTACATTTGAAAATTTTGCTTTTCCATTCCAAACATACGAAACTTTGCGTCCAAACATACGAAAATTTTGCCATTCGTACGAAATTGTCATGTGACAAACATGCAAATCTTCAAGGACCATTTTCGAAACATTTCTTTCTTCTTTCCAATCCATACGAAAAATCCTCAATCATACGAAGCATACGAAGCTTTTCTTATGAACAGTAACTGCTTAGCCATTCATCCAACCTCTGAATCGACCCATCGTATCTTCAAAATCCAAACACAGGGACCCTTCGTACATTAACCCCAAATTCTTTCAATTTCAATTTCGTGCCCATTAACATCATCGATTCCCTTGACCCATCGACTCTTCAAAATCGTTCTTACAGTTCTTCGTTCCTTAGAGTTCTTCCTAAACCCAAAGCAAGTGCCCTTCGAATCTAAATCACCAAAAACCTTCGTTCTTTCTAAATCACAGTAAAATCAAACACCCTTTAAAACATCATCCTTCGTACGAATCCCAAAACTGATTCCACTACTTTCATTCCATCGATTTCAAAATTGAATTTACCATCTAAATCATTGATCATACAGGAACAAAAATCTTCGTACCCAGTTTATTTCGTTCGTCAATCAAACAACCAAAATCGATTCTATCATTAAACAACATTTAAACTCGAATTTTTCAGTAACGCTGCCTTCACTTCTTGTTCGTCATCAAGAACTTACGAACAATCGACCACAAAGATATCGATCGACTCTAGCCCAAAATCAATCTTCCCTGTAGATTTGAACGAACACTCATACAGGTACAAAATCAAAATAATCATTAATAGACCTTCTTCCCAGTTCGTTCTTCGTATATCATCAACAGTCATCGACATCAAGAGCACTAATCACAACCAATTTTCGAGATAAAATCACAAATTGGACTGGATTTCGACATCTACAGTTCATATACAGCTTGTATCATTCAATTTCTTTCACCAATTCATTGATTTATCCCAAGAAAATCGACCTTGACTTTTTCTGGACTTGACTTTTCGAAGTCAACAATCAACAAACTTCAAATTAATTATTCAAATAGCAAATTTTGAATCAAAAACTTGATTAAACATCTGTTCTTCACATGTTCTTCACGAAAATTTCAAAGTTCTTTGATCGATTTTATCAAAAATCAAAGATCCAATGTTTGATTTCTTAGCCATAACTGATCATTATCGATTTTCAGATTGAAGACATAAAATAAAATCGATTCACAAGGCTATTTTAACCATCAAAACAAGCACTAATCAATTGTTCAAAATCGGTAACACTAAATCGGAACTCAAGAACGAAGAAAAACAGATGAATCGCTTTGGAATGTCAAAAAGTACAACACGTATATGCACAAGATAAAGAACGATGAATCAGTGAATCCGAATATCTAATTATAATGAACTTTTGGGCTATTTGTTTCAAGATAATGGATCAAAAACTATCAAATTGTTGGGCTTAAAATGTTCATTAACAGTATTTCGATTTCTTTTTGGGCTCAAATGATTATTTGATCAACAGTAATAGAACATTAACAGATTAAGAGTATTGAACTCAATCATGGAGGATAAACAATAATCAATCAGAATTTTGTTTTTGATTTTGGCTGGGCTTGATCTTAAAAAAAATTATTGGATCAACAATGGGGTTTTTCAAAAAAATATTTGATCCAACGAGTCAAACGATCACAAATCAAAAACGCAACGCACGAATTCAATGAAATTAAGAGAGATCATTGAGAGAGACTCACCAAAAATTGCTTCAATTGTGACAAATGTTGCCAAACCGAGAATCGTTCTTCAAAAAATCACCTTGATCTTGAAGACCCGCTCTGATACCAATTGTAGTGACATAAGAACATGGTTTGGCATGCAGAATTAAAGATTGCACAATAAACATGGTGATTTGGGTGTTCAAGAGATGTATTGATCATGTATGGTGTTACACAAAAAGGATCTAGATCTAGACTACATAAATAACACACACTTACACACTCACTTTTACATCTCTTAAGCACACCTCTACAAGTGGACTAAACCCACCTTATATAGAGGTGTATACATGTCTCTCTCTCACTCTCACTAACACATGGGTCTAAAGGCTAATGCACCACATGCAAGTGGGTTTTACAAAAGTCAAACATTTACAAAGTCAATCATGAATAACTTTGTACCCCAACACATGGGCAGTCTCTTGTGATCATGTAGGCTACGGTCAAACTGCTCAAATACAGTGGAGTATTTAGCATTTGGGGAGATTGGAACATCCCAGTAACCGTCAGAGGGGGGTTCAGCATAAGTAAGGTAGGGTTTGTAGTCATCATCCAACAGTCTTCGGTGGGGATTGATCCAGGAATTGACTAAGGATTCATCCATGGTGATGTCGAATCCGTTTTCTCTCCAGATGAGTTCAACAAATTTGGCTGCTTTCCAATCTGCTTTCTTCTGTTTCGTTGTGGGAGGGAATTTTTTCAGTTATGATGGGGGCTCCTATAATGAGAGACGTTGTTTGAATGATGGTCTTCATCACTTCCCCCTCTTGAGGAATGCAAAACCGGAGCGTCCTCAAGCCATAGTTTAAGACCATCGACTTTGGCACACACCTCCTGGAATTGAGCTTTAAGAGCATCAGCCAGTTGCTGATTGTCTGGGATGGCGGAGTTGAAGAGTAGTCGATGAATCTCCTTTGTAAGTTGAAGAATCTCAGGGCCATGAAAATTTGACGATAAAGATCGTTGAAGTCTATTGATGGTAGATTGAAGGACTGAGATGGTGGACTCATAGGCAGTGTGAGTCTCAGCTATCAGCTTCTGTGAGTGAGTTGACTGGTCCGTAATGGTTGTTTGTAAATATGAATTGATTGTGGATACCTCAGAGATGAGGCGCTCCGCAGCAGCCATGAATTACTTATGATCAGTCTGGCGACTTGTATCCAGGGATCGGATTCCCATTTCAACTTTCAGAGAAATTCGCTCAGCAGCCAGTGGTTCACGGGTTTCCAGTCTTTCGATTCTTTCAATTAAGGACTGCGGTCCTGGAATGTCTTCAGGTTGCGGTTGAGTGGGCTTAACCGCAGCAAGAATCTGATCTACTTTGGCTTATAGAGTCAGAAATTCTTTTCTGGACACAGCCATCTTCTTTTTCTTCTTTTTCTCTTTCGGCTTGGAGGTTGAGTGTTGAGAGCCACTCGATTCTTCTTCGTCATCAAACATCATCAAATCATCATCAGAAGGGTTAGGCTGATTTACCTCATTGAGATCAAAATCATCGAATCCGAAGGTAGGAGCGGAGCTAACTTCGATTGCGGTTCCCTCATCTTGAGAATCTCTAACAGTTGGAGTTGGAGTTGGAGGGTGTTTAGATGTACCTTCACCACCATGAGTGGACTGAGCCTTGCGGATCGTCTCATCCATTGCGGACATCCACTCTTGTACTTTCAGAATGGTGGCTATGGTATTGGCGTTGTTGATTGTGTCCGCCCAATACTTGGCTACGGATTGAATCTCCTGTTGTTTCTGTTGAAGTTGCTTGATTTGCTGATCCTTCCTTGCTTGAAATGCCCTACGGAAAGCGGCATATTTCTTGATATCGGATTCAGAGACCGGGGTGTAATGTAACCATGAATCATTCGATTCATCACCGTCAAATCCTTGGAATCGCACCGAGGTGTCCCTCGGGTCCACGGATCCTTGCATATTGGTGCTCATCATGCCTAAACCACCTATAAAATATGTAAGTAGAGTAGGATTTCCTGAGCTTCCTCGGTCTCCTTGACCAGTGGTCAAGTCTAGCCTCGGCTCAGTTCTGGCAAAGGCGGAAGAATTGCCCTGCGGTTGGGAAGGTGTTTGCAGTGTTTGGGTTACAGACAAAAGGATGGAGTTCAACTCCTCAGGGGAAAAGAAGTGTAGACGGGAAGCCCTGGAGACCTTAGGGCGAGAACCAGTTCCATCCTATTGGGAGTGAGCTGGGGGTGAGTCTCCACGTTGAGTTGAAATAGACGCACTTTCTGTGTCTGAGTGGAATTCGATGGTGGTATTGAATGGGTCTACGGCCACCCCAAGGACTACCGGAGCCTTTTGAGAGGCTGCGGCATCAGTCCGGTCACGCATTTGGTCTGTGGGATTGGTTTTTCTTTTCTTGAGGATAGAGATGGGTTGTGCATCCTCATCAGAATCACTCATAGAGGGAGAGTGAGATCGATTTTTGGTTGATTCGTCATCTGAGGGCACAGTTTGTATGATTTTTCGTTTTATTGAAGGTTCAGCTTGTTTGGGAGCATCGTTCTTCTTTGGGGTTCCATGTTTCTTGGTGATGTTGCGGGGGCCTTGATGGGCTGAGGCTAACTGCTTGCGTATTTTTGATAAAGACAAGTTGGATAGAGTGGTAGAGGATGGGACTGCAGTACTACCAGGGATAGTGAGTGCGGATGTGGCTTGTAGATGCGGGGTAGGAAGGTATGGGTCAATACCTTCCGTAGCCTCTATATGGTCTGTGACATCAGTGGTTTCAAGACCAAGGGTAGATAGAATGTGGACTGGTGGCCGTCTAATGGGTCCAAAAACAGATTGATCAGTAGAGGGATTGTACCTTTTAAGATCTTTAGTGATAAAGAGGTTGGTGTCGTTGCCCATGCTAAGTCCTGCATCCGCATGAAGATCTGAGATGCATAGAGACCAGAACCTAGCAAATGTGAGTTCGGTAGGGTTTTCTCTTGGACTCTCTTTGGGAATGTACTGCAATAAGTCATCCCACAAGATTTGTCCGTAGTTGACATCGTGGCCAGTGAAAATACTCCACACCAACTCCAATAGCTTGAGACCCATATTATCAGTGCCTCCGGTTCTGCCTGACAGGCTGCGGATCACAAAGTGGCAAACGAACTGCCACACCGCAGGCAACTGATTTTTCTTGAATTCGCCTATGCCTTTGATCTTCTTCTGGTAACCCATTTGGTAGAGTGTAGAAAGAATGTCCGCCATGCTTGGAGTGAAAACCTTGGTTGAACGATGAACTAACAGATTCATGGCATTGAGGAATTTTTCCTTGGTCAGAATGACCAAAGAATCGTTCACCAGATTCAGATGCACCTCTTCAAGATTTTCGAGGGGTCGATATGCAGAGAAGGCACATTTGAAGAGGGTTGAGAAAGGAACCACATCTGTGAATGAATCGAAGGGACCAAACAGTGGGTAATTGGACAGGAACTTGATCATCAACTTGATCGGAGCATTATAGGAGGAATGCTCTTCGAACACAGCCCTAAAATTACTTGAAGCAATCGTTGGCATTTGGTTCCTTGATGCAGAATCTGAACCAGTTGGGTTTGCTGAGGCAGATGCCTTGGAATGTTTCTTCGAGATGTCGAATTTCACCATTTTTCAGAGTTGAAGAAACTTGCAAGAAAACAGAGTGCAAGAAGATGAAGGAGTAGAAGTTCAATGTTCAGAAAGCGTAAACCTTTCTTGGGGAAGAAGAAGGGGGTTTTATAGTTGTGGATTTGGAACGGTAATCGATTTTACCCTAAGTAAAATTAGATAAGGTAAAAAATGTTTGGGTGTTTTCTCTGATTAGGAGAGGAAATCTCAGCCGCAGATTAAGAAAAGGTTTAATTTATTTTTCGAGATTTACCAAAAGGGGTTAGCATTTAATGAAGTGTCAGTCTAAGACATCACGTCTGAAGAACGTGTGGTGAGGGTGGTTTTAATACGTTGTGTAAAAGGGGAAGATGTAACGGATTGGACGTTTTGGGGTAATAGGAAGGGACAGCTTATAAAAGGATTTGTTTATGGAAAAACGTTCTTTTTGTCATCATACCTAAAATAGATCTGACACAAGGTTTATTCAAAAAAGGGAATTGACAGTTACACAAGGAATGTTTTTTTTTAATGTTTTTCTTATTTAATGAAGGATCATTAAATAGCACACCATGATTCAAGAATTAATGAAACAGTTGAGAAATCAATCAATGTGATTGCGGATTGAGACTTCATTGCGGATGGATCATTTGTCATTGCGGATGGACGGTTGGATGACTGCAGTAGAAGAACTGAGGAGAACACTTGAACAAAAAATTAGTAACAACAAACAATAAGGACCATTGCAAGATAAATACGATATATGGTTGCGGTACATATACTGCGGTACACAGCATATACCAAAACCATCTATCATAAGTAACTTCAGTTAGGACCGCAACAGAGACCAAGGATGGTCTGCAGTACCTATCAATTCAAAAAGAATTGTGGGTCCGGATTCATCATTCCTAATGTTTGTAAGAAACTGTTGAGTTTTGTAGAGTCAAGTGCCTTTGTGAATACATCATCAATCTCTTCATGAGTATGGACAAAAATTAGTTTAATGTTACCTTTCAGGATGTGGTCTTTGATGAAGTGATACCGTAGTTCAATATGCTTTGTCTTGGAGTGCTGAATTGGATTGTGAGAAATCGCTATAGCACTTTCAGAGTCACAATAAATTGGTATCCGCAGCATTCTGTATCCGTAGTCCATAAGTTGTGTTTTCATCCATAAGACTTGTGAACAACAGCTGGCTGCGGCCACATATTCAGCTTCTGCGGTAGACAGTGATACATAATTTTGTTTTCTTGATGACCAGCTGATGAGTCTTCCACCTAGAAATTGACATCCACCGGAGGTGCTTTTTCGATCTAGTCTGCATCTAACATGATCCGCATCAGTGAATGCTTGTAGGCTGAAGTCATTCCCTGCCGGGTACCATAAGCCAAGAGTCTTGCTACCCTTTAAGTATCTTAGAATCTGCTTGGCTGCGGTCATGTGTGACATTTTTGGGTCAGCCTAGTACCTTGCGCATACACCTGTTGCAAAGACGATGTCTGGTCGGCTTGCGGTGAGGTACATCAATTAGCCAAAAATACCTCTATAAGTCTTGTGATCCACTGATTCGCCTGAGGGATCAGCAGATATCTTATATCCGAAGGCCATGGGGACCTTAGCCGAAGAAAAGTTGTCCATTGAATATTTCTTTAACAGTTCAGTGGTGTATTTCTCCTGATGAATGAATATCCCTTGAGGGACTTGTTTCACTTGAAGTCCTAGAAAGAAGTTAATCTCTCTAATCATGCTCATTTGGAACTTGTTGGTCAAGAGCTTAGCGAATTCATTCATCATTTTTTGATCAGTTGATCCGAAGATGATATCATCCACATATATTTGTACAAGCATAAGGTGATCACCATTTTATTTTCTAAATAAAGTGGGATCAATGACTCCTCTTTTGTATCCGGACGAGACAAGAAATTCAGAGAGAGTCTCGTACCACGCTCTTGGGGCTTGTTTTAGACCGTAGACTGCTTTTTCAAGCTTGTAGCAGTGGTCTGGGAATTCAAGACTTTCAAAGCCCGGAGGTTGCTGAGGATAAACCTCCTCTTTTAATTCACCGTTGAGAAAAGCACTTTTCACATCCATTTGATGAACCTTGATGTTCTTGTGAGCTGCGTATGCTAAGAAGATTCGGATTCATCCAACTTATTCTTGTACACCTATCTAGTACCGACAATGGTGTGACCTTGCGGCTTCGGAACGAGCTGCCATACTTTGTTTCTTTTGAATTCTTCTAGCTCTTCTTGCATTGCGGATATCCAGTCTGGTTCTAGTAATGCTTCTTTGATTGTTCGGGGCTCGACCGAGGACATAAATGATGCGTAGTGACAGTGATCAAATAGATCCTTGGAAGATCGAGTCTGGATACCTGCGGATGGGTTGCCGATGATTTGACCTGGTGGGTGGTCCTTCGTCCATACGTGTAGACGGGCTTGCAGATAATCAGCAGCTACGATAGAGGGAATGTCTTCAATATCGGAAGACTCTGCGGTTGGAGATGGCAGTTCCCCCTGGACTTGAGAACATCCTGCTAAATTGTCTTGAACGGGGAAGGTGGGATCAGAGTTTTCTTGGGCAGATGGTGAAGGTTCCCCCTGGAGTGCAGACGGGAGTTCCCCTTGAACCTGAGAAGGTTCCCCCTGGATTGCGGATGGGAGTGTGATAATCCTCAAGTCTGTTCTTGTGTTAATGTTCTCTATGTTTTCATCATCCGAGTCCGAAGAAACGTTTAATGGTTGAAAATCTCTGCGGATAAGGATTGGAGCTGCATCTTCTAGTACTGGAACCTCGATGGTTGTTGTATGGTCTGGAGTTGAGTTTTCCCCCTCAACCGGCGAGGTGGAAGTATTTAGTGATACCTCATCGGACGGTGTAAGACCAGATACATCAGCATGCTGCTGCTGAGCTTCCATGGACACAAGAACTTCGGATAATTTGGTTGTTTCTACTGTTGGATAAGGTGTCTAAGTCCATAACTTATTTGGTATATACTTGACCCGACCCGGCATGGTCCATTTGGGTTGCACTTCACCCAAACTGTTTATGGATAATTTTATGAGAATTGTATACTTACGATTTATTAATATATTATAAGTTATAATATATTAATATAAAGTCATGTTATTTAATTAGTTTTAATCTTGAATCAATTATGAATTGATTTAGTGATTAAAAGGAAGACTAATTAAATCATGGGCTATTGTATTTATATGGTGTGGGCTAATGCTCATTTGTTAATGGGCTAAGCTTATATGGAAGTCCATGGATGATCCATGGAGCTTTTAACCCATGGATCCTTGGAAGAGGAAAAGACATGGGTTATTAGGGTTTCACCCTAACCATGCACACTATATAAACAAGCTTATGTTGCATGAAAAAGACACTAAGTGTGTGTGTAAGTGTGGTGGCCAAAATCAAGAGTTAGTATACTCTCTCATACATTTTCCAAGTTTGTGGTGATTTGTGATTTCCATTTGAGGCATTCACATTATTGGTGCTTGGCTCTCAAACTCCAAGGAATCAACAATCAACAAAAGGTATGTAACTCATCTAGTTCTTTTATGTTTAAAAGTACCCCATGCCATGCTAGATAGGTTATAAACCTTGGAAAATAATATTTTGCATGTATCTTAGACAAACATAGATCCAAGGTTTAATAGGGTTGCATGTACACTTAGGAAGTGTTGGAATGCTCAAAACCCAACAGTGGTGTCAGAGCCTAGGCTTCTTTGTTTGATACTTAATGCAAAATTGTGATAAAAAGTCGATTTTTTGCTGTCTGACTGATGAACTCGCCGAGTCCATGGGGGGACTCGCCGAGTTCATGTGTAAACTCATCCTACTCGCCGAGTAGGTTCGTGCACTCGGCGAGTAGGAGCCTCAGAATGCAGATTTTCGACTTTTGCTGCTGGAAATGGACTAGAAACATTACCCTAAACTGTTTTGGTGTTTTAAAACTTGTTTTAGTTGGTGTAATGTTTGTTCTAATCCATTTACAATAGCTTATATCAAAATTTCATGCTTTTTATGTGTTCATATAATTCTTGAAACTTTGATGATCATGTTCATGTTCTTATGAATTTAGAAGATGATAGGAATTATTTGCTGAATTGTTTAGGATTAATTCTTGATCATTTATGTGTTTTAATGGAGTCCATAATTTGTCCTCAAGTTATGGATATCCAAAGGTCACTTCTTTTAAACACACATTTAAACACATAAGTTACATAAAAATGAAGAGTCTTCATTTTTATGAACCTTTAATTCATAAGTTATGAAATGAAAAGTTTTGGATAGTTACAAAACTTGCCCTCAAGTTTTGGAATTTGTAAAGTTTCACACACTTTAATAAACTTTAATTCCAAACCCTTAGAGTTTTAAAAGTTAAAATTCAACCCTTATACTATTTATAACATTAATGGTTAATTATTATATATATGTATAAGATCAAGTCATTTTACCGTTAGTAGGCCTCATTCACGAAGCCGGTCTATAAGGGGGGTATAAGGTTGTTGCCTATAAAATGGCAACTTAATGGGTGTCCATTCTCACCCACCGCTTCCTTGATCGGTGGAGGGTCGTTAGCCGAACGGGTAGGACAATGACTTTAAATTCTCATTAAAAGTATAATGAATATAATAAAGTAACTAAACCTTTTATAAATTCCCAATCTTAGTTACTTTAGGAAAATGTGAATATGGTGCTAACCCATGAAATTCACACTTTGTACCTTACCAAGTCGTTGGTGGAGTGTGTGTGGTTAACCGGCACACTAACTTGGACTAGTAAGGATCACGAAGGGTGACTTAATGTTTATCATAGATCGGTGGAGCGTGTGTGGTTAACTGGCACATCGATTAGGTGATAATATTAAGGGTACCAAGTGAGTTTGCATGGTTATTCACACCTTGTTTTGTGATACTCGGCATCCCAGTCACAAAACCTGAAGGGCACAATCGAGATTGAAACATGCCATTGAAAAGTTCAATGAATCTCAAAAGATCTAGGAGTTTCAAATCCAATTAAAACCTAATAAATTATTTCGTTTTTCATGGTGGAAATTGGTGAATCATCATTCACCTACCTTCAAATATTTTATAGCTTGGATTACGCCATCCCTCTTCCAAGTTATAAAATATTGTGTTGGGTCCTAGCCTTAATATTTCATATTGGGTGTTATATTAAGGACTTGAATCAACTAACTTGATTTTCTCCCATTGTAGATGTCTGGTTTAGACAACTATGATCTTCCCAAATCGCCTGAAACAAGCTTTCCTCTTGAAGATGATGTCCCTCAACATCATGCTTCACTCCCCCCACCTCCTCCATTTATTCTACCTAACCCACAAGCCCGAAGACTTGAAAGGTTCAAGATCACTCAAGCTCTACTAGAAATGAAACATAAAGATGGAAGACCTGTGTGCACTCATGTCTTAGGAATGAAGTCACACATAGACAGGTTGAGAATGTTGGGTGCTGTTATTTCAAGGAAGTTCGCTGTTGACTGGGTTCTTCAGTCACTTCCTGAGTCATATAGTGAGTTTATTAAAGACTACCATATGACAGATCCCGACATAACCCTAATAGATCTTTCTTATTTGCTTGTTGCTGCTGAATCATCAATGATTTGTCGCAATGGTCGAGCAAATATTGATGGAAAATCTATTTCTCAAACTTCCATGGACATGGACAATGGTAATATTGGAAGTCCAGAAAAGCTTTCTCGTCCCAATGGAAGGGGATCGGCCTTGGTCAACCCGGTTGACCAAAAGGTAAAGGGAAAGTCTAAGTCTGTGATTGTCTCGTGTACCATTCCCAAAGAGTCTATATGTTTTTATTGTCATGAAAAGGGATATTGGAAGCGAAGCTGCCCTGAATACCTGAAATATTTGAAAGCAAGTAGAGACAAAATGTTTGACTCGGCTTCAGGTAAGTCCACTATCTAACTTTGTTAAAATTCCTAATTGTTGATTCTTATTACATGATGTGACTAGGTTGCATCTTGATGTTTAGCAGGATCGGGCAAAAGGAAGGTTAAAATAAGAGTGTGCTGAATCTGATCACGAAGATGGATTTCTATCGCATGGTTCGAGGATCGGATTTTTGAGCTACTACTTAAAAGTTATGATAGATTGCTAAGAAATATGTAATAGCATAGTTTTCATTTAAAGTTGCATTGTAAGGAATATTTTTCCGCATTTTATAAAGAAATAAAAGTTTTGTTTAGTTTATTTTATATTATATCCCCTTACAATGGCATTTATGGAAAATTGATGTTTGTATGTTTCTAGCAATATTGGAAATATGAGTTTGATTCTCTCATATGTGGTAGTGTCTGAATTTACCAAATGAGGAAAGGTTCTCATCACCCAAGCTTCAGTTAGACAGAAACTTGGAATCATACAAGTTGTATTGTATGATGAATGAGAATTTTCATCTTTGTAAAATTGAGACTAATTCATTGATCACATGCATATGTGAGTCAATTGAAGGACTAAGGAATTAGGTACACTGGGTGTATGCTGGTCAAGGTCCACCACAAGGATAAATTCATCATGATTTACTAAAGATTAGTAAATATGGTTATACTTATAAGGTTAAGTATAATTCTGTAACATTGGAAAAGTTTCAATGTATGGCAGAACGGATGAGAAGAATCAAATTTGGCAGAAAGATAAAAGTTTCTCAAATCTGAAAAGATGGGAGAGTGCTTTAGTATCATGCTTTTATGATCATCTTAATGATTATGAAACCATATCACAAATTCATACTCTAAGGACATCTTAGTGCATTGTTATGACTAAGATGAGGGGTCATGAATTGTTGGAATGGTTAAAATCAAGAAGATGGATCATACATGTTTTATGATCATCTTAATGATTATGAAACCATATCACAAATTCATACTCTAAGGACATCTTAGTGCATTGTTATGACTAAAATGAGGGGTCATGAATTGTTGGAATGGTTAAAATCAAGAAGATGGATCATACTTCGTTCCAAAACAACTCTTAGAGTCATAATCCAAGATTGTAACATTGAGTGACATAAAGTAATGTTTAAAACACTTATCAAATGTAGTGTAAAATGTTTTGTACTCCTGTACATTTGAAATTGGTAAGTTGTGATGTCTTGGATAAGACAAAGACCAACTAAGACCAATTGTGTGAAGTGTTTATCTTAATAAGAATCTGCACTATCCCTTGAATATTTGTTTTGTCAAGGAATGGTTCTTGACTAGGGAAACTTATATGTCAAGAGGACAGTGGGAGTCTTAAAGATCCTGAAAGGATTTCAAGATTTAATCAAGAGTAAAACCTGAGTTTTATCACTAGCACACGACTTAAGGTTTGAAACCTATTAAGTTGACATAATTCTTGTTTCTGTGTCTGTTCCTATTAAGTTGACTATGCATATGAGTTCTGTTAGTTCTAAACTGTGTGCATAACAGCTTGGAAGCATTGGTGGGCCTTGTGCTACCAGATGACAAGAAATTGATATTGAACAAGTTCAATCCATGTAAGGCTGAATTTGTTACTAACCTTGTCTTGTGATTATGGTTTTGACAAATTCACATGGATAGGAACTCATACACCATAAAATCTAAGTGTCATAAGGTTTCTCTCCGATTCATGAAAATGATGGTGAGGAAATGCTTTCACTAAGAAGATTTTAAGTAGATAGCAATTGTGATGTTTGCATTCTCAAAGTCGTTAGTGGAGCGTGTGTGGTTAACCGGCACACTAACATGGACTTGTGAGAAATGGCAAAGGTCTAAACAATTAAGACTATGATTACGACATCCCTTTTCATAGTTCTGGAAATTGTTTAGACACACATGTGAGCTATCTAAGAAAGGGTGTACGAATCTAAATTTCAGAAGTCCAGCTGATTTCTGGAAATATGTCAGAGCTAGTGGGAGCATAAGTGTTATGATGCTAATCATCATGTTAGTGGGAGCATGATTATTATGTTTAGTGTTGCAAGTTAGCAATGTTAATTATAGAAAAACAAAAGTTTCAATTCGTAAAGTTGTAGGGGTTGAAAAAGTTGTTTTGCTATAATTAAGGGAGAGGAAATTATACTTCATTTCAATTCTAAAAGCTTAGATTGAGTTTTAATCATCTTTAGTCAAGGATATATATATGAATTTTATGTTGGAATGGTTCAACATAAGGAAATTCTATATATATTGCGTTCTCAAATTCGATTATGATTACAGCATCCCTCTTCATAGTCGATTTTTGAAAACATGGAAAATAAAAAAATATTGTAGCAAAAGACTGATCCAGTATCAGGTCTTTATGTGAGACATCGTGAATCGTGTCCCATATGCTTCGGGTATAGGATCGGTCACATGTGCTATAATATTCTTCCTTTCTAAAATTTTCCAAATGCTCAGAGCATTAAGAAGGGAAAAGTCTAGAATTGGATAAGACTAAAATGATTAAGCAATTGTCGAGGACAATCTAAGGCTCACCAAAGATTGGTTGCTCAGGGACAGTTGGAAGTATAGTGTTAAATTTTGGAAGGACCATATGGATATATTCTGAAAAGAGGTAGCTCTTGTTCAGATATGATAATCAAAATAGGAATATGGAAATTTTCCATATTGGGAGTTGGATATTAAGAATCTATGAGAAAGTTAGAAACTTTTATGCAAGAAGGATGTTCAAAGCAATGTACTTTGAATATCAGAGTTCGTTTCCATAGAGTTGATCTCCTTTGGAATCCTCTGTAATGACTGATGACAAGGTTTTGGTGACCTTGTGCATAATCATTACGAGAGGATCAGTGCATATAAGTTTAAAATCTAACAGTTTTTTGGTAAATGGTAGGAATTAGGAATTCTTACATTTACAATAAGGATTTGGGATTGTGAAATGAGCATCATTGGAATCATGTTCAATTGATCTATTTCACAAAGTAAAGATCATAGACAAACATAGTGTGCATACTTGGAGTATGGCATAACTATTGTTTAGAAAAACAAAGTGTACATGCTAGGAGCATGGGACGACTGTTGTTTTTGTTCAAGTATTAAGTTGATTATTTGAAACATTATACAATGAATAATGTGTAATCAATATGGTGATAAATAAAAGGTGGTTTTATTTATATTCAAAAGGGTTCTGAGACCATATTGGATTCGATTATTATTGTGTTTCACTTTGCATGTTTTGACTTCCATAATAACTAGGTTATTCTTCCCGAATGATTAAGTTATTCAAACCATCCACAGTCGGTCATATGTTGGAAGTAGATATGAATCAAGACTGTCATGAGTTGGTTGTAGAGGTCTAAGATGTTGGACATGGCTACAACACTCATGAGTGCTCATAAGTTATGAGTATTGGATTCAACCCACGCTCACTTGCATCACTTCATGGAATTTATCTCGAGTGATCGTGAGACGGTAATATCATATAAGTCTTCAAACCTAGAGATATTGTTACCTATGAGTTGGTTGTGCATTGATTGCATGTAAACGCATCAGTAACTTGATGTTATAAAACGTGCCTTTGTGTACAATTCAACAAGTAGTAGAAACAAGTATATGAGTCGAAGTTTATCTGTTCCTTCTAGTCCTTGGAGGATTAGAAGCGATATCTGGGCCCCTCGATGATTTTGTTTTGACCTATGTACCAGGCCCGGTCAGAACCTAATTGATGTGTTCAATTTAGTTCTTTGTCAAACAAATCGGAAATCGGGAAACAAACTGCTGGACAATAAGTACGACGTTGTTCCATGTATTTGTCCGGCTGATATCATGAGAACAGAGGATTATATGATCACTTATCTAAAATGGCGCTTCATAGTTCAACAGAGTTTTCGAGAGCTACGATTGCTGGTTGGTTCCTGAAGTAACATACGCAAATACAGTTATTAGACTTATCCAAGTGGGAGACTGTTGGATAAGGTGTCTAAGTCCATAACTTATTTGGTATATACTTGACCCGACCCGGCATGGTCCATTTGGGTTGCACTTCACCCAAACTGTTTATGGATAATTTTATGAGAATTGTATACTTACGATTTATTAATATATTATAAGTTATAATATATTAATATAAAGTCATGTTATTTAATTAGTTTTAATCTTGAATCAATTATGAATTGATTTAGTGATTAAAAGGAAGACTAATTAAATCATGGGCTATTGTATTTATATGGTGTGGGCTAATGCTCATTTGTTAATGGGCTAAGCTTATATGGAAGTCCATGGATGATCCATGGAGCTTTTAACCCATGGATCCTTGGAAGAGGAAAAGACATGGGTTATTAGGGTTTCACCCTAACCATGCACACTATATAAACAAGCTTATGTTGCATGAAAAAGACACTAAGTGTGTGTGTAAGTGTGGTGGCCAAAATCAAGAGTTAGTATACTCTCTCATACATTTTCCAAGTTTGTGGTGATTTGTGATTTCCATTTGAGGCATTCACATTATTGGTGCTTGGCTCTCAAACTCCAAGGAATCAACAATCAACAAAAGGTATGTAACTCATCTAGTTCTTTTATGTTTAGAAGTACCCCATGCCATGCTCGATAGGTTATAAACCTTGGAAAATAATATTTTGCATGTATCTTAGACAAACATAGATCCAAGGTTTAATAGGGTTGCATGTACACTTAGGAAGTGTTGGAATGCTCAAAACCCAACATCTACAGGGTCGAAGAGATCATCATAGTTTACTTCAACTAGGTTTAGTCGACCCGAAGAGGCAGGAATATCACTTTTTAGGATTGTTGTGGTTTCGGTTGATGGAGCGGTGTTGCGGATGTGATAGTCATCAAATTTCACATCGAAGCTTTCAAATATCAACCTTGTGTGTCTAATGAGAACCCTATAAGCAACTTTGTTACTGGAGTAGCCAAGGAAGATGCCTTCATCAGACTTCGGTGCGAATTTGTTAAGGTGGTCTCTGTTGTTGATTACGAAACATCTACACCCAAATATATGGAAGAATCGGACATTTGGCTTGCGGTTGTTAAGGCCCTCATACGGTGTTTTGCTGAGACGTTTGCACACAATGCTTCGGTTCTGTACAAAGCAAGTTGTGGCCACTGCTTCGGCCCAGAAGTAGAGAGGAAGGTGGGCGAAGTTGAGCATAGATATGGAAGCTTCTACTAGAGTGCGGTTCCTTCGCTCTACTATTCCATTTTGTTGCGGTGTGTAGGGAGCTGAGAAGTTGTGAGTGATGCCCTTTGAAACCAAGAAACTATTTAGGAGATGGTTAGTAAACTCGGTTCCATTATCACTTCGGATACGTCGTACTGGTAACTTGAGCCGAAGTTCAATTTCCTTGATGAAATTGATCAATATCTGCAGAGTTTCTGATTTGAGTCTTAAGAAAGAAACCCGGGTGAACCGTGTGAAATCATCAACTATAACCAGTATGTATTTCTTTTGATGAAGACTGGCTACGGTAGATGGTCCGCAGAGATCAATGTGCAAGAGTTCCAGTGGTTCAGAAATTAAGGAGTCAATTACCATGGGGTGACTTGCTTTAGATTGCTTTCCACATTCACATGCAGGACAGAGAGTATCATTGCTGAACTTGAGGATTGGAAGACCTCTGACTAGTTCTCCGGTGACCAAATTGTTGATGTATCTGAAGTTGAGATGAGCTAGCTTGCGGTGCCATAGCCAGCTGACTTCGGATACTGCTTTGGATAGGAAGCATAATTGTGGTTTGCCTATGATTAGAGACACGTCTAGAGGATACATAGTACCTTCGGATCTGGACTTGATCAGACACGTGCTCCTATCGCTTGTCATTACATAGTAAAAATTGGTCATCAAATTCAACTCGATGGCCTGCCTTACATAGTTGACCAACACTGATGAGATTGTGTTTAAGGCTTTCTACATAAGCAAGCTTTTGAATAGAGAAGTTTCCCGTAGTAAGAACACCATAACCTCGGATTATCCCATTCGCATTGTTGCCGAATGTGACATTTCCACCGTTGCAAATTGGCCTGAAATCCCGAAGGTATTCTAACCTTCCGGTCATGTGCAAGGAGCAGGCACTGTCGATTAACCATTCTTCTTCTTGTTCCTCCTTGCACAAGGCCTAAGAATTACACGGTTAGTTTAGGCATCCAAACTAGTTTGGAGCCTGGGACAAAGGATGAGTTTCTGATTGATGCATGAACCGAGGTTGCAGGGACTGGTTTCGTGTCAGCTTTTAATCCTAGTCATGGGTGTTTGTGAGTTTTTGGAGTGTTGCGTTTTTTTGAAAAATTACGAGGTTTCTGAAAAGGATCAGATTTGACATGAGATGAGCCATTTTGACAACTACATTGACATTGACATGCTGAAATTTTGTCTTTTGTTCTGACACTTTGTTTGGTCAGCGGTCTAAATGATGAGGTAAGCTTGTGACCGGTCCAAGGTTGGTAATATCTGACATTGGTGCTGTTGGAATTTGAAAAAGTTTGTTTCGAAAAATATTTAGCACGTGTAGATTCTTTGGACCTTTTTATTGGATTTGGTAAAATGCCCTTCCACTTGTTAAAATTTTGATGTGATTTTAAAAGTGTTGGAGTGGGTAAGATACCCTTCCATTTTGGATCATCTGAGGAATAGATTTGAAAAACATTCCTTCGAAAAGACCTTTCTTTCTTTTGGGTTGTGTCAGATGAGTTTGGAATGACTGTTGAAACTGTACATTCCTTTTTGCATGTTTTCTTGATGGGAGAGTTTTTTTAAAAATAGTGTGAGAAAACAAACTTTTGTGGACTCTTAGATTTTGGAAATCTGATATGTCTTTTGTTTTTAGAAAAGGTTTGTCGATTTGTGGCTCGGGATCGAATTTCCTCTTTGAAAGCTTTTTTTGCTAAGGCCTTTGAAAATTTTTGAAAACGAGGGCTTGATTCATCCGAACTTGAAGATTCAGGGTTTTGAGAGCATTGACCCACTTCAAAGTTCTCTATGGGTAATTCATGATGAATTGGCTGAAGAGTCACAGAGCCTTTTATTGAGGACTGCGGTAAGAATGATTTGACTACCGCAGAGTAAGTCTGAGTTAGGACTCTAGTGGGACTTTTGTGGGACTTCTGAGGCTCATGACTACAGTGAGAGACACTGCGGTCTGAGGGCAGAGATGGGAAGTCATGTGAGACTTCGGGACTCTCTATGACAATTTCTTCATCAACAACTGATGAGGTCTGAGAATTTGAATAGATTGTGCCACAGATAGGAGTTTGATCACTTGTGTGACCCGAAACCTCAGGCACGATTTCCTCTATGAAACAGTTATTACTTAGATTATGAAGTCTACCGAAGTGTGTTCTGATATCTTCGAGAAAGGTCTTGTCATTAACTGGGAAATGAAATTCTCGGTCCTGGGGGACATACAATCAATCTTTGTTAAATCGGGGTGAGGAATCCTTTGCGGTAGGATATGCATTGGACCAACCCCAATTGTATGTATTGTCCACAGTTCCATTATTCACCAAATTTTCAATAGCTTCACTTTCATTGAACAGTTTCTCTATTAATAGATTTAAGCGTACAATCTCACTCTGAGGTAAATCTCTTTGGTTCAAAGCTATCTCTAGTTGTGTTTCACTCAACATTCTTGCATCTTTTTCTAACTCTAAGTCCTTTTCTAACATAGCCATTTTGAGTCTTTTGTTGTCCAGTCATCCTCTTACATGAAACATCTCTTGGGACGCTATGTTCTTCTCATCTAAAGCTTTGTTATAGTCTGTAAGGACGGCAACACATATGTCATTAAGATTGTCTATGAAGGGTTGACAGTCATGCATGTTATAGTTTAAAGTTTGAATCATGAGTTTTACATGTTCGACGATGCTTAGAGTTCCATCCTTTGCCATATAGCAGTAGTTCTTTTCCAGCTTTGTAGACCCATCATCATCCGCAGTTGCCAGCATGCAGATTTTGCCTTTTCCTTTGACATTGCTGATGGCTTCTTCTTCATCTCCGGATGACCAAACTTCATGGTCTCTTTTGACATGGGCTACGTATGCCCTAGCATTTTCCTTTTCTTCCAATTCTTGAGCCATTCTTAGGTAGAATGCTCTGTCTTTCACTACATTTGCCTTGCAATCTTTTGCAAAATGATTCTCTTTGTTGCACTTGTGACAAATCACAACATCACTTTTGTCTTCTGAGGGAGTACCGGAGTCAGTGGTTTGAATGGACTGCGGTGCCTCCTTTGGTTGAGTATTTTGAGATTGCGGTGGTGGATAAGAACTTTTAGGATAACGAGAATGGTTATTCTGCAGGTTGAAGTTACGGTTGAATGGAGGTTTGTTGAACTGTTTATTTTTACGAAAAGAAGGAGGTGGTAGCCGGTTGAACTGTTAACTTACAAGAGCAATAGCCTTCTAAAATTCTTCTTCATCATCATACTCTGAGTCAGCTTCGTATGACTGCAGTGTAGTGTCATACGAGGGAGAGTAGGATTGATTATGTGGAGCTTGTGCTATAAGAGCGAGTGGTCCTCCGAAGTCAGCACAGTCTTTGAGTACGGTGGATTCTTGTGCTTGCAGTTCCCCGTAGAGCTTGTAGAGAGACAAAGAATGAATCTTTCTATCCCCTTGAACTATCATCTTAGTAATATTCCAATGTCTTCCCAAACCGTTGAGAAATTGAAGGTTTGTTTCATGGTTACTACGGATGGTGTCAGCATTCGATAACTTGGTGACTATCAGGTTGAACCTTTTAAAAGAATATTCTAAACTTTCGCCAGTATGAGCTATGAAATTGTTGAACTCATTGAGTGCATATATGAGCTTCTTATCTTGAGCTTGTTCTGAGCCTTCGTACAAACTCTTGAGAACTTCCCAGATCTTTTTTGCTGATTTGCAGTTTATGATAATATCGAAGTTGTCAGGAGCAACTCCACAAGAGATTTCATAAAAAGCAACAGTATCATTTTCCATTTTATCGAGATCATCTTTGGTGGGACGGTTCATGACTGGTTGTCCTCCTCCTAGTATGGCTGTGACACCATCAGTTTGAACTGGTGTAAGAACAGGGACATGTGTTCCTTCTTCTACGGACCGCCATGCATCTCTACCAAGTCTGCTTAAGTATCTTTCCATTCTCTGAGACCAGTGGTGATATTCATTTGCCACCAATATTGGGGCTCGATTCGAACCACCAACACTGTTGGAAACATTCAGAGATAATGCTTGTGCCATTTTTCCTTGTTTTTTTGAAGGTTTTTTTTTTGAGAAATGAGCTTCAGTGGTATAGAAGGCCCTTTGAAAATCAGAGTTTTGTTATTTTAAAAAGAAACCACTATGGCTCTGATACCAATTGTTGAGAGAAAAACTTGAGACACACTTGAACAAACGTTAGAACAAGTATAGTTGCGGAATAGTTTATCTCAAAGGATCTAAAAGCTCAACAATAATAATAAGTTAACGAGTTAGATAATTAGAGAGTTAGTTGCGGAAAAGTAAGGAAATATAAATGACAGCAGGTGATATATCAAGTATACACATAAGTTGATCCATAACATGGAATGCATTCAAACCAAGTTAGTAAGTGAGATTAAACTTAGTGATTAAGTCACGAATGACTTGCTCCGAAGAGAAATAATATTCAGTTATGTTCTAGTGAACTTTGAGAGTAAGGAGAGATTTAAGATACGTAATCAGATAGAAGTGAGAGATGTAATTGATAGCATCGAAGTTGTATTGAATAAGTAAGATTGAGCTCTATATATAGAGACTCAGGAATTACATTGGATCAAATCTCTAAGAGTAGCCATGCAAGGCATACTGGACAATAGAGAGTACTACAACAAAAGTAGATAAAGTAAACTAGTAAATAAAGCTGCGGTTGATGATGACTTCAGATGAGGTTGCTGATGAAGATTTGACTGCGGATCCTTGATAGCTGCGGTAGCTCAAGTTCAAGAGGGTCACTTTTATGATTCAACAGTCAGTGAACCTCAAAGCAACCAGAGCAGTTGCACTCAATGCTTACCCCTCAACATCGGACATTCGGCCTCCTTGTGGCCCACCTGGTTGCAGTGAAGCATATCGGAACCGAACCACGGGGCAATCCCTACTGAAATGACCCATCCAACCACAATTGAAACATCCCCGACCTGTATCCCGACATCCTCCCTCATGGGTCCTCCCTCACTTCACACTAAGGTCTCGGCCATGATGGCTTCCCAAACGTGAATCCTGATTCTTGGGCCTCTTCGCGTGGCCCACTGCGATCTGAGTATGCTCTGGCTTCCTCTTTCCAGAGGTGCTCTAAATCAATTTACCATTCCCAGGCTCTAGCAATTATATCATGATACCCTACCTTCTTCTTCTCCCCATCCGCTGCATACTGCGGAACCAAAAAGGCCTTCTCCCGGGACTTAGCAGTGATCTCTGACACAATCTCAGTCGTCTGGAAAAGGTCATGAAACTCCCTTTCCAACTGTTGCACCTCAATAGCTGGTGCAAACTCTGCCCTAAACTGGGTCACAACTCATCCCAAGTCGTCGTCTCTTGGGCTTCGCCCCCAAAGCGAAGTCTACCTCCTCCCACCAATCTCGAGCTCTGTCCTTCAGAGGACAAGAAGAAAATCTTACCTTAGATCCCTCATGAGAAAAGCTAGCAATATGATCCTCCTCCCTGAAATATTCTAGGGCTCCACAAGCCTTGAGCTCACGATGAGCCCTTGACTGTCCTGCTGTAATCTCAATTCGAAAAGACCTGAGACGATCATCCAAGAGTTCCATGATCCCTTCCTTGATGGTATCAAACATCACAGAGCATGCTCTAAAATATCATGGGTGATCTTCGATGAGATGAACTCTTGCACCCGCTTATCCATCAGTTCAGTACCAGCACCTAAGCCTGAACTAGAACCTGAACCTCCTCCACGAGTGCTCCTCACCATATTGAGAAACAACCATACGCATGATCAAAACATACCAAAATAATCCTCATCCATAGGCTTCCTATATTCTTCGTGACTATCCTCCATTAGAGTATGAATCCTGTGCTTTCAGTAGTATGGGCCCAATACTATCGTCCACACCTATCCATACCTTCCTCAAGAATCATCCTTAATCCTCAAAGTAACCTTCTCAAACTGGTACACTAAGTATCTGCTAAATAGCACAACCAACTCACTACATCACTACCAAGGCTTTCTTAGGTTCCTCATCCTCACCCTGCCATCAGCTGTTGAAGAACCCCCGCTAAAGTCAGCAAACTACTTCATGAATACAATCATCTGCAACAAAGCTTAGATAATCCATCGTGTAAAAGACTCATCCTTACAACGGCTGGACTCAGACAAGAGCTGCGAAATAGGGTCAAATCCATCACTCTGAGATTATTTAACCTTGGAAACATGGAACTTAACATATTCATGAAATAATTAGCTCACATCAGTATGACTCCCACAAAACACAAAGCAAGCAACATTCAGGCATCGGAAAGTCTAACCAGCGTACAAACTAATCAATCCATTCTATCCAATCATCTAAAATCAATAATAGCATGCAATTTCTAAAGCTCAAACAATAGGCATACAAAGGCATCTCTCCTAACATGAAATCCTTAGCATATCCTTAGCCCTAGTTGATGGGTTTTGAGCACTACAACATTCCTATGGTGTACATGCAACCCTAATGCTTTGGATCTAGGTTTTTCTCAAGTTATACATGCAAATGATAATCCAAAGCATAAACCCTAATACTAGCATACCAATTTCGAAATTCATATGTAAAATAGGGTTTGGAACATTACCTCACTTGTTATGTAGCAATAACAAGAACTCCTTGACCTTTGAAAGCTTAGTGCCCCAATTGTTGCACCTTTAATGGAGTCATAAACACCAAGTACCAATGGAGAATTATGAGAGAGAGTTTAGGGACTCCTAAAATCGGTTAGGGTTTCTTATGGGATCATAGGTGCCGATTTTGAGGAGCTAGGGGTACCTTTTATAGTTGAGGCTCTTAGGGTTTACAACTTTGAAACCCTAATTCCCTTGCTTAGGCCCTAAGCAACATATGGATCCAATTTGGCAAGCCTTGGACGAAATCTTTATGGACTCTCATAGATATTCCGTCCACCCTATACCAATGGAGTCCATGAGCCCAAACTACAACTATTACTGATTTACATAATCAGTCCCCATTTATTTAATTAATCTCTTTTGATCACTAAATTAATTTCAAAATTAATTCCTGATCAATACTAATTAAATAATATGATTTCACAATTAATATATTATTCTTATAATATATTAATAAATCACAATTAACCTCTTTCACATAATTCATCCTATCAAATTGCTATGGTGAAGGCAACCCAAAAGGACCATGCTCATAATCAAATCAAGTACATACCAAAAATAGTTATGGACTTAGACACCTAATCCAACAGTCTCCCACTTGGATAAGTCTAATAACTATTATTGCAAGTACGACTTTAGAATTCGATTAGCAATCGTAGCTCTCAAAAGCCACTATCGAACTCTGATCTTATCAGTAAAGCGTCCTTTAGATAAGGGATCAAATATTCCTCCATTCTAGATATAGTATCGACATGAGACATGGATTATAATCATTCTCTCTGTCCATGTGTTGTTTCCTGATTTCCGATTTATGACGACTGACAACAGACTACAATTGAACACATCAACTTAGTCCAGGCTTGGCCAAACGCTTTAGGGTTGTCATCACTAAATCATCGAGGGGCCCACATATATCGCTTTTATCCAACATTAGGTAAAAGGAACGGATAAACTTCGACTCATATGCTTGTAATATTTACTCATCAAATCACACACATCAATACGTTTTATAACATCAAGTTACTGATGCGTTTACGTATTATCAATGCGCAACCGACTCGTAAACAACAAATCATATTTCTCTGTTTCAAGAGTATAAGACATTATCGTCTCACAATCACTCGTGATAAAATCCATGAAGTGATTCATGTGAGCGTGGGTTTAATCCAATACTCAAATATTATTTCAGGAGTACTCATGAATACTGCAGCAAACTTTTGCTATGACTAAACACTTAGACTATCTACATATGGATTCATGACAGTCTTACCTCAATACCTACTTCCAAATTATGATCGACTGTGGATAGTTTGAATAATCATATTATTCGGGAAGTCAAAACATGCAAAGTGAAACACAAGAATAATTGAATCCAATATGGTCTCAACACTTTTGAGTATAAATAAAACACTTATTATTTAATCACCATATTGATTACACATTATTCATTGCATAATATTTCAAGTAATCAACTTAATACTTGAATTAAAACAATAGTTATCACATGCTCCAAGCATGCACACTATGTTTATCTATGGTCCTATCTTTGTGAAATAGATCAATTGAAAACATTTCCAATGATGCTCATTTCGCAATTCCAAATCCTTATCACAATGGTAAGAATAGTAAATTCTTGTCACTATTAAAATGTGTTAGATTCTAACATTTTACGCAATGATCCTTTTGTAATGTCATAGCATGTCACACCCCCAAACCAGAACGGCGGAAACGTTCGGGGGCGGAGGACTTTAGGTAAGTATCACAACACATGCAAGTAATCAAAGTACAAACAACTATTGCATTAATAAGTATAAGTTTTATGTAAGTGTTTAAACATTACATATTCAAACACCAAAGTACGTACAGTATAAGACAAGAGTCGCGGTACGATACTAGGTAGTCTTCTCAAAAGCTTCAGGAGTGTACCTGTCAACTGGATTCCTGAGAATACAAGTTATTTTGAAAGAGTAGATCAGCATTTAAGCGGGTGAGTTCATAAGTATTTTAGTTCTATAAAGTATACTCTAAGTTCTTGGAAAACTTCGCTGGTTCCTCCAGAAAATCCTATATTTCCTGAGGTGATAAACTGATAACCTCAATAGTTCCCTCTGCAATTACTTAGTTTATACTAATTATATATATAACCTAATATCGAATGGACAGTTAAATGGGTGTATCTGCCCTAAGCCCACAACCAAACAAGGAACAGGAAGTAAGGCGGAAGTCACACATTTCACTGTCAATCGGATATTACTTATGTATAACTATGATATAAAAACTAAGGAATTATAGAATTAACCACTAAGGGTCCTTTATGTTATACTAGTTTACAGAGAGTGAATGACTAAGTTCCAATTGTAAAAGTAGTTTAATTCCATAAACCGTTTCATTTGTAAAAGTGGTTTAATCCCATAAACCGTTTCATTTGTAAAAGTAGTTTAATTCCATAAACCGTTTCATTTGTAAAAGTGGTTTAATCCCATAAACCGTTTCATTTGTAAAAGTAGTTTAATTCCATAAACCGTTTCATTTGTAAAATTATTCTTAGTTATATTCGTTCTACAGTAAAACATTAGTATTAATCCTGGAAAATATTATATTATCCATAATACTGTTTTGTGGTTTTAAATTTTCCAAAACCAGAAGTACAAGTATATTTGCCATACTTGATTTCATGATACGTAGTTTTTACTGTAAGTAAAACTAACAGAAGGTATATTTGGTCAGGATGTAATTAACTTTTCTTACTGTTTTAAGAGATGTATATTACTAAGTAATTTACTCTTTGTTTTATCCATTTGAGTTCTATTAACCATACTAATATGACTGATGTGCCTGATGCGACGTTCTTCAGGCGTCAGAAACGATATGATATTTGACACCCTAGGCCTGCCGGCCAAACTGTAGCGAAAAGTGAAGGTGTGGGATTGTCATTCCCATATAGATCTATACACAAATTCACGCCCTTCCTACACGAGATTCTGGTTAATAAGTCAGGACTTAATGTCGTACCTAGATAAGTACACCATGAAGAGTCTCACAAATTTATTGTTTCAACGAGATTTACGATGTATTATTACCCCGAGATTGCTAACCCTGGTACTCTGTATTGTACCCTTGTTAATGCAAACCGGGTATGATGTGTTATTGTCACACCCCCAAACCAAGGATGGCGGAAACGTCCGGGGGTGGAGGACTTCATGTATAGTATCATAACAGCAATTGTAATAGTAATTCAAGCAAACACAACCAACATATATATAATTGAAAAAATATTACATCATTGTATGAATTACATGTTTACGAATCAATTACAATATGTTGATAAAATATGAAATAGTAGACGCCTTAGCGTCCCATCCTCAAAAGCACTTGATTACCTGTTTAATGATTTCCTGAGAATACAAGTTGTTTGAAAAAGTGTCAACACAAAGGTTGGTGAGTTCATAAGCTTTTCATTTGTAAAAGTAGTATTTGTGTTAGAAAAATCCAATATTTTCCTTAATGTGTAAATGTAGTATTAAAACCCAAAGACCGAAATGTATAAGTAATTTGTCATATTTATAGTAAAACAATGCAAGTTTAAATCGACATAAACTCGTTAAATTTTAATGAAGTTCCCGTAAATTCCAATGTTTGTTAATACTTTATGTGAGTTTATTATAACCATACTATGACCAAGGTTGCCTAAAACGACGTTCTTCAGGCGTCGGAAATGTTATGACATTTGTCACCCCAGACCTATCGGTCTAACTGTTGCATGCAGTTTAGGTGTGGGTTTGTCAAACCCAATATAGATCTATACACAAGTATCACGCTCTCCCTCAAGGAGACTCTGGTTACAATACAGGACTTAATGGTAATTTGAAGTAATTGTCTCACAAAGTCATTAACGGAATTTCGTGTTATGAAAACTTGGTACCGTATGGCCGTACCTTGCTTAATGAAAATATCCTTTGTATAAATGTACCCTTTTTAAATGTATGTGTTATGTAATGTATCATAAACTATACCTATTATAGTTTATCAACCAAGGGTAGTACGTGGTAATGTATGCAAACTATATTCAAAATAGTTTATTTAATGTTTGAATGTATCGATTGTACTTTGATTATAATCACTTGTTATTCTTTATATTTTATATGACCAAATCCATTTGTAAACTGATGTATGTCTAAATATTAAGATAAAATGTCATATATTGCAGTAACATATAGTCACATAAAGATATACACCTTGCTCAACATGTTACAAGATGAAATGAAATTAACAGCAACTTTTCGTTAAAAACAGTTTATGTTACCGTTCTTAGAAAATTTATAGAAAAATCATCACAGCTCTAAATCCAAATCCGCAAATTTTGAGAGTTTGGAATATGAGTCTAGTTTGTTCGTGAATTTTATCACGATTTTTAGTGATCTCTAACAGAGGTGAAAATGTTCATAATCACAGACTGGTCGGGGTTTGCCTCTCAAATGACAGGCAGTTTTGTAAAAATCACCATTAATTGTAGAAAAATCATTTGGAGGTGTGCAAGTAGTCATTTTAAAGCTAAGAGTTTGAACTACTTGCATCTGAAACAGTTTTGAAAACTAAAATTTTTAAGTTAGCCAAAACAGTCCGTGATTAACGTCCATCTTTTCTGATGCAATCTGTTAGAAAAAGTTTAATTGTGTTCTTGATGATTTTACTTGTATTCCCCCCTTAAAACTTAAGAAAAACATGTAAATGTATGGTATGAACTCACCTTATGTGGTTTCAGTGGATGAAAGTGAGAGAGAGGAAGTGTTCAACTCAAGAACACTAAGAAGATGTCTTGATGATTCGAAAATCTAACACCGAATAAGATGGAACTTGTGTAAGATATCAATGATTTGAGTAGAATGGAGTTTAATAATTATGTGAATGATGAAGATACTTACTAATTGAAGCAAGAAATCCCTGGAGAAAGCCTTGAAGTTCTTGAAGTTGAGAGAAAAGATGAGAGAATTTTGGAGAGTGTTCTTGGTTGCTAAGTGTAGAATGAAAGAGTTTTTATGGAGAATGAGGAGAGAGGATCAATCCTCCAGCTCTTAGAACGTGGGAAGAGCTGGAGATTGGTTGTAAAGGTCCACTAAGGAGACAAGGAGTAGTGGGAAAGAGTGGATGATCATAGAGTGAGGTGGTGGTGGCTTGCTTTTGTCATAAAATAAGGAAAAGCAAATATTCCCTCAATAATTAGTCCAACCACCAATTCTTTTAATACATTTTTATAAAAACCCTGGAGATTTATATATTTTGGGGCCTTAGTTTATAAAATAAAGTTTTGGGTGAAAATCCCACGTTAAAATAATGAAAAACGGAGTTAAAACGAAGTCGTAGTCGAAAAACCGGAAAAATTATGACACGCAAACATGCATGTCGTCTTCTTTTATGACAGGGGCTTCCTTGATACTCATTGCGTGTCCTAAACATGCGAGTCGTAAGTTTACCACAGACAAATGTGTGTCGTCTTCCTTTATGACAGGGACTTCGGTCCTGAAGCTTCAGTTTTGGGTCCTTAAGCCTATTTTACCCGTTTTTACCCCGTTTCAAGTGGTTTTTGACCCAGTTAAGGGTCGGGATGGCCCGAATGATTACAAAAAATTAAAGGAACTTTTGAGAGAGATTTGGGAGAGATTCGGGAGAGATTTGGGAGAGATTTTAATAGAGAGAGGTTGAGTGAAAGAGATTGTGAGAGGTTTCGTTTGTGATCTTTTTGAGTGTCCGGCTTCGCAACGAAAGGTCCATAAACCCCGTTAAGCCATGATTTAGTGTCTTACACAATCCCGATGATTGTGCAATAGTGTTTTATCGCTTTGGTTTGTTGTTTAGCATTGTTAAGGCTAAGGAAAATCAAACACATGAACTTTCCAAATGATGATTTCTCATTAAAATAGCGAATTGTATAGTGATTACATAACGTAAACCCTAGCATACAAGGGTTATTGGAGTTGACCGGTTTGACTTTTTGACTTTGAATTGACCGAAATTTGACGGTTGTCACATCATCCCCCCGTTAAAAGGAATTTTGTCCCGAAATTTTCATTTTGACTGGGATTTCAAGAGTTTGGGAAGAGATGTGGATACTTTTGTTTCATCTGATCCTCGCGTTCCCAGGTGAATTCGGGTCCTCGTTTAGCGTTCCAACGTACCTTCACGATGGGAATACAACTTTGTTTCGTTCGTTTGATTTCCCGGTCCATGATCTCCACAGGTTCTTCCACGAAGTTGAGGCTCTCATTGATCTCGATTTCCTCGAGTGGAATAATGAGAGTCTCATCGGATAGGCACTTTTTCAAGTTCGAGACGTGGAAGGTAGGATGCACATTACTAAGTTCGCGGGGTAGATTGAGTTTGTAAGCTACGGGGCCGATTCTAGCGAGAATCTCAAAAGGTCCTATGTATCTTGGATTCAGCTTCCCACGCTTTCCGAAGCGTATCAAGCCTTTCCAGGGTGAGACTTTCAAAAGGACTCGGTCTCCCACCTGGAATTCCAAGGGTTTCCTCCGCTTGTCTGCGTAGCTTTTCTGTCGGTCTCTTGAGGCTTTAAGTCGTGCTCGGATTTGTACGATCTTTTCGGTGGTTTCGCGGATGATTTCTGGACCGGTGAGAGTGCTATTAGAGACTTGCCCTCTAGCTAGCTGTGTATCCCCCACCTCAGCCCAACACAGGGGTGATCTGCATTTGCGACCGTAAAGAGCTTCGAATGGAGCGACTTTGATGCTAGTATGATAGCTGTTATTGTAGGAGAATTCGATAAGCGGTAGATGGGTATCCCATGCTTTACCGAAGTCTATCACACAAGCTCTTAACATGTCTTCCAACATTTGAATGGTTCGCTCGCTCTGTCCGTCGGTTTGTGGGTGGTAGGCCGTACTCATGTCAAGCCTAGTTCCCAATGATTTTTGTAGAGACTGCCAAAACCGTGAGGTAAATCTACTATCTCTATCGGAGATAATGGATATCGGCACACCATGGAGTCGTACAATCTCTCTGATGTACGTTCTAGTCAGCTTCTCCATCTTGTCGGTTTCTTTTATTGGAAGAAAGTGTGCTGATTTGGTCAATCTGTCTACAATTACCCATATTGTGTCAAGACCGCCCGATGTCTTAGGCAGCTTGGTTATGAAGTCCATTGTTATTCGTTCCCACTTCCACTCAGGTATATCCGGCTGTTGTAATAGCCCGGATGGTTTCTGGTATTCGGTTTTGACCTTAGCGCAAGTCAGGCACTTGCTCACATAGGTAGCAATCTCAGCTTTCATGTTCGGCCACCAGTATAATTTCTTGAGGTCCAGATACATCTTATCCGACCCGGGATGGATGGAGTATCGAGTCTTGTGTGCTTCATTCATGACGACATCTCGGAGTCCACCGAACTTCGGTGTCCAAATCCGGTTCATGATATAACGTGCTCCATCCTCCTTGACTTCTAAGTTTTTATCCATTCCCCTTAACGTCTCTCCTGCCACCTTTTCTGGTTTCAAAGCTTCCAGTTGAGCTTCCTTGATTTGTATGGTCAGGTGGGAATGGATTGTCATTGTTAAGGATTTTACTCGGCGGCCCGAGTACTCCTTCCTGCTTAGAGCATCGGCCACTACATTGGCCTTGCCCGGATGATAACGAATTTCGCACTCGTAGTCATTCAGCAACTCCACCCATCTCCTCTGTCGCATGTTGAGCTCTTTCTGATTGAGGATATGCTGAAGACTTTTGTGATCAGTGAAGATAGTGCATTTCGTGCCGTAGAGGTAGTGTCTCCAGATCTTCAAAGCGAATACCACTGCTCCTAATTCCAGGTCGTGCGTAGTATAATTAACCTCGTGCGTCTTAAGCTGTCTCGATGCATACGCGATAACCTTCCCTCTCTGCATGAGCACACATCCGAGGCCTTGATTCGAAGCATCACAGTACACTACGAAGTCCTCGGTTCCCTCTGGGAGAGACAAGATCGGTGCGCTGCATAGGGCTTGTTTTAACGTTTGGAAAGCAGTTTCTTGTTTATTTTCCCACTTGAATATCACACCTTTCTGCGTCAAAGTGGTGAGTGGTTTCGCAATCTTGGAGAAGTTTTGTATAAATCTTCGATAGTAGCCAGCAAGCCTAAGGAATTGTCGAATTTCGGTTGGCGTCTTGGGTGCTGACCAATTCTCGATTGCCTTGATCTTGGAGGGATCCACATGTATGCCTTTCTCACTTACCACATGTCCAAGGAAATCCACTTCTCTAATCCAGAATTCACACTTAGAGAACTTAGCATAAAGCTTCTCCGCTCTTAGCGTCTCTAGCACTTGGCGTAGATGTAGGCGATGCTCCTCCTCGCTTCGCGAGTAGATCAAGATATCGTCGATGAATACGATTACAAACTTTTCTAGGTAGGGTCGACACACTCTATTCATTAGGTCCATGAATACCGCAGGTGCGTTTGTTAAACCGAAGGACATCACCACAAACTCGTAGTGCCCATAGCGAGTTCTGAATACAGTTTTGGGAATATCTTCTTCTTGAACTCGTAGTTGATGGTAGCCTGACCTTAGGTCGATCTTTGAGAAGAAATTTGCTCCTTGGAGTTGGTCGAAAAGGTCGTCGATTCGGGGCAGAGGATATCGGTTTTTGATGGTGAGCTTGTTTAGTTCCCGATAATCGATGCACATGCGAAAGGATCCGTCCTTCTTCTTTACAAAAAGGACTGGTGCTCCCCAAGGTGAGAAGCTTGGTCTGATGAACCCTTTGTTCAAAAGCTCGGTTAATTGACTGGACAACTCCTGCATTTCTGATGGTGCGAGGCGGTATGGAGCTCTGGCTACGGGGGTAGCTCCGGGTATTAAGTCAATTCTGAAATCGACTTGTCGTGCGAGTGGTACACCAGGAAGATCCTCTGGGAACACATCCGGGAAGTTACACACTTCGGGGATGTCCTTGATGTCTTTCACGTCTTGTTTCTTGTCTACTATGTGGGCTAAGAAGGCGTGGTACTCCTTCCGGAGATACTTTTGGGCTTTGATGCATGAGATGATTTGTAAATTCGCACTAGGTTTGTCACCATAGATAAGAAGGGTTTCGTCGTTTGGTAGATTGAGGCGAACGGCCCTTTCGTAACATAGAATGTCGGCACGGTGAGGAACTAACCAATCCATCCCGATGATTACGTCGAAGCTTTTTATGGTGACTGGCATCAGGTCAATTTAAAATGTATGGTTGTCTAGAGTGAGAGTACATTCTGAGTATATATCGCTAGTGCTTTCTATTTTCCCATTTGCCATTTCTACTACATAAGTATCCTTTAGTGATTGGGGATTTTGTTCAAGTAAATGTTTATATTGGTGGCTCACGAAACTCCTCTCCGCTCCACTATCGAATAGTACGCATGCATAAGAGTTATTGAGGAGAAACGTACCGGTAACCACCGTGGGATCCTCGACTGCTTCCCCGTGTCCTATTGCCAGGACTCTTCCTACTCCACCAGCATTAGGGGCTTGTGCTTTGGGGCAGTCTCTTTTGAAGTGACCTGCGTCTCCACAGTTGTAGCAGGTCCGGGTTGCCCCCGTACTGGCGACTTGGTTGATTGGTTGAGCCAGCGCTTTACAGAAACGAGCAGTGTGCCCCTTCCTGTCGCAGTTGTTACAGTGCATCTCCCTACAAGCACCAATGTGGTGAAAGTTGCACTTATTGCACTTAGGTAGTTTTCCTGCATATGGCTTCGGTGGTGCTGGAGTGGTAGCAGTAGTGGCAACATTAGTGGCAGCATGGACAGCAACAATTTGTTGCTTCTTAGCGGGGTCCTGTGCTGGTTGGCTCTTCTTTTCGTTCCAGAACTTCCTTTTGTTGTTTCCCCCTTTTGATTTATCAGTGGTGGTGGTTGTAGTATTATGACCGGCTCGGTGGTCAACAAGTTGTTGTGCCAGCTCCCTGGCACTGTCAAAAGTAGTTGGCCTTGAAGCCAGGACACTACTTTGCACGTGGAGAGACAGTCCCCAAAGGTATCGCTCCACCTTTTTCTCCTGCGGAGTAACCATTGTTGGGCAGAGGAGAGCCAATTCATTGAATCGGGTGGTGTAGGTTTCAAGGTCAGAGCCCGTCATCCTGAGGTTCCAGAGTTCTTGTTCCAGCTTTTGAATTTCACCTCTCGGGCAGTACTCCTTCATCATCAACGTTTTTAGTTCTGCCCAGGTTATGGAGCTAGCCACTTCGAGAGTAAGTGACTTAACCCGGCAGTTCCACCAAGTAAGGGCCCGGCCGGTGAAGGTTAAGGTTGCGAACTTAACTTTGCTCGCTTCGGGGCAGGAGCACACCTGAAAGACTACTTCGGTCTTTTCAAACCATTGCATCAACGTGATGACTCCCCCGCTTCCATTGAAGTTGTCGGGTTTGCCATTTGTGAAGTCCTTGTATGAACACTCTTTTGCACGCCACGTACTGTCTCCGTGGATAGAGTGTGTAGCTCCCGATCCCGAGCCACCAGCTCCGTTGGTCCCTATATGTGACATTGCGGCCGCTACGGCTGCTGTTACTGCAGCCTGGAACATCGCGGGATCAAACTGTGGAGGCGGCGGCGGAGGAGGTGTTGCTGTGTTGCTGGAAGGTCTTGGTCTTCTTCTTGGCGGCATGGTTCTGTCATAAGTCGTAAACCAATGTACTTTTAGTAAAAGTGTATTTATAGGGAGAGAAATCTTTTATACATAAAGTATATTATTACGTTGTTTTCCGGTATGTTTACGATACATACGATTTTATACTTTTTATTGACCCAATACATTGGGTTATGAGGTAAAATGAAAGTATAAAATATTTTTATTATAGTAACACAAAATACTCCTATAGTATTTGTAAATGTTTAGTTTTGAGTTCTTAAAGCATTTAGTTACTTTATAATATTCATCATACTTTTAATGAGAATTTATAAGTCCTTGTCTTACCCGTTCGGCTAACGACCCTCCACCGATCAAGGAAGCGGTGGGTGAGAGTGGACACCCATTAAGTTGCCATTTTATAGGCAACAACCTTATACCCCCCTTATAGACCGGCTTCGTGAATGAGGCGTACTAGCGGTAAGACGAGTTTGTTAGATTTGTTGTCCATCCTGACCATCCCCCGGTATATGCAAGTCAATTCCCGGACAGATATAGTTGATCAGGCTATATCCTTCCCAGACTTGATTTACATATACCAAGGCATACCCATAATGTACAACTCCTCTTCTTTTATTTTATGTTGTTGTAGTTATGACACTATGTGAGCATGTATGCATGTATTTATACTTTTTAATAAAAAAAATCATTTATTTTCTAAAAGTATATTTATTTGAAAAATGCACAAATCAGAGACTATTAGTCCCAATTGTGTTTATAGTTTGTATATCTTATGTGGTTTGATATACTTAATTCACTATAAACTGCGCTCTGATACCAATCTGTCACACCCCCAAACCAAGGATGGCGGAAACGTCCGGGGGTGGAGGACTTCATGTATAGTATCATAACAGCAATTGTAATAGTAATTCAAGCAAACACAACCAACATATATATAATTGAAAAAATATTACATCATTGTATGAATTACATGTTTACGAATCAATTACAATATGTTGATAAAATATGAAATAGTAGACGCCTTAGCGTCCCATCCTCAAAAGCACTTGATTACCTGTTTAATGATTTCCTGAGAATACAAGTTGTTTGAAAAAGTGTCAACACAAAGGTTGGTGAGTTCATAAGCTTTTCATTTGTAAAAGTAGTATTTGTGTTAGAAAAATCCAATATTTTCCTTAATGTGTAAATGTAGTATTAAAACCCAAAGACCGAAATGTACAAGTAATTTGTCATATTTATAGTAAAACAATGCAAGTTTAAATCGACATAAACTCGTTAAATTTTAATGAAGTTCCCGTAAATTCCAATGTTTGTTAATACTTTATGTGAGTTTATTATAACCATACTATGACCAAGGTTGCCTAAAACGACGTTCTTCAGGCGTCGGAAATGTTATGACATTTGTCACCCCAGACCTATCGGTCTAACTGTTGCATGCAGTTTAGGTGTGGGTTTGTCAAACCCAATATAGATCTATACACAAGTATCACGCTCTCCCTCAAGGAGACTCTGGTTACAATACAGGACTTAATGGTAATTTGAAGTAATTGTCTCACAAAGTCATTAACGGAATTTCGTGTTATGAAAACTTGGTACCGTATGGCCGTACCTTGCTTAATGAAAATATCCTTTGTATAAATGTACCCTTTTTAAATGTATGTGTTATGTAATGTATCATAAACTATACCTATTATAGTTTATCAACCAAGGGTAGTACGTGGTAATGTATGCAAACTATATTCAAAATAGTTTATTTAATGTTTGAATGTATCGATTGTACTTTGATTATAATCACTTGTTATTCTTTATATTTTATATGACCAAATCCATTTGTAAACTGATGTATGTCTAAATATTAAGATAAAATGTCATATATTGCAGTAACATATAGTCACATAAAGATATACACCTTGCTCAACATGTTACAAGATGAAATGAAATTAACAGCAACTTTTCGTTAAAAACAGTTTATGTTACCGTTCTTAGAAAATTTATAGAAAAATCATCACAGCTCTAAATCCAAATCCGCAAATTTTGAGAGTTTGGAATATGAGTCTAGTTTGTTCGTGAATTTTATCACGATTTTTAGTGATCTCTAACAGAGGTGAAAATGTTCATAATCACAGACTGGTCGGGGTTTGCCTCTCAAATGACAGGCAGTTTTGTAAAAATCACCATTAATTGTAGAAAAATCATTTGGAGGTGTGCAAGTAGTCATTTTAAAGCTAAGAGTTTGAACTACTTGCATCTGAAACAGTTTTGAAAACTAAAATTTTTAAGTTAGCCAAAACAGTCCGTGATTAACGTCCATCTTTTCTGATGCAATCTGTTAGAAAAAGTTTAATTGTGTTCTTGATGATTTTACTTGTATTCCCCCCTTAAAACTTAAGAAAAACATGTAAATGTATGGTATGAACTCACCTTATGTGGTTTCAGTGGATGAAAGTGAGAGAGAGGAAGTGTTCAACTCAAGAACACTAAGAAGATGTCTTGATGATTCGAAAATCTAACACCGAATAAGATGGAACTTGTGTAAGATATCAATGATTTGAGTAGAATGGAGTTTAATAATTATGTGAATGATGAAGATACTTACTAATTGAAGCAAGAAATCCCTGGAGAAAGCCTTGAAGTTCTTGAAGTTGAGAGAAAAGATGAGAGAATTTTGGAGAGTGTTCTTGGTTGCTAAGTGTAGAATGAAAGAGTTTTTATGGAGAATGAGGAGAGAGGATCAATCCTCCAGCTCTTAGAACGTGGGAAGAGCTGGAGATTGGTTGTAAAGGTCCACTAAGGAGACAAGGAGTAGTGGGAAAGAGTGGATGATCATAGAGTGAGGTGGTGGTGGCTTGCTTTTGTCATAAAATAAGGAAAAGCAAATATTCCCTCAATAATTAGTCCAACCACCAATTCTTTTAATACATTTTTATAAAAACCCTGGAGATTTATATATTTTGGGGCCTTAGTTTATAAAATAAAGTTTTGGGTGAAAATCCCACGTTAAAATAATGAAAAACGGAGTTAAAACGAAGTCGTAGTCGAAAAACCGGAAAAATTATGACACGCAAACATGCATGTCGTCTTCTTTTATGACAGGGGCTTCCTTGATACTCATTGCGTGTCCTAAACATGCGAGTCGTAAGTTTACCACAGACAAATGTGTGTCGTCTTCCTTTATGACAGGGACTTCGGTCCTGAAGCTTCAGTTTTGGGTCCTTAAGCCTATTTTACCCGTTTTTACCCCGTTTCAAGTGGTTTTTGACCCAGTTAAGGGTCGGGATGGCCCGAATGATTACAAAAAATTAAAGGAACTTTTGAGAGAGATTTGGGAGAGATTCGGGAGAGATTTGGGAGAGATTTTAATAGAGAGAGGTTGAGTGAAAGAGATTGTGAGAGGTTTCGTTTGTGATCTTTTTGAGTGTCCGGCTTCGCAACGAAAGGTCCATAAACCCCGTTAAGCCATGATTTAGTGTCTTACACAATCCCGATGATTGTGCAATAGTGTTTTATCGCTTTGGTTTGTTGTTTAGCATTGTTAAGGCTAAGGAAAATCAAACACATGAACTTTCCAAATGATGATTTCTCATTAAAATAGCGAATTGTATAGTGATTACATAACGTAAACCCTAGCATACAAGGGTTATTGGAGTTGACCGGTTTGACTTTTTGACTTTGAATTGACCGAAATTTGACGGTTGTCACATCATCCCCCCGTTAAAAGGAATTTTGTCCCGAAATTTTCATTTTGACTGGGATTTCAAGAGTTTGGGAAGAGATGTGGATACTTTTGTTTCATCTGATCCTCGCGTTCCCAGGTGAATTCGGGTCCTCGTTTAGCGTTCCAACGTACCTTCACGATGGGAATACAACTTTGTTTCGTTCGTTTGATTTCCCGGTCCATGATCTCCACAGGTTCTTCCACGAAGTTGAGGCTCTCATTGATCTCGATTTCCTCGAGTGGAATAATGAGAGTCTCATCGGATAGGCACTTTTTCAAGTTCGAGACGTGGAAGGTAGGATGCACATTACTAAGTTCGCGGGGTAGATTGAGTTTGTAAGCTACGGGGCCGATTCTAGCGAGAATCTCAAAAGGTCCTATGTATCTTGGATTCAGCTTCCCACGCTTTCCGAAGCGTATCAAGCCTTTCCAGGGTGAGACTTTCAAAAGGACTCGGTCTCCCACCTGGAATTCCAAGGGTTTCCTCCGCTTGTCTGCGTAGCTTTTCTGTCGGTCTCTTGAGGCTTTAAGTCGTGCTCGGATTTGTACGATCTTTTCGGTGGTTTCGCGGATGATTTCTGGACCGGTGAGAGTGCTATTAGAGACTTGCCCTCTAGCTAGCTGTGTATCCCCCACCTCAGCCCAACACAGGGGTGATCTGCATTTGCGACCGTAAAGAGCTTCGAATGGAGCGACTTTGATGCTAGTATGATAGCTGTTATTGTAGGAGAATTCGATAAGCGGTAGATGGGTATCCCATGCTTTACCGAAGTCTATCACACAAGCTCTTAACATGTCTTCCAACATTTGAATGGTTCGCTCGCTCTGTCCGTCGGTTTGTGGGTGGTAGGCCGTACTCATGTCAAGCCTAGTTCCCAATGATTTTTGTAGAGACTGCCAAAACCGTGAGGTAAATCTACTATCTCTATCGGAGATAATGGATATCGGCACACCATGGAGTCGTACAATCTCTCTGATGTACGTTCTAGTCAGCTTCTCCATCTTGTCGGTTTCTTTTATTGGAAGAAAGTGTGCTGATTTGGTCAATCTGTCTACAATTACCCATATTGTGTCAAGACCGCCCGATGTCTTAGGCAGCTTGGTTATGAAGTCCATTGTTATTCGTTCCCACTTCCACTCAGGTATATCCGGCTGTTGTAATAGCCCGGATGGTTTCTGGTATTCGGTTTTGACCTTAGCGCAAGTCAGGCACTTGCTCACATAGGTAGCAATCTCAGCTTTCATGTTCGGCCACCAGTATAATTTCTTGAGGTCCAGATACATCTTATCCGACCCGGGATGGATGGAGTATCGAGTCTTGTGTGCTTCATTCATGACGACATCTCGGAGTCCACCGAACTTCGGTGTCCAAATCCGGTTCATGATATAACGTGCTCCATCCTCCTTGACTTCTAAGTTTTTATCCATTCCCCTTAACGTCTCTCCTGCCACCTTTTCTGGTTTCAAAGCTTCCAGTTGAGCTTCCTTGATTTGTATGGTCAGGTGGGAATGGATTGTCATTGTTAAGGATTTTACTCGGCGGCCCGAGTACTCCTTCCTGCTTAGAGCATCGGCCACTACATTGGCCTTGCCCGGATGATAACGAATTTCGCACTCGTAGTCATTCAGCAACTCCACCCATCTCCTCTGTCGCATGTTGAGCTCTTTCTGATTGAGGATATGCTGAAGACTTTTGTGATCAGTGAAGATAGTGCATTTCGTGCCGTAGAGGTAGTGTCTCCAGATCTTCAAAGCGAATACCACTGCTCCTAATTCCAGGTCGTGCGTAGTATAATTAACCTCGTGCGTCTTAAGCTGTCTCGATGCATACGCGATAACCTTCCCTCTCTGCATGAGCACACATCCGAGGCCTTGATTCGAAGCATCACAGTACACTACGAAGTCCTCGGTTCCCTCTGGGAGAGACAAGATCGGTGCGCTGCATAGGGCTTGTTTTAACGTTTGGAAAGCAGTTTCTTGTTTATTTTCCCACTTGAATATCACACCTTTCTGCGTCAAAGTGGTGAGTGGTTTCGCAATCTTGGAGAAGTTTTGTATAAATCTTCGATAGTAGCCAGCAAGCCTAAGGAATTGTCGAATTTCGGTTGGCGTCTTGGGTGCTGACCAATTCTCGATTGCCTTGATCTTGGAGGGATCCACATGTATGCCTTTCTCACTTACCACATGTCCAAGGAAATCCACTTCTCTAATCCAGAATTCACACTTAGAGAACTTAGCATAAAGCTTCTCCGCTCTTAGCGTCTCTAGCACTTGGCGTAGATGTAGGCGATGCTCCTCCTCGCTTCGCGAGTAGATCAAGATATCGTCGATGAATACGATTACAAACTTTTCTAGGTAGGGTCGACACACTCTATTCATTAGGTCCATGAATACCGCAGGTGCGTTTGTTAAACCGAAGGACATCACCACAAACTCGTAGTGCCCATAGCGAGTTCTGAATACAGTTTTGGGAATATCTTCTTCTTGAACTCGTAGTTGATGGTAGCCTGACCTTAGGTCGATCTTTGAGAAGAAATTTGCTCCTTGGAGTTGGTCGAAAAGGTCGTCGATTCGGGGCAGAGGATATCGGTTTTTGATGGTGAGCTTGTTTAGTTCCCGATAATCGATGCACATGCGAAAGGATCCGTCCTTCTTCTTTACAAAAAGGACTGGTGCTCCCCAAGGTGAGAAGCTTGGTCTGATGAACCCTTTGTTCAAAAGCTCGGTTAATTGACTGGACAACTCCTGCATTTCTGATGGTGCGAGGCGGTATGGAGCTCTGGCTACGGGGGTAGCTCCGGGTATTAAGTCAATTCTGAAATCGACTTGTCGTGCGAGTGGTACACCAGGAAGATCCTCTGGGAACACATCCGGGAAGTTACACACTTCGGGGATGTCCTTGATGTCTTTCACGTCTTGTTTCTTGTCTACTATGTGGGCTAAGAAGGCGTGGTACTCCTTCCGGAGATACTTTTGGGCTTTGATGCATGAGATGATTTGTAAATTCGCACTAGGTTTGTCACCATAGATAAGAAGGGTTTCGTCGTTTGGTAGATTGAGGCGAACGGCCCTTTCGTAACATAGAATGTCGGCACGGTGAGGAACTAACCAATCCATCCCGATGATTACGTCGAAGCTTTTTATGGTGACTGGCATCAGGTCAATTTAAAATGTATGGTTGTCTAGAGTGAGAGTACATTCTGAGTATATATCGCTAGTGCTTTCTATTTTCCCATTTGCCATTTCTACTACATAAGTATCCTTTAGTGATTGGGGATTTTGTTCAAGTAAATGTTTATATTGGTGGCTCACGAAACTCCTCTCCGCTCCACTATCGAATAGTACGCATGCATAAGAGTTATTGAGGAGAAACGTACCGGTAACCACCGTGGGATCCTCGACTGCTTCCCCGTGTCCTATTGCCAGGACTCTTCCTACTCCACCAGCATTAGGGGCTTGTGCTTTGGGGCAGTCTCTTTTGAAGTGACCTGCGTCTCCACAGTTGTAGCAGGTCCGGGTTGCCCCCGTACTGGCGACTTGGTTGATTGGTTGAGCCAGCGCTTTACAGAAACGAGCAGTGTGCCCCTTCCTGTCGCAGTTGTTACAGTGCATCTCCCTACAAGCACCAATGTGGTGAAAGTTGCACTTATTGCACTTAGGTAGTTTTCCTGCATATGGCTTCGGTGGTGCTGGAGTGGTAGCAGTAGTGGCAACATTAGTGGCAGCATGGACAGCAACAATTTGTTGCTTCTTAGCGGGGTCCTGTGCTGGTTGGCTCTTCTTTTCGTTCCAGAACTTCCTTTTGTTGTTTCCCCCTTTTGATTTATCAGTGGTGGTGGTTGTAGTATTATGACCGGCTCGGTGGTCAACAAGTTGTTGTGCCAGCTCCCTGGCACTGTCAAAAGTAGTTGGCCTTGAAGCCAGGACACTACTTTGCACGTGGAGAGACAGTCCCCAAAGGTATCGCTCCACCTTTTTCTCCTGCGGAGTAACCATTGTTGGGCAGAGGAGAGCCAATTCATTGAATCGGGTGGTGTAGGTTTCAAGGTCAGAGCCCGTCATCCTGAGGTTCCAGAGTTCTTGTTCCAGCTTTTGAATTTCACCTCTCGGGCAGTACTCCTTCATCATCAACGTTTTTAGTTCTGCCCAGGTTATGGAGCTAGCCACTTCGAGAGTAAGTGACTTAACCCGGCAGTTCCACCAAGTAAGGGCCCGGCCGGTGAAGGTTAAGGTTGCGAACTTAACTTTGCTCGCTTCGGGGCAGGAGCACACCTGAAAGACTACTTCGGTCTTTTCAAACCATTGCATCAACGTGATGACTCCCCCGCTTCCATTGAAGTTGTCGGGTTTGCCATTTGTGAAGTCCTTGTATGAACACTCTTTTGCACGCCACGTACTGTCTCCGTGGATAGAGTGTGTAGCTCCCGATCCCGAGCCACCAGCTCCGTTGGTCCCTATATGTGACATTGCGGCCGCTACGGCTGCTGTTACTGCAGCCTGGAACATCGCGGGATCAAACTGTGGAGGCGGCGGCGGAGGAGGTGTTGCTGTGTTGCTGGAAGGTCTTGGTCTTCTTCTTGGCGGCATGGTTCTGTCATAAGTCGTAAACCAATGTACTTTTAGTAAAAGTGTATTTATAGGGAGAGAAATCTTTTATACATAAAGTATATTATTACGTTGTTTTCCGGTATGTTTACGATACATACGATTTTATACTTTTTATTGACCCAATACATTGGGTTATGAGGTAAAATGAAAGTATAAAATATTTTTATTATAGTAACACAAAATACTCCTATAGTATTTGTAAATGTTTAGTTTTGAGTTCTTAAAGCATTTAGTTACTTTATAATATTCATCATACTTTTAATGAGAATTTATAAGTCCTTGTCTTACCCGTTCGGCTAACGACCCTCCACCGATCAAGGAAGCGGTGGGTGAGAGTGGACACCCATTAAGTTGCCATTTTATAGGCAACAACCTTATACCCCCCTTATAGACCGGCTTCGTGAATGAGGCGTACTAGCGGTAAGACGAGTTTGTTAGATTTGTTGTCCATCCTGACCATCCCCCGGTATATGCAAGTCAATTCCCGGACAGATATAGTTGATCAGGCTATATCCTTCCCAGACTTGATTTACATATACCAAGGCATACCCATAATGTACAACTCCTCTTCTTTTATTTTATGTTGTTGTAGTTATGACACTATGTGAGCATGTATGCATGTATTTATACTTTTTAATAAAAAAAATCATTTATTTTCTAAAAGTATATTTATTTGAAAAATGCACAAATCAGAGACTATTAGTCCCAATTGTGTTTATAGTTTGTATATCTTATGTGGTTTGATATACTTAATTCACTATAAACTGCGCTCTGATACCAATCTGTCACACCCCCAAACCAAGGATGGCGGAAACGTCCGGGGGTGGAGGACTTCATGTATAGTATCATAACAGCAATTGTAATAGTAATTCAAGCAAACACAACCAACATATATATAATTGAAAAAATATTACATCATTGTATGAATTACATGTTTACGAATCAATTACAATATGTTGATAAAATATGAAATAGTAGACGCCTTAGCGTCCCATCCTCAAAAGCACTTGATTACCTGTTTAATGATTTCCTGAGAATACAAGTTGTTTGAAAAAGTGTCAACACAAAGGTTGGTGAGTTCATAAGCTTTTCATTTGTAAAAGTAGTATTTGTGTTAGAAAAATCCAATATTTTCCTTAATGTGTAAATGTAGTATTAAAACCCAAAGACCGAAATGTACAAGTAATTTGTCATATTTATAGTAAAACAATGCAAGTTTAAATCGACATAAACTCGTTAAATTTTAATGAAGTTCCCGTAAATTCCAATGTTTGTTAATACTTTATGTGAGTTTATTATAACCATACTATGACCAAGGTTGCCTAAAACGACGTTCTTCAGGCGTCGGAAATGTTATGACATTTGTCACCCCAGACCTATCGGTCTAACTGTTGCATGCAGTTTAGGTGTGGGTTTGTCAAACCCAATATAGATCTATACACAAGTATCACGCTCTCCCTCAAGGAGACTCTGGTTACAATACAGGACTTAATGGTAATTTGAAGTAATTGTCTCACAAAGTCATTAACGGAATTTCGTGTTATGAAAACTTGGTACCGTATGGCCGTACCTTGCTTAATGAAAATATCCTTTGTATAAATGTACCCTTTTTAAATGTATGTGTTATGTAATGTATCATAAACTATACCTATTATAGTTTATCAACCAAGGGTAGTACGTGGTAATGTATGCAAACTATATTCAAAATAGTTTATTTAATGTTTGAATGTATCGATTGTACTTTGATTATAATCACTTGTTATTCTTTATATTTTATATGACCAAATCCATTTGTAAACTGATGTGTGTCTAAATATTAAGATAAAATGTCATATATTGCAGTAACATATAGTCACATAAAGATATACACCTTGCTCAACATGTTACAAGATGAAATGAAATTAACAGCAACTTTTCGTTAAAAACAGTTTCTGTTACCGTTCTTAGAAAATTTATAGAAAAATCATCACAGCTCTAAATCCAAATCCGCAAATTTTGAGAGTTTGGAATATGAGTCTAGTTTGTTCGTGAATTTTATCACGATTTTTAGTGATCTCTAACAGAGGTGAAAATGTTCATAATCACAGACTGGTCGGGGTTTGCCTCTGAAATGACAGGCCGTTTTGTAAAAATCACCATTAATTGTAGAAAAATCATTTGGAGGTGTGCAAGTAGTCATTTTAAAGCTAAGAGTTTGAACTACTTGCATCTGAAACAGTTTTGAAAACTAAAATTTTTAAGTTAGCCAAAACAGTCCGTGATTAACGTCCATCTTTTCTGATGCAATCTGTTAGAAAAAGTTTAATTGTGTTCTTGATGATTTTACTTGTATTCCCCCCTTAAAACTTAAGAAAAACATGTAAATGTATGGTATGAACTCACCTTATGTGGTTTCAGTGGATGAAAGTGAGAGAGAGGAAGTGTTCAACTCAAGAACACTAAGAAGATGTCTTGATGATTCGAAAATCTAACACCGATTAAGATGAAACTTGTGTAAGATATCAATGATTTGAGTAGAATGGAGTTTAATAATTATGTGAATGATGAAGATACTTACTAATTGAAGCAAGAAATCCCTGGAGAAAGCCTTGAAGTTCTTGAAGTTGAGAGAAAAGATGAGAGAATTTTGGAGAGTGTTCTTGCTTGCTAAGTGTAGAATGAAAGAGTTTTTATGGAGAATGAGGAGAGAGGATCAATCCTCCAGCTCTTAGAACGTGGGAAGAGCTGGAGATTGGTTGTAAAGGTCCACTAAGGAGACAAGGAGTAGTGGGAAAGAGTGGATGATCATAGAGTGAGGTGGTGGTGGCTTGCTTTTGTCATAAAATAAGGAAAAGCAAATATTCCCTCAATAATTAGTCCAACCACCAATTCTTTTAATACATTTTTATAAAAACCCTGGAGATTTATATATTTTGGGGCCTTAGTTTATAAAATAAAGTTTTGGGTGAAAATCCCACGTTAAAATAATGAAAAACGGAGTTAAAACGAAGTCGTAGTCGAAAAACCGGAAAAATTATGACACGCAAACATGCATGTCGTCTTCTTTTATGACAGGGGCTTCCTTGATACTCATTGCGTGTCCTAAACACGCGAGTCGTAAGTTTACCACAGACAAATGTGTGTCGTCTTCCTTTATGACAGGGACTTCGGTCCTGAAGCTTCAGTTTTGGGTCCTTAAGCCTATTTTACCCGTTTTTACCCCGTTTCAAGTGGTTTTTGACCCAGTTAAGGGTCGGGATGGCCCGAATGATTACAAAAAATTAAAGGAACTTTTGAGAGAGATTTGGGAGAGATTCGGGAGAGATTTGGGAGAGATTTTAATAGAGAGAGGTTGAGTGAAAGAGATTGTGAGAGGTTTCGTTTGTGATCTTTTTGAGTGTCCGGCTTCGCAACGAAAGGTCCATAAACCCCGTTAAGCCATGATTTAGTGTCTTACACAATCCCGATGATTGTGCAATAGTGTTTTATCGCTTTGGTTTGTTGTTTAGCATTGTTAAGGCTAAGGAAAATCAAACACATGAACTTTCCAAATGATGATTTCTCATTAAAATAGCGAATTGTATAGTGATTACATAACGTAAACCCTAGCATACAAGGGTTATTGGAGTTGACCGGTTTGACTTGTTGACTTTGAATTGACCGAAATTTGACGGTTGTCACATCATCCCCCCGTTAGAAGGAATTTCGTCCCGAAATTTTCATTTTGACTGGGATTTCAAGAGTTTGTGAAGAGATGTGGATACTTTTGTTTCATCTGATCCTCGCGTTCCCAGGTGAATTCGGGTCCTCGTTTAGCGTTCCAACGTACCTTCACGATGGGAATACGACTTTGTTTCGTTCGTTTGATTTCCCGGTCCATGATCTCCACAGGTTCTTCCACGAAGTTGAGGCTCTCATTGATCTCGATTTCCTCGAGTGGAATAATGAGAGTCTCATCGGATAGGCACTTTTTCAAGTTCGAGACGTGGAAGGTAGGATGCACATTACTAAGTTCGCGGGGTAGATTGAGTTTGTAAGCTACGGGGCCGATTCTAGCGAGAATCTCAAAAGGTCCTATGTATCTTGGATTCAGCTTCCCACGCTTTCCGAAGCGTATCAAGCCTTTCCAGGGTGAGACTTTCAAAAGGACTCGGTCTCCCACCTGGAATTCCAAGGGTTTCCTCCGCTTGTCCGCGTAGCTTTTCTGTCGGTCTCTTGAGGCTTTAAGTCGTGCTCGGATTTGTACGATCTTTTCGGTGGTTTCGCGGATGATTTCTGGACCGGTGAGAGTGCTATTAGAGACTTGCCCTCTAGCTAGCTGTGTATCCCCCACCTCAGCCCAACACAGGGGTGATCTGCATTTGCGACCGTAAAGAGCTTCGAATGGAGCGACTTTGATGCTAGTATGATAGCTGTTATTGTAGGAGAATTCGATAAGCGGTAGATGGGTATCCCATGCTTTACCGAAGTCTATCACACAAGCTCTTAACATGTCTTCCAACGTTTGAATGGTTCGCTCGCTCTGTCCGTCGGTTTGTGGGTGGTAGGCCGTACTCATGTCAAGCCTAGTTCCCAATGATTTTTGTAGAGACTGCCAAAACCGTGAGGTAAATCTACTATCTCTATCGGAGATAATGGATATCGGCACACCATGGAGTCGTACAATCTCTCTGATGTACGTTCTAGTCAGCTTCTCCATCTTGTCGGTTTCTTTTATTGGAAGAAAGTGTGCTGATTTGGTCAATCTGTCTACAATTACCCATATTGTGTCAAGACTGCCCGATGTCTTAGGCAGCTTGGTTATGAAGTCCATTGTTATTCGTTCCCACTTCCACTCAGGTATATCCAGCTGTTGTAATAGCCCGGATGGTTTCTGGTATTCGGTTTTGACCTTAGCGCAAGTCAGGCACTTGCTCACATAGGTAGCAATCTCAGCTTTCATGTTCGGCCACCAGTATAATTTCTTGAGGTCCAGATACATCTTATCCGACCCGGGATGGATGGAGTATCGAGTCTTGTGTGCTTCATTCATGACGACATCTCGGAGTCCACCGAACTTCGGTGTCCAAATCCGGTTCATGATATAACGTGCTCCATCCTCCTTGACTTCTAAGTTTTTATCCATTCCCCTTAACGTCTCTCCTGCCACCTTTTCTGGTTTCAAAGCTTCCAGTTGAGCTTCCTTGATGTGTATGGTCAGGTGGGAATGGATTGTCATTGTTAAGGATTTTACTCGGCGGCCCGAGTACTCCTTCCTGCTTAGAGCATCGGCCACTACATTGGCCTTGCCCGGATGATAACGAATTTCGCACTCGTAGTCATTCAGCAACTCCACCCATCTCCTCTGTCGCATGTTGAGCTCTTTCTGATTGAGGATATGCTGAAGACTTTTGTGATCAGTGAAGATAGTGCATTTCGTGCCGTAGAGGTAGTGTCTCCAGATCTTCAAAGCGAATACCACTGCTCCTAATTCCAGGTCGTGCGTAGTATAATTAACCTCGTGTGTCTTAAGCTGTCTCGATGCATATGCGATAACCTTCCCTCTCTGCATGAGCACACATCCGAGGCCTTGATTCGAAGCATCACAGTACACTACGAAGTCCTCGGTTCCCTCTGGGAGAGACAAGATCGGTGCGCTGCATAGGGCTTGTTTTAACGTTTGGAAAGCAGTTTCTTGTTTATTTTCCCACTTGAATATCACACCTTTCTGCGTCAAAGTGGTGAGTGGTTTCGCAATCTTGGAGAAGTTTTGTATAAATCTTCGATAGTAGCCAGCAAGCCCAAGGAATTGTCGAATTTCGGTTGGCGTCTTGGGTGCTGACCAATTCTCGATTGCCTTGATCTTGGAGGGATCCACATGTATGCCTTTCTCACTTACCACATGTCCAAGGAAATCCACTTCTCTAATCCAGAATTCACACTTAGAGAACTTAGCATAAAGCTTCTCCGCTCTTAGCGTCTCTAGCACTTGGCGTAGATGTAGGCGATGCTCCTCCTCGCTTCGCGAGTAGATCAAGATATCGTCGATGAATACGATTACAAACTTGTCTAGGTAGGGTCGACACACTCTATTCATTAGGTCCATGAATACCGCAGGTGCGTTTGTTAAACCGAAGGACATCACCACAAACTCGTAGTGCCCATAGCGAGTTCTGAATACAGTTTTGGGAATATCTTCTTCTTGAACTCGTAGTTGATGGTAGCCTGACCTTAGGTCGATCTTTGAGAAGAAATTTGCTCCTTGGAGTTGGTCGAAAAGGTCGTCGATTCGGGGCAGAGGATATCGGTTTTTGATGGTGAGCTTGTTTAGTTCCCGATAATCGATGCACATGCGAAAGGATCCGTCCTTCTTCTTTACAAAAAGGACTGGTGCTCCCCAAGGTGAGAAGCTTGGTCTGATGAACCCTTTGTTCAAAAGCTCGGTTAATTGACTGGACAACTCCTGCATTTCTGATGGTGCGAGGCGGTATGGAGCTCTGGCTACGGGGGTAGCTCCGGGTATTAAGTCAATTCTGAAATCGACTTGTCGTGCGAGTGGTACACCAGGAAGATCCTCTGGGAACACATCTGGGAAGTTACACACTTCGGGGATGTCCTTGATGTCTTTCACGTCTTGTTTCTTGTCTACTATGTGGGCTAAGAAGGCGTGGTACTCCTTCCGGAGATACTTTTGGGCTTTGATGCATGAGATGATTTGTAAATTCGCACTAGGTTTGTCACCATAGATAAGAAGGGTTTCGTCGTTTGGTAGATTGAGGCGAACGGCCCTTTCGTAACATAGAATGTCGGCACGGTGAGGAACTAACCAATCCATCCCGATGATTACGTCGAAGCTTTTTATGGTGACTGGCATCAGGTCAATTTTAAATGTATGGTTGTCTAGAGTGAGAGTACATTCTGAGTATATATCGCTAGTGCTTTCTATTTTCCCATTTGCCATTTCTACTACATAAGTATCCTTTAGTGATTGGGGATTTTGTTCAAGTAAATGTTTATATTGGTGGCTCACGAAACTCCTCTCCGCTCCACTATCGAATAGTACGCATGCATAAGAGTTATTGAGGAGAAACGTACCGGTAACCACCGTGGGATCCTCGACTGCTTCCCCGTGTCCTATTGCCAGGACTCTTCCTACTCCACCAGCATTAGGGGCTTGTGCTTTGGGGCAGTCTCTTTTGAAGTGACCTGCGTCTCCACAGTTGTAGCAGGTCCGGGTTGCCCCCGTACTGGCGACTTGGTTGATTGGTTGAGCCGGCGCTTTACAGAAACGAGCAGTGTGCCCCTTCCTGTCGCAGTTGTTACAGTGCATCTCCCTACAAGCACCATTGTGGTGAAAGTTGCACTTGTTGCACTTAGGTAGTTTTCCCGCATATGGCTTCGGTGGTGCTGGAGTGGTAGCAGTAGTGGCAACATTAGTGGCAGCATGGACAGCAACAATTTGTTGCTTCTTAGCGGGGTCCTGTGCTGGTTGGCTCTTCTTTTCGTTCCAGAACTTCCTTTTGTTGTTTCCCCCTTTTGATTTATCAGTGGTGGTGGTTGTAGTATTATGACCGGCTCGGTGGTCAACAAGTTGTTGTGCCAGCTCCCTGGCACTGTCAAAAGTAGTTGGCCTTGAAGCCAGGACACTACTTTGCACGTGGAGAGACAGTCCCCAAAGGTATCGCTCCACCTTTTTCTCCTGCGGAGTAACCATTGTTGGGCAGAGGAGAGCCAATTCATTGAATCGGGTGGTGTAGGTTTCAAGGTCAGAGCCCGTCATCCTGAGGTTCCAGAGTTCTTGTTCCAGCTTTTGAATTTCACCTCTCGGGCAGTACTCCTTCATCATCAACGTTTTTAGTTCTGCCCAGGTTATGGAGCTAGCCACTTCGAGAGTAAGTGACTTAACCCGGCAGTTCCACCAAGTAAGGGCCCGGCCGGTGAAGGTTAAGGTTGCGAACTTAACTTTGCTCGCTTCGGGGCAGGAGCACACCTGAAAGACTACTTCGGTCTTTTCAAACCATTGCATCAACGTGATGACTCCCCCGCTTCCATTGAAGTTGTCGGGTTTGCCATTTGTGAAGTCCTTGTATGAACACTCTTTTGCACGCCACGTACTGTCTCCGTGGATAGAGTGTGTAGCTCCCGATCCCGAGCCACCAGCTCCGTTGGTCCCTATATGTGACATTGCGGCCGCTACGGCTGCTGTTACTGCAGCCTGGAACATCGCGGGATCAAACTGTGGAGGCGGCGGCGGAGGAGGTGTTGCTGTGTTGCTGGAAGGTCTTGGTCTTCTTCTTGGCGGCATGGTTCTGTCATAAGTCGTAAACCAATGTACTTTTAGTAAAAGTGTATTTATAGGGAGAGAAATCTTTTATACATAAAGTATATTATTACGTTGTTTTCCGGTATGTTTACGATACATACGATTTTATACTTTTTATTGACCCAATACATTGGGTTATGAGGTAAAATGAAAGTATAAAATATTTTTATTATAGTAACACAAAATACTCCTATAGTATTTGTAAATGTTTAGTTTTGAGTTCTTAAAGCATTTAGTTACTTTATAATATTCATCATACTTTTAATGAGAATTTATAAGTCCTTGTCTTACCCGTTCGGCTAACGACCCTCCACCGATCAAGGAAGCGGTGGGTGAGAGTGGACACCCATTAAGTTGCCATTTTATAGGCAGCAACCTTATACCCCCCTTATAGACCGGCTTCGTGAATGAGGCGTACTAGCGGTAAGACGAGTTTGTTAGATTTGTTGTCCATCCTGACCATCCCCCGGTATATGCAAGTCAATTCCCGGACAGATATAGTTGATCAGGCTATATCCTTCCCAGACTTGATTTACATATACCAAGGCATACCCATAATGTACAACTCCTCTTCTTTTATTTTATGTTGTTGTAGTTATGACACTATATGAGCATGTATGCATGTATTTATACTTTTTAATAAAAAAAATCATTTATTTTCTAAAAGTATATTTATTTGAAAAATGCACAAATCAGAGACTATTAGTCCCAATTGTGTTTATAGTTTGTATATCTTATGTGGTTTGATATACTTAATTCACTATAAACTGCGCTCTGATACCAATCTGTCACACCCCCAAACCAAGGATGGCGGAAACGTCCGGGGGTGGAGGACTTCATGTATAGTATCATAACAGCAATTGTAATAGTAATTCAAGCAAACACAACCAACATATATATAATTGAAAAAATATTACATCATTGTATGAATTACATGTTTACGAATCAATTACAATATGTTGATAAAATATGAAATAGTAGACGCCTTAGCGTCCCATCCTCAAAAGCACTTGATTACCTGTTTAATGATTTCCTGAGAATACAAGTTGTTTGAAAAAGTGTCAACACAAAGGTTGGTGAGTTCATAAGCTTTTCATTTGTAAAAGTAGTATTTGTGTTAGAAAAATCCAATATTTTCCTTAATGTGTAAATGTAGTATTAAAACCCAAAGACCGAAATGTACAAGTAATTTGTCATATTTATAGTAAAACAATGCAAGTTTAAATCGACATAAACTCGTTAAATTTTAATGAAGTTCCCGTAAATTCCAATGTTTGTTAATACTTTATGTGAGTTTATTATAACCATACTATGACCAAGGTTGCCTAAAACGACGTTCTTCAGGCGTCGGAAATGTTATGACATTTGTCACCCCAGACCTATCGGTCTAACTGTTGCATGCAGTTTAGGTGTGGGTTTGTCAAACCCAATATAGATCTATACACAAGTATCACGCTCTCCCTCAAGGAGACTCTGGTTACAATACAGGACTTAATGGTAATTTGAAGTAATTGTCTCACAAAGTCATTAACGGAATTTCGTGTTATGAAAACTTGGTACCGTATGGCCGTACCTTGCTTAATGAAAATATCCTTTGTATAAATGTACCCTTTTTAAATGTATGTGTTATGTAATGTATCATAAACTATACCTATTATAGTTTATCAACCAAGGGTAGTACGTGGTAATGTATGCAAACTATATTCAAAATAGTTTATTTAATGTTTGAATGTATCGATTGTACTTTGATTATAATCACTTGTTATTCTTTATATTTTATATGACCAAATCCATTTGTAAACTGATGTGTGTCTAAATATTAAGATAAAATGTCATATATTGCAGTAACATATAGTCACATAAAGTAATACACCTTGCTCAACATGTTACAAGATGAAATGAAATTAACAGCAACTTTTCGTTAAAAACAGTTTCTGTTACCGTTCTTAGAAAATTTATAGAAAAATCATCACAGCTCTAAATCCAAATCCGCAAATTTTGAGAGTTTGGAATATGAGTCTAGTTTGTTCGTGAATTTTATCACGATTTTTAGTGATCTCTAACAGAGGTGAAAATGTTCATAATCACAAACTGGTCGGGGTTTGCCTCTGAAATGACAGACAGTTTTGTAAAAATCACCATTAATTGTAGAAAAATCATTTGGAGGTGTGCAAGTAGTCATTTTAAAGCTAAGAGTTTGAACTACTTGCATCTGAAACAGTTTTGAAAACTAAAATTTTTAAGTTAGCCAAAACAGTCCGTGATTAACGTCCATCTTTTCTGATGCAATCTGTTAGAAAAAGTTTAATTGTGTTCTTGATGATTTTACTTGTATTCCCCCCTTAAAACTTAAGAAAAACATGTAAATGTATGGTATGAACTCACCTTATGTGGTTTCAGTGGATGAAAGTGAGAGAGAGGAAGTGTTCAACTCAAGAACACTAAGAAGATGTCTTGATGATTCGAAAATCTAACACCGAATAAGATGGAACTTGTGTAAGATATCAATGATTTGAGTAGAATGGAGTTTAATAATTATGTGAATGATGAAGATACTTACTAATTGAAGCAAGAAATCCCTGGAGAAAGCCTTGAAGTTCTTGAAGTTGAGAGAAAAGATGAGAGAATTTTGGAGAGTGTTCTTGGTTGCTAAGTGTAGAATGAAAGAGTTTTTATAGAGAATGAGGAGAGAGGATCAATCCTCCAGCTCTTAGAACGTGGGAAGAGCTGGAGATTGGTTGTAAAGGTCCACTAAGGAGACAAGGAGTAGTGGGAAAGAGTGGATGATCATAGAGTGAGGTGGTGGTGGCTTGTTTTTGTCATAAAATAAGGAAAAGCAAATATTCCCTCAATAATTAGTCCAACCACCAATTCTTTTAATACATTTTTATAAAAACCCTGGAGATTTATATATTTTGGGGCCTTAGTTTATAAAATAAAGTTTTGGGTGAAAATCCCACGTTAAAATAATGAAAAACGGAGTTAAAACGAAGTCGTAGTCGAAAAACCGGAAAAATTATGACACGCAAACATGCATGTCGTCTTCTTTTATGACAGGGGCTTCCTTGATACTCATTGCGTGTCCTAAACACGCGAGTCGTAAGTTTACGACAGACAAATGTGTGTCGTCTTCCTTTATGACAGGGACTTCGGTCCTGAAGCTTCAGTTTTGGGTCCTTAAGCCTATTTTACCCGTTTTTACCCCGTTTCAAGTGGTTTTTGACCCAGTTAAGGGTCGGGATGGCCCGAATGATTACAAAAAATTAAAGGAACTTTTGAGAGAGATTTGGGAGAGATTCGGGAGAGATTTGGGAGAGATTTTAATAGAGAGAGGTTGAGTGAAAGAGATTGTGAGAGGTTTCGTTTGTGATCTTTTTGAGTGTCCGGCTTCGCAACGAAAGGTCCATAAACCCCGTTAAGCCATGATTTAGTGTCTTACACAATCCCGATGATTGTGCAATAATGTTTTATCGCTTTGGTTTGTTGTTTAGCATTGTTAAGGCTAAGGAAAATCAAACACATGAACTTTCCAAATGATGATTTCTCATTAAAATAGCGAATTGTATAGTGATTACATAACGTAAACCCTAGCATACAAGGGTTATTGGAGTTGACCGGTTTGACTTGTTGACTTTGAATTGACCGAAATTTGACGGTTGTCACAGTTATTACCCCGTGATTGCTAACCCTCACACTCTGTATTGTACCCTTGTTAATGCAAACCCGGTATGATGTATTATTACTTCTTTAATATATTATCCGTATACTAAAAGTATTATACATATCCTGATATAGGTAAATGAATTGTTGGTATTTTCCTTGGAATGTGAATCATACTTGTATATTTAGTTTTGAATCATAAATTATACCTATTATAATTTATATGTTCTATCGGATTAGCATGATTTCTCATGGATGAACACCTTTTCTCAGCATGATACAAAGGTAATGATACCGAATGAAGTAACCTTTTATATTCATATATGTATAATATATATATATATATATATATATATATATATATATATATATATATATATATATATATATATATATTAAGAAGGAAATGACCTTCGGAAAAAATAACACCACCTTAATTCCACATCCAAACAAGGAAAAGGAAATAAGATAATTCATTAGTCCTAAGCCCTTCAAATCTTATTTATATATGTATACATATATAAACATGATTTTGGCAATTATAATTTGTAATAGTTTATAAAACATTTTTCAAAGAATTTAACGGAGTTTACATGACTTTAAAGATTTAACATGGCTTTAAGTCATTTTGGAAGTATTTGGTAATCCTTAAAAAACATAAGGAAACCCTTTGTGTCATTATTATCACATACAATTATTAACACAATTTATATTGTGTTCAACTTGTATTTCCCCCCTAAAAAGCATTTAAAAACCATTAAAAAGGTAGATTATAGGGGTATGAACTCACTTGATAAGTGGTGATTCGGGCAGCGTTTCGTTTCTATAGATGATCTTTCTCGAAGAAACCGCGAGTTTTTGAGTAAAAATCGGGCTTTATGCGGGCAACACTTCGACTGGAAAAAGGTTAGCTTCTCGAGAATTCTGGGGCTTCGGGGCTTGCTTCGGGTTTTAGATACGATACCGCGGCCTTGGGGGTTGTAAGAAAGTTTAAAGGGGTGAGAAAGGTGAAAAATGGTGAAATTTGGAGTAAAAATGGTGAAGGAACCGGGAGGGTTCGCACCTCCTATTTATAGTCCGAAGTCTCGGACAGGTGGCGAGGGGGAGGAGTCATCTATGAGGTGGCAGCGAGGGAGGGAAGCCACGCGTTCGGTTCGCAGGGAGCCACGAGGCCGACGAGAAGTGTCACCAGCCACACGTCGGACATGCGAAGGGAGGCTAGACACACATGTAGAGGCGTCTTACGATCCGTCTTAGACGGCGCCTAGGACGCGAGGCGCGTTAGATGGCCACTGGACCTCGGATTCGGACCAATCAGCGTTGGAAACGAGTGGACACGGGGAAGCCTCGCATGCGAGGTGACGTGTCCGGATGCCAGCCATGCGAAATTTCCCGGTTTTCAAGATTTCTCGATTTTTGTGCCAAAAACTTGCAAAAATCATAACTTTCGCATACAAGCTCCGTTTTCGATGTTCTTTATATACACGCGTAGGTAAAATTATACTCTACGACTTTCGTTTAGACTTCATCGGCTAATTTTGAACTTATTTTTTAATATTATTATTTTTAACAGACCGGGATAGGAAATCCGTTAAAAATTCATAACTTCTTCATCCGACGTCTGTTTTCGTCTGTCTTTTTACCGTTATACTACTTTTGACGAGACCTTCAATTCTCGTTTAAGTTGTGTCGGCTAAATATCGATCGATTTATATTTTGCTTGGTTCTTTTGATTTCCCTATCCATGGTTTCTATTTGTTCTTTTACAAAGTGTAGACTTTTATTTAACTTGATTTCATCGAGTGAAATAACAAGTGTTTCATCGGATAGACACCTCTTTAGATTAGATATGTGAAAGGTGGGATGAATGTTATTAAGTTTTTGTGGTAGTTTAAGTTTATAAGCTACAAGACCGATTCTGGTAAGAATATCGAATGGTCCTATGTACCTTGAATTTAGTATTCCATGCTTTCTCAAGCGTATCTTGTCCTTCCTGGGTGAGACCTTCATATGACAAGGTCATCAACATTGGAATTCGAAGGGTTTTCTTTTATCGAAGCCGTAGCTTCTCTGATTAACTCTGGAAGCTTTATGTCGCTTCCTGATTCGTATTTTCTTTTTGGTAGTTTCTCGGATGAATTCCAGATCAGCGAAGGTGCTGTGTGGAAATTGGACCTCTAGCTAGTTGCGTATTACCTAATTTAGTCCAGTGCAGATAGGATCTGCACTTGCGACCACAGAAGGTTTCGAATGGAGCAACTTTAATGCTAGCATGGTAAAGGACTCAACTAATTGGTAAATGGGTATCCCATACTTTACCATAGTCGATCGCATATGCTCAAGACTACTCTAGTTCCCAGGGATTTCTGAAGTGACTGCCTGAGCTGGGAGATTATTCTATTATCTCGATGGAGATAACAGATATTGGAACACCGTGCATTCTGACTAATCTCTCTAACACATGTTCTAGTTATCTTCTCTACTTGCATGTTTCTTCAAAATTGTAGGAAGTGCGAGGACTTGGCTAATCTGTCGACGATCACTAAAAATGGCATCAAGTCCACCTGTTGCCTTGGTAACTTGATTATAAAGCCCATTGTAATCCGCTACCACTTCCACTCAGGTATCTCCGGTTGTTGTAGTAAGCTTGTGGCTTTTGCTTCGATAAGACTCATACTTGGCTCATCCACCATCACCTCGTGTATGCAAGTCGTATATAATTCAGATTTCACAAAACGTTCGGATGGGTGACTCTGCCCCAGGTCCACAACCAAACAAGGAACAGGAGATAGGGCGGAATTACACATCCTAAATCTTGTTAAGTCTAAATTATATACCACTCTCGTGTATACACTTAGCAGCGATAGATTAACCAAATGAGTTCTTAGTCTCTATTCTTGAACTTGACATGCGGTACAATGATTTTCCTATGAGATCTATTGGCGTACTTCGGTGGTTACTGACTTCTAAAACTACTTCGGTGCTTTTCGTTTGAAGTTTCCTGTCTACTAAGTAGGCTAGAAGGGTGTGGTACCCTTTACATGGGCACTTCTGAAGTTTTGAAATGAGAGACAACCTAAGAGTTTGCGTTATGGATTGGAAGAATTTCATCTTACGGCTGATTAAGGAAAAAGTTCTCTTACACATCATAAGAATTTTCACATGGTAAGGGACAGGCCAAACCATGTCGAATGAGGATGTCGGAATTTTCTCGACGAAATAGATATTAAGTCGTTCTGGGAGGAATGATTACTAGGATGATGAACCATCCTATGTACCTAAGTTTTCAGCGCTTCTGGTTTTACTCTGTTATTATCGCTACGAACCCCTTTTTGATTCGAAATTGGCGGGTACTACCAATACGAGGGTTCTGATAATTTGAAATTATGAACTTTCATGAAACAATCCTTACTAGGTCTCTCTATAATCGCTTAGTGTATATAAGTCATGTATAATTAAGATTAGTAAGACCTTTGACTGAGCAACCCTGCCCTAAATCCACAACCAAACAAGGAACAGGAAATGAGGCGGAATTACTCACTCTAAATCTACAAATCTTAATTATAAATGACTCTTATGTATACACTAAGCCATCATAGCTTACCTGTTAGGGTTTCAAATTTTATATGAATGTTGTGATTTGATTTGAACGGGAGAGTGATCATAATTATAGATAATTATTGGGGTTTAGAAGCGTACCAAAATATAGCAGGGTTCTTTGATGCCTTCCCATGCATTGGGGTCAAACTTCTCCTGCTCCCCCGTCGTTCTTCTCTGTTGGACAGTCTCTCTTGTAATGTCCTATTTCACCACAAAGGTGACATATTGGAATGGTTCTGACTTTGGCAGTTGAAGTGATGAACTCAACCGGAGTTCTACAGATGCGAGCGGTGTGCCCCTTCATGTTGAATCTATTACGATGCTGCTTTCGGCAAACTCCATGATGATGGCCGTTGCACTTGTTGCAGTGTGGGAGGTTTCCTAAGTACGACGTGGTCGGTGCTAGAATAAAAGGGCTGATGGAGGTATTGACTGCCCCAGTTCGTTGCCCTCTGTTAGGTTCTTGAGTTGAACAACTCCCTTTCTTGTTCTTGAACTTCCGTTTCTGGATATTAGGCTTAAAGTTCGAAGTGTCCTTACAAATAGGTACTCGTTGATGTACTTGGTCATCACCACGATCGGGGTTATCGATAGCATTACCACTAACATTTGCGTTGTTAGCATTAAGGTGTGCCATGACAGCTGCTACAGCTGCTGTGACTGCAGCTTGAAACGTAGCCGCATCCATTTGAAGGATTGGTGTTTTGCTGGTGGGTTGGTTACGTTTCTTCGGAGGCATGATTCTGTTACATGATAAGAAAATGAGCTCGTGAGCGACTATCGTTGTCTCTAGATGTATTCTAACCATTTGTATCTACGAATAAATCTTTCGTTTTGTTATATTGTTGTCAATGATTCGACCTGCATCCCTATGATGCAGTCCTAGTAAGGAACAGAAATAAGTTTCTAGAATGGTTATGAACCGAGTATCATCCGAACTAAGTTACCTTCGATTGGTGGATATCGTTTTCCAACTTTCGAAATGATTTGAAAACAATTCATAATAAAGTCTACATAAAATAGACTTATGAATTTGAGAAGTAATCACTATCAATTGAGATTTCATGATCTGATTTATTGTTATTAGTCGTGACAGGAAAAGAGGATAAGCTCAAAACCTACTGTGAGTAATGTAATCATTAACTCACTAGGTTGAATCGATTTACTAGTTATTACTTAGATAAAAAGGCGCTTAAACACTTCACATGAATCACACGTGGTTTTCCTTTGTTCTCTGTTCTATTATGGGTGGTAATGATTTGTTCTCTCCTGGTATCTATAGGGTGTCCTTTTCCTCCGTAGGTATATTGAATTCCTGAGTTGTCTTACTTCCGATTCTGATACTGATCCCCATTACTTCGTAATGAAGATTTTGAATCTCGGAACTTCATGCGAATCTCTCATTGGTGTCCTTAATAGGGTAAGGGCACTAAGTGATTTCTATAGTTTATTTACTTATCATCTGTTTCTTTCTCGGAATTATCCTAGTGAAATTATGTTGGATCCTCCTTGACTCTTCTATTGATTACTGGAGTAACTACATCTATCTAAGGGGTTTACACGAGAATGTAAATGTCTAAAGAATCTATGAGAAAATTTAAATTTTTACGAAGGTGATCCTTTCTGGTCCTTCTATAATCATATGGTGTGTATCGATTATATATAATCCAGATCAAATAGACCTTCGAATAATTAATCCTACTCTAAAACCACATCTAAACAAGGAAAAGGAAGTAGAGTGAAAATCACATATTCTAAGTCTATAAAATCTCAACTATATATAACCTTACCATACCCACTTAGTAATTATAGACTTATCAGAAAAGATCTTTTCAACATTACCCCAAAGTGATTTATGGTATCTAAAATACATCCATGGTATTTTAATTATAAGTTTGATTCTTGGACTTCTGGATATAAGAAGTTGATAAGTTTTCAGTTTTCTAGTTATAGCATCCTAAAATACTCCAATAGTATTTTAACCTTTATGTTTGGTTCTAGAATTCTTCTGGTACCTAGGTAAGTTTTAGACTTGTTGCAACATACAATCACTCCCAAACACATGTTGGTCATATCTCAAATGAATATAGTTGATCCGGCTATATTGATCCCATATATGATTACGTCACTGTCTAGGTTTAACTGTAATGTCCAACATCCAAATACTTTTGTTTTATTCTTCTTGTGATACTCATTCTAGTATATATATTATGCATGTACTTATACTTTTATAAAATATTGTTATATTTTTAAAGTATAACCCTTCGTCAGAGTGTTTTTATCCCAATGGGTTTATAGTTGTATATCTTTTATGACTGATATACTGAGTTCACTATAAACACTGCTCTGATACCAATCTGTCACACCCCCAAACCAAAACGGCGGAAACGTTCGGGGACGAGGACTTCAGGTAAGCATCACAACACATGCAATATAGTAATCAAAGTACAAACAAACATTGCATTAATAAGTATAAGTTTTACATAAGTGTTTAAACATTACATATTCAAACACCAAAGTAGGTACAGTAGAAGACAAGAGTCGTGGTACGGTACTAGGTAGTCTTCTCAAAAGCTTCAGGAGTGTACCTGTCTACTAGATTCCTGAGAATACAAGTTATTTTGAAAGAGTAAATCAGCATTTAAGCTGGTGAGTTCATAAGTATTTTAGTTCTATAAAGTATACTCTAAGTTCTTGGAAAAGTTCACTGGTTCCTCTAGAAAATCCTATATTTCCTGAGGTGATAAACTGATAACCTCAATAGTTCCCTCTGCAATTACTTAGTTTATACTAATTATATATAACCTAATATCGAATGGACAGTTAAATGGGTGTATCTGGCCTAAGCCCACAACCAAACAAGGAACAGGAAGTAAGGCGGAAGTCACACATTTCACTATCAATCGGATATTACTTATGTATAACTATGATGTACAAACGAAGGAATTATAGAATTAACCACTAAAGGTCCTTTATGTTATACTAGTTTACAGAGAGTGAATGACAAAGTTCCAATTGTAAAAGTAGTTTAATTCCATAAACCGTTTCATTTGTAAAAGTGGTTTAATCCCATAAACCGTTTCATTTGTAAAAGTAGTTTAATTCCATAAACTGTTTCATTTGTGAAAGTGGTTTAATCCCACAAACCGTTTCATTCGTAAAAGTAGTTTAATTCCATAAACCGTTTCATTTGTAAAAGTATTCTTAGTTATATCCGTTCTACAGTAAAACATTAGTATTAATCCTGGAAAATATTATATTATCCATAATACTGCTTTGTGGTTTTAAATGTTCCAAAACCAGAAGTACAAGTATATTTGTCATACTTGATTTCATGATACCTAGTTTTTACTGTAAGTAAAACTAACAGAAGGTATATTTTGTCAGGATGTAATTATCTTTTCTTACTGTTTTAAGAGAAGTATATTACTAAGTAATTTACTCGTTTTTTTATCCATGTGAGTTCTATTAACCATACTAATATGACTGATGTGCCTGATGCGACGTTCTTCAGGCGTCGGAAACGATATGATATTTGACACCCTAGGCCTGCCGGCCAAACTGTAGGGAACAGTGAAGGTGCGGGATTGTCAGTCCCATATAGATCTATACACAAATTCACGCCCTCCCTACAGGAGATTATGGTTAATAAGTCAGGACTTAAGGTCGTACTTAGATAAGTACACCATGAAGAGTCTCACAAATTTATTGTTTCAACGAGATTTACGATGTATTATTACCCAGAGATTGCTAACCCTGGTACTCTGTATTGTACCCTTGTTAATGCAAAACCCGGTATGATGTATTATTACCCTGTGATTGCTAACCCTGGTACTCTGTATTGTACCCTTGTTAATGCAAACCCGATATGATGTATTATTACTTCTTTAATATATTATCCATATACTAAAAGTATTATACATATCCTGATATAGGTAAATGAATTGTTGGTACTTTCCTTGGAATGTGAATCATACTTGTATATTTAGTTTTGAATCATAAATTATACCTATTATAATTTATATGTTCTATCTGATTAGCATGATTTCTCATGGATGAACACCTTTGCTCAACATGATACAAAGGTAATGATACCGAATGAAGTAACCTTTTATATTCATATACGTATAATATATATATATATATATATATATATATATATATATATATAATTAAGAAGGAAACGACCTTCGGACAAATAACACCACCTTAATTCCACATCCAAACAAGGAAAAGGAAATAAGATAATTCATTAGTCCTAAGCCCTTCAAATCTTATTTATATATTTATACATATATAAACATGATTTTGGCAATTATAATTTGTAATAGTTTATAAAACCTTTTTCAAAGAATTTAACAGAGTTTACATGACTTTAAAGATTTAACATGGCTTTAAGTCATTTTGGAAGTATTTGGTAATCCTTAAAAAACATAAGGAAACCATTTGTGTGATTATTATCACATACAATTATTAACACAATTTATACTGTGTTCAACTTGTATCCCCCCCCCCTAAAAAGCATTTAAAAACCATTAAAAAGGTAGATTATAGGGGTATGAACTCACTTGATAAGTGGTGATTCGGGCAGCGTTTCGTTTCTATAGATGATCTTTCTCGAAGAAACCGCGTGTTTTTGAGTAAAAACCGGGCTTTATGCGGGCAGCACTTCGACTGGAAAGAGGTTAGCTTCTCGAGAATTTTGGGGCTTCGTTGCTTCGGGTTGTAGTAACAATACCGGGGCCTTGGGGGGTCGTAAGAAAGTTTAAAGGGGTGAGAAAGGTGAAAAATGGTGAAATTTGGAGTAAAAATGGTGAAGGAACCGGGAGGGTTCGCACCTCCTATTTATAGTCTGAAGTCTCGGACAGGTGGCGAGGGGGAGGAGTCATCTGCGAGGTGGAAACGAGGGAGGGCAGCCACGTGTTCGGTTCGCAGGGAGCCACGAGGCCGAAGAGAAGAGTCACCAGCCACGCGTCGGACATGCGAAGGGAGGCTAGACACGCGTGTGGAGGTGTCTTACGATCCGTCTTAGGCGGCGCCTAGGACGCGAGGCACGTCGGATGCCCACTAGACCTCGGATTTGGACCATTCAACGACAGACACGAGTGGACATGGGGAAGCCTCGCATGCGACGTGACGTTTCCGGAGCCATGCGAAATTTCCCGGTTTTCAAGATTTCTCGATTTTTGTGCCAAAAACTTGCGAAAATCATAACTTTCGCATACGAGCTCCGTTTTCGACGTTCTTTATATGCACGCGTAGGTAAAATTATACTCTACGACTTTCGTTTAGACTTCATTGGCTAATTTTGAACTTATCTTTTAATATTATTATTTTTAACAGACCGGGATAGGAAATCCGTTAAAAATTCATAACTTCTTCGTTGGCTAAAAAGTCTTTTATCGAAAATTCACTTTTTACACTGAACAGTGTTTTGTCGGTTTTGTCGCGGATCTTCGATTGGTCATAACTTCTTCGTTATAACTCGGATTTCATTGTTCTTTATATTTTTGGAAACCTTGTTACAATCTCTACCACTTTGTTCATCCCAATTACGATTATTGATCAATTTATTTTTGACCTAAATTTGACTGGTGTCACATAGCACCAAAGTCACAAAGACTTTGCCAATGAGATTACAAAGTGCTCTATTGGAGATTCATAAAAGTTTCTAACCCACACATAGATTTTTAATATCCAACTCCCAATATGGAAACATTTCCATATTTTCCATATGACAATTCATTCTTAACAGAATCCCATCTATTCAAAATAATGTCGATATGCTCCATCCATTACTATACTTCCAACTGCTCACAAGCGACAAATCCTTAGCGAACCTTAGATCGTCCTTGACAGTTGTTTAACTACTTTAGTCATATCCGGCTCTATTCATTTTTTCCTCTTAATGCCCTAGGCATTTGGAAAATCAGAACATGTAAATATTATAGCATGTGCAATCGATCCTATACTCGAAACGTATGGGATACGATTCATAATGTCTTTCATAAAGACGTGATACATTGCCAATCTCTTGTTATAATATTTCCATATATAGAGAATTTTCAATGTTGAAACATTTCAACATGATATTCATATATGTTCATGACTAAGTACGATCAATACTTCAATCTAAGCTTTTAGATTCAAAATAAAGTATAAGTATTCTCTCCCTTACTATAGCAAAACAACTTTTCAAACTCTACAACTTTGCAAATCAAAACTTTGTTTCCTATAAATAGCATTGCTAACTCACAACACCAATCACAATGATTTAGATCCCAGTAGCATAATAATTATGTCCTTACTAGCATAACACTTATGCTCCCACTAGCTTTGACATGTACCCAGAGATCAGCTGGACTTCTAGAAATCAATACCTATTAACTTTCTTACCAAAGTTTAGATTTCTGATATGCGGTGCTTTGATAAGTCTCTATCTAGACTTCTCAAGCTCATACAACATTCATCAGATAGCACAAGTGTGCATTTAAACCTTTAAAAACTTAAAGCAATAAGTCTGAATGTTCAAACAATTTTCAATTTCTCACAATTAGAACTATGAAAAGGGATGTCGTAATCATATTCGAATTCGAGAATGCAACTAACACAACTGCCATCTCCTTAAAATCTACTTAGTGAAAGCGTTTTCTCACAATGATTTTCATGCATTGGATAGAAACCTTATGACACTTAGATTTTATGGTGTATGTGTTCCTATCCATGTGAATCTGTCATTTCCAACCATTACCATAAGATAAGGTCTCTGACAAACTCAACCTTATATGGACTGAACTTTGTTCAATCTTTATTTCTTGCCACTTAGTAGTACAGGGCCTACCATTGCTTTCAGGTTGTTGAGCAGCTCACCTATACTGGTCAATGTACTTTCATTGATTAAGGTGCTTTGCCTTGTGCAATCAAATGACGACTCATAGAACTCATATGCATAGTCAACAGGAATGGGCACAGAAACAAGAATGTGTCAACACGATAGGTTACAAACCTCAAGTCGTGTGCTAGTGATGAAGAATAGGTTTATTCTTGATTTTTTCTTGAAACTTTTCAAGACCTTTAAGACTCCAACTGACCTCTTGACATATAAGATTCTCTGTCAAGAAACATTCCTTGACAAACAAATATTCAAGAGTTAGTGCAGATTCTTATCAATAAAAACACTTCACACAATTGGTCTTAGTTGGTCTTCGTCCTATCCAAGACATCACAACTACTAATTTCAAACGTGCAAGAGTAAGAAACATTTCTACTCCACATTTCATGAGGTGTTATAAACCTACTTTAGATATGTCACTCAAGGTGCAATCTTGGAGTACAACTCTATGATTCGATTTTGAAACGAAGTATGACTCACCCTTTTTTATTCAACCATTTCAATAATTCCCGATTCCTCTTCTTAGCCATACAAATGTACTAAGGTGTCCTTAGAGGATCAATTGTGACATGGTTTCATAATCACTAAGATGATAATAAAACACGATACTCAAGTATCTCCTTTCCTTTCAGATTGGAGAAACTTTTATCTTTCTGACTAATTGATTATTCTTATTCGTTATGTTATACATTGAAACTTTTTCATTGATTCAGAGTCACACTTAATCTTTTAAGCATAACCATATTTACTAATCGTGACGAATAGTCTTATCGTTCTTTGTGGCGGACTTGACCAGTGCACATCAATGTGTACCAGATCCTTCAGTCCTTCACTTGACTCACATCTACATGTGAACAAGTAATTAGTCTCAATTTTCCTAAATATCAAGATTTTCATACATCACATAATTCAAATCATATGATTCCAAGTTTCTGTCCAATTGAAACTTGGGCGATGAGAATCTTTCCTTACTTAGAAAATTACGACACTACCACAATCGATATAACTAAGAATCAAACATTTCCTACATTGCTATTAATAGAAACATATAAACAACAATTTTCACAAATTCCATTGCAAGGAAACATAAAATAAGATAAAATCAAAATTTTCTTTATTTATAAAATTGCGGAAAAACGTGTCCTTACAATGCAAATACATATGAAAACTATGTTACTAATATTCCTAAGCAATCTATCATAACTCCTCAGCAGCAGATAAAAAATCTGATCATCAAACCATGCGATCGAAATCCATCTCTTCACAACCAGACTCACCTTACTCTTCCTTTAAGCTTCCTTTCTTTTCTTCGATCCTACAAAACATCAAAATGCAATCTTATCACATCATGTACTAAGAATCTATAAATAGGAACTTAATAGAGTTAGATAGTGGACTTACCTGAAGCAAAGTCATACATTTTGACTTTTCCATCCTTGCGATCTTTCAGGTAAATATGGCAGCTTCGCATCCAATGCCCCTTATCTTGGTAATAGAAACAAACAGACTCTTTTGGAATGGTACACGGGACAATCTCAAACTTAGCCTTTATCTTTACCATTTGGTCAAATGGTTTGACCTTGGTCGATCCCTTTACATTGGGAAGAGAAAACCTTTATGGACTTTCAATGTCGCCATTGTCAATTTCCATGGAAATTTGGGAGATTGATCTTCCAATCAAATTTGATTGACCCGTGCTCCAAATCATTGCTGATTCAGCAGCAATAAGCAAATAGGTTAGGTCAATAAGGGTCACGTTGTGGTCTCCCATATAGTAGTCCTTAATGAACCCGCTATATGACTTAGGAAGTGATTGAAGAACCAAGTCAACAGCCAGCTTCCTTGAGACAACGACACCTAACATTACCATCCTGTCAATATGCAACTTCATTTCCAAGACGTGAGCACATACAGACTTTCCATCTCCTTGTTTGTTTGCCAATAGGGCTTGAGTGACCTTGAAATTTTCAAGTCGACGAAAACGTGGGTTAGGGAGAAATATTGGAGGAGGTGGAGGAAGTGATGTATGATCTCTAGTTCCTTGATCGAAACGTGGAACGTCATCTTCATGAGGAAAGCTTTTTCCAAAAGATTCGGGAAGACCATAGTTGTCAGAACTAGACATCTACAAGGGGAGAAAATTTAAGTTAGTTGATTCAATCCTTAATATAAAACCCAAATAAGATATTAAGCCTAGGACCCAACATAATAATTCACAATTCGGAAGAGGGATGCCGTAATCCAATTGCAAACTATTTGTTGGTAGGTAAATGACGATTTACCAATTCCACCACGAAAACGAAATTTTAAACGAATTAGGTTTGAAATGAAACTCCTAGATCTTTTGAGATTCATTGAACTTTTCAATGGCATGTTTAATCTCGATTATGCCCTTCAAGTTTTTGACTGGGATACCGAGGATCACAAACAAGGTGTTAATAACCATGCAAATTAGCTTGGTACTCTCAAAGACGTCTATCACCTAATCAATGTGCCAGTTAACCACACACGCTCTATTGATCTATGATAATCTACGAGCTACCCATTTCCATCCTTCATTAGTCCCATATTAGTGTGTCAGTTAACCACACACGCTCCACTAACTACCAACAAGGTGCAATGCGCAATTTCATGGATTAGCACCAAATTCACATTTTTCCTAAAGTAACTAAGATTTGGGAATTTATAAAAGCGTTTAGTTACTTCGTATTTCATTATACTTATAATGGAAGTTTGTGTCCTATCCTACCCATTCGGCTAACGACCCTCCACTAGTCAAGGGTGCGGTGGGTAAGAGTGGATACCCACTGGTGGTCATTTTACAGGTCGCTTCCTTAAACACCCCTTATAGACCATCTTCCTGAATGAGGCCTACTAATGGTAAGACTGGCTGTTTACTTATACATATATAATATATTATACTTTTAATTTTATATAGTATAAGGGTGTATTTTACACATTTAAAATACTAAATGGTTTAATCTATTAATAAATTAGACTATTAATTTAATTAAACTTAAACCATGTCATTATGGATTTATTAATTATCTCTCTTAATTAAACACTTAATTAATTTAATAAAACCATAAGAGTGTAATTTGAACTATGCAAACTATCAAGGTTCTAAATTTAAGATTTCAAAATTAAAGCTATTTAATTAAATTTTAAATTACAAAACTAAGAGGTGCATTTTTGAAACTTTTCAAATTACTAGGGTTTAAGAATTTAATATTTCAAAATTAAAACTTTTAATCAAATTTTAAATTCCAAAACTCGAGGGCAAATTTTGAAACTTGTCAAAACCTTTTAGATCAAATTTAAAATAATTAAATTAATCATATAATTTTATTTTTATCAAAATTTTGACCTAATCTATTTTATATGGTAAGATAATTCAAATCAAATTTTACAAATAACTAATATATCATATAATCTTGTAATTATCTTAAAATTTGACAATTATCCTTCAATTAGATGAGGATATCAATTACCATATCATAAAATTCCAATTTTAATTAGTAAAACAATTTATGGTAATTATCCAAATCTAATTTAGGCTAAAAATCCAAAAAATCCACCATACCCGACACCACCTCGTGGTGACATTTACCACCTCATGGTGATCAGGCAGAAAGAAAAAACGAAAATTTTCCAGCTTTGAACAATTCACATTAGCATCACATATAACAGAAAAACGACCTAGGCTCTGATACCACTGATGGGTTTTGAGCACTACAACATTCCTATGCTGTACATGCAACCCTAATGCATACCAATTTCGAAATTCATATGTAAAATAGGGTTTGGAACATTACCTCATGTAGCAATAACAAGAACTCCTTGACCTTTGAAAGCTTAGTGCCCCAATTGTTGCACCTCTAATGGAGTCACAAACACCAAGTAGCAATGGAGAATTATGAGAGAGAGGTTAGGGATTCCTAAAATCGGCTAGGGTTTCATATGGGATCATAGGTGTCAGTTTTGAGGAGCTAGGGGTTCCTTTTATAGTTGAGGCTCTTAGGGTTTACAACTTGGAAACCCTAATTCCCTTGCTTAGGCCCTAAGCAACATATGGATCCAATTTGGAAAGCCTTGGACGAAATCTTTATGGACTCTCATAGAGATTTCGTCCACCCTATACCAATGGAGTCCATGAGCCCAAACTACAACTATTACTGATTTACATAATCAGTCCCCATTTATTTAATTAATCTCTTTTCATCACTAAATTAATTCCAAATTAATTCTTGATCAATACTAATTAAATAATATGATTTCTCAATTAATATATTATTCTTATAATATATTAATAAATCATAATTAACCTCTTTCACATAATTCATCCTATCAAATTGCTATGGTGAAGGCAACCCAAAAGGATCATGCTCATAATCAAATCAAGTACATACCAAAAATAGTTATGGACTTAGACACCTAATCCAACACTAGTCTAGCATGCAAATCTCATAACATATAACATAGCAAACATGTATGGGTATTCTGGGAATTACTTACTTGAGCTCAGGTGACTGCACGCACCACACCTATTTTCAGTTATTAGAAAAAACTTTAATAAAACTTTTTATCTTATAAAAGAAAATCTACCAAACCCTCAGTTTGAGTTCGGACACACCCAAGAGTATGCCTGAATCCCTCAAACCAAGCCTCTGATACCAACTTGAAACGTCCCAAAATTTAAGACCAAAAATTTCATTTTTATAATAATTAAACCATCATCAAAAAAGTTTTCATAAAACCATAATGAAACAAGAGTATGTCAATAATCATCCAAATACATTAGAGTCAAATAAAATGTGGAACGGTATGGTGTGTACGATGTGATCATCCTGAGCTCTTCCCATTCGATCCGGAAGTACCTGAAACATAAACTGAAACCATAAGCACGAAGCTTAGTGAGTTCCCCAAGATACCTCATACCATTCATATCAAACATACAATGGGTCGTGCCCCACATCCATCCACCCCGCTCGGCATCGAGCTCCGCTCGGAACAGATCTGTCAGTAGCATGATATAGGCCCCGCCTGGTCTCGGTCCTCACCCAGCATTTGTACAGACACAAAACACATGCAAGAATCACTAAGATAAATAGAATACAATACACTCATCAGGCCCCGCCTGGCATCGGACCCCGTCCGGTATACATATCACATAACATACATGAAGGAGTCACACAGACAACTAGCATCGTAATCATAATAAACCATGGGCAGAAATTTGTGCCTTCGACCCGACAAGAACATTGAAGAAACTCACCTCAAGCTACTAAATATCTATGATAAAAGCTCGTACTGATGATCTGGAAAATCCCCGTGCTAATACCATCAAATAATACCCAATTAATAATCGGTCCACAACCCATAACTTGGAATCCTAGTCCAATTGTCCAACACTCAGGGTAAAAGACCATTTTAGCCTTTTCCTCACATGGCCTAAAAACCAAGGCCCAACCCAAAAGCTCCAAAAGCCCAATATGGCCCAAAATCCTAAATGGCACCTAAAGCCCATTATGGGCCCAATCCAAGAAGGCCCAATGCCAAGAAATAGCCCAAAGTCCAGAAATGATCTAATGTCATAGAAGTTTAGGGTCTAAGCCCAAATAATACAAGTCCACAAACTTCATCGGCCCACTGGTTAGCGTACACTCGACGTACCTGGCTCGTACGCCTTGCGTACGTGACTAATCCGTAAACGAGGCTCTTACCCAGTACGACGTGTGTACTCATGAGTACGCCCAACGTACTGGCATGAATCCAATTTCTTGCCCAAAAGCTTAACCACTTAAGAACTTCAAATCCAATCCTCAGATCAACATCATATTAAGTCCTTAAACCATAAATTCGAAGACTTTAATCCTTTTCATGGCTAAAAACACCCCAAAGACCAAATCTGGCATTTAAACTCCATTAAGAAGAACAACATCCTTGCATGGTTGAGCTAAACCCATCAAGCTATCATTTTTACATACAAGGGTCCTCAGAAAAGCCAAGATCTATCATCCCAAGCTTCTAGATTATCCCCTACTACCAAGCATGGCTTAAAGGACCCAAAAATGCAAAAATAAAGCCCTAAACTAGATTTATCATAAGGAACCTTCAAGTTAGGAGCTTTATACCTCAACTAGCTTGCAAAGTTGATGAAGATTCTGGATCTTCAAGATCCAAGTCCACAAAGCTTCACCACTAAGTTTTGTTTCCTTCAAGGGACCCCAAAAACACCACAAAATCACACAATGGCTCACAAACAGTCAAATTAGGGTAGATTTTTGTTCTTAGGTTTTGGAGAGGTGGAGACTAGTCATAAGAAACTCCTAAAGCAACATAAGTTGATTAAATATGGCACAACCCCTAAAAATTAGGGTTTGCTCCTGATAAGCGTATGCCCAGCATAGTCCCACATACCCCCAGCGTACGTGGGTGCCTCCGCGTCTAGCCATCGAGCCAATACGCCCAATATACTCATAGAGTACGCCCAATGTACTCGGCTAGGGACCAAAACTACCAATCTTTCGAATGCCATAACTTCTTCGTTCTAAGTCTGATTTCGACGTTCTTTATATCCAGAGAAAGGTAATGAGAAGCTCTACAATTATATCAACTACCCTTTTCCTTAAAACTTCCCGAGATTAATTCCAAAATTCATAAAAGGCCTAAAATATCAATTTATGGTTATACCCTTGGGCCCCAAAACACAAACCAAACTCTCGGATCACCCAATCTACATTATCCACACCCAAAAGGGGCCTAAATCTCTCTTTCCCCCAAGGCCCCAATCCTTGTGATAATCGATCTTCGGGTCATGACCCCAAATTAGGAAATGATTCAGAACAGGGTGTTACAAAGGCGCTACTGATGAAGAACACATTGGTGATGAAGAATACGTTGATGATGATGAAGATGAATTTGCCACTGATAAAGGAGAAGCCTCTATTCAAGGAATGACTAATTGTCCTCCAAGATTGAACCAACGTATTCGCTTCTCCTTATTTTTAACATCATCCAAAACTCTTACAGAAGATCTTTTACAGCGAGGATCAACTCCACCTCAAATGGAATTCACTGATCCACTAATTCAAGATATGCGTTCTCCTAGATCAACGTCTCCTTCTCTTCAAGCTACAAATGTCCCTCCAATGCCAACACCTCTTCATACTGCTTCTACTTATCAGGGAATGTCTAGTTCCAACTTTCAAACTATTATGCTCTTTCAGCTCTCTCTTTATTGGTGAAGATGACTCACTCTATGGGAGAAATACTGGCCAAAGTAGAGAAAGATGTGGCTGATATGAAACGATCAATGATTTTGGATGATGATGATGTGATGATTGAAGACACTCCTCTTACCTCTCCAAGCAATCTACCTCCACCATCACATTCCTCTCCTCGCATTCCCTCTCCACCAGCTGACTCCCCTCCCCAAACTGATGATTCCAAAAGGGGGGGGAATAATCAAGAGAGCAATGATCAGCAAATGGTGGCTGCAACAACTCCATCTCAGCCTAAAATGTCTGGATCGGGAAGGGATGATAATCAAAAGGCAACTGTTGTAGCTGAACAAGAGAGCAATGATCAGCCCATCTCATACACTGGTGCAACAAATAGTGAATAGCCTATTCTAGACAAATGTTGATGTTGGTGATCAGTCTGAGACTGATGAGTATGAAGGGTTACTTGAGGGAGAGATTCCTCAAGGAACCAACAACAACATAGAGTCTGATGATGAACAACTCAATCCTAGAAAAAGGAATGTTTCCTTATTAGGGGAGCAAGGGAAACTGAAGCTGGAAGTTCCTCTAATGTTGTTGGTTCTTCAACCGCTAGTGGTTCTTCAGCCCCTCCTCCCAAGAGATGCAGGCTGATAGTTGAATTGGAGGATTTAGTTGCAGATTGGCGAATGGTTGTTGAAGAAGTCATAGAAATCATGTTAGAACATAATTCCTCAATTAAAAGAAGAAAAGAGGAACATCAGTTTATCAAACTTGTGCAGCACCTTGCTTCAGCTGATGCTCAAAATACCAACATTCAGCACTTCAATGTTGATGTAGCCAAACAAAACAGACTATCTGGGCTGAATGATTGAATCAATCGGAAGAAATTTTGGAATGTTCTAGGAAGAAAGTACCAACCTGATCCCATTATCAAAATCAGATGCACCAAACCCAAAAATGAATCTCTAAAATTGCATTTGGTGAGGAAAAAGGTTGAGTATGAATACACTGAAGTTATTTTTGCTCAGAAACTGGTCAAATATGGCTACAGCGATTGGATACAAATTTAGGAGTTAATCTCTCAACACAAAGGTGTTCATGCCCAGGAGGTAAAGTTGGTTATCCATACTCTGATCAACAAAGTTAAGAAGCTAAACTTAGTACCTTCAGTTGGTTCATCCCAGCCATCCACTTCGGAAAGAACTAGCATTCCCAGAATGTCAAAATACACTAAGTTTCTTCTTCTATATGGTACTCACTACATCAACAACAAGCTGCTAGTGGGTGTTGAGCCAATTCGGGTCATCTGGGAACCGGAACATGGTATTTTCTATCTTGACAGCCAGAATCAAATGTGCTTTCAACGCACTGAAGATCTTCCCGATGATCCCATCGAGTGTTTGTTCAATATCCTTGTGGAGGTTATGCGACATAAAGAGCTGGAAAGAGGACATCGTCTGTTGATCTCTTCTGAACTCAGTAAGCATCTTACTGATCTTTATCTTGATGACTTCAAGTGGTTAAAGCCTTAGATCTTAACTGAAGTTGAAAAATATCAAATGATGACCTTGATGACTTCGTTGAAGATTAGTTTTGACATCATCAAATAAGGGGAATTATAAGGTCACACCTTATGATCTGATGAGTCAAACACTTTATACGCTGACCACCAGTGCCAACGCCAACGCCAACACAAGACCTTATCATCCTCAGTGTGAAGATAATGATCTTGGTGATATGTGTATATTAGGCAGTTATACGTATATATATATAATAGATCTATGATCTGTAATCTTTGTGATTAGGATCAGACCTTTACTTAGATAGGTATACATCCCTTAATTATGGGATATCAGTTATGTAATCATATATATTCAACATTAGGGTGAAATCCTAATGTAATGTCTTAGTGACCGTCTTTGTAACCTTCTTTCTCTTAGTCAAAACACCCTTTCTTAGTGAAATCATCTTTTTAATTACCCGTGTTCTTTGTTTTTCTGTTTAGTTAGTTTGTTCTTTTTTATTCATACTTCAAGCGTATTCGATCGATATAAACCTTCAATGAGTTATCAGCAACTCAGTTCATATATAATAGCTATCAACAATTAAGACTCAGTTGGTCGACATGCATATACTACCACAAGGTAAGTATAGTGAGAGGACTCACCTCGCAAGTAGCAGCTAAACATCATATCTCTCACCCAACAAAGACTGATCCTAAATGGAACGTAATAGCAATAAAGAGTACCCTCTCAGTCTACAATCCAAAACCCTTAATTTGACCAAAAGTCAAGCCATGCTGAAAGTCAATGGTCAAAGTCAAAGTCACCAGCCAACAAAACTAACAGTTGACCTTAACATCGTGACTAGCCCTTGGTCACATCATGATAATGCACTCAACCCGATTCCAACTCGATCTTGCTCCAACTCAGCTAACTCAGTCACAGACAACCCTAACAGTTGACATCATGACATGAGCCTTCCATGGTCACATCATGAACACATCCAGACAAAATAGTTGACGGACCTCCCATCGTCACGTCGTGACACTCTCCTGGTCACGACGTGAACGTTGTCTGAAACAAAATCAGAATGGTTTGATTCCTTAATCCTTTAAGTCAAACCTGCCAACCTTCCAGAAGGCTTTCCCCAACCCAAAGGACCATAAAAATCGTAGCTTTTTACTCTTGCCTGTCCAATGCGTGACTTGAACACTACCTACGTCAAAATAAAGGAAACTGAGGCGAAAACTCATGCTTGGAGACCAAATCACCATAAATCCTTAGATCTGAGACATATACTAATTAAAAGGCCTTAATTATCCATAAAGTTGCTAAATTTATGGATCCCATGCATGCTACCTAACCCAAACATGAACAAAAGTGCATAAAATTTCGATTTAGCATGCCAAAGAGAGAAAGGCAAGGGTTTTAGGACATACAAAGGTCTAGAAACAATACAAGGTGGTGAGGAAGAAGCATGATTACAGAAATAATGCACCAAAGGGACCATCTCCTTCAACAAGGAGCACCAAAACCACTAAAACGACCCAAAACCACCAAGATGGACTAGGGTTAGGTTTTTTGGGGTTTAAGGGAGATGAAGTCTAAGAAATGAACCCTAAATTCGGGTTTAGGGTGCTTAAATACGAAGCAAACCCTAAAGATCACTGGCTTAGGCTATAACCCTTTACACGTCGTGACTAGCTATGTCTCATGCCATGACCACTCCTCCAATGTGCATATTCTTCAACTCAACTTGACATGTTAAGACTACTTTATGGTAACGTCATGACACTCGGTTTTTTCGAAAAACCAAGTTTTTGACTCCTAATGTGACATCCCCATTTTCACGTCCAGAAAAGACCGATTTGTTTATGCTTTATTTTCAAATCAGAGTAACTTTTTAAAGAAAAGTGTTGCGGAATTTGTCCCCATAAAAACATGATAAATATGTTATCAAGGCATTTCCGAAGAAATGTATTTTATTCATTTTAAAACTTTGGGATGTCATCGTCAATACAGAAACATAAGCATAAACAGAACTTACATTCATTTACACTAGTGATTTACATCTCCTTTAATCTCTCAGTTTAATGTAGCTTCATATGGAAACCTGTGATACAAATAAACTGAGTGGGTCAGGTTGGGAAACCTGGTGAGCACATAAGGTTTTCAACCCACAATAATATAATTATTATGTTTAAACATCAAACAATCAACCCAATTACCCATCCCCATTATCTTCTTTACTTCTTAAGGATCTACCCTAAGAATTATCTACCACTCCTTCCTAAGGAATTTTCCTAAGGAATTGGCACGAAGTACATCGTCGCCAAGGTTTATACAACAGGCACTAAATCCATAGTTGCCAGGGTTCATCCAACGGGTGCTAAGTCCATAGCTCATTTATCGACAGTATTATTTTCGGGAATCCACCCAAAATACATGTCAATGGGTTTTTAGAGTACACCGGGTTAACACGTCATTCACAACACCTACAGGTTGCGAGCCTGCTATTATTCACGGACCGTCTAGAATAGTCTATTGTTGTCATCCATACTCTGCTAGATGACGGGGCCAACGTTTGGGTAAAGGCTTTTCTCACTTTTCACCTCTCACCCTCATCTCATGATCTATATCGCCTTTCATCTCATCTTCCAACTCATTTTTCATCACACACCAACTATTTTATCTACCCATGTTTTACCCCAACATATTTGTAGATATAAAATACATATACAGTTTAAATCATTTAAAACATATATAAAATCGATCATCCAACATAGACAACAAGTATTCAGATAATATGCACACATAGCACGTAATTTTATATAAAATACTTCATATCTATGTGTAAGATGAAAGTAATATGCACTCACTTGTAGCGTGCTTTTAAAGAATCTATCTAGCTACGGTCAGCGGTTCGTTGTTGTTAGGCTCGGGAAGAAGAACGGCTTCAGCAAACGAGAGAGAGAAAGAAAGTTAGGTGTAAGAAAGCTTAGGGTCGAAATGGCTATTTATAGGCTGATTTTGGCTCTCTCACGTCATGATCCACACATACTCATGTCGTGAGCCATGCCTACTCACCCCGTATACTTTCCACTTGCGTTTATAGCTATGAAACATGTCCGTACGACTTCTCACATCATGAGAAATCCATTGCTCATGTTGTGAACTTTTACTTATCATCCCGTAGACTTGCCATGCATCTTCTAGCTTCGAAATGTGGCGTTTTGACTCCTCACGTTGTGAGAAATCATGTTCACGTCGTGAGTTTTGAACGTAGACTTGCCATCTGTATTCTAGCCTTAAAAAGTGGCGTTTTGACTCCTCATGTCGTGTATTTATATGCTCACGTCGTGAGTTCAGTCAAATTAGGGTTACTGACACGTGTCATGCTCTCAGACAGCTGCATCTTCGGAAGGTCATAACTTTTGCATACGAGCTTTGTTTTTAATGTTCTTTATATCCACGTGTAGGTGGAGACATACTATACAACTTTCATTTAGACCCCTAAGGATAAAAAGTAATTTATCGTAAACTCACTTTTTACGATTCAAGGTGTGGTGCCGGTTTTGTCGCGAAACTTCGAGATGTCATAACTTCTTCGTTATAACTCGGATTTCGGCGTTCTTTATATGTACGGAAACCTTGTGACATATAATACAACTTAGTTAAGATTATTTATTCTAAATAATCTTCTATCTAAAAGTCATTTTTGATGCTTATCGTCGCTAAATTGACTAGCTCGAATCTACGGGCGCTACAGTTATCTCCCCCTTAGGATGATTACGTCCCGGAATCATCAACGAAGCATTGCTTGTATAATGACTCCATGTGTTATCTTTTCATCGTAGGTAATAATTGTAACTCCTATGTTCCTTCATATGAGTATCTAACTCTTGGACTTCTTGACTGCAGACGATGCTTAATCTTGCACCCGCTCTTTATCTTATGTTGGACTTCCAATTCATAACCTTCGAGTTACAAAATTGATACTTACTAGACACTCCTTCTTCTTTTTAAAGAGACTAATATTAAGAGAAATTCTTTACTTTGATTATCATAATAGACCGATGGGCCATGTTCTAATGACTTATTATCGTATGATGCGACGCTTAGAGTCAGGTCTTTTAGAGTCAAATTCCAGAATGGAATATATCTTACGTCATGTTGTAATGTGATATAATCACAATTTAGCATGTATAATTTCTAGATATAGGCTTCTTACTTAAACAATGTTCGCGATACTTCTATTGATGGCTTCGATTATCTTTCACTTCAATCTTCTGGCTTAAGTCGGATGCTACATCGATCTTGGTTTTCTGAACCACGTAACATACTTGTCTTAGTCGGACTCGATTTGATATGACCACTAGGGTCAAAATAACAATCATCTTCTTAGACATTACTGAAACAATGGTAACGACATACTTGAACAAAACGGAATCAATTACTAGCTTCTTGGTAACCTTGTGACTTTCCCTGATCCAAGTGTGAGTCCTGTGCTTCCGGTCGTATAGGCCTCTACTACCTTTCACACCTACTCATACTCGTCCCAAGTATTGTCTCGCATTTCTCCAAGTCATTATCACAAAAACAATTTTAACACATACAAATGTGTCCAAACAATCATATAATTTTCCCTAGACTCTACTAGGACTTCTTCCATGCGTATCTTCAATAACAATTTTGCTTCAACTCGGTTGGTGTTGGAAACGTCAGAAGATAGAACAACTTCAGGAATTACACCAACCGTTGTATCATCCCGCCAATCAAATGTGTACATTCGGATGTACCGTACTCCTCTATACGTACTGTTATTTTATTAGATGTAGTCTAAAGGCAAGATACGATTCTTACGATATCTTCCGATAGGTATCATTCACTATCATAAGCCTTCTCATTTCCTCCATTTACTCAGTTCACTATGAGTCTTCACCAGGCGTTCAGCATATCGGAACGAGAATATAGATAGAGGAAGGTTTTGACGTGTATTCCTCCTTATTCCTCTGAAAAGTTACATGTCAGTTCTAATATCGTAATTAAACATTTAGAATCCTGAGCACATAAAATTTCTAGATCCGGTCGGCAACAGACCATATATCCAATCAAATAATAGCATCATAAAGCATATAATGCTATAACATAAATCATTTAGCACATAAAAGGAATTTAGGCATCTAATCCTAAAGTAAGCTAGTGCTTGTGTCAATTCAGGTGTACTACCTAAAATATATTAGACACTCATCTCACAATCATCGCTTAGCATTCTAAGTTTAAGTCTAGAAATTTCCTACAAATTCCTAGTTCACTTAAACTAATGCTTTGATACCAACTGTGACATCCCCATTTTCATGGCCAGAAAAGACCGATTTGTTTATGCTTTATTTTCAAATCAGAGTAGCTTTTTAAAAAAAAGTGTTTTGGAATTTGTCCCCATAAAAACATGATAAATATGTTATCAAGGCATTTCCAAAGAAATGTATTTTATTCATTTTAAAACATTGGGATGTCATCGTCAATACAGAAACATAAGCATAAATAGAACTTACATTCATTTACAGTAGTGATTTACATCTCCTTTAATCTCTCAGTGTAATGTAGCTTCATATCGACAACTGTGATACAAATAAACTGAGTGGGTCAGGTTGGGAAACCTGGTGAGCACGTAGGGTTTTCAACCCACAATAATATAATTATTATGTTTAAACATCAAACAATCAACCCAATTACCCATCCCCATTATCTTCTTTACTTCTTAAGGATATACCCTAGGAATTATCTACCACTCATTCCTAAGGAATAGGCACGAAGTACATCGTCGCCAGGGTTTATACAAAAGGCACTAAATCCATAGTTGCCAGGGTTCATCCAATGGGTGCTAAGTCCACAGCTCATTTATCGATAGTATTATTTTCGGGAATCCACCCGAAATACATGTCAATGGGTTTTTAGAGTACACTGGGTGAACACGTCGTTCACAACACCTAAGGTTGCGAGCATGCTAGTGTTCCACGAACCGTCTAGAATAGTCCATGGTTGTCATCCATACTCTGCTAGATGACGGGGCCAATGTTTGCGAAAAGGTTTTTCTCACTTTTCACCTGTCACCCTCATCTCATGATCTATATCGCCTTTCATCTCATCTTCCAACTCATTTTTCATCACACACCAACTATTTTATCTACCCATGTTTTACCCCAACATATTTGTAGATATAAAATACATATACAGTCTAAATAATTTAAAACGTACATAAAATCGATCATCCAGCATAGACAACAAGTATTCAGATAATATGCACACATAGCACGTAATTTTATATAAAATACTTCATATCTATGTGTAAGATGAAAGTAATATGCACTCACTTGTAGCGTGCTTTTAAAGAATCTATCTAGTTACGGTCAGCGGTTCGTTGTTGTTAGGCTCGGGAAGAGGAACGGCTTCAGCAAACGAGAGAGAGAAAGAAAGTTAGGTGTAAGAAAGCCTAGGGTCGAAATGGCTATTTATAGGCTGATTTTGGCTCTCTCACGTCATGATCCACACATGCTCACGTCGTGAGCCATGCCTGCTCACCCCGTAGACTTGCCACTTGCGTTTATAGCTCTGAAACGTGTCTGTACGACTTCTCACGTCGTGAGAAATCCATTGCTCACGTTGTGAACTTTTACTTATCATGTCGTAGACTTGCCATGCGTCTTCTAGCTTCGAAATGTGGCGTTTTGACTCCTCACATCGTGAGAAATCATGCTCACGTCGTGAGTTTTGAACGTAGACTTTCCATATGCATTCTAGCCTTAAAAAGTGGCATTTTGACTCCTCACGTCGTGAATTTCTATGCTCACGTCGTGAGTTCAGTCAAATTCGGGTTTCTGACACGTGTCATGCTCTCAGACAGCTGCATCTTCGGAAGGTCATAACGTTTGCATACGAGCTCCGTTTTTAACGTTCTTTATATCCACGCGTAGGTGGAGACATACTTTACAACTTTCATTTAGACCCCTAAGGCTAAAAAGTACTTTATCGTAGACTCTCTTTTTACGATTTCCGGTGTCGTGCCGGTTTTGTCGCGAAACTTCGACAGGTCATAACTTCTTCGTTATAACCCGGATTTCGGTGTTCTTTATATGTACGAAAACCTTATGACATATACTACAACTTAGTTAATATTATTTATTCTAAATAATCCTCTTTATCGTCGCTAAATTGACTAGCCCGAATCTACGGGCGCTACAGCTAAATGCCCTAAACTGATCCAATACAAGAAACGGGTGTTACAACAAGTCACACTATTTGCAATTTGCATGGAATATAGAGGTTTGAGTAGCATTAGGAGCAACCATTGTTGTGTTAGTGAGAGAAATTGGTATATATGAAGAACTTTTATCTTGTTGATTCAGAAATAAAAGAGAAACCAATGTATTCTAAATCAATGATAATCTAATTGTACGGATTCAAAGGACAACCTCTCAAGCTTTGATATCAATTGAGAGGAATAAAGATTATAACAACAATAACGGAAGAAATAAATAGATTTCTAGTCAAATCTAGTATAAGATCCATTCAAGCCTTGAATAATAATAACCAATGTATTCAATGCAATAATTGAGAAAAAGTAGATAAATGACTCAATGCAAGAAATAAATATAAAGAGAATGTTTGAGAATGACGGATGTATTTCTTGTAAATATGCTCAAAGGTGTATCAATTACGAAGGTTGACTAGCCTATTTATAGGCAAGAAGTGCACGTAAAGACAAGGAGATAAATAGGATAAGTGTGAACTCCAGATCAATAGTAGTACATCTGACAAAAGATCATTGTTGATCTTCTCCCCTATTCTAAAACATAAATAAGACAAAATAAACATCAGTCCATTCTCTATTGAGCATAATCTTGGAAACATCTTCTAATTGGAAAAGGAAGTAACTCGGAAAGGATTGATACTTCTGACAAACTACATCTCGGAACACCAACACAGTTCGGATAGCCTAAGAATCAGTTTTCTTGCACTTTTAGAATTGGTATCGGAAATTTCGGATATGGATTCGGATACCAAAACTACTATCCGAAATTTTTAGATATCCGGTTTTTAAGACCAATACTTGAGATCGATTGGAAAAAATTATATTATACGGGTTTATCGAAAGTCATAAACTCCATTAGTTATAGTAAATATTATATTATAGTAATCTTTATATTGGGAAAAATAAAACTAAAAAAGTGAAAAAAAAATGAGAAAACTAGAGAATAGTTGTAAAAAAAGAATGGAAAAAATATTAATTTAATTTTTTATTATATCTATATTAAAAGACACTTTTGATGGTAGTTTTCATCGATATTTGTTTTTCTTATATTTTAAAACTAGATTATGATTCGCGTTAAACGTGGGGAACATGAATTAAATACACATTACATTAATGGGTGACATTGTCTTAGGTGAATTTTTAATAAAAAATGTTAGTTAGATTCATTTTAGAGTTTTGAACCAAACTTATTAAATAAAAATGTTTAATATTTATATTAGAGCAATTTAGTTTTTTAATACAGTAATTTTTAACATAAATAATCTATGTGATCTTTGTTTTTTCACAACATAATGCGACTCCTTGATTAAAACATGTTGTGTAGTAGCTTTATGAATTGACTTTGTTCGGTGTACCCACCCCCATAAATGCCCATATGGCTCTTTTCATTTTGGTCATGTAAAATCAAAAGCAACAATATGTTGTAATACGTGCCAAGAACGTTAAATTCTGCAAAGAAATTCGATAATCATTACAATTAAAGTGCATTGTCATAACCATAAACATCAAATTCTGACATTGTAATTTGGTCAACTTTTAAAGTATTTTTTTTCCTTATAAGAATTAAACTATGATTTTTCTGGCTACACCTAATCACATATACATATATTCCAATCAAAGAAAATTATTACAAAAAAACATGTTATGAACAAAAATATAATATTAGTTTCATAATTTGTCAAAGGTTAACACTAATAAATAATAATGAACTTTAACAAATATTTCATTTTGGTCACTGTATCCAACTAACAAATGAAATTTAGTTTAGACGATTGATTCAAGAAGTGCATCCATGACTTCTTGTAGCTAAATTTAGGGAAATACCAAGACCTACTGAGATATGAGGGAACGGTCTGTGAGGCTACAGTTAGTTTCTGGATGGCAATATAAATTCAAAATCGTTAGCACATATCTTTCTTACCTGCATCAATTATCAAATTTAGATCAAACTTATCAAAATCAAATTATAAAAAAAAAACAAAAAAAAAACCCAGATATGTAACATAACAATCAAACAACATATTTTTCATAGAAATAAAATATCACAAATCTACAATTTACACTTTATATAATATTCTTAAATTATATCTTACCTTTTCATCATTAATGGTCACTAACACCTCTTTCCGCCTTACTGTTGTGAAACGCATCTATATCGAAAATAAGAGAAAGAACTATAGAGAATGAATGTTAACAGAGTGATGCTTCTTTGAAAATGCAGCAAAATTCTTCATTTACACTTGATTTAACAATAGAAAATGGACAAATTTATAATCATAAAAGTATGCTTATTTCAACAAATTTGTTATCAAAATTAATGGAAAACCGAGTTTCTTGAAGAAACAAATCAAATACACAAAAACGAATAAAAAACAAAGAATGAAGCAAAGACAATTTGAAGAGCATGTCAGAATGGTATGATCAATATAGTCATGGTTAATCTTTTCTCATCTTCAAGATGATAAGTACAAGTGAGTAGAGAAAACAAATTTATAATCATAGAAATATGGTTAATTCAACAAATTTGTGATCAAAGTTAATGGAAATATTTTTTGTTGAAATAATCAATTATTAAGTATGTAGGATATTACCACTAATGGATTTATAGTTTTGCATCATCCTCAAGCTTCAATACAAGCATCAATTAATGCTCATCACTTTCAAGTAAAACTATCTGCAATTTAAACTTAAGTAAATATAATCAATAACATTATAAAAAATGTAAGGTTAAGAATAAGTAGATATAATTATTGAGTTAGATAATTAGAAATCTAGCAATTGTAATTTAACATGTATAAGACCGGTTATTATTTTCAAAATTAGAAGTATTTACTATATTAATAAGATTTAAATACAAGGTGACTATTTTGCCCTTGATGACTTTTGGTACTATCGATGTACACTGAGAAAGGAATAGAATAATTAAAAAGATATATCATGTTGATTTGCAAACATATAGGATGGTCAATGCATAAATTATGACTTTAAATTTTGGGAGGATTTGAATTTTGAATTTTGAATTTTATTTTAGGGATAGAGGAAATTGGTGAAGGTTTGAGTAGAAGCATTGATGGACAGCGTGTTTGACCAAACATTGGTCAAGATGACGTAAACAATTTGATCTAAGGGTGGAAAAGGTATAAGTGAAACACAAGCAAAAGTATTTATTGCTTTAGATGATGAAATAAAGTTTCTCTTTTAGACATAGAATTCAATCTTCTATTTTGTAAATGTAAACGTCTTAGTCTTTGCCTATCTCTAACGTCATTGTAATGGGTTTTATTATTTACATCGGTAAAATTATAGGAAATCATTAATATTTAAAAAATAATAATATTTCAATGGTAAATGTTTACTAATAAATTTATCAATAAATTCACAAAGAATTATAAATAATTGTTTTAGAACGGTTAAAAGGTTTATAAAAGTTTACAATTTCCTAAAAAGTGGTAGTTTTCTAATATTTATATTGAAGTTGTAATAAATAACATTGTAACAATGTTGACAAATTTACATTCAAACGGAATCATAGAGTAAAAATGATTAAAATTCGAAATTCGTTTGAGTTTAAACCCAAAAGACAAACAGATAAATAATTCATCAACATTTCATAAAATCCAAAATGTATTAAAATGATCAAAATTCTAACCCAAAAAAATGAATATTATGAAACAAGGTCATCAAAAACCAAACCAAAAAACCAAATAGTATGTAAACATAATATGAAATAAAAAATACTCATATCACCCAACTACTCAAACAAAATCATGAAAATCATATATTATTTTTCTTTATTTGGAATTAACATTTTTGACTTGCCTTCCCCAGAAGTATGATCTATCATTGATGTTGATGATCGTTTGGTTAAGGACATTGTTTCCAAATTATCAACATCATAAACATATTCCAGGTTGTGTTTTAATTTTTCATGTCTAAACACTTTTTTTTTAAAGGATGTCCACTTAGTGCACTTGTTGCAGTACTTTTATCAAGATTCGAAGCGGGTGTGACATTATCATCAGTAAACGAAACAACATTATAAATGTAGAAAATAAATGTGTATGTCAATCTAAAAGTTAATAATATTTTAAAGTATTTAAAGTATTAGATTTAGTTATATTATATTTAACACCTTCAAATTTAATGTGTCTTGAGATCCGAATACTGCCGATAAAACATTAAACGAATCAGATTTCGGCGCCTACATTTGTAGTACATAGAAATATGTTAGTTGATCAATTGAAATATAGAAAATGAAATTTAATAAGCGTAGTGTTTGTAGTATTCTTTGTAAAAGAATGTTACATGTTTGATGTTAAAAAAAATATTTCAAATTCAGCAATGATTGTATTATCAACATTGAAGTTTGAGATTGCATAACCATCAACTTTGTTCTTTAAATTATAATGTGAAATTTGAATTTTGAACGCCAACTTTTTATCCAAAAGTAAAATGAATAGTTATAAAAATAGATAGACAAAAAGTAAAAATTAGTTTTAAGTAAATGATGTTAATATCAATAATCTCATTAAACTTTTGAAGCAACTCTTGTGCGGTTTTTTCGAAAAGCTTATTTGTGTCACGATCAAATAACGTAAGTGACACCACACCGGTAAAGTCTTGTAATCTAAAGTTATTTTGAAACTAAAACCATTGATATAAACAAATTCAATAATATAAAATTAAAAAATTTAACCGAAGATTATAATGATGTGTATAAAAGAATTATTGAAAAATTTGGAACAAAGATATGCCTTTGTTCATGCAAGTTGGAGTGTAACAATAAAAAACTTCTTTATCATGCTTTTGGTCCATTCCACAACTTTTGTCATCATGCATTAAAACGATTTTTATGGCTTTCTCATGAGAAACATAAGTCAACATATTAAAAACAAATTGATATAAATGATATAATTTTGTTTCAGTAACTAAATTAATGAAACTAATATGCTTAAAATAGATTGATTAATTTTTTCATAACCTCTCTACAAAAACACAGTAATAACATGTAATAAAAACATAGTAAATGTAAGAAATTGGAGAAGAATAAGGAGAACATAATAAAGAAAGAATGTGAAAAAAAAATTAGAGAAAAAGACCGATGAAGAAGAACACTATAAACACAGTAATAACATGTAATAAGAACATAGTAAATGCAAGAAATTGGAGAAGAATAAGGAGAACATAATAAATAAAGAACGTGAAAAAAAAAAAAATTAGAGAAAAAGACCGCTGAAGAAGAACACTATAAATCGTAAGACTCAATCCAAAATCGTAAAAATAACAACTTCAATGTAATCGTATATATGGTGTTTTTGAATAAGGAAATCATTATCTTCCAAAAAAATTGGGATCCTAAGACATCATCTTGGAGATTTTCAGCTATTCATCTGGAAAAAAAGAAAGATATAAGTTATATTGATTCAAAATTTCTAGTTAATTGACTTGTTTATTTAATGAGTTTTAAAAATCTAACCATTATCTCAAACTGATTCATTTTACATGAGATATACTGAGAGATAAATAATGAAAAATATTGACTTTAATTTTAACTCTAAAATATGTTGTTGATTTAATGGGATTAGATTACATTTTATAAATTAATAACTGAATTATTAATATGCTTATAAATAAGGGAGTTAAATTAGGAACAATATTAATTAGAGAAACCGATATCTTGTATATAAATAGAATGATATGCTGCAATGGATAACATAATTACTAAATTTAAAGAGTTTATAATTATTAAAAATTTTATAATTAAATGTAATTATATTTGAATTCTATTCGAGGAAGATGATGTCAGCATATTGATCTAAGGGTGGAAAACATATGATTGAAATACAATCAAAGACCCTGATTGCTTCATTGGTGAATTAAATGTTCTCTTTTAATAATATTTAGAGATGATAATTTTTATTCCTATATTTTTCAAATACTTTATAAAATGATATTTTCTACCTCTGTATTTTCTAAAGTGATAGTTTTATCTATTTTATTTTTAAAATACATTGTAGATGATATTTTTTATCCTTTAACTTTTTAAAATTTCACTATCACCACCTTCATTTTGAACTTTGCAAAATGTCATTTTCATCCATCTATTTTCTAAACTTTTGTGTTTATACCCCGTAGTATATATATATATATATATATATATATATATATATATATATATATATATATATAGGGGTAGGTTATAATGTGGATGAACAACTATTGTGCGGACGTGTGGACAGTGCTATACTATAACAATTTCTAAGAGAATAGGTTCTTTAGTAATGTGAATACGTTCAACCTTATACAACTATTGTCATTTTTATTCATTTTTATTCTCACGCATCGTTTTTCACTCATTTCATTCTTACAGAAAACGACTCAATAAACATTCTGATAACATTCTAACAGAATGAGAATAATAATAATAAAAAAGTCTATAATAACCTTATAGACGATTTAATTAATGAGAATGTGTAATAATGACAATACTTATATAGGAATGAACGTATTCACATTATCAAACAATATATTTTCTTTGTTATTTTTACAGAATAGCATTGTTCACACATCCGCACAATAAATGTCAATCCACATTTGAACATAGTTCTCTCTCTCTCTCTATCTATCTCTCTCTCTCTCTCGCTCGCTCTCTCGCTCTCTTTCTCTCTCTCTCTATATATATATATATATATATATATATATATATATATATATATATATATATATATATATATATATATATATATATATATATATATATATATATATATATATAGGGGATAGGGAATATACATTACAGCCCCACCTAAGCTTAGGTACTAAACCTTTAAAATATGTCGTTTTAACATGCTAAATATGCCCGGTTTGTTTTCACTTGGTAAATATATTATCTTCCATAACATTTCTTTCTTTCATTATCGTTTTACCATCTCTGTTTTCTTTCTTCAATAATCGTTTATTACTTCACCCAAGTGAACATTACTAGACCCTAAACCTAAACCCTAAACCCTAAATTTAAACCCTAAACCCTAAATTTAAACCCAAACCCTAAATCTAAACCCTAAACCTTAAACCCTAAACCCTAACCCTAAACCCTAAATCTAAACCCTAAACCCTAAATCTAAACCCTAAACCCTAAACCCTAAACCTAAACCCAAAACCCTAAACCCTAAACCCTATTGTGTCGATCTTGAATTTAGATCTTGAAGTATTAATCGTGAATCCATTAACCGTAATCTTTATATAGTAAAACAATGTATTTTCAAGAGGTTTAGTACCTAAACTTAGGTGGGGCTGTAATGTATATTCCCTTTTCCCATATATATATATATATATATATATATATATATATATATATATATATATATATATATATATATATATAAAATCTGATTTTCCTTAATAACTTTTGTTAACCTAAAAAACTAATTTTTTATGTTTAATGTATATGTCAGTATAAGTTAAAGGTGGTCAACGTTTCGATATAAATTTCCAGCTTTTGTCCGTTAATTTTTTTTAACAAAACTTATTTTTTTTATATACGTGTTAGTATAAATTCGAATTTTTTTAACTTTCAACGTAAATGTTGTGTACGATTTCATGTTTATTTTAATGTACGTTTACTAGGTATGAATTCGTTTACATATAATATGTTTTCAACTTTTCATTCGACGGTATAAACTGAATTTAGTTAACAGTATCAATCTTATATGTTTGTCTACCAATAAATACAAATGTAACTAACTTTTATTTATATAATTATTAAAATTCAACTACGACAAAGCAATGCACCGCCGGCAAAATCCAAGTTATTTCTTAGAACGTAGATCAGCCTTAAAGGATGTCCACCTTTTTTTATTTTATGACATTTGTACTAAATATTGCAAAAATGACAAAAATGAGTAGCTATAAAATGTTCGATGCCTGAAGTTTTACTGATTAAAAGGTAATAGAAGTTTTAATTAAGAAAAATAGGGAAAAAGTTTCCACGCCAACAGCTGGAAACAGATAGGAAAAATGATATCTCCGAAAGTTATGCCCTTATTATATATTATCTTTATTTATTCAGTTTTAAATTGAATTAATCAAATTTACAAATAGACCCTTGAGAGTTTTACCCTAAAATAACCAAATTTACAAATAGACCCTCGAGAGTTTTACCCTAAAATAACCAAATTTACTAATACACCCTCGAGGCCTTGAGAGTTTCTTTTTCTTTTGGATTTTACCCTGAAAAGCATTGGAATAAAAGAGAACCAAAAGTGCCGCATATCAAAATAATACTCTTAAATGCGGCTAGTTTTGAGTTGGAAATCTAGGAGATGATCATTTTGGTTCCTTGGTTATGATGATTCGATGAAAATCTTGTCATGTTCGTCCAAGGACGAAGTCAGGATCTAAGAATAAAAAAGGCTGATGGTCTAACGTCTTAATAATATATTAAAAGATAGTGTTATATCCTATTAAAAATATAGTCTAAAATGACATTAAATTTATGGCTTTTTTTTATTATGATTGCCTTATGATTATAAAAATCCAAATTACCAATCATAATAATATAATAATTAAATATTACAAAAACTATTGAGAATACAATTAAATTTAAAATATATCTTATCTTATTAATAAAAACTTGAAAGAGGCGTTGTAACACAAAGCTTTTATCATCATTTTCTTTTAATCGTGAATCGATATTAATCGTATTGGATATAAGTATTCACGTCATATTATTTTAAACTTATTAAAACATAAGGGGGTCAATGGGCTTTTCTCACAACCTATATGAACTTACTTGTTATATAATTTATAATTCCATGGATACATTTGCACTTCAATTAAAATGGTTGGAGGGGACGCTGCATCCGACAGCCCCCTACTAACTCCGCCCTTGTGTTCGTCCATATTTGTCAATTTACGTTCTCTATTTTTTGTTTTTTTATGGAAACTGTGAAATTATATTAAAAGCTGCTACTAAAAAGAAACACATGGCGAGAAAGAAAAAGTACAAAACAATTACAAAATATTGAAAGGAGCTTCACACCAAATGACCCACTTGCAGTTTTGTATTTCCCTTTATGTTTAACCCAACTAAACACCAAACAAATAATATTATCCGTCAATTTCGAGGTACAGACACACATTTTGTTCAAAACTTTGTCATTTCGGGCACGCCAACACACCAAAAATAGCCATAGATGATGGCTAAAAGAAGTTTTTTTTTTCCTTTGGGTAGTTCCCCAATGAGCTGCGGAATTTACAATCTCAGCAACATAAGAAAACTATTGGAACGAGACTGTAACATCCCAAAAATACAGATAAAAATTTTGTTTTTAAATTCAATCAAAACATGCGATAGTCATATCAAACAGTCAAAAGTGTATCATATCAATAGTTTATAAAGTACAATTTCCAAAAATCACATAATGCGGAAAATCATAGGGTGATGCAGTGCGATCAGATCGAGCTCTTCCCCTTCGATCTGCAAGTATATGAAACATAAACTGACAACCGTAAGCACAAAGCTTAGTGAGTTCCCCTAAAATACCCCCATACAATACAAACATATTGCTGGATTAGGTGTCTAAGCTCATAACTATAATTGGTATATACTTGAATTAATAGTAGCACAGTTTTTTGGGTTGCCCTCAAAACTAGCAACTGGGAAGGATAATTTTGGAGAAAAGGAGGTTGATTTATTATTTGATTAATAAATTGAAATAATTTGTTAATATATTATGAGAATAATATATTAATTAGAAATAGTAATATTTAATCAGAAATTAATTAGTATTAATTTTGGGATTAAAAGAATTAATTAAAAGTGCGGGGACTGAACTGTAATTGTTCAATAGTTGAGCAAGAGGCAATCTAGAACCCTCCATAGGCTATGGACGGTTTTTCTAGGGCCTTAGGGTTTGTAGAATAGTCTCTAATGGATAATCAGAAAAGTGGATAATTACCCAGTTTAAGATTATCTTGGATTAGGGTTTATCTAAGGTTTCATGTCTGCATTATATAAGCAACCTAAAGCCTACAATTTTCGGCCACTTGTTCCTAGAAAGATCCAACCGAAAATTTGAAGCCTCCCGCCTTCTCCACAGTCTTCTTTCATTGGTAGTGTTGGGTGTGACCCACTAGAGGCGTGACAATTATGACGCTTGTTCTCAAAGTCTCAACAATACTAAGGATTTGGATTGTTATTGCTATATAACAATCAAATGTATGTTTTATATCCTTAATTGTGTAAATTTCGATTATATATTAGTGTTCTAGGGTTTCTACATTCTTGTTCATATTGTATGTTCAATTAGAGAAAACGTAGATCAAAGTTAGGGTTGCATGCACACATAGGATTGTTTGTTATGCTTAAAACTCATCAGTGGTATCAAAGCGAATGTTTAATTTTCTATTGAATTGATACATATGTGAACTTGAACGAGGACAAGCAAAACAGAATCGTCATTTTGTTCCGACACCACGACGTGGTGACTTTTCCCACGACGTGGTGCCTTACGATTTTGCTCTACCACGACGTGGTAAGCTGTCAGATTCAAAAATTTTGGTTTTGAGATATATTATGAATTGGATAGAATAATTACCTTTAATAATATTTTTTTAATTGTATAAAATTGAATACTTTAAAATGTAATTTGATATTCTAATCTAGAATTCATAATTGGTTTTATTTTTTTTATTTAGTTAATTTAATATTAATTTTGAAATTTTAAAAAAAATGTAACCTTAGTATTTTTGAAAAAAGTTTTAGAAATACACCCTTATATTATATGTAACATTAAAAGTCTAATATTACTATATATATAAGACAAGTCAGTCGAACCGCTAGTACGCCTCATTCACGAAGCCGATCTATAAGGGGAGTTTAAGGAAGCGGCCTATAAAATGACCGTCATTGGGTATCCACTCTTACCCACCGCTTCCTTGATTGGTGGAGGCTCGTTAGCCGAACGGGTTTGATAAGACAATCATATCCTCATTAATAAGTATAATGATCTATAAAGTAACTAAATGCATTTTTACAAAAAAAAAAATTCTCAATCTTAGTTACTTTAGGAAAAATATGAAATTGTATGCTAACCCAGGAAATTACACATTGCACTTTATAAGTCGTTAGTGGAGCGTGTGTGGTTAACCGGCACACTAATAGAGACGAATAAAGAGTGGCAATGGGTGTCTCGTAAATTATCATTGATTAATGGAGCGTGTGTGGTTAAACGACACATTAAAATAAGATGATAAATGACATCGAGAGTACCAAGTTAGTTTGCATGGTTATTCACATCTTGTTTGAGATCCTCGGTATCCCAGTCACAAATGGAAGAGCGTAATCGAGATTAAACATGCCATTGAAAAGTTCAATGATTCTTAAAAGTTCTAGGAATTTCATTCAAAACTAAATTCACTAAAATTCCGTTTTTTAATGGTGACCTACCTTTATATAATTTACAATTAGATTACGGCATCCCTTTTCTAAGCTGTAAATTATTTAGTTGGATCATAGCCTTGATATTTCATTTGGGTGTTATATTGATGATTGTTCTTATCTAACTAAAACTTTCCTTTCTACTCTTTCAGATGTCTACTCCTACCGATGCTTCTGGTTCCTCCTCCTCCAACAACAACAACAACTTTTCTCTATTGAGCATTTGCGCAAAGGTTCAATTGGATGGCACCAACTACAATGACTGGATGCGCAATATCAAAATGGCGCTTCGTTTTGAGGATAAAGAGTATTTCCTCGAAAAACCACTAGATGAGATCGATGAAACGAAGGCCACCCCTGAAGAGATAGCTACCTACGAGAAACACTACAAGGATGCAACAAAAGTTGCTTGCGTCATGGTGGCTACAATGATCCCAGAATTGCAGAGACATTATGAGGATTAGTGGCTGTACGAGATGAACAATGACCTTATGGAAAAGTACCATAAGCGAGCTCATCAAGAGAAGTAAAATGTGGTAAAGTCCCTCATGGCGTGCAAGATGAAGGATGGTGAATCCGTAAGCAACCACGTTTCAAGAATGCAACGATACGTGGATAGGCTCATCAAGCTAAATGTGAATTTTGATGAAGAGTTTAGCAATCGACATAGTGTTGAACTCTTTGCCAAGCTGTTATGATCAGTTCATATTGACCTATCATTTGAACAACAATGAAACTACTTTTTCACAATTACACAACCTCCTGCGAACAGCTGAAGCATGAATGAAGGGAAAAGGTGTTGCCTCCACTCCTACTACTTCTCTTATTCTGGCCATTGGTCAAGGGAAAGGGAAAAAGAGGAAAGGTCTTCCCAAGTTGAACTGGAAGGGAAAGTCCTAAGCTAGGTCATCTAGCAGTGAACCCAAAGGAAAGTCCAGTTCCGATGCTCCCCCTGTTTCCGACCCAAAGGAGGCCACTTGCTTTTACTGCAATGACAAGGGGCATTGGAAACGAAGCCGCCCAAAATACTTGCAAGACATCAAGGATGGAAAAGTGAAGCCAACCTCGTAAGGTATTTACGCTATTTTATCTAATAACTCATCATATTCTCATTCTTGGATCCTTCATACAGGATGTGGATTTCACATGTGTTCTGATTTGTAGGGGCTAAGAAGAAGTGAGGATATGGAGCATGGAAGGATGAACGTGATCAGGGGGAATAGGCGATCTTCACATGTTACCAATATTATAGCTTAGTGCTTAATAGTGGGTTACGGCTAGATTTATTGAATTGTTGCTACTCGTCAAAGATGACACGAAACATCATTTCATTTCATGCTTTATTTAAACAACGTTTTAAATATTCTTTTGATGACAAGAATGGTTCTATTTCTGCTTATAAAAACGTTGTGTTTTATTTTGAAGCTTTACCTTGTGATGGTGTGTATGAAAATGTGATGATTGTAGACAATTTAGGAAATAGTGTTTTTCATATTGATTCGTCTAATGGTATAGACAAAGCATGCTTGTGGCATTGTCGTCTTGGACATGTCAACAAGAAACGCATGGCCCAACTTCAAAAGGATGGAGTTTTGAAATCATTTGACTTAAGGTCAGATGATACATGCGAGTCTTGTTTGCTAGGTAAGACGACAAAATCACCTTGCACTGGTTCTTGTGAGAGAGGTGAGGGATTGTTAGATCTCATACACACAGATGTGTGTGGGCCCTTCATATCCACCACAAGGGATGCAAATCGATTCTATGTGACATTTATTGATGATTATAACAGATATGGTTATATCTAATTAATCAGGAATAAGTGAGAAACCTTTGAAAAGTTCAAAGAGTTAAAACAAGAAGTCGAGAATCAATTGGGCAGGAAGATAAAGATGCTTAGATCTGATAGAGGCGATGAGTATCTTAGTATCGAGTTCCACGAATTCCTCAAGGAATGTGGAATAGTTTCACAATCGACTCCTCGTAGAACACCACAACTTAATGGTGTGGCTGAGAGGCTTAATCAGCCCTTGTTGGACATGGTTCGTTCCATGATGAGTCGAGCTTCACTTCCAATCTCTTTATGGGGGTATGCCTTAGAGACTGTTGCCCACATGCTTAATCATGTCCTAAAAAAGAAGGTTGCCAAAACACCTCACGATATGTGGACAGGGAAGGTTCCCTGATTAGCACATATCAAGGTTTGGGGTTGTGAAGCTTTCGTTAGACGAGAGACTCACGACAAGTTCAAACCTCGAAGTGAGAGATGTATTTTCATCGGCTACCCACATAAGTCTTTTGGATACTTGTTCTACAAACCTTGTGACAACGTGGTCTTCGTAGCACGAAGAGGAGTCTTTCGCGAGAGAGAGAGAGCTCATATGCAAAGAGGACAGTGGGAGTACAAAAGATATTGAAGAAATTTAAGAGTCAAATGATGAAGGAACTTATGAAAATACTAGCACTCAACCTGAGGAAGAAATTCCTATTGAATCAATTGACGAGTCATTACCTCTTAGGCTTTCTGGTAGAGTTAGCGTTCCGCCTGTTTTGTATGGTTTCCATATAACAACAAAAGGTGATACGTTTATTAGTGATACTATACTGATAAATTTGGATGAACCCGCTAACTACGAGGAAGCAATGGCGGGCCCTAAGGCTGCCAAGTAGAAAGAGGCAATGGACAGCGAGATCAAGTCCATGTATGACAACCAAGTTTGGAATTTGATTGACAGTGTACCAGGTCGTAAGACAGTTGGGTACAAATGAATCTTTAAGAAGAAGACCAACATGGATGGAAAGGTACACACTTTTGAAGCTCGACTGGTTGTGAATGGCTTTACTTAAACCCCAGGGGTTGACTATGATGAGGCCTTCTCACCAGTAGCTAAGATTAAATCTATTAGGGTGATGCTAGCCATAGCTATGTTTCATGACTATGAAATCTGGAAGATGGATGTCAAAACCACTTTACTTAATGGGAAGTTGGCTGAAGATGTTTACATGAGTCATCCAGAGGGTTTTGTGGATGCAAAGTACCCCAATAGAGTGTGTAAGCTTGAGAAATCAATCTATCGATTGAAACAAGCGTCTCGCAGATGGAATCTTTGCTTTGATGAGAAAGATAAATAGTTTTGCTTCTCTAGAAGTGAAGATGAATCTTGTGTTTATGTCAAAGCTAGTGGGAGTATAGTGACCTTTCTGGTTTTGTATGTTGATGACATGCTTCTTATAGGAAACAACATTCCAAATTTGAAAGAAGTTAAGTCTTGGCTTGGAAAGTGTTTCACTATGAAGGATCTGGGAGAGGCTGCTTATATTCTGGGGATAAGGATTTTGAGAAAAAGGAGTAAAAGACTAACTGGACTTTGTCAAAATACGTATTTGGATAAAGTACTACAATGTTTTAGTATGGATAATTCCAAGAAGGGAGAACTGCTTATACAGAGTAATACCAAACTGAGTAAGACTCAGATTCTGAGTACCGATGTAGAGATAGCATAAATGAGTATTGTTCCATATGTTTCCGCTGTTGGATCTATTATGTATGTTGTGACATGTACTCGCCCCGATGTGGCTTTTGATTTGAGCATGGTTAGTCGATATCAGGGAAATCCAGGTAGAGATCATTGGAAAGCCGTCAAAATTATTCTTAAGTATCTGCGAAGAACTAAGCACTGGTTCCTTGTGCTTGGTGGTAGTGACAACTTAAGAGTGAGCAGGTATAGCGACGCCAACTTTTAGACAAATAGAGACAACTTTCGGTATCAATCTGGTTGGGTGTTTACCCTTAATGGAGGAGCGGTAACCTGGAAAAGTTCCAAACAGAAAACTGTGGTTGATTCTACACGTGAATCAGAGTACATAGCAGCAAGCGAAGCATCGAAGGAGGCTATTTGGTTGAAGAACTTCATCGGAGACCTTGGAGTTGTTCCAGCCATAAAGGATCCAATGGAAATTTTCTGTGACAATAAAGGAGCGGTTGCCTTGACAAAGGAACCAAGAGATCATGGCAGCTCAATGCATATTGATAGAAAATACCATTTCATTAGACATAGGGTAGAAGAAGCACACCTCGTCGTGAAGAGGGTATCGTCAGAAGAGAATCCATCAGATCCCCTCACGAAGGGTGTGAGTAGGATTAAGCACAATCAGCATGCTAGGAGTATTGGTCTGAAAGATGATATTAGTTTTAGTAGTTAGATAGTTGTTTAGAAACTTGTGATATAATAAATGTAATTGACTCTTGATGATTACCTGATGGAGAATTATTTATGAGTATTGTCTACTATCTCTTGTCAATTGTTTAATATTATGTTTCAATTTTGCATGCTTTACTTCCAGAATAATTGGATTATTCAAACATCCACAGTCAATCATACTTTTGGAAGTAAGTATTGAATCAAGACTGTCATGAATTGGATTGTAGACTGTCTATAGGGTTTAGACATAGAAATGGTTTGCTACAACATTCATGAGTACTTTGAAATAGAAATTTAAGTATTGGTGTCACACCCCCGAACCAGACGGCGGAAACGTCCGAGGGCTCGCGTGACTTAAATTGAAATATCATCACAATGAATATACATGAAACATAACACATTCACCACCAAACATTACATAGTACAATTGGCATTGTTTACATCCAGTACATGGTTTACATTACATGATCCCAAAATATAAAGTGTTTGATGATTAGCAACTACAAAAGAAACTTTCAACACACTGGATGCTTCCTCGTTCTAACGGTTACCTGAGAATACAAGTTATTTTTAAAACGGTCAACATATATAATGTTGGTGAGTTCATAAGTATGTTTGATGTAAAATAGTTATGTCGTTTGTAAAACCCATAAAATCCGATATTTTCTGTAATAAGACTTTTCACGAAAATGTTGTGATGATCCTGTAAGTATATGCGTGAATGATTTCAAAACGTGTATAAATGAGAAGTTTTGCATTATAGTTATTGAAAGTACAAGTGAATAAGATTGGTTTCCCCGGAAAACCCGATGCTGTCCGATAAAATATTATGATTGTTTTGTATTATTGTATCGTCACAGCGAATGAATATGATTTCCCATGATTACTTAGATGGTATTGGATCTCTATGTGAGTCGTTATAACCATGCATGATAATGACTAGTTCGTCTGTCTTGGCATTCTAGTGAACGCCAGAATTGATCTTAAGATTTTGTCACCCTAGACTGGCCGAGTCTAACTGTAGCGAACAACTTAGGTGTGGGGGAGTCACCCCCGTATAGATCTATACACAAACTCTCGCTCTCCCTCCAGGAGACTTTGATTATAACTACAGACTAACCGACACTTATTGGTGTCGCCCGTTATTACTCACTTAATCCAATTAAATTTGATTAACCTTGATTAATGACCTGATTTTGTTTACTTGAATTGAAGGTAAGCCTAACAGACGAGGAGAAGAGGACTACTATGCCCTACTAATTACGTATGTTATTTAAGGCTGTCGAGTATACGAAAGACGCGTTGGCCTATTTCACATATGATTTATTTGGACCTTACTAGCAATGCTAATGGGCCACCGAGGCCCAATAGCATGTAAAAGCCATTGAGGGTCCCTTAAGCATGTAATCGGGTCACAGGAGGCCTAATAACATGTATTATTTATGTTAGGCCCAAAAGTCATGTTAATGGGTCACGAAGGCCCAATAAGCATGATTAGAATCTTTCAAGCCCAACAGTTAGAATGTTTACTTGTTTTGTATAGTATTAGTTTTGCGAAGTTGTTTAATCGATATGTCGTAATAATCACCAAATTGTTTTATAACGATTCATAGATTTATAAAAATAGATATTTTTCTATTTAAACCCATAAGTTATAAAGTTTTGTATATTTTGACCAAATTATTTTATTATTAACATAATTGACCAAAAATATTAGTTTGAGCTATTCAGCCCCTTATTTTGGTAAAGTTGGCAATTTTTAGCCTTTTTTATGAAAAATGACATATTAGGTCCTTGAACTATTTTTCTTGACATTTTTGGCCTAAGAACTAAATTAAATAATGTTTTAAGCCCAAAATTTTATTTTGGACAGTTTCAGCCTCTTAGTTAAAAGATTTGCATTTAAATCCACACTTTTCGCAATTTTTACAATTTTTACCCAAAATCCAAAATCTTTGCATTTTTAGTCCCTTTTGATAAATAAGGCCATTTTAACCCCTGAAATAGGTTTATTTACGTTTATAGCTCCTGTTTTGAGAAAAGTTTCCAATTCAGCCCCCTTAAATTTGATTTTTCGCATTTTTGGGCCTAAATAGCCGAAAAGCCCAAATTTTAGCCCATTAGGCTAAAATTTACATTTTTAGTCCTTTAAAAAGCCTAATATTTATAAAAACTCTTATTTTAGCTGTTTTGAACTTTTGATCCTTGTAGAAACTGTGAATGGCATCTTTTTCCCCATCTTTTGTTTATTTATCAAAAATAGTCTAATAACAAATTTTATGTTGTAGTATGTTTATTATAAACTTTGTATGGTAGTTTATCTTGACATGTTAAGTGAAATATATCCTAGATCACATATTTTTCCTTCTTGAACTATAGATCTCGAAATATCTTTCATGTTTAGCACATATTTACCACATATAAACACAAGAAATCACACATAACATACAAATACACATAGATCTTCACATTTTACTTGTATTCTCCCCCATAAATCATATGAAAACTGAAAATAGAGGGGTATGAACTCACCTTGAGTTTGTGGATTCGGTTTTTGAAGAAGATGTGGAAAGATGAAGTGATTTTCGGCCCTTGCAACTCCCTTGAGTAGATCTCGAACTCAAGAAGATTTCTAGGAGTATGATCACCAAACACTTTGTTTAAAAGAGTGATCTATCATGAAGATGGAGTTATGAAACTTGAATGTGTAAAGGCTTACCAAGAATGATGATTATATTGTGAATATCCTCTTGAAACCTAAGTAAATCTTGAAAATGTGATGAAAGTGAGGAAATGTTCTTGTAAGATTTGAGAGAGTTTGGGGAGAAGATTGAAGAGGGTGGTGGGGGTTTGTGGTTTCGGCCGAGGATAGAAAGGAGAGGGGAGAGAGAGGTGAGTTGACTTGCATGGATATATGATAACGGTGCATTGATATCCTATGTACATTTATGAGGTGGCACCACTAATGTCAACGCTCATTTCATCCTTTTTTTTGTTTTATGCTTGGGCCGAAAACATGGGCTAGAAGAAAAAAGTTGCTTAGTTTGGGCCATTATTTGCCTCATTTCGAAATTCTAAGGCCCAAAGAGTATTTCTCGGCCCATTGGGTCCTTGTGAATGTTCACGGCCCAATGTGATATTAAGGGGATGGATTTATGGCTCATTAGGGCTAATTTGATTAGTTATGGTCCAATAAGGCCCAAAAGAGGTACACCGTTCCATTTTAGGCCCATGATGGCCCAACAGGTTAGGTTTCATGAATGTGGGTCCAATTATGGCCCATTTGAAGGTTCTAAGCCCAACAAAGTCAAGTTGGAGGCTTATTGGCCCATTAGGCCCAATAAGAAAATTCTAGTCCATAATGAGCTTAAACCGGGATTTTTAGGGTTTTCAACTTTACTTGATGAATCTAGGTTTGAATTTGTTTCCATAGGTTGAACTTTAAGCATAACATGAATTAGGGTTATGAGTTTACAGTAGATAATGTTTACAAGAGTACAAAATTTCCTAGCTAGAATGCTAGTTGTGACATCATCCCCCCGTTAGAGGGAATTTCTTCCCGAAATTCTTTTTAAAGCTAGAGTTTAAGAATGCGAGAATAAGTGAGGGTACTTCTGTTTCATCTGGTCTTCGCGTTACCAAGTGAATTCCGGTCCACGCTTTGCGTTCCATCGAACCTTCACTATTGGAATGCGACTTTGCTTGGTACGCTTCACCTCCCTGTCCATGATCTCGATGGGGTCTTCCACGAACAGGAGATTCTCGTTGATTTCGATTTCTTCCAACGGGATGACGAGAGTCTCGTCGGATAAGCACTTTTTCAAATTTGAAACATGGAACACGGGGTGTACACTGCTAAGCTCGGTAGGTAGCTGCAGTAAGCCACTGGACCGATTCAGGCAAGAATCTCGAATGGTCTAATGTAGCGTGGGTTTAGTTTTCCCCGTTTCCCAAAACACCCCTTTCCAGGGAGAGACTTTTAACAACACCCGATCCCCGACTCGGAATTCCAAGGGCCTTCGCCTTCGCCGTTTATCAGCGTAGTTCTTCTGTCGGTCTCGTGATGCTTGAAGTCGTGCTTTGATTTGAACTATCTTCTCTGTCGTTTCGCGTATGATTTCTGGTCCTGTTAATGCATTGCTTGGTGTCTGTTCTCTTGCTAGCTGAGTGTTACCTACCTCAGCCCAACAGAACGGTGATCTACATTTACGTCCATATAAGGCTTCAAAAGGAGCAACTTTGATGCTTGAGTGATAATTATTGTTGTACGAAAACTCAATTATAGGCAAGTGTGTATCCCACGACCTTCCAAAGTCTATCATGCATGCGCGAAGCATATCTTCAAGCGTTTGAATGGTTCGCTCACTTTGACCATCGGTTTGTGGGTGGTAGGCAGTGCTCATGTCGAGTTGTGTTCCCATAGCTTTCTAAAGCGATTGCCAAAAGCGTGAAGTAAATCTACTATCTCGATCTGAGATGATATATATTGGTACTCCATGGAGTCTCATAGTTTCCTTGATGTATATTCTCGTCAATCATTCCATCTTATATGACTCCTTTATTGGCAGGAAATGTGTGGATTTTGTCAATCTGTCGACTATTACCCATATGGCATCCAATCTGTCCGTTGTCTTGGGTAATTTGGTCACGAAATCCATGGTAATCCTCTCCCATTTCCACTCAGGTATTACCGGCTGTTGTAATAGTCCCGAGGGTTTCTGATATTCTACCTTCACTTTAGCACAAGTGAGGCACTTGTTAACGTAAGTGGCAATTTCTGCCTTCATGTTAGGCCACCAATACTGCTGCTTGATATGCAAGTACATTTTATCTGAACCCGGATGGATGGAGTATCGTGTCTTATGGGCTTCATTCATGACTACTTCTCTGAATCCCCCAAGTTTAGGAATCCAAATTCGGTTCATGAAATAATATGCTCCGTCCTCCTTGACTTCAAAGTTCTTTTCCATTCCACGTAACGCTTCGCTTGTTCTGTTTTCTATCTTCATGGCATCGAACTGGGCTGCTTTGATTTGCGAGGACAGATGGGATTGAATGGTAATTGAAAGAGTCCTCACACGACAATTTGAGTATTCTTTTCGACTCAAGGCATCAGCTACCACGTTAGCCTTGCCTGGGTGGTACTTGATTTCGCACTCATAATCGTTTAGCAGCTCAACCCATCTTCGTTGCCTCATGTTTAACTCCTTTTGATTTAAAATGTGTTGGAGACTCTTGTGGTCGGTGAAAATGGTGCACTTGGTACCATAAAGGTAGTGCCTCAAAATTTTCAAGGCAAAGACCACAGCTCCCAATTCGAGATCATGGGTGGTATAATTCACCTCATGTGTCTTTAGTTGTCGGGATGCATAAGCTATCACCTTTCGACGTTGCATGAGTACACAGCCTAAACCCTGATTCGAAGCATCGCAGTAAACTACGAAGTCCTCTGTTCCCTCTGGTAGTGATAGTACTGGTGCACTACAGAGAGCTCGCTTCAGAGTTCGGAAAGCAACCTCCTGCTTTTCTGTCCATTTAAATGGCACGCCCTTTTGTGTAAGCATGGTAAGTGGCTTGGCTGTTTTGGAGAAGTTCTGAATGAATCTCCTGTAATAGCCTGCGAGACCTAAAAATTGATGAATTTCTGTGGGTGTCGTTGGGACCGCCCATCCTTCTATGTCTTTGACCTTAGAATGGTCCACATGTATCCCTTCTTGACTGACAACGTGACCCAAAAAGTTCACACTACGAAGCCAGAACTCACACTTAGAGAGTTTTGCGTATAACTTTTCGGTTCGTAGGGTTTCCAAGATTTGCCGGAGATGTCGGCCATGCTCCTCTTCGCTTCGAGAATAGACTAGGATATCGTCGATGAAAACAATGACAAAATTGTCGAGGAATGGTCGACAGATTTGATTCATCAGGTCCATGAATGCGGCAGGGGCATTCGTTAAACTGAAGGGCATTACAACAAATTCATAATGTCCATAGCGAGTCGGGAAAGCTGTTTTGGGGATATCCTCTTCCCGGACTTTGAGTTGGTGGTATCCGGATCGCAGATCTATCTTAGAGAAGTAACTTGCTCCTTGGAGCTAGTGGAATAGATCGTCGATTCGCGGAAGTGGGTACCGATTTTTGATAGTGAGATTATTTAGTTCTTTGTAATCAATACACATCCTAAAGGATCCGTCCTTTTTCTTAACAAAGAGGACCGGAGCTCCCCAGGGTGAGAAGCTAGGTCGGATGAATCCTTTGCTCAAGAGTTCGCTAAGTTGGCTTGACAGTTCTTGCATCTCCGTAGGAGCCAACCTATAGGGTGATTTGGCAATGGGCGTAGCTCCCGACACCAGGTCAATTCGGAACTCGACTTGTCTTTCTGGGGGTATCCCCGGAAGATCTTCAGGAAAGACATCCGGGAAGTCGCAAGCCACTGGGATGTCTCGAATATTGACCTCTTCCTTGGACTTATCCACTATGTGAGCCAGAAACGCCAATTCCTTCTTTTGTAGATACTTATGTGCCTTAATGCACGAGATAAGACGAAGGTTCGTACTGGGTTTGTCCCCGTATATAATTAGGGTTTCATGGTTAGGGAGATGAAGGCGAACGGCCTTCTCGCAACACATAATTTCGGCATGATGGGGGCTCAACCAGTCCATGCCGACAATCACATCAAAACTAATAATAGTTACAGGCATCAAGTTTATTTGAAAGGCGTGATGATTTAAAGTTAGGGTACATCCTACATAGATTTCCGCAGCTGATTTTGTTTTCCCATTAGCCATTTCCACCGTAAAGGTTTCATTAAGCTTTTGGGGTTGTTGTTTTAGCAAGTGTTTGAATTTATTACTCACAAAGTGTCGCTCTGCCCCGGTATCAAACAGGATGCATGCATATCAGTGGTTAAGGAGAAACGTACCGGTGACAACAGTGGGATCCTGAACCGCTTCTCCTTGACCCATAGTCAGCACTCTTCCTGCTGCTCCTGTCGCCTGGTTGTTTGCATTGGGACAATTTCGCCTGAAATGTCCGGTCTTCCCACACCCATAACAGGTATAACTGGCTCCATCCTTTGTGTTGTTGTTGTTGTTGTTGGGCATCTGGTTTTGTGGAAGTTGGGTCCTACAATACTTTGCTGTATGGCCCTTCCGGTTGCATCTTGTGCACATCATCTCTCTGCATTCCCCGTGGTGATGGTAGTTACATTTGTTACACTTGGGAAGATTCCTTGTGTACTGTTTCGGAGCATTCGGCGTGGATGAGGCTGGAGCATGTGGTGCTGTGGTAGCTTGGGTTGCTGCATGGACAGTCACTGTCTGTTGTTTCTTATATGATTCAGAGTTCTGTTTTCCTCTTCTCTTGTTGTTCTTCCCTTTCTTATTCTCTTCTTCCTTCTTAACATCCGCTTCCACAATCTTAACACTCTTCTTGCTGCCATGATCATACAGTTTCTTGGCCAATCTTTTGGCGCTATCAAACGTCTCAGGGTTTACCGCAATAACATTCCCTTGGATAGGTGCAGTCAATCCCCAGATGAACCTCTCAATCTTTTTCCCTTCTGAGGTGATCATACCCGGACACAGAAGGGATAGCTCGCTAAACCTGGATATGTATGCGTCGATATTGGAGTTCTGAACTGTCCAGTTCCACAATTCTTGTTCCATCTTTTGTATCTCGCCTCTAGGGCAGTACTCTGCCAACATCATTTCCTTCAGTTCTTCCCAGGGCATCGCATTTGCCACTGGAAGGGTCATGGCTTCGATGTGACCGTTCCACCATGAAAGAGCTTGATCAACAAATGTACATGCTGCGAACTTGACCTTGCACCCATCTGGACACCCACAAATTTCAAAGACGGATTCAATTTTCTCAATCCACCTCTTTAGGGCTATGACACCTCCCGTTCCATTAAAGGTTCGTGGTTTGGCGTTGGTAAAGTCTTTGTAAGAGCATGTGTTGGTAGGTCCTTGATTTATTCCGTTGTTTGAACTTCCAGCCCCCTACCCGTTTCCTCCGCCATTGTTCCCTTGGAGGATTTGCGTCATGGCTGTTGTGACTGCAGCAGATTCAGCTGCTTGAAACGCAGCCGAGTCGTCTTCCGGTGGTGTCGGTGGTTGGTTATTTCTGTGATTTGGTCTCTACGGCATCTTGCTGTTACGGAACAGAAAGATGTTGAGTATGTATTGTTTTTAAGTTGGGAATTTCGTGAATCGGTTTGCGCATCTAAGTGTTTCCATAATTTACACTAAGCAATAAGAACATAAAACACATAACAGATAGCAACATCACAAATAAACACATAATATTTTCCACTAATATTATCCGCACTTTGATACATGAAAATTTGCTCGAAAGAGCATACATAGAGGTACAAAGTTCGACAGCATAACGACTCTATGAGTAGTGTAATCACTTAAACATGGAGTCGGTAGTACATAGCAAACATAAGGGAACATAGCACTAGTAGGGTAAAGCTGGTCCTAACACACTAGGAAGCACCCAACGGTGGCAGCGAGATCATATATCGAAGTGTTGTGCCAACAACTGGGCCATCTCAGTCATCTCTCCAATGACTTCATCTCTTTCCTGTTCAGCCTGCACCACTCGTGCTTCCATGGCGAATAGCTGTTGTCGTAGTGCGGTAGCCTCAGCCTCCAGAGAACGATTCTCTCTCACGGGATTTCCTGGTGGGGCAGGGTGGTTCTGCTGTGTCTCGCTGGTAGGTGGTGTGACGGAGGCTTCGTCTGTGCCTCTTTCTTCCTCCATATCGTCATCGGTCCCATCAAACTCGTAATCTGTGTCCGTGTACTCGTCGGGTCCAATGCCGTGTGCTCCCCCTTGTTCTTCCTCGGGGTCGTCCTCAATCATTCCATGGGCCACTAAGACCTGATGAAACTGAATGCCCTGATGCTCCTCTTCCATGGTGACTGTGAGGGGGAACACGTAAGGAGGTATATAAATAAACTATTATTACTCCTAAGATTTGTTATTTATATATAAAAAGTTGGGTTGAAGCGCTCTTCTTGTTTAACAATAGGGTATGCCTTAGGTTTACTGACCATCGCGATCGTTCCAGGGCATGTGATAGTTGTATTACGAAGAAATGTAGTTGATTAGGCTACATTCATCCCTAATACAACTGTGAACAGTCCTGGCTTAACCGGGATGTCAGGTTCTCCCAATCATCTTATTTAATTTGTTATTATGTTCATTTTTCTAAGTCGTACAGGATAGAGTGTTTATTAGCACATTTTATTTGTTTTGTTCAGAGTTATTTAGTCCTTTGCTGGGTTTATAGTTGCATATCAATGTGTGGTTAGATATGCAAGTTCACTATAAACAGAGCTTTGATACCAACCTGTCACACCCCCGAACCAGACGGCGGAAACGTCTGAGGGCTCGCGTGACTTAAATTGAAATATCATCATAATGAATATACATGAAACATAACACATTCATCACTAAACATTACATAGTACAACTGGCATTGTTTACATCAAGTACATGGTTTACATTACATGATCCCAAAATTAAAAGTGTTTGATGATTAGCAACTACAAAAGAAACTTTCAACACACTGGATGCTTCCTCGTTCTAACGGTTACCTGAGAATACGAGTTATTTTGAAAACGGTCAACATATATAATGTTAGTGAGTTCATAAGTATGTTTGATGTAAAATAGTTATGTCGTTCGTAAAACCCAGAAAATCCGATATTTTATGTAATAAGACTTTTCATGAAAATGTTGTGATGATCCTGTAAGTATATGCGTGAATGATTTCAAAACGTGTATAAATGAGAAGTTTTGCATTATAGTTATTGAAAGTACAAGTGAATAAGATTGGTTTCCCCGGAAAACCCGATGTTCTCCGATAAAATAGTATGATTGTTTTGTATTATTGTATCGTCACAGCGAATGAATATGATTTCCCATGATTACTTAGATGGTATTGGATCTCTATGTGAGTCGTTATAACCATGCATGATAATGACTACTTCGTCTGTCTTGGCATTCTAGTGAACGCCAGAATTGATCTTAAGATTTTGTCACCCTAGACTGGCCGAGTCTAACTGTAGCGAACAGCGTAGGTGTGGGGGAGTCACCCCCGTATAGATCTATACACAAACTCTCGCTCTCCCTCCAGGAGACTTTGATTATAACTACAGACTACGACCGTTATTACTCACTTAATCCAAATGAATTTGATTAACCTTGATTAACGACCTGATTTTGTTTACTTGAATAGAAGGTAAGCCTAACAGACGAGGAGAAGAGGACTACTAGGCCCTACTAATTACGTATGTTATTTAAGGCTGTCGAGTATACGAAAGACACGTTGGCCCATTTCGCATATGATTTATTTGGACCTTACTAGCAATGCTAATGGGCCACTGAGGCCCAATAGCATGTAAAAGCCATTGAGGGTCCCTTAAGCATGTAATCGGGTCACAGGAGGCCCAATAACATGTATTATTTATGTTAGGCCCAAAAGTCATGTTAATGGGTCACGAATGCCCAATAAGCATGATTAGAATCTTTCAAACCCAACAGTTAGAATGTTTACTTGTTTTGTATAGTATTAGTGTTGCAAAGTTGTTTAATCGATATGTCATTCATAAATTTATAAAAATAGATATTTTTCTATTTAAACCCATAAGTTATAAAGTTTTGTATATTTTGACCCAATTATTTTATTATTAACATAATTGACCAAAAATATTAGTTTGACCTATTCAGCCCCTTATTTTGGTAAAGTTGGCAATTTTTAGCCCTTTTTATGAAAAATGACATATTAGGTCCTTGAACTATTTTTCTTGACATTTTTGGCCTAAACACTTAATTAAATAATGTTTTAAGCCCAAAATTTTATTTTGGACAGTTTCAGCCCCTTAGTTAAAAGATTTGCATTTAAATCCACACTTTTCGCAATTTTTACAATTTTTACCCAAAATCCAAAATCTTTGCATTTTTAGTCCCTTTTGATAAATAAGGCCATTTTAACCCCTGAAATAGGTTTATTTACGTTTATAGCCCCTGTTTTGAGAAAATTTTCCAATTCAGCCCCCTTAAATTTGATTTTTCGCATTTTTGGGCCTAAGTAGCCGAGAAGCCCAAATTTTAGCCCATCAGGCTAAAATTTACATTTTTAGTCCTTTAAAAAGCCTAATATTTATAAAAAATCTTATTTTAGCTGTTTTGACCTTTTGATCCTTGTAGAAACCGTGAATGACATCTTTTTCCCCATCTTTTGTTTATTTATCAAAAATAGTCCAATAACAAATTTTATGTTGTAGTATGTTTATTATAAACTTTGTATTGTAGTTTATCTTGACATGTTAAGTGAAATATATCCTAGATCAAATATTTTTCCTTCTTGAACTATAGATCTCGAAATATATTTCATTTTTAGCACATATTTACCACATATAAACACAAGAAATCACACATAACATACAAATACACATAGATCTTCACATTTTACTTGTATTCTCCCCCATAAATCATATGAAAACTGAAAATAAAGGGGTATGAACTCACCTTGAGTTTGTGGATTCGGTTTTTGAAGAAGATGTGGAAAGATGAAGTGATTTTCGGCCCTAGCAACTCCCTTGAGTAGATCTCGAACTCAAGAAGATTTCTAGGAGTATGATCACCAAACACTTTGTTTAAAAGAGTGATCTATCATGAAGATGGAGTTATGAAACTTGAATGTGTAAAGGCTTACCAAGAATGATGATTATCTTGTGAAGATCCTCTTGAAACCTAAGTAAATCTCGAAAATGTGATGAAAGTGAGGAAATGTTCTTGTAAGATTTGAGAGAGTTTGGGGAGAAGATTGAAGAGGGTGGTGGGGGTTTGTGGTCTCGGCCGAGGATAGAAACGAGAGGGGAGAGAGAGATGAGTTGACTTGCATGGAGATATGAGAATGGTGCATTGATATCCTGTGTACATTTATGAGGTGGCACCACTAATGTCAACCCTCATTTCATCCTTTCTTTTCTTTTTTCTTTTTTTTTTGTTTTATGCTTGGGCTGAAAACATGGGCTAGAAGAAAAGTGTTGCTTAGTTTGGGCCATTATTTGCCTCATTTCGAAATTCTAAGGCCCAAAGAGTATTTCTCGGCCCATTGGGTCCTTGTGAATGTTCACGGCCCAATGTGATATTAAGGGGATGGATTTATGGCTCATTAGGGCTAATTTGATTAGTTATGGTCCAATAAGGCCCAAAAGAGGTACACCGTTCCATTTTAGGCCCATGATGGCCCAACAGGTTAGGTTTCATGAATGTGGGTCCAATTATGGCCCATTTGAAGGTTCTAAGCCCAACAAAGTCAAGTTGGAGGCTTATTGGCCCATTAGGACCAATAAGAAAATTCTAGTCCATAATGAGCTTAAACCGGGATTTTTAGGGCTTTCAACTTTACTTGATGAATCTAGGTTTGAATTTGTTTCCATAGGTTGAACTTCAAGCATAACATGAATTAGGGTTACGAGTTTACAGTAGATAATGTTTACAAGAGTACATAATTTCCTAGCTAGAATGTTAGTTGTGACAATTGGATTAACCCAAGCTCAGAGAATTACTTCATGGAATTTATCGTGAGTAATTCTGAGACGGTAATATCCATAATCTTTAAACGGAGATATATGAGTTGTTGTTTACGAGTTGGTTGTGCATTGATAATACGTAAACACATCAGTAACTTGATGTTATAAAACGTATTATTGTGCATGATTTGATGAGTAAATAGTGCAAGCATATAGGTCAAAGTTTACCTATTCCTTTTTTTCCTTTAAGGGGAAAAATTGCTCTTGGGCCACTCGATGATTTGGCGTTGACTTATAGTGTCGGGCCCGGCCAGGACTAAATTAATGTGTTCGATTAGTAGTTCTTTGTCATTGCAAATCAGAAATCGGGACAAAGTATTGGACAATGATATTGATTCTGTTCCATGTCATTTGTCCACATCATATCTTTCAGAACGGAGGATTATATGATCACTTATGTTAGGACACGTAACTGACTAGGTCAGAGTTCGACAGCGACTTTGAGAGCTACAATTTTGCTGATCGATTTAGAAATTGTACTGGAAACTATAGTTATTAGACTTATCCAAGTGGGAGACTATTGGATTAGTTGTCTAAGCCCATAAATATAATTGGTATATACTTGAATTGATAGTAGCACAGTCCTTTTGGGTTGCCCTCAAAACTAGCAACTGGGAAGGATGATTAATAAATTGAAATAATTTGTTAATATATTATGAGAATAATATATTAATTAGAAATAGTAATATTTAATCATAAATAAACTTATATATTAAATAAAGAAGAAAATTTTAAATAGACGTAGCGGGTAAACGAGCAACAAGTTGTGCCGCAACCCCTTTTTGGATGGAAAATCTAATACTTTTAAAAACAACATCTATTGATCTTTAAGTCATAACATTGCTATGCATGACCCGTTGGACTTTATTGAGTAGTTCCACAGCTTCTGGCGCAAGGAAACGAAAGTATCAAATGCAAAGGGTAAAAACGTGTGTTGATTTTCCATGCACGCTTTCTCATGTTTTGCCACTTTGCTTGATGCAGCTTTTAAATCAGCTTTCCCCACAGTGAAAACCCCACTGCCCAAGCGCACAAGAGGGGAAAGCCCTGTTAGATCCACACATGCATATTTTCCTCTAGCCCATCCAAATACTAAAACATCAGCTGGTTTAAGTGTTGATCTTCCTTCCAATGGGTCAGTCAGAAAATTCACAGGTGTCGCTTTCTTGGTAGAAACCCCAGCGTGCCTAAATATGTCGAAAAGAACATCCCTAACCAGATCGTATCGGTACTTGAAACCCGGGAGCTCATTACAATGAACTACATGCTCCCCAAAGGAGTCGAAGCATGCCTTGCGACAAACAGGGCAAGTGCAGCCGGAAATAAAGGGATCATAAGGCGATACTTGAGGATGGCACGATACTCCACTGGCGACATATGATAGCCAAGACCGTCAATAGGAATAGTCATAAGAAAATCCTGAGCATGCAGGGCCCTTGGACACTCAAAAATTGCTTTCTGCCTAATCTTCATGTCAAAGTGAACTTCCATGTCTTGTATAATTTTACTAAAAAGGGCACTCGCCAATGAATGTTGGGATTTTGGAGGGGCGGTGTCCTTATTAGTGAAACCGCTGAAGTCAAAGCCCTGAATCGTATCACGAAGACATGGACTGAATTGTAATTGTTCAATAGTTAAGCAAGAGGCAATCTAGAACCCTCCATAGGCATGGACAAATTTTTTTAGGGCCTTAGGGTTTCTAGAATAGTCTCTAATGGATAACCAGGAAAGTGGATAATTACCCGGTTTAAGATTATCTTGTATTAGGGTTTATCTAAGGTTTCCTGTCCGCACTATATAAGCAACCTATAGCCCACAATCTTCTTTCATTGCTAGTGTTGGGAGTGAGCCACTAGAGGCGTGACAATTGTGACGCTTGTTCTCAAATTCTCAACAACATTAAGGATTTGGATTGTTATTGCTATATAACAATCAAAGGTTTGTTTTATAACCCTTAATTGTGTATTTTCGATTATATACTAGTGTTCTAGGGTTTCTACATTCTTGTTCATATTGTATGTTCAATTAGAGAAAACGTAGATCAAAGTTAGGGTTTCATCATACATAGGATTGTTTGTTATGCTTAAAACCCATCACATACAACCAAGCATATCTTGCTGCTTTCAATCTCCTTCGGTCTATTTTAATCGGATACCATCAAGCATATATGGGTGCTTGCAATCCCTTTCGGTCTATTTCAACCGGATATCGGGTCTATTTCACCCCTACTACTACCACATAATATCATAACAAGGAATCACAGATTCATCAACCAAACACAGGCATAAATGACAGTTGTCATGAAGACAACCATCATACTACAACATAAACTAGAGGGCCGGAATTGGTGCATTCGACCCACAAATACAGTGAAGGAAACTCACCTCAGACTGAAGGTATCAAATCACACTCAATGGTTGACTCGCGAAATCCTCTCCCTAATCCACAAGTATAAAACCCTAATTAGAAATTAGGTCACTATTCTAACCCAAGGGTCCAAACCTTAATTCTTGACTTAAAAGGAAAAAGGGTTGCTTATCCCTTGCCTCATTGGGCCTGCTCCACCAAGGCCTAAATCCGACTAGTCCAAAAAGGCATTCCAAGACCAATTACAACACTCGAGCCCAAAAATTTCATAAGCCCACAGACTTTCTACGTGTGGCGTACATGGCTCGTACACCCGGCGTACGTTGATGATCCGAAATCGGGGCACCGACCTAGTACGCGCATCGTACTCAAGGGTACCTCGGGCATACTGGTCAGTCAGCCCAAAATTTCTCCAAATTCTTAATCCATTAAGCTCTAACGTCCAAAACTTAGATTCAAGCTCATAAAAGTGTCTTAAACCAAAAAGTTTTAAAACTTTAAGCCTTTGCATGGTTGAAAAGGGCTTGAACCTTAAAACTCTAACCTAATCCACACTCAACACTACCAAACTCTTGCATGGCTAGAAAGGGACCATCAAGCAACCATTTTTATGAACCTACAAGACCTAACATGCACGAAAGGACAACTAATATGCTCTGGATTGCCCCAAACACTAAAAAGGTCCAAATTTTGGGACAAAAAAAAACTCATAAAACCCATTTATGGAGATAAAAAAGGAAATACATCAAGGTATAGACTTTATACCTTCAAAAGATGTACAAGTAGGGGTAGTTTCTGGATCTATAAGTGTAACACTCGGTTTCAGATTTGCTCCGTTGCCTTGGGTTGCAGCCCAGTCATCAGTTGTCACGAGGCTTAGGGCTTCGAGAAATGAAGGATTTAGCCCACTTCGAGTGTAGTTGCCATGGTATAAGTGATCCAAGTATTCGATGGTGTCTTCGGAAGCCAAGGGTATAATCGTAACTTGAGACCTTGGTCTTTTATAGGTTTAAGGTTTTGTTCGGTAGGTTTTAAGGCTTGGGTGTGTTGTTAGGAGCGTAGGGATTCTCACCAACTTTTCGTGGATATATGGTTCGTTGGAAACGGACCTCGGATGAGGGAGTTATGATACTTTGAAATTATTGGCAGATTTGGTCCTTAGTGGAAAAAGCTTGCATTTCAGCCCATGCATGCAAAGTTGGCATGCGCGTGAGTACGCCCAATGTAGGAATGGAAAAGTGGAATGCATGCTTGCGAGATGTACGCCCAGCATACAGGAAGTACGCCCAACGTAAAAGAAATACGCCCATCATATGTTCAGGATCCCCAAAAACCCTAATTTTAAGGGTTGGCTCACTATTTAAGCACCTTAAGTCCAGGGTGTGCGCCTCTTTTTCATCCTCCAGTGTCTAAAACCCTAAATCTCGAGTCATAGCTTCATCCAAGAGGGTTGTGTGCCTTGTTTGTTCATTTTTGGTGGATTTTGGTGTATTTCAAGAAATGGTGGCTTAGTGCAAGGTGGTGGTTCAAGGAAAGGCTAGTGGATCTGTAGGGTCGAAATATATTGTAAACAGTCGAAGTCTGTTTATTTGTACTCTTCGTATGTTTTGTTCACTTCGTATATTTTGTTATGTATTTGCTAAGGTGTCTTTTGTACGAAGCTTAACGTCTAAGCCTTAGTATTTTTTGTACTTCCTGTTTCCTATAAATAGGGGCTGAGCATTAAGTAGATAGTAAGAGTCAGAGAGTGATTGTAATAAGTTCACCCTTTTTACTATCGTTCTGTACTTATGTTTATCGGAAGTAATTGAGCTGAACCAGATTATATTTACTTCTTGTGTTCAAATTACATTTGATTTACTCTGATTTGTTTCATACTCGATTCATCACTTCATCAATTGGTATCAGAGCCAGAATCATAATATGCGATCTAATTTTCACTCTGATTCAAAAGGTTTTTGAATCAAATTCTGGTTCAAAAAGTTTCCGCACCTTTTGAAGTGAAAAGTGTTCTAGATCTTCAGTTGTGATTTGATTCTACTACTGATTTGTTGAATCGAGTGTTCTACTTGATTTTTCTGTTCAATTCAGCAATTTGCATTCAAATTTTCTTTGATAAAATTTAATCCGTACATTAATGGCGAACTTCAACTTAAACTCAATGACATCATACTCTCATGTGCTAGGATCTTCAACAAAGATTCCTATGCTTATTATGGAATACTATGATCAGTGGTCTGATCGTATGCAAGACTACTTGAATGGAATCGATGAAGAGCTTTGGTCATGCATCTCAGGGAGTGTTACTCTTCCGACAAATCTTCAACCAATTGGATCTTCATCTGGTACTACGAGTGTTGATGCTCAATCTGATCGTATAAAAAAACTTGAAAAACGATGCATAAGGGAGTTACGCGGTGAATTACCTCCAGTTGTGTATAACTATGTCAGAAGTTGTACAACTGCAAACGAAATCTGGAATAATCTCAAAGAAAATTTTCAAGGAAGCGAGAAGACGAAAATTAATTCAGTTAAGCACTGTTTGATTGAATTGAAAGATTTCAAGCAAAAAGATGGTGAGTCAATTGAAGTTTACTATGATAGGCTGAATGAGTTGATCTGTAAATGTCATCGTCATGGCATTACAAGGACAACGATGGAATTCAATTTGACATTCATCATGGGTCTACGAAAGGAATGGAGGAATGTTACTTTATTGGTGAAAACACAACAGAGTTTTGATACGTCATCATTGAATGATTTGTATAATCTGCTAAAGACTCACGAAGGCGAGGTAAATGAGATGGCTGAAGAATCAAAATTAAGCTTGGGTGGACCATTGGCTTTAGTTTCAAAAGTTTCAGAAAAGGAACATGTTGAAGAAGAGAATTCTGATGAAGAGGGAATTTTAATGAATTCGGATGATGAGGCAGTAGCTTTTTACTCAAACAACAGAGTTAAAAAGTTTTTCAAGAAACCGTTTAATCCGAAGATGAAGCAGAGTGAGGGAAAAGGAAGTTTCGTGAACAAGTCAGCAGGAGAAGAGAAGAAGAAGTTTGAAAAGAATGTTGAGAAGGTGACTGAGGTTAAAAACGAGAAGAAACTGAAAGGAGATTCAGGTGTTGACTGTCATTATTGCAATAGAGCAAATCATCTAGCAAATGATTGCATGCTTCGTAAGAAGGAGGAGAAAAAGAATAGGATAAAGGACGAAGCGTATTATGTGGAGAGATTGGAAGAGGGCGTTCGAAGGAGAAAAATTTATCATTGGTGGCTAGAGTTGAACAGGAGGAAGAGGGCACATATCAGATCTGGTCTTCCGGATCCGATGATGAAGAGATGCGTAATCCTACGCATGGTGTCATGTTCGCGAAGCTGGAGGAAGATTCTGACGAAGAGGTGACTGGTCATTGCTTCATGAACAAAAGTGATGATAAATCTCCAATGACTACCAAGGTACATACTATTCTTCAGTCTTTCAATATTCCTTTAAGTGCATATGATTCTGAATTAATTGCTTTTGATGATACTGTTGCTTATTTCGATGCTTTGGTTATCTCTGCTAGCAATGAAACTAAGAAATCAACTTCTCAGTTGATAGAAGTACAGAAGCAGTTAGATGCCAATAAAATAAAAATTGAGAGTTTAGAATTACAGATAACAAATATCATGTGTGATAGGGATTCGTTAAGTAGTGATGTTAAAATGTTGTTAGCACAAAGAAATATATACTGTAATTCTGCGAAGTGTTTGTATGCAAAATTGACTGCTTTACATCATTCGTCTGATATTAGCAAATAACAACATAGGAAGTTATTACATTTTCTAGCTTTCGAAAGAGAGAAAATTGATAGAATGTCTTATGATTGTGAGAAAACCATAGCAGAATTCGATAAAGTGCCTGATAATCGATTTGCTTATGGTGTTGTTAAGATAGATGAATATTTGAATGCTGATGAACTGGTTGACATTGTGAATGATACCTTAACCAAAAATGAACAAATCAAAATTTTGAAAAGAACCGAAAATTCGAAACTTGACTCTCAATCTAATTTCGCTGATGTCGATGATAATTCTGATAGGTTTAGCGAAATCAGTGAAATTGAGGAAGAGGAAAGTGTCGATTGTTCACAGTTTTCTGTCATTAATGTCACATCTAAGTCTAAAGGAAAAGAAAAATGTAATGATTCGTTGGTTAAGGTTGCCAATGACATACCCTCAACTTCGAAAGGTTTTGATTTTGACAATGTGAGTGTCAGAGATAGTCAAACTGATAGTAGTGATGATGAGGATGAATAACAAGTTTCGAACAAATCTAAGACTGAAAAGCCTGTTTCAAATGAAACAAGCATTCCACGAATTGTTGTTGGTCAAGTGTTTGGAGACACTGAAAATTTCAACAAAGTTTTGTTTGAAAAAGGAGCTCATTATTTGGAAACAAATCAAGTGGTGTATCCAAATTTCAAGTGTACAGATGATGTTGTATTTCCAAATCAAGTGTTTGTCGCTATTGGAAATGTTGAAAACATCAAACCAGAGTTCACCAAAATGGTCGAAGATGACAACAAGAAAACATCAGACGAAGGATTCTTTTCAAATCAAAGCACTGTCGAAAATAATCCAACAAAGAATTCGTATGTTTTTCAAAGACAAAAACCACAACGAAAATGGATTGAAAAACAAGCAAATGCAAAAGAATGTTTAAAACAAGAAACTAAAGAAACAACTGAGAATGTGAAACTTAATTCAAACGAATTTCAGGATCGTGTTGAAAATTTTTCGAACGAAAACGGAATTTCGAAAAGACAGACAAGAAAGAAATTTTTTTGGCAAGTTGTGTCAAATGAAAAGAAAAAACTTTCGGATAAAAAGGAAAAACCCACTCAACCAATTTCGTCTGATTCTCAAAATGATTCTGTGAAGTTTTCAAATACAAAAACTTTTCCATCAAATAATAAACAACAAAATTTTCATTCAAAAAGCCAACCAAAGTTTTCAAAGCCAACAAACAATCAAAATCAATTTTCTTCAAAAACAACAAGTCGACATTTCGATAATTCTCGTCAATTTGAAAATGTTCGAAAATTTGCAAATATTCAAAAATTTGAAAATTTTCGAAAATTTGAGAATGTTCGAAAATTTGAGAACGTTAGAAAATTTGAGAATATACGCAAATCAGAGAATGTTCGAAAGTTTGCGAATGATCGAAAATCTGAAACGGTTCGAAAGTTTGCAAATAATCAAACAATTGTGCATGATAAATCAAAAACTGCAAAGTTTATACCTCAAGAACCAAATTTTCCAAATCCTTTTGGGAAGAAGAATTCGAAAGTGTCATACACAAAGGGTTCGTCAAATGTGACTAATATCGATCATTGGCTTGATGGACAAGGGAAGATGTTTCAATCTCGTAAGTATTCCTAACATCAAATTCACGAAGCATATGAGAAGTATTTGAATGATTCGTCAAACAGAAGTTCCTCTTCCAAAGATTCAAATATTCTTGTGAAAACATGGAAACCAGTTTCGAAAGATAAACCAGTTGCAAAACAAACTGAGAACAAAAAGGCGAATGTCAGTGACAAATTAAACCTTCGAAAACTTATATTTCTGCTCCTTTACCCAATGATGTTGACTTAATTGATACTTTCAAATCAAAAGTTTGTAATTGGGTTTTAGGTTCTTCTTTTCACTCGATTTTCAAAGCTAATAACCAAGGACCCAAACGGCCTGGGGTACGTAAATTCTTTCATTAATTGCAGGTTCTATATGACGAGCAATATGATGATAAATGGTACATTGATAGTGGTTGCTCTCGTCACATGACTGGCAAGAAGGAGAATTTACGTCATTTTCGAAGTTTGGAGAATGCAGGAGTAGTCAAGTTTGGAAACAATCACAAGTGTCAGGTGAAAGGATATGGTAAAGTCACAAATGGGAAGTTCACTGTTAAGAGAGTAGCATATGTCGAAGGTCTTCAACATAACTTGATAAGTGTTTCACAACTTGTTGTGGGCACTGGCAATCAAGTGGTGTTTAACGAAGCAGGCAACATCATTTCAAATATTGAAACAAACGAAGTTTTGCTCAAGTCCAAACGACATGGTGACATGTTTACTCTTGATATCAAACCAATCATCGGCAAACCCTCAGTGTGTTTACTTTCGAAATCCTCCTTTGATGTCAGCTGGTTATGGCATCGACGTTTATCTCACTTAAACTTTCGAAATTTGAATATGTTGGCCGTTGATGATCTTGTTCGAGGTTTACCAGTACTAAAATTTGATAATGATACTTTGTGTGCAGCTTGTGAACAAGGAAAACAACATCACAAAGGTCATCCAATTGTCATAGATTCGAAAATTGTTGAACCGTTGGAACTTCTTCACATTAACCTTTTTGGACCATCAACTGTTGAAACTCTCAACAAGAAACAATACATTTTGGTTATAGTTGATGATTTTTCTCGATTCAGTTGGGTGTATTTTCTCAGGTTAAAATCTGAAGTCGCTCAAACAATGATCGAATTTGTCAAGAAAATTGAGTTGAGTCTAAAGAAGAACGTTCGAAAAATCAAAAGTGATAATGGTTCTGAGTTTAAGAACAATGTGTTGGATTCGTACTTAACGGAAAAAGGAATTTCGCATAATTTCTCTTCGCCTTATACACCTCAGCAAAATGGTGTGGTTGAAAGCAGGAATAGGTCACTTTGCGAAGCAGTAAGAACTATGTTGACATATGCGAATCTTCCTCAATATCTATGGGCAGAAGCAGTTTCAACAGCATGTTTCACTCAGAATAGATCTTTCATTCATCGTCATTTCAATATAAATGCGTATGAAATCATCAATAACCGAAAACCTAATGTCAAATTCTTTCATGTTTTTGGTTGCAGGTGTTTTATCATGAATCTCAAAGATAATCTTTCGAAATTTCAAGCTAAGGCTGATGAAAGAATATTTTTGGGATATTCGACAAATTCGGTTGCATACAGAGTGTTAAATAAACGAAATCGTAAAGTAGAGGAAACGTTTAATCTGACTTTTGATGATTACTTCGTGAAACAAGTTGCAAAACAATTTGAACAAAAACCAATTCTTAATGAATCGAATGATGAGTCTGAAAGTTCTAATTCATCAGATTTTGATTATGATTTAATTTTTGGTGTTCCAGACAGGGAAGCTGATGCCGAAGTAAATGCTGCTGATAATCAAACTCCTGAATCTTCAAAACTTACTGATGATTCGACAATAACAACCGATATAACTGCTGATGGCGAAAGTATGCTAGATGCTCAAGTGGAGGGGGAGCACTTGAATATTCCTTCAAATGTTGAGGGGGAGCATACTTTTGAGGGGGAGAAGAGCAGTTTGAATGATGTTGTCGAGGGGGAGCATCAGAATACCAATTATTTCGAGGGGGAGCATGATGATACTGAAACAATAAATCTTGATCAAAATGATGATTTTCATGATTTAAATGATAATATTTCTGTTGCAGGATCAGAAAATGGAGAGATGTACGAAGATGCACCTTTAGACTTTGATCCAGCATATCCACCATTGGAAAAGTGGACAAGCAATCATCCAAAAGAGCAAGTCATTGGGAATCCACAAGATGGAGTTTTGACAAGAGCTCAAATCCGTGCAAAGAATGAGGTATTAAATACTCATCAAGAATTTTGCATGTTTAATGTTTTCATTTCGAAAATTGAACCAAAGACAGTAAAGGTTGCAATGGAACACTCAGATTGGGTTGTTACAATGCAATCCGAACTGGCTGAGTTTGATAGAAACAAGGTTTGGAGATTAATTCCTAAACCTGAAAATGTTTCGATTGTCGGATTAAAATGGATTTTCTAAAACAAAACCAACAAAGATGGAAATATTGTACGAAATAAAGCACGATTAGTCGTAAAAGGATATTCGCAACAAAAAGGTATCGATTATGAAGAAACCTTTGCCCCTGTCGCAAGACTCAAGGCTGTTCGAATATTTTTGGGTTATGCAGCTCACAAAGATTTCGATGTTTATCAAATGGATGTGAAATGTGCTTTTCTCAATGATGAACTCGAAGAAACAGTTTACGTTGAACAACCTCCAGGTTTCATTAACGAAGAATATCCTGATCATGTGTATATTTTAGATAAAGCAGTTTATGGGTTAAAACAAGCACCAAGAGCATGGTATGCAACTCTTACCAGTTTCTTCAAACAATCGAAATTTAAACAAGGATCAGTTGACCCCACATTATTTCGAAAGAAAGTTGGGAATCATCTAATGCTTGTTCAAATTTATGTCGATGATATTATTTTTGGCTCGACTGACCCTGCTTTGTCTAGTGAATTCGAAAATTTGATGAAAAGCCAATTTGAAATGAGCATGATGGGTAAAATCAATAATTTTATGGGTTTAAACATTCATCAAAGCAGAGAATAAATTTTCATCAATCAGGAAAAATATACAAAGAATTTGCTCGAAAAGTTTGGAATGACAAACATCACGAAGTTAAGAGTACCAATGGCGGTTGGAACGAGGCTAAATCCTTCATTAGAAACACCTGCGGTTGATTTTACTTTATACAGGAGCATGATAGGTTCATTGCTTTATCTTACTGCAAGTAGACCTGATATCATGTTTTCTGTATGTAATTGTGCTAGGTATCAAGCAAATCCAAGAGAACCACACATGACTGCAGTGAAAAACATTTTTCGTTATCTCAAGGGAACAATTTCGTTAGGATTGTGGTATCCTTCGAAATCAGGATTTTTTATTCATGCATTTTCAGATGAAGATCTAGGAGTATGTACTTTGGATCGAAAAAGTACAAGTGGTGGATGCCAGTTCTTCGATGGAAAGTTGGTTAGTTGGCAATCGAAAAAGCAAACGTGTGTTTCGATTTCTACTGCTGAACCTGAATATGTTGCAGCTGTTGCTTGCACTTCGCAAATTATTTGGATCCAAAGTCAATTGAGAGACTATGCCATTAATATGAAAAAGATTCCACTGTATTGTGATTCACAAAGTGCTATACGCATTTGTCATAATCCAGTACAACATTCAAAAACCAAACATATTGCTCTTCGTTATCATTTTATCAAAGATCATGTGGAAGATGGCAACATTGAAGTTCATTTTGTAAAAACAACTGATCAGCTTGCTGATATTTTTACAAAAGCTTTAGATGAAAAATCATTTGTTCGAATTTTGACAGGTTTGGGAATGATCGAAGCAAGTTCGGTTCCAAGGATGATTTCGAATGTATAACAAAGTAGTGTTATACAAATGTGTCGATTCAGAGGCAATAATGTTTCATTCAGAGGCTACAGTATTAACCATTCAGAGGTTACTATTCACGTCCAGCGCTTCGACACGCTTCGTTTTTGACAATTGAGGAAGCTAAGTTTCGTTAGTTTGGTTATGCTTTCTTAACTTTTCGTTAATTTTGATAGTTTCGTTAGTTTGGTCATTTTTCTTAAATTTTCGTTAATTTTTGAAACTTGGAAAAACCAAAAATATTTTCGTTAGTTTTTCAAATTTTCGTTAGTTTATCAAAATTTCGTTAATTTTACAAATTTTCGTTAGTTTGTCAAATTTTCGTTAGTTTGTCAAAAATTTTCGTTAGTCGGTCACATGTTTTTCATGAGTTAGTATCTTAGTTTTATTTTCGAAAAATTAAAAATTTCAAAAAGATTTTATTTTTGTTTTGTCATTTTATTTTCGAAAAATCAAAAATTCCAAAAAGATTTTTTTTGTTTGTTTTCTTTTTCGAAAATCTTAAAAACACAAAATTATTTTCTTATTTTTCGAAAACTCAAAAATATCAAAAAGATTTTTGTTCTTTTGTTCTTTGTCTTTTCGTCGTACAGATTTCACGAAAGGTTTACAAGGGTCATGCTTGCATTTCTATGGGAAGGTAAAAATTTTGACAACTTTGTACTAGTTAGACTGTCCCTAGAAGCATGCTGCATCATGTCGACCCAAGCCTCCATTGACTCAATGTGTGATTTCGAAAGCCTTAATGAAATTTTCATTACACAAATTTCTTCCCAGTCAGGCTTGCATTCACATTAGTCTCCTGAGCTACCTTACTCTTCTCAAATGAGTTAAGAGTAGTCTATTTGGTCCAATCATAATAGAGGTACAATTGATTTCGTGAACCAATATTTTTCATCTCAAAATTCTAACATATTTCACACACAATGACATATGTCCGAGAGGTTATTGATCAAACCAATCATGACTTAGGCATATCAAACTTCTGTGTTAATGATCTAACATCATGAGACCGTGATGAAAGTGAAACCCAACCTTACAAACTCATTTAAGGAATTGACGGGGAACTATGTTCCAGTTTTAACGAAACAGTTGTTTCTGTACCAATTTTCAAAACTCAGAATCATATTCAATTCGTTTGAGTGGTCTTGATCAAATATTCGAATCCCACGATATTTGTTACCCAACAAGATCCAACACACAAATTTTATTTTCTTGAATGTGATTTCCGTATGAGTTTCATTTGCTTTCTAAGTCACATACAAAATAATTCAAAGCATACTTGTCACTGACTACACTGGTCAAACAGGTAATTTCGGTTACAATTACTCACCTTATGTTTAGGTTGATATGTAACGAAATTGTAAACCACCCACGAAGCCTTGCAAAAGAAGCCCTTCGATACTTCTCTATAAGTATTTGATTGAAATTCATGGGAACATACACAAGAAGTTGATTATCTCTCTTGATAATTAACGAAGCAACCTTTGCCCGAGGTTTATCTGCTTTTGTGTCGAAAATTTGTTTTTCGACATCACAGTTCCAAAATTTTCGTTAATTTGTTTCTTATCTTATCTTTGGCACACTTCACTCACGAAATCCTGGAGGTTCTGAGTACTACCAACTCAGGCTGATGATTTCGAAAGTCGAGCAAATGACTTCGTCTCTAAACCCAAAGACGAAAGAGCTTTACCTCCATCCGAAGGTTTGTGACAGTTACACTTCTATTGGGAGAAACGAACAGACTATTTGACAAGACGTTTTGTTTTCAGTCCGGGTTTCAAGGCGATGTGACAGTTACTTTTTGACGCATGGCTACTTTATCGGCAGAGTGGTGCGAGCTTCAAGGTGCCAAGTCGGATCTCATTTAATGCTTATCCCACGTTAAATTCAAATTCCAGGGTTACATATAAAAGGGGATTCATGGGTTCTTTATCATTTTACGCTCACCAAATAAAATTTCCAAAATTGTCTCTGTACTTCAAAGCTTCAATACCCTAATCATGGATGCTCCTGCTGGTGTTGGTTCTGCATCCCAAACAACTGAAGATATCACTTCCCAACCGATTATGAAGATTCAAAGCACTAATTACCAAGTCGAGGGGGATGTTTCACTGTATCCTTAAGAGTTGAAGATGTTGATTGTCGCATTGAAAAGCTCTGTTCTTTCTACTGCCATGTTCAACTCGTTTGCTGTTCCTCTATCCTGGCTGTCCATAGCAAGATCTACTGCATCATACAACAAAGCTCTGAATGTTATTACGTTTAATATGGTAAATGATAAGAAGGTTCGATTATCCAAGAAGTTATTCTGTCAGATTCTTGAAATTCATAATTCTCCATCGTACACTGATCTTTCGTTTGCTCAAGTCATATATATGTTCAATGAGATGGGTCATCAACCCCCACTCACCAAGATCAGCGATTTCAAGAAGTCTGGACTTCCAAGTATTTGGAATTTCTTATTTGGTATTTTTCTCCGCTGCTTGATTGGTCGCAGTGTTGGATTGGATAAAGGGAGAATGGAAGTGTATGCCATGGTTGCAGGTCTGTACTATGATATTCCAGTTGATTATTCTACTCAGATGTGGAAGGAATTTCAGAAAAGTGTGGAGAACACCAATGTGGTTCAAGGAATATCTTGTGCAAGATACTGGAGTTTGATTCTTCGTTATGTCTATGACAAAGAAGGGATTGCGGTACTAGCAGATGAAGAGAAATCTGATTTCTTGAAGTATCACTTTCCAAAGGAGGTTACAGATGATGCTGAGGTGTTTTCGAATATTGCTAGAATTCCTGATGCAATGTTAAAACGTTTTGATCCGGTGAATCCCGTTTTGATAGAATATTTGAAGACTATTAATCCTGATGACGAAACAGGAAAGTTGTTATCAAAAGAGTTTTAACAGAAACCTTTGTAAGAAAATATTGTTAATTCATAACATCTCATAAAACATTGTGTCATAACTGAAAACCAAACTCATAAAACCGTGATAATGTCAGAGTACAATCCCAAGGAAAATCTCCTAATGCGGAACTGAGGCGTGTGTATGATGTGCAGCTACCGTGCCGACTCCTTCCCCTTCGCTGAAGAGGTACCTGAAACAACACTGAAAACTGTAAGCACGAAGCTTAGTGAGTTCCCCCATAACACCACATACCATACACTTATAATGAATAGCTAGGAGATACGGGCCTCGCCCACACTCATGGAGATACGGGCCTCGCCCACACTCCGCTAGCTGGGAGATACGGGCCTCGCCCACACTCCACTATCTCTGAGATACGGGCCTCGCCCACACTCAGCTACTAAATCATAACATACAAGTATCACACAGACAACGAGTATAAACAATTCTATCATACAAGCATATATCATAATCAAACTCAACTATGAGATACGGGCTCTGCCCACACTCCAATACTAACGTATCATCTATACGGGCCGACCTTGGTGCCTTAGACCCGTTCCTACTGGAAGGAAACTCACCTCGTAAGACTGACTGCTGGAAAGCTGCTCGGCAACTGTCTGGCTATTCCGGTAACTCCCCGGCTACATTTCCATAAAACACTCAATCAGACACCACAAACTAATCTTTGGGCAAAATGACTATTTTACCCCTGGTCAAAGTCAAGGTGAAAGTCCTTTTCCAGCTGTCCTGACTCGCCGAGTTGGGCCGCCAACTCGTCGAGTCGCTATCCTTTCCTTTATCCTGATCCGCGTCACTACTCGTCGAGTTTAGCAATGACTCGACGAGTTCTCCTTCTACATGAACACTAAATGGTCCTTCAACCGGCTCGCCGAGCCGTATGAACGACTCGTCGAGTTCGCCTTCATCAGATGAACTGCTAGGTAGCGACTCGACGGGTTGTTGAACAACTCGTCGAGCTCGCCGTCATCCTAAGAAGGTGCAGTCCCGACTCGCTGAGTTGTATGAACAACTCGTCGAGTTCTTTGAAGATTTCCTTGGACTCGCCGAGTCTCAAGAACAGCTCGTCGAGTCCTATGAACTCCAGGTTCACCGCTAAGTCCCATACGTTGGGTCACTTCCCTAGGACCCTTTAAAACCCTTCTAACACTCAGCTGGGTTCCTTCGAACCCTAACAGAAAAGGGCAGTCACGCCTCGGACTCGCCGAGTCCTAAGAGCGACTCGCCGAGTCGAGTTTGTCTAAGTCTTATTTCCTGATTTCCAGCGTACAACTCATGACGAAAAGATAGATCTAGGCTCCTACAATCGTTCTAGCACGTAAAGTTACAAACTTTACGTGCATGCATGGGACTTTGAGCCCAAAAGGTCCTAAAACAAGCTCTTGGGTTGCATTGAGTCTTTCTTGGGTGTAAAAGCACCCACTTTCTGCCTTGTGACCCCTCTAAGGACCTAGATCCGAAGCCTTGTCCCCAACCATGCTTGCATTCATGGTTGGCTACCTAAAATGGCTTATAAAAGCCCTAAATCTCCACAAAATGGGATCTAGCAAATGAACAAGCAAGTTAGCAACTTTATACCTTCTGAGGACTGAAAATAAAGCACAAACTCGAACCCCTCTGGTCTCCTCTTGTTTCCTCAAGCTCTTCTCCTTCCTTTTTAAGACTACCAACACCAAAATCCACCAAAATGACTTAGATTGCTTCAACAACGGCTAGGGTTTCAAAAGGATCTTTTCTGGGAGCATAGGGGACGTTGTGGCCGCAATAAAGTCGTTTAAATAGGGTGCAAACCCTCAGATTAGGGTTTTTGTCCGGACAGTACCTACTCGCCGAGTCCGGTCGCCGACTCGCCGAGTAGCTCATTAAACTCCCGCGTCCAAGATGCTCCTCCTCGACGAGTTGGACCTCAACTCACCGAGTCCCAGAACAAAATGCAAGATTACTTAGATAAAAATACATACCAGGAATCGGATGCTACAAATCTCCCCAACTTATTTTAGACTTCGTCCTCGAAGTCTGCTGCTAGATCCTGGAAAAGTTCTGGGTAATGCTCCATCATCTCTTCCACCGGCTCCCAAGTCCATTCTGAGCCCTTCCGGTGCTGCCATTGCACCTTTACCAACTCGACCTTCTTGTTTCTCAGATCCTTCGACTTCCGGTCCAGGATCGCCACAGGCCGCTCAATGTAGTTCAGGCTGTCATCGACTTGAATATCCTCTAATGGTACCACTACCGAGTCGTCCACAAAACATTTCTGTAACTGGGAGACGTGAAAAGTGCTATGAATCTGACTGAGTTCGGCTGGCAGATCCAACCTATATGCCACCTTGCCCACCCGGGCTATAACCCTGAAGGGTCCAATATACCTGGGACCCAACTTGCCCCGTTTCCTGAATCAGATGACGCCCTTCCATGGCGACACCTTCAGGAGAACCATATCCCCGACCTGAAACTCCAGGTCCGATCGGCGCTTGTCGGCATAACTTTTCTGCCGACTTTGAGCAGTCTGAAGCCTGCTCCGGACCTGCTGAATCCTCTCCGTCGTCTTGAGCACCACTTCGGTGCTCCCCATGACCCTCTGGCCAACCTCGCCCCAGCATATCGGGGTCCTGCACTTCCTCCCGTATAACATCTCAAAGGGAGGATGATCAATACTTGCGTGGTAGCTGTTGTTGTAAGAGAACTCAGCCAACGGAAGGTAAGTATCCCAACTACCACCAAAATCTAACACACACGCCCGCATCATATCTTCCAGAGTCTGGATGGTTCGCTCGCTCTGGACATCCGTCTGCGGGTGAAAGGCGGTGCTGAAATGCAGACGAGTACCCAACTCGTCGTGGAATTTCTTCCAAAACCTGGAAGTGAACCGAACATCCCTGTTAGAAATCACGGAGACCAGCACTCCGTGACGAGCCACCACCTCTCGAATATAAATATCGGCCAGCTTCTCGGCCGATATGCTCTCCTGGATCGGTATAAAATGGGCACTCTTGGTCAACCGATCCACGATGACCCACATGGAATCCACTCCCCGTGCGGTCCTGGGAAGCTTGGTGATGAAATCCATAGTGATGTCTTCCCATTTCCGCAGCGGGATATCCAACGGCTGCATCTTGCCGTGTGGCCTCTGGTGCTCAGCCTTGACCTTCTTGCAGGTCAAGCACCACTCCACATACCATGCTACATCCCGCTTCATGCAGGGCCACCAATAATCAAGACGAAGATCCCTATACATCTTTGTCGCCCCGGGATGAATGGAGAATCAGGATTTGTGTGCCTCCTCCATCAGAACCTGGCGCACGCCTCCGAGGTATGGAATCTACACCCTGCGGTGTAATGTCAATAATCCCCCGCTGTCATAGTCGAAGGAGGAAACCTGACCCACTATACGCTCGCTCTTCCGATGTTCCTCCTTCATAGCCTCCTGCTGGGCCTCTCGGATCTGCTCCAATAATGGGGTCACTATGGTCATCCTCATGCAGGTATCCCTGATCGGCACTGCCGTGCGGCTAAGCGCGTCGGGCACAACGTTGGCCTTCCCCGGGTGGTAAAGGATCTCACAATCATAATCCTTTACCACGTCAAGCCACCGACGCTGCCTCATATTTAGATTTGGCTGGTCCATGAGATACCTCAAGCTCTTATGGTCCGTGTAAATGGTACAACGGACCCCATATAGGTAATGACGCCAAATCTTGAGGGCGAATACAATAGCCCCCAGCTCCAAATCATGCGTCGGGTAATTCGCCTCGTGAGGCTTCAGCTGCCTCGAAGCGTAGGCAATAACGTGCCCTCTCTGCATCAAAACCGCGCCTCAACCCGCAATAGACGTGTCGCAGTATACCACAAACTCCTCTACGCCCTCTGGCAGGGCCAAGATTGGCGCCTCACATAATCTCTGCCTCAGGGTCTCGACTGCGGCCTGCTGCTCAGGCCCCCAACGGAAGACTACGGCCTTCTTCGTTAGCCAAGTCAATGGCACGACTATCTTGGAGAAATCCTGGATGAATCTCCGATAGTATCCGGCTAATCCCAGGAAACTCTGAATCTCAGATGGAGATTTCGGAACCTCCCATCTCATTACGGCCTCCACCTTGGCCGGGTCGACCAGAATCCCGTTTTGATTGACAAGGTGCCCAAGAAACTACACCTCGCGCAACCAGAACTCACACTTGGAGAACTTGGCGTACAAGCTCTCCCTCCTCAGAGTATCCAAAACCTCTCGCAGATGCTCCTCATGCTGCTCCTGCGTCTTGGAATAGACCAAGATGTCGTCGATAAATACTATCACGGACCGATCCAGCATCGGTCTACATAAGCGGTTCATGAGATCCATGAACGCGGCAGGAGCATTGGTGAGCCCGAAGAGCATCACCACGAACTCGTAATGACCATAGCGAGTCCGAAACGTCGTCTTCTGCACATCCTCCTCTCTGACCCTCATCTGATGGTAACCTGAGCGCAAATCAATCTTGGAAAACCAAGATGCTCCCTGCAGCTGGTCAAAGAGGTCGTCAATCCTCGGGAGTGGGTAACGGTTCTTCACCGTTACCTTATTCAGCTCCCGGTAGTCTATGCACATACGGTGCGACCTATCCTTCTTCTTGACAAACAGGATCGGGGCTCCCCAAGGCGAACTACTCGACCTGATAAATCCCTTGTCTAGCAGCTCCTGAAGCTGCGTAGACAACTCCTGCATCTCGGGAGGAGCCAACCGGTACGACGCCTTGGCAATCGGGGCCGCACCAGGAACCAAATTGATCCTGAACTCCACCTGACACTCCAGGGGAATCCCAGGAAGCTCCTCCGGGAACACATCTGCGTAGTCTCGCACCACCGGAACATCGCTCACTGACGTCTTACCCGCCACTCGGGTGTCCATAACATAGGCGACATACCCGGCACAACCCTGCTGAAGGTAGCGCCTCACACTCGCTGCTGAACACAATGTGGGTCCATGTTGTGGCCTCTCGCCGTGGATCACCAACTCTCCCCCACTTGGAGTCCTGACTCGCACCAGCTGCTGTGCGCAGTCTATCACCGCCCCATTAGGGCTCAACCAATCCATACCTATGATCACCTCGTTCCCACGCAAAGGAATGGGAACCAGATCCACCAGGTAGCGTTCCTCGAACAATCTCAACACACAGTCTCGGAAAACTGCTGATGCTCGCACCGATCGATCATCGGCGATCTCTACCTCCAAAGGATAATCGAGCATGCCCGAAGACTCAGAAAAACTCTTACTAAGGGCAAGAGAAACAAAAGATCGAGTGGCACCTGAATCAAACAACACCTGCACTGGGATACCGTTCACATGGAACGATCCTAACATACATATGCAAAACATACATCAATATCATATGCAGTAAATAAATAAATCAGGGGGAAAAGAACCATACGCGTCACCACATCGGGTGCAGCGCGTGCCTCCTCTGTCGCCAGCTGGAAAGCCCTACTCCTCACCACTGGAGCCTCTGCCTTGCCCTGCCGGCCATCAGGGATCGGCAGGGTCGCTGGGGCTGGCGCCTTAACTGGCGCTGCTGCTGCTGTCAGCTGGTGACAATTGGCCCTCTTATGGCCCCTCTGGTTGCAGTGGAATCACAACAACTCCGATGTCTGATAGGTGGGTGCAGGGACAGTACAATCCCTGCTGAAATGTCCCGTCTTGCCTCACTTGTATTAGCCAGACGATCCCATCCTGCACGCTCTCTCATGAGACCTGTCGCATTTCTTGCAGCGGCCCTGTCCCGGCAGGCCTTTCGGCCTCCCATCTAGCCCCTTGGGCTTCTTCCCCGAAGCCCCAGTCACCAATCCCTCCTCAGCTTTCCTCCTACCAATGTGCTCTAGATCAATCTCTCTCTCTCCCTCGCCCTGGCAATCATAGAATCCAGGGTGGGACAAGCGGAGAAGCTGACATGCTCACGAATGTCGGCCCGCATCATGTCGTGGTAGCGGGTCCTACTCATATCCTCATCTCCCGCATACTGAGGCACCAATAAAGCCCTCTCTCGAAACTTGGCGGTGATCTCCGCCACGGACTCAGTCGTCTGCCTCATATCGAGAAACTCCCGGGCTAGCCGCTGGAGCTCCACAGCGGGTGCGAACTCAGCCCGAAATCTGGTCACGAAGTCCGGCCATGTCATAGCCTCAATAGCTGAGGCTCCCAGGGAGTCACCGACTGACTCCCACCAATCTCTGGCTCTATCTCTCAAACATCCCGCCACGAATCGTACCTTCGACCCCTCGGGGCAGAAGCTGGTCAACTGCGCAGACTCAATGTCTGCGATCCATCGTCTAGCAGCAATGGGGTCCTTTGCCCCATGAAAATCCGGCGCACCACTGCCCCTGAAGTCCTTAAAGGACATTGTGCGTGATCCTGACTGGGTAGTATCCATGTCACTTCTGAACGCCCGGAGGCGTTCCTCCATCAACTCCACGATTCCCTCCTTGACCGACCCAAAGATAATCAGGGTCGCATCAAGGATGCCTCTGGTGATCTTTGACGCGATGAACTCGCGTAGTCTCTCGTCTACTGGCTCAGTACCTGATCCCGAACCCGACCCCTCTACTGAATTGCCAACCGCTGGCCTCGAACGTAGTACCACCATTCTGAAATACATAATGACAATTGTCAGTGATACTGATACATCTAGAGGGATCATTTCTACCACAAGCTCCCTGGTCTCGTCTCGGCCTTCCTTGATTCGAGTACGGATCCTCTGCTTTCAGTAGTACGGGCCCATACTACCTTCCACATCTATCCGTACTTTCCTCAAGTACTGCCTCGAATCCACCAAGTCCCTTCTACTACTACCGCTGATATCATGCTAATCTCATCCTAGGCTTGCCCTAGGGTAATCACCAACCCACTCTCCGCCATCAGCTGCATAAGAAGTCCCTGCCTTCTTCCCCTAACTAGCTTGCGGATACTATTACATATTACTCAGACTAGATAATTCTTCGAATGAGAGATCCTACCCTACAACGGTTGGACTCAAACAAGAGCTGCGAAATAGAGCTAGACCTAACCTTCTGAAACTATTTAGTCCTTGCAATATGTAACTTAACATATTCATTTACTAGTTAGTGAAAGACAACTAGAACTCGTAAAAGCACAAAGCAAGCAGCATTCGGGCATTGAGTACACATAATCAAGCATATACTACTCTGGCTATCATACTGACTAATCTGTACTAGCATGCAATTCTCAATAAGCTGGTACACATATAATAGGCACATAAGGCATCCTTCCTAGATCCTTAGTCCTAATCTAGCATGCTGTTCTACTGAAAATGCTAACATAACATAAACTTGTATGGGTACTTTGGGGAATACTTACTTGAGCTCGGCCGGTCGCGCACATCACACACTTTGTTCTTTTTCAAAACTCTTTATCTTAACTTTTAGAAAAATCATTTTCTTTTGTAAAAATCTTTTAGTCCCTCGATTTGAGTCCAGACACTCCCTAAGGTGCGTCCGAATCCCTCAAACCAGGGCTCTGATACCAACTTGTAACGTCCCAAATTTCACGTCTAAAAATTTCTTTTAGATAATAGTTTTAACAGAAACCTTTGTAAGAAAATATTGTTAATTCATAACATCTCATAAAACGTTGTGTCATAACTGAAAACCAAACTCATAAAACCGTGATAATGTCATAGTACAATCCCAAGGAAAATCTCCTAATGCGGAACTGAGGCGTGTGTATGATGTGCAGCTACCGTGCCGGCTCTTTCCCCTTCGCTGAAGAGGTACCTGAAACAACACTGAAAACTGTAATCACGAAGCTTAGTGAGTTCCCCCATAATACCACATACCATACACTTATAATGAACAGCTAGGAGATACGGCCCTCGCCCACACTCATGGAGATACGAGTCTCGCCCACACTCCGCTAGCTGGGAGATACGGGCCTCGCCCACACTCGACTATCTCTGAGATACGGGCCTCGCCCACACTCAGCTACTAAATCATAACATACAAGTATCACACAAACAACGAGTATAAACAATTCTATCATACAAGCATATATCATAATCAAACTCAACTATGAGATACGGGCTCTGCCCACACTCCAATACTAACGTATCATCTATATGGGTCGGCCTTGGTGCCTTAGACCCGTTCCTACTGGAAGGAAACTCACCTCGTAAGACTGACTGCTGGAAAGCTGCTCGGCAACTGTCTGGCTATTCCGGTAACTCCCCGGCTACATTTCCATAAAACACTCAATCAGACCCCACTAACTAATCTTTGGGAAAAATGACTATTTTACCCCTGGTCAAAGTCAAGGTCAAAGTCCTTTTCCAGCTGTCCTGACTCGCCGAGTTGGGCCGCAAACTCGTCGAGTCCCTATCCTTTCCTTTATCCTGATCCGCGTCACTACTCGTCGAGTTTAGCAATGACTCGACGAGTTCTCCTTCTACAGGAACACTGAATGGTCCTTCAACCGGCTCGCCAAGCCGTATAAACGACTCGTCGAGTTCGCCTTCATCAGATGAACTGCTAGGCAGCGACTCGTCGGGTTGTTGAACAACTCGTCGAGCTCGCCGTCATCCTAAGAAGGTCCAGTACCGACTCGACGAGTTGTATGAACAACTCGTCCAGTTCTTTGAAGATTGCCTTGGACTCGCCGAGTCTCAAGAATAGCTCGTTGAGTCCTATGAACTCCAGGTTCACCGCTAAGTCCCATACGTTGGGTCACTTCCCTAGGACCCTCTAAAACCCTTCTAACACTCAGCTGGGTTCCTTCGAACCCTAACAGAAAAGGGCAGTCATGCCTCGGACTGGCCGAGTCCTAAGAGCGACTCGCCGAGTCGAGTTTGTCTAAGTCTTATTTCCTGATTTCCAGCATACAACTCATGACCAAAAGATAGATTTAGGCTCCTACAATCGTTCTAGCATGTAAAGTTACAAACTTTACGTGCATGCATGGGACTTTGAGCCCAAATGGTCCTAAAACAAGCTCTTGGGTTGCATGGAGTCTTTCTTGGGTGTAAAAGCACCCACTTTCTACCTTGTGACCCCTCTAAGGACCTAGATTCGAAGCCTTGTCCCCAACCATGCTTGCATTCATGGTTGGCTACCTAAAATGGCTTATAAAAGTCCTAAATCTCCACAAAATGGGATCTAGCGAATGAACAAGCAAGTTAGCAACTTTATACCTTCTGAGGACTGAAAATGAAGCACAAACTAGAACCCCTCTGGTTCAAAACAAACGAAGGTTGTTGATGACTTTTCAAAACAAGAAAAAGGGAAAACAATTGTTATGGAGAAGTCAAAAGAAGAAAAGAAAGCAGAAGTCGAAGCTGAAATGGAGAAACAAAGGGTGATTCAAAGCATTATGAGACTTCGTGCAAGTGATCCACCTGGAATGAACAAGGGTGATCCAAGCAAGCATTACAACTATGAAACGATCGAAGCGAAGTTGCATATAATCATATGTATGCCTTTCTGAAGAAGCCGAAACAAAGCTATGTTGTTGCTAATTCAGACATGAACCAACTGGATTTCCCTGTGAATGAGATGATGTTCATCATGGCTCAATACAAAATTGCTGAAAAGTTTGATAATGATGATGAATACACGTATATGAAACTGAGGTTTCATGCTGTTCTTGGGAAACTTCCAGAAGAGATTTGGTCTTTGATAAAGATAAAGAAAGTGATCAGTATTACAAGGGATGTTTTATTCGAAAATATGATGCATAATTTTCGCTTTCATGTTGCAACGGCAAATGGTCAAATCTGTGATTTCTCTGTAGCAGATTTTCCTTTAATGAACTTGTATGATCTTATACAAGTTGCATTGCTTTTGAAAGATAAGAATGCTTTGCATCTTCAAGGAACGGACCCAGAAGTGTTTAGACTTGGTCTTGCCCACATCAAAATATTCATAGATAATTACTATGAGTGTTTGGCCCTAACTGATGTGGAGTTGGCTACTGCGAAGGGGTTGGAAGTAAAAGTTCCGATGGAAGTACCGAAGACTCAAGCTGAGTTAAAGAATTTTGCTGATGAGGAGATCTGCTTAAAGCTATTTGGATTGGTCTTCGCAGGAAAGGACAAAAATGGGAAGGCAAAAAGATTTTTGTTCCAGGCAAACGAAGTGGAGAGATACACTACGTCCCAGTATACGAACTTTATTGTTCGTATGAATAACTGTTCGAAAAACAATCTTGGAGATAAGAAGGAATTGAAGAAGATTATCTCATGGTATACGGAGATACGAAGAGTGATGTTGTTTGCTGCACAGATTCTCTCAACTTGAGAAGTTTGACTTGTTTACAAAGGGGGAGATTGTAGGGTCGAAATATATTGTAAACAGTCGAAGTCTGTTTATTTGTACTCTTCGTATGTTTTGTTCACTTCGTATATTTTGTTATGTATTTGCTAAGGTGTCTTTTGTACGAAGCTAATGTCTAAGCATTAGTATTTTTTGTACTTCCTGTTTCCTATAAATAGGAGTTGAGCATTAAGTAGATAGTAAGAGGCAGAGAGTGATTGTAATAAGTCCACCCTTTTTACTATCGTTCTATACTTATGTTCATCGGAAGTAATTGAGCTGAAACCAGATTATATTTACTTCTTGTGTTAAAATTACATTTGATTTACTCTGATTTGTTTCATACTCGATTCATCACTTCATCGGGATCTGAACTCCTTGCTACAGTTTCAGCTCATTGAAGGTAAAAAGCTCTTAACTTGATCATTAGAAGTTGAGATTTATGATTATATGGTTTTTGGTCCCATTTTGACCTCTTAAGTGACATCTGGTGATTGGACACCACTCAAGGAGCTTTGAGTTGCTACTCTTAGCATTTCTAAGGTTATAAGTCCATAAAGTTGCCATCTTTAAGGTTAGATATGGTCCATGCATGTTCTTGTTGGGTTTTAACGGATTAAAATGGTTGGTGGGTCTCATTGGGTCATGTAAATGCATAAAGGTGTCGACTTCATGCATTAGGAGCTTAGATGGAAGGTATTTTATGGTCATTATGGAAGGACTTCATGGATTAAGTCATGAAATAAGTCTTGGGAAGTTTGTGGAGTACGCCCCGCGTAGAAGCAAGTACGCCTCGCGTACTCAGATCTTCGTGGTACGCCCTGCGTACCATTGTGTACGCCCCACGTAATGACCCAGTATCGTTTTGGGATTTGTGGGCCGAATGTGCTTGAGCCTTATGGAACCACTGGGTTTTCTGAAATTTTGTTATTGGACTGGCAATTGTTGGACTTTTGGGTAAGGCCACATGGGGTTGGGCCCAATTTGGAAAATTGGGCCATTAATGGGCTTTTATGGATCTTATAGTGTTAGCCCTTGTTGGTTATGGGGCTTGGGATTTGGTTCTGATTCTTGTTGGTCCAGGGGCTTGGGCGATGTGGATTTGGGTATTGTTAGTTTGGGAAATCGTCAGAGAAGCCACTAGGGATTTCGTGCAGTGAGCTTCTGCATTCGAGGTGAGTTTCCTCCTAGATTGGACGGGTCGAAGGCACCAATGCCGGCCCGTGTTTATGATTGTATGCTTTTCGGATTTTGGTGCGATGTCGGGCGGTGCCCGATGAATATTTATATGCTTTACGGATTTCGGTCCGATGTCGGGCGGTGCCCGATGAATATTTATATGCTTTCCGGATTTCGGTCCGATGTCGGGCGGTGCCTGATGAATATTTATATGATTTCCATATTTCGGTCCGATGTCGGGCGGTGCCCGATGAATATTTATATGCTTTCCAGCTTTCGATCCGATGTTGGGCAGTGCCCGATGAATATTTATATGCTTTCCAGATTTCGGTCTGATGTCGGGCGATGCCCGATGAATATTTATATGCTTTCCAGATTTCTGTCCGATGCTGGGCAGGGCTCGAGGAATAGTTGTATGCCTTATGTCTTCGTGGCTCTTGCATGTGTCTCTACTTGTATGCTTCCAGACTAAGGTCCGATGTCGGGTAGGGCCCGATGAATATTTGTATGCTATGTATGTGTGTGATTATTTCATGTGTATGTGTTTATTTGATATATTATTGTATGTTGGGCGGGGACCATTATACCGAGCTCAGCTCGATGTCGGGCGGGGCCTGACGCCGGACGATATCCGATGTCGGGCGGAGCCCAATACCGGGTGGGACCCGATACCGGGCGGGGCCCGATGATAGGGCGGGGCCCACTATATGTGATTATGTGTTTGGTATGTGGTATTTGGGGAACTCACTAAGCTTTGTGCTTATGGTTTTTAGTTTTTGTTTCAGGTAAGCCAGTTTTCAAATGAAAGAGCTTGGGAAGATCACAGTGCATACACCCTTGTTTTCCGCATTATGTGATCTTTGGGATTAGACTCTGATATTTGTTTAATGGAAAAATTTTTCAATGTCTTGAACAAAGTTACATTAGTGTTTTGGTTATAATAAAAATGAAATTTTTATCTTGGATTTTTGGGTCGTTACAAGTTGGTATCAGAGCCTTGGGTTGAGGGATTCGGGCATACTCTCGGGTGTGCCTGAACTCAAACTGAGGGTTTGGTGAAATGTTTTATAAAAAGAACGTTTAATTAAAAAGGAATTTCTAGTCAAAGAAAGGGGTGTGACGCGTGCAATCGGTTGAGCTCAAGTAAGTGGTTCCCAAAATACCAGAACGGCGGAAACCTTCGGGGGCGGAGGACTTCAGGTAAGTATCACAACACATGCAATATAGTAATCAAAGTACAAACAACCATTTCATTAATAAGTATAAGTTTTACATAAGTGTTTAAACATTACATATTCAAACACCAAAGTAGGTACAGTAGAAGACAAGAGTCGCAGTACGGTACTAGGTAGTCTTCTCAAAAGCTTTAGGAGTGTACCTGTCTACTGGATTCCTGAGAATACAAGTTATTTTGAAAGAGTAGATCAGCATTTAAGCTGGTGAGTTCATAAGTATTTTATTTCTATAAAGTATACTCTAAGTTCTTGGAAAACTTCGTTGGTTCCTCCAGAAAATCTTATATTTCCTGAGGTGATAAACTGATAACCTCAATAGTTCCCTCTGCAATTACTTAGTTTATACTAATTATATATAACCTAATATCGAATGGACAGTTAAATGGGTGTATCTGCCCTAAGCCCACAACCAAACAAGGAACAGGAAGTAAGGCGGAAGTCACACATTTCACTGTCAATCGGATATTACTTATGTATAACTATGATGTAAAAACTAAGGAATTATAGAATTAACCACTAAAGGTACTTTATGTTATACTAGTTTACAGAGAGTGAATGACTAAGTTCCAATTGAAAAAGTAGTTTAATTCCATAAACCGTTTCATTTGTAAAAGTGGTTTAATCCCATAAACCGTTTCATTTGTAAAGTTGTTTAATCCCACAAACCGTTTCATTTGTAAAAGTTGTTTAATCCCACAAACCGTTTCATTTGTAAAATTAGTTTAATTCCATAAACCGTTTCATTTGTAAAAGTATTCTTAGTTATATCCGTTCTACAGTAAAACATTAGTATTAATCCTGGAAAATATTATATTATCCATAATACTGCTTTGTGGTTTTAAATGTTCCAAAACCAGAAGTACAAGTATATTTTCCATACTTGATTTCATGATACGTAGTTTTTACTGTAAGTAAAACTAACAGAAGGTATATTTGGTCAGGATGTAATTATCTTTTCTTACTGTTTTAAGAGAAGTATATTACTAAATAATTTACTCGTTGTTTTATCCATGTGAGTTCTATTAACCATACTAATATGACTGATGTGCCTGATGCGACGTTCTTCAGGCGTCATAAACGATATGATATTTGACACCCTAGGCCTGCCGGCCAAACTGTAGCGAACAGTGAAGGTGCGGGATTGTCAGTCCCATATAGATCTATACACAAATTCACGCCCTCCCTACAGGAGATTATGGTTAATAAGTCAGTACTTAAGGTCGTACTTAGATAAGTACACCATGAAGAGTCTCACAAATTTATTGTTTCAACGAGATTTACGATGTATTATTACCCTGAGATTGCTAACCCTGGTACTCTGTATTGTACCCTTGTTAATGCAAACGCGGTATGATGTATTATTACCCCGTGATTTCTAACCCTGGTACTCTGTATTGTACCCTTGTTAATGCAAACCCGGTATGATGTATTATTATTTCTTTAATATATTATCCATATACTAAAAGTATTATACATATCCTGATATAGGTAAATGAATTGTTGGTACTTTCCTTGGAATGTGAATCGTACTTGTATATTTCGTTTTGAATCATAAATTATACCTATTATAATTTATATGTTCTATCTGATTAGCATGATTTCTCATGGATGAACACCTTTGCTCAGCATGATACAAAGGTAATGATACCGAATGAAGTAACCTTATATATATATATATATATATATATATATATATATATATATATATATATATATATATATATATATTATACATATATGAATATAAAATTAAGAAGGAAACGACCTTCGGACAAATAACACCACCTTAATTCCACATCCAAAAAAGGAAAAGGAAATAAGATAATTCATTAGTCCTAAGCCCTTCAAATCTTATTTATATATTTATACATATATAAACATGATTTTGGCAATTATAATTTGTAATAGTTTATAAAACCTTTTTCAAAGAATTTAACGGAGTTTACATGACTTTAAACATTTAACATGGCTTTAAGTCATTTTGGAAGTATTTGCTAATCCTTAAAAAACATAAGGAAACCCTTTGTGCGATTATTATCACATACAATTATTAACACAATTTATACTGTGTTCAACTTGTATTCACCCCCCCCCCCCTAAAAAGCATTTAAAAACCATTAAAAAGGTAGATTATAGGGGTATGAACTCAATTGATAAGTGGTGATTCGGGTAGCGTTTCGTTTCTATAGATGATCTTTCTCGAAGAAACCGCGAGTTTTTGAGTAAAAACCGGGCTTTATGCGGGCAGCACTTCTACTGGAAAGAGGTTAGCTTCTAGAGAATTCTGGGGCTTCGGGACTTGCTTCGGGTTTTAGATACGATACCGGGGCCTTGGGGGGTCGTAAGAAAGTTTAAAGGGGTGAGAAACGTTAAAAATGGTGAAGGAACCGGGAGGGTTCGCACCTCCTATTTATAGTCCGAAGTCTCGGACAGGTGGCGAGGGGGAGGAGTCATCTGTGAGGTGGCAGCGAGGGAGGGAAGCCACGTGTTCGGTTCGCAGGGAGCCATGAGGCCGAAGAGAAGAGTCACCAGCCACGCGTCAGACATGCGAAGGGAGGCTAGACACGCGTGCGGAGGCGTCTTACGATTCGTCTTAGACGGCGCCTAGGACGCGAGGCGCGTCGGATGCCCACTAGACCTCAAATTCGGACCAATCAGCGACGGACACGAGTGGACACGGGGAAGCCTCGCATGCGAGGTGACGTTTCCGGATGCTAGCCATGCGAAATTTCTGGGTTTTCAAGACTTCTCGATTTTTGTTCCAAAAACTTGCGAAAATCATAACTTTCGTATACGAGCTCCGTTTTTGACGTTCGTTATATGCACGCGTAGGTAAAATTATACTCTACGAATTTCGTTTACACTTCGTCGGCTAATTTTGAACTAATTAATTAATATTATTATTTTTAACAGACCGGGATAGGAAATCCGTTAAAAATTCATAACTTCTTCATCCGACGTCCGTTTTCGTCTGTATTTTTACCGTTATACTACTTTTGACGAGACCTTCGATTCTTGTTTAAGTTGTGTCGGCTAAATATCGATCGATTTATATTTCGAATTTTTAGCTGTCTACTGCTAAACCGAAACTTAGAAAAATCATAACTTCCTCATACGAAGTCAGATTTTTACGTTCTTTTTATGAAAGTTCTCGGTTTAACATATTCTACAACTTTCAATTAGATTGTTAAGGCTAAAAAGCCTTTTATCGAAAATTCACTTTTTACACTGAACAGGGTTTTGCCGGTTTTGTCGCGGATCTTCGATTGGTCATAAGTTCTTCATTATAACTCGGATTTCAGTGTTCTTTATATTTTTGGAAACCTTGTTACAATCTCTACCACTTTTTTCATCCCAATTACGATTATTGATCAATTTATTTTTGACCTAAATTTGACTGGTGTCACATTATCCCCCCGTTAGAGAGAATTTCGTCCTGGAATTAAGTCTAAAGTGATACTCATGGACTAGGGGAAAGATGTGGATATTTTCGTTTCATCTAATCTTCCCTTTCCCAAGTGAATTCAGGTCCCCGGTTTGTAATCCAGCGAACCTTCACTAACGAGGTAAGACTTTGCTTGGTTCTTTTGATTTCCCTATCCATGGTTTCTATTGGTTCTTTTACAAAGTGTAGACTTTTATTTAACTTGATTTCATCGAGTGAAATAACAAGCGTTTCATCGGATAGACACCTCTTTAGATTACATATGTGAAAGGTGGGATGAATGTTATTAAGTTTTTGTGGTAGTTTAAGTTTATAAGCTACAAGACCGATTTTGGTAAGAATATCGAATGGTCCTATGTACCTTGAATTTAGTATTCCACGCTTTCTCAAGCGTATCTTGTCTTTCCGGGGTTAGACCTTCATATGACAAGGTCATCAACCTGGAATTCGAAGGGTTTTCTTTTATCGAAGCCGTAGCTTCTCTGATTAACTCTGGAAGCTTTATGTCGCTTCCTGATTCGTATTTTCTTTTTGGTAGTTTCTCGGATGAATTCGAGATCAGCGAACGTGCTGTGTGGAAATTGGACCTCTATCTAGTTGCGTATTACCTAATTTAGTCCAGTGCAGATAGGATCTGCATTTGCGACCACAGAAGGTTTCGAATGGAGCAACTTTAATGCTAGCATGGTAAAGGACTCAACTAATTAGTAAATGGGTATCCCATACTTTACCATAGTCGATCGCATATGCTCAAGACTACTCTAGTTCCCAGGGATTTCTGAAGTGACTGCCTGAGTTGGGAGATGATTCTATTATCTCGATGGAGATAACAGATATTGGAACACCGTGCATTCTGACTAATCTCTCTAACATACGTTCTAGTTATCTTCTCTACTTGCCTGTTTCTTCAAAATTGTAGGAAGTGCGCGTACTTGGCTAATCTGTCGACGATCACCAAAAATGGCATCAAGTCCACCTGTTGCTGTAGTAAGCCTGCAGCTTTTGCTTCGATAAGACTCATACTTGGCTCATCCATCATCACCTCGTGTATACAAGTCATATATAATTTAGATTTCACAAAACGTTCGGATGGGTGACTCTGCCCCAGGTCCACAACTAAACAAGGAACAGGAGATAGGGCGGAATTACACATCCTAAATCTTGTTAAGTCTAAATTATATACCACTCTCGTGTATACACTTAGCAGCGATAGATTAACCTAATGAGTTCTTAGTCTCTATTCTTAAACTTGACCTGCGATACAATGATTTTCCTATGAGATCTATTGGGGTACTTCAGTGGTTACTAACTTCTAAAACTACTTTGGTGCTTTTCGTTTGAAGTTTCCTGTCTACTGAGTAGGCTAGAAGGGTGGTATCCTTCACATGGGCACTTCTGAAGTTTTAAAATGAGAGACAACCTAAGAGTTTGCGTTATGTATTGGAAGAATTTCATCTTACGGCTGATTAAGGAAAAAGTTCTCTTACACAGCATAAGAATTTTCACATGGTAAGGGCCAGGCCTAACCATGTCGAATGAGGATGTCAGAATTTTCTCGACGAAATAGATATTAATTCGTTCTGGGAGGAATGATTACTAGGATGATGAACCATCCTATGTACCTAAGTTTTCAGCGTTTCTGGTTTTACTCTGTTATTATCGCTACGAACCCCTTTTTGATTCGAAATTGGCGGGTACTACCAATACAAGGCATCTGATAATTTGAAATTATGAACTTTCTGTTGGATAAGGTGTCTAAGTCCATAACTTATTTGGTATATACTTGACCCGACCCGGCATGGTCCATTTGAGTTGCTCTTCACCCGAACTATTTATATGGATAACATTATGAGAAGAGTATATTTGCGGCATACTAATATATTATAAGTTATAATATATTAATATGAAATTGTATTATTTAATTAGTATTGATCTTAAATTAATTATGAATTAATTTAGTGATCATAAGGTGACTAATTAAATAATGGGCTATTGTACTTATATAGTGTGGGCTAACACTCATAAGGAAATGGGCTAAGCTTGAATGGGAGTCCATGGATGATCCATGGAGCTTTTAACCCATGGATCCTTGGAATAGGAAAAGACATGGGTTATTAGGGTTTGCATGGTTCATAACCCTAATCATCTACACTATATAAAGAGGCTTATGGTGCTTGAGAAGACACTATGTGTGTGTGCATAAGGTGTGGCCGATTTCTAGAGTATTAGAGTGCTCTCTCATAAGTTTTCCAAGTTTGTGGTGATTTGTGATTTCCATTTGAGGCATTCACATTATTGGTGTTTGGCTCTCAAACTCCCAAGGAATCAACTCACTAACAAAGGTATGTAATTCTTCTAGTATCTTTTATGTTTAAAAGTACCCCATGTATGCTAGATAGGTTATGAACCTTGGAAAATTATTTTGCATGTATTTTAGACAAACATAGATCCAAGGATTATAGGGTTGCATGAACACCTTAGGAGTGTTAGTTTGCTCAAAACCCAACAGTGGTATCAGAGCCTAGACTTGTTTGTTTGATACTTGATGCAAACTTGTTGAAAAACTCAAGTTTTCTGCATTCTGCAGCATGAACTCGCCGAGTCCATGGGGGGACTCGCCGAGTCCATGAGTAAATTCATCCTACTCGTCGAGTAGGTTCGTGCACTCGACGAGTAGAAGCCTTAGAATGCAGATTTTCGAGTTTTGCTGCTGGAAATGGACTACAAACATTACCCTAAACTGTTTTGGTGTTATAAAACCTGTTTTAGATGGTTTAATGTTTATGCTAATCCATTTACAATGGCTTATATCAAAATTGCATGATGATATGTGTTCATATGTTCTTGGAATTTTTGATATGATGTTCATGTTCTTATGAATTATTGTTAGATCATAGGAATTATTTGCTAAATTGTTTATTGATAATTCTTGATCATTTATGTGTTTTAATGGAGTCCATAATTTGTCCTCAAGTTATGGATTTCCAAAGGTCACTTTCATTTATGCACACTTGAAAAACATAAGTTACATGAAAATGAAGAGTCTTCATTTTATGAACCTTTAATTCATAAGTTATGAAATGAAAAGTTTTAAATAGTTTCAAAACTTGTCCTCAAGTTTTGGAATTTGTAAAGTTACACACACTTTAATATACTTTAATTCCAAGCCCTTAGAGTTTTAAAAGTTAAAATTCAACCCTTATACTATTTATAACATTAATGGTTAATTATTATATATATGTATAAGATTAAGTCGTTTTACCGTCAGTAGGCCTCATTCACGAAGCCGGTCTATAAGGGGGGTATAAGGTTGTTGCCTATAAAACAGCAACTTAATGGGTGTCCATTCTCACCCACCGCTTCCTTGATCGGTGGAGGGTCGTTAGCCGAACAGGTAGGACAATGACTTTAAATTCTCATTAAAAGTATAATTAATATTATAAAGTAACTAAACCTTTAATAAATTCCCAATCTTAGTTACTTTAGGAAAATGTGAATATGGTGCTAACCCATGAAATTCACACTTTGTACCTTACCAAGTCGTTGGTGGAGCGTGTGTGGTTAACCGGCACACTAACTTGGACTAGTAAGGATCACGAAGGGTGACTTAATGTTTATCATAGATCGGTGGAGCGTGTGTGGTTAACCGGCACATTGATTAGGTGATAATATTAAGGGTACCAAGTGAATTTGCATGGTTATTCACACCTTGTTTTGTGATCCTCGGCATCGCAGTCACAAAACTTGAAGGGAACAATCGAGATTGAAACATGCCATTGAAAAGTTCAATGAATCTCGAAAGAATCTAGGAATTTCAAAACCAATTAAACCTAATAATTCATTTCGTTTTTATGGTGGAAATTGGTGAATCGTCATTCACCTACATTCAATTATGTTATAGCTTAGATTACGGCATCCCTCTTCTAAGTTATAATATATTGTGTTGGATCCTAGCCTTAAGATTACATTTGGGTGTATTATGAAGGATTCAATATATCTAATCTAAACTTGTTTTCTTCTTTTCAGATGTCTTCCAACAACAAAGCTTCGGGCTCTAACCCTACTGGCTCCTTTTCCCTCATGAACCTTTGTGGGAGGGTCATCTTTGATGGTTCCAACTTCATGGATTGGATCCGGAACATCAGGATGGTCACTCGTTACGAGGACAAGGAATATGTCCTCGATAAGGAGCTAAAGGAGCTTGATGAGTCCACTGCTACTCCTGAGGAGGTCGCTGAGTATCAGACACATGAAAGAGATGCCACCAAGGTGGCATGCATCGTGATGGCCTCCATGATAGCTGAACTCCAAAAGTCCTATGAGGACTATTACCCTTTTGAGATGCATTAGGATCTGATGGAAAGGTACCATCAGAGTGCTCATCAAGAGCGGTATGAAATAATCTCCTCCATGATCACTACACGTATGAAGGATAGCGAACCAATCACAAGCCACATGCAGAAAATGCAAAGGTATGTGGACCGTCTAATGAAACTGAATGTGAACTTCCCCGAGGAGTTGGCAATTGATATCATTTTGCACTCCTTACCATCGTGTTATGATCAATTTCGTATGACATACCACATGAACAAGGAGGAAGTCACACTCAGTAAGCTTCAAGGACTTCTGAAGACTGCCGAAAGTGGTCTTAAGAGTAAATCGGTTACTACTCCTACTCCTACTACTACCCCTGTTTTGGCTATCGGGCAAGGCAAAGGGAAGAAGAGGAAGCACCCTTCGAAGGGTACCAAGGGAAAGTACCTTGAAGGCTCCTCATCTGGAACCAAAGGTGGTTCTATCACTCCTTCTGCCATCCCTAAGGATGTTGAATGCTTCTACTGTCAAAATAAGGGGCACTGGAAGCGAAACTGGCCAAAGTTCTTGCAGGATGTCAAGGATGGGAAAGTGAAACCATCCCATGCAGGTATTTACACTATATTGTCTAATAACTCACCATATTCTAATTCTTGGGTTCTTGATACAGGTTGTGGTATTCACATCTGTTGTGACTTGCAGGGCCTAAGAAGAAGTGAGGATGTGGAGCACGGAAAGATAAACTTAATCATGGGGAACAAGAAGGTTGCACCTGTTGCCAAGATTGGAGTTTATACTTTGTTGCTAGATAGTGGGTTAAAATTAGATTTGAATAAATGTGTGTACTCGTCTGAAATGGCGAGGAATATTATTTCCTTTCATGCTTTGTACAAACAAGGTTTTACCTTTTCTTTTGATAATGAAGTTGGTAGTATTAATGCTTTCTTTGATAATGTTCTTTATTTTAAAGCATTACCTTGTGATGGTGTGTATGAAGCTGTATCGGTTGTAGATAATTTAGGAAATAATGTATTATGTATTGATTCTTCTACTAGCTTGGATAAATCATCTTTGTGGCATTGTCGTCTTGGACATGTAAGCAAGAAATGCATAGGCCAGCTCCAAAAGGATGGAGTCTTGGAGTCGTTCGACGTCAAGTCGGATGATAGTTGTGAGTCTTGTCTACTTGGAAAAATGACAAAATCACCCTTCACTGGTACTTGTGCAAGGGGTGAGGGTTTGTTGGACCTTATACATACTGATGTATGTGGACCATTCAAAACCGCCACAAGGGATGCTAATCGCTATTATGTGACTTTTATTGATGATTTTAGTAGATATGGTTATGTCTACTTAATCAAACATAAGTCAGAAAGTTTTGAGAGGTTTAAAGAGTTTAAACAGGAAGTAGAAAATCAATTGGGCAGGAACATTAAGATGCTTCGATCTGATCGAGGTGGTGAGTATCTTAGTACTGAGTTCCTCGACTATCTTAAGGAGTGTGGGATTGTCTCACAATTGACACCTCCCAGGACACCACAGCTGAATGGTGTATCTGAGAGGCGTAATCGAACTTTGTTGGACATGGTTCGCTCTATGATGAGTCGAGCTTCGCTACCAATCTCTTTTTGGGGGTATGCCTTAGAGATTGCCGCCCACATCCTTAATCTAGTCCCTACAAAGAAGGTTGCCAAAACACCTCATGAAATGTGGACTGGGAAAGTTCCCAATTTGGACCATATCAAGATTCGGGGTTGCGAGGCTTTCGTGAGGCGCGAGACTCATGACAAGCTCGAACCTTGAAGTGAAAGGTGTATTTTCATCGGCTACCCACAAAAATCCTTTGGTTACCTCTTCTACAGACCCAGTGAGAATGTGGTCTTTGTGGCTAGGAGAGGGGTCTTTCGAGAGAGAGAATTTATAAACCAAGGAGACAGTGGGAGGAAAATTGACCTTGAAGAAATTCAAGACTCAATTGGTGAAGGAACCTCAGACACTAGCAATCAACTTGAGGAGGAAATTCCTGTTGATCCAGCTGACGAGTCTATACTTCCGAGGCGTTCCACAAGGGTTAGGAACACACCTGAGTTTTATTATGGATTTCATATTACTACGGAAGGTGATACATTTATCAGTGACAATATATTGGTAAATCTGGATGAACCTAACAGTGCTAAGGAAGCCATGGAAGGCCCAGAGTCTGCTAAATGGAAGGAGGCTATGGACAGCGAGATACAGTCCATGTATGACAATCAAGTTTGGAACTTGGTTGATAATGTACCAGGCCGTAAGACAGTCGGGTGCAAATGGATCTTCAAGAAGAAGACCTACATGGATGAGAAGGTGCACACTTATACGGCTCGACTGGTTGCGAAGGGTTTTACTCAGACTCAGGGTATTGATTATGATGAAACCTTTTCACCAGTAGCAAAGATTAAGTCTATGAGGGTTATGCTAGCCATTGCTGCATTTCATGATTATGAAATATGGCAAATGGATGTCAAAACTGCTTTCCTTAACGGAAAGTTGGCTGAGGATGTTTACATGAATCAGCCAAAGGGTTTTGTCAGTGTAGAGTACCCCAATAGAGTGTGCAAGCTTGAGAAATAAATTTATGGATTGAAACAAGCATCTCGAAGTTGGAATCTTTGTTTCGATGAGAAGGTCAAAGAGTTTGGTTTCTCAAGAAGTGAAGATGAGTCCTGCGTGTATGTCAGAGCTAGTGGGAGTATAGTTAGCTTTTTGGTACTGTATGTGGATGACATACTACTCATAGGAAATGACATCCCAACCTTGCAGGAGGTTAAGTCCTGGCTTGGGAAGTGCTTTGCTATGAAGGACCTTGGAGAAGCTGCCTATATCCTAGGGATAAGGATATTAAGAGAAAGGAGTAAAATACTAATTGGACTTAGTCAGAGTATCTACTTGGATAAGGTGTTGAAAAGGTTCAACATGTAGAATTCCAAGAAAGGAGAATTACCGATCCAAAGCAATGCCAAACTGAGCAAGGCTCAGAGCCCGATTACAGAAGATGAGATAGCTGAGATGAGTCGATTACCTTATGCTTCCGCTGTTGGCTCGATCATGTATGCTATGACTTGTACCCGTCCTGATGTGGCCTTCGCTTTGAGCATGGTCAGCAGATATCAGGGGAACCCTGGCAAGGCTCATTGGACTGCGGTAAAGAATATTCTCAAGTACCTATGGAGGACTAAGGATTGGATCCTTACCCTTGGTGGGAGTGATGACTTGAGAGTAGTAGGGTATAGTGATGCTAGCTTTCAGACTGATAGGGATAACTTCTGCTCTCAGTCGGGCTGGGTCTTTACCTTAAATGGAGGGGCAATCACTTGGAAGAGTTCCAAACAGGAGACTGTAGCTGATTCGACTTGTGAATCAGAGTACATAGCAGCGAGTGAAGCGGCAAAGGAGGCGATATGGCTGAGGAACTTTATCGGAGACCTTGGAGTTGTACCAGCTATTAAGGAGCCTATGGAGATTTTCTGTGACAGCAATAGTGCGGTTGCCTTAGCCAAGGAACCAAGAGCTCATGGCAGATCCCGACACATTGACAGAAAATATCACTTCATAAGACACAAGATAGAAGAGGGACTCCTCGTGGCAAAGAGGGTATCGTCAGATGAGAACCCTTCGGATCCCCTTACGAAGGGACTGACGAGGATGAAGCATTTGCAGCATGCGAGACGCATCGGGCTGAGGGACGATATTAGTTTTACAGATTAGATAGTAATTACTGAAACTTGTAAAATGTAATCGACGTTTGATGATGAATAAAAGTTGTGATTTATTTATGAGTAAGGTGTTGCTATCATTGTCAACTATTTACTATTGTTTCAGCTTTGCATGTTTTGACTTCCAGAATAATAAGTTTATTCAAACTCTCCACAATCGGTCATATGTCGGAAGTAGGTATGAATCAAGACTGTCATGAATTGGGATTGTAGATGACTAAAGGTGTTTAGCCATAGCAATGGTTGCTACAACATTCATGAGTACTCATAAGTTATGAGTATTGGAATAAACCCACACTCACTTGTATCACTTCATGGAATTTATCTCGAGTGATCGTGAGACGGTAATATCATATAAGTCTTCAAACCTAGATATATGAGTTGTTACCTATGAGTTGGTTGTGCATTGATTGCACGTAAACGCATCAGTAACTTGATGTTATAAAACGTGCCTTTGTGTGCAATTCAATAAGTAGTAGAACAAGCATATGAGTCGAAGTTTATCTGTTCCTTCTAGAAATAGAAGCGATATCTGGGCCCCTCGATGATTTTGTTTTGACCTATGTACCGGGCCCGGTCAGAACTAAATTGATGTGTTCGATTAAGTTCTTTGTCAAACAAATCGGAAATCGGGAAACAAACTGCTGGACAATAAGTAAGATATTGTTCCATGTATTTGTCCGGCTGATATCATGAGAGCAGAGGATTATGTGATCACTTATCTAAAATGGCGCTTCATAGTTCAACAGAGTTTCCGAGAGCTACGATTGCCGGTTGGTTCCTGAAGCCATATAGGCAAATACAGTTATCAGACTTATCCAAGTGGGAGACTGTTGGATAAGGTGTCTAAGTCCACAACTTATTTGGTATATACTTGACCCGACCCGGCATGGTCCATTTGGGTTGCACTTCACCCGAACTATTTATATGGATAACATTATGAGAAGAGTATATTTGCGGCCTACTAATATATTATAAGTTATAATATATTAATATGAAATTGTATTATTTAATTAGTATTGATCTTAAAGTAATTATGAATTAATTTAGTGATCATAAGGTGACTAATTAAATAATGGGCTATTGTACTTATATAGTGTGGGCTAACTCTCATAAGGAAATGGGCTAAGCTTGAATGGGAGTCCATGGATGATCCATGGAGCTTTTAACCCATGGATCCTTGGAATAGGAAAAGACATGGGTTATTAGAGTTTGCATGGTTCATAACCCTAATCATCTACACTATATAAAGAGGCTTATGGTGCTTGAGAAGACACTATGTGTGTGTGCATACGGTGTGGCCGATTTCTAGAGTATTAGAGTGCTCTCTCATAAGTTTTCCAAGTTTGTGATGATTTGTGATTTCCATTTGAGGCATTCACATTATTGGTGCTTGGCTCTCAAACTCCCAAGGAATCAACTCACTAACAAAGGTATGTAATTCTTCTAGTATCTTTTATGTTTAAAAGTACCCCATGTATGCTAGATAGGTTATGAACCTTGGAAAATTATTTTGCATGTATTTTAGACAAACATAGATCCAAGGTTTATAGGGTTGCATGAACACCTTAGGAGTGTTAGTTTGCTCAAAACCCAACAGTGGTATCAGAGCCTAGGCTTGTTTGTTTGATACTTGATGCAAACTTCTTGAAAAACTCAAGTTTTCTGCATTCTGCAGCATGAACTCGCCGAGTCCATGGGGGGACTCGCCGAGTCCATGAGTAAATTCATCCTACTCGTCGAGTAGGTTCGTGCACTCGACGAGTAGAAGCCTCAGAATGCAGATTTTCGAGTTTTGCTGCTGGAAATGGACTAGAAACATTACCCTAAACTGTTTTGGTGTTATAAAACCTGTTTTAGATGGTGTAATGTTTATGCTAATCCATTTACAATGGCTTATATCAAAATTGCATGATGATATGTGTTCATATGTTCTTGGAATTTTTGATATGATGTTCATGTTCTTATGAATTATTGTTAGATCATAGGAATTATTTGCTAAATTGTTTATTGATAATTCTTGATCATTTATGTGTTTTAATGGAGTCCATAATTTGTCCTCAAGTTATGGATTTCCAAATGTCACTTTCATTTATGCACACTTAAAACACATAAGTTACATGAAAATGAAGAGTCTTCATTTTATGAACCTTTAACTCATAAGTTATGAAATGAAAAGTTTTGAATAGTTTCAAAACTTGTACTCAAGTTTTGGAATTTGTAAAGTTACACACACTTTAATATACTTTAATTCCAAACCCTTAGAGTTTTAAAAGTTAAAATTCAATCCTTATACTACTTATAACATTAATGGTTAATTATTATATATATGTATAAGATTAAGTCGTTTTACCGTTAGTAGGCCTCATTCACGAAGCCGGTCTATAAGGGGGTATAAGGTTGTTGCCTATAAAATGGCAACTTAATGTGTGTCCATTCTCACCCACCGCTTCCTTGATCGGTGGAGGGTCGTTAGCCGAACGGGTAGGACAATGACTTTAAATTCTCATTAAAAGTATAATGAATATTATAAAGTAACTAAACCTTTAATAAATTCCCAATCTTAGTTACTTTAGGAAAATGTGAATATGGTGCTAACCCATGAAATTCACACTTTGTACCTTACCAAGTCGTTGGTGGAGCGTGTGTGGTTAACCGGCACACTAACTTGGACTAGTAAGGATCACGAAGGGTGACTTAATGTTTATCATAGATCGGTCGAGCGTGTGTGGTTAACCGGCACATTGATTAGGTGATAATATTAAGGGTACCAAGTGAATTTGCATGGTTATTCACACCTTGTTTTGTGATCCTCGGCATCCCAGTCACAAAACTTGAAGGGCACAATCGAGATTGAAACATGCCATTGAAAAGTTCAATGCATCTCAAAAGAATCTAGGAATTTCAAAACCAATTAAACCTAATAATTCATTTCGTTTTCATGGTGGAAATTGGTGAATCGTCATTCACCTACCTTCAAATATGTTATAGCTTAGATTACGGCATCCTTCTTCTAAGTTATAATATATTGTGTTGGATCCTAGCCTTAATATTACATTTGGGTGTATTATTAAGGATTCGATATATCGAATCTAAACTTGTTTTCTTCTTTTCAGATGTCTTCCAACAACAAAGCTTCGGGCTCTAACCCTACTGGCTCCTTTTCCCTCATGAACCTTGTGGGAGGGTCATCTTTGATGGTTCCAACTTCATGGATTGGATCCGGAACATCAGGATGGTCACTCGTTACGAGGACAAGGAATATGTCCTCGATAAGGAGCTAAAGGATCTTGATGAGTCCACTGCTACTCCTAAGGAGGTCGCTGAGTATCAGACACATGAAAGAGATGCCACCAAGGTGGCATGCATCATGATGGCCACCATGACAGCTGAACTCCAAAAGTCCTATGAGGACTATTACCCTTTTGAGATGCATCAGGATCTGATGGAAAGGTACCATCAGAGTGCTCATCAAGAGCGGTATGAAATAATCTCCTCCATGATCACTACCCGTATGAAGGATAGCGAACCAAGCACGAGCCACATGCAGAAAATGCAAAGGTATGTGGACCGTTTAATGAAACTGAATGTTAACTTCCCCGAGGAGTTGGCAATTGATATCATTTTGCACTCCTTGCCATCGTGTTATGATCAATTTCGTATGACATACCACATGAACAAGGAGGAAGTCACACTCAGTAAGCTTCAAGGACTTCTGAAGACTGCCGAAAGTGGTCTTAAGAGTAAGTCGGTTACTACTCCTACTCCTACTACTACCCCTGTTTTGGCTATCGGGCAAGGCAAAGGGAAGAAGAGGAAGCATCCTTCGAAAGGTACCAAGGGAAAGTCCCTTGAAGGCTCCTCATCTGGAACCAAAGGTGGTTCTATCACTCCTTCTGCCATCCCTAAGGATGCTGAATGCTTCTACTGTCAAAATAAGGGGCACTGGAAGCGAAACTGCCCAAAGTACTTGCAGGATGGCAAGGATGGGAAAGTGAAACCATCCCATGCAGGTATTTACATTATATTGTCTAATAACTCACCATATTCTAATTCTTGGGTTCTTGATACAGGTTGTGGTATTCACATCTGTTGTGACTTGCAGGGCCTAAGAAGAAGTGAGGATGTGGAGCACGGAAAGATAAACTTAATCATGGGGAACAAGAAGGTTGCACCTGTTGCCAAGATTGGAGTTTAGACTTTGTTGCTAGATAGTGGGTTAAAATTAGATTTGAATAAATGTGTGTACTCGTCTGAAATGGCGAGGAATATTATTTCCTTTTCTTTTGATAATGAAGTTGGTAGTATTAATGCTTTCTTTATTAATGTTCTTTATTTTAAAGCATTACCTTGTGATGGTGTGTATGAAGCTGTATCGGTTGTAGATAACTTAGGAAATAATGTATTATGTATTGATTCTTCTACTAGCTTGGATAAAGCATCTTTGTGGCATTGCCGTCTTGGACATGTAAACAAGAAACGCATAGGCCAGCTCCAAAAGGATGGAGTCTTGGATTCGTTCGACCTCAAGTCGGATGATAGTTGTGAGTCTTGTCTACTTGGAAAAATGACAAAATCACCCTTCACTGGTACTTGTGCAAGGGGTGAGGGTTTGTTGGACCTTATACATACTGATGTATGTGGACCATTCAAAACCGCCACAAGGGATGCTAAACGCTATTATGTGACTTTTATTGATGATTTTAGTAGATATGGTTATGTCTACTTAATCAAACATAAGTCAGAAAGTTTTGAGAGGTTTAAAGAGTTTAAACAGGAAGTAGAAAATCAATTGGGCAGGAACATTAAGATGCTTCGATCTGATCGAGGTGGTGAGTATCTTAGTACTGAGTTCCTCGACTATCTTAAGGAGTGTGGGATTGTCTCACAATTGACACCTCCCAGGACACCACAGCTGAATGGTGTATCTGAGAGGCGTAATCGAACTTTGTTGGACATGGTTCGCTCTATGATGAGTCAAGCTTCGCTACCAATCTCTTTTTGGGGGTATGCCTTAGAGACTGCCGCCCACATCCTTAATCTAGTCCCTACAAAGAAGGTTGCCAAAACACCTCATCAAATGTGGACTGGGAAAGTTCCCAATTTGGACCATATCAAGATTTGGGGTTACGAGGCTTTCGTGAGGCGCGAGACTCATGACAAGCTCGAACCTCGAAGTGAAAGGTGTATTTTCATCGGCTACCCACAAAAATCCTTTGGTTACCTCTTCTACAGACCCAGTGAGAATGTGGTCTTTGTGGCTAGGAGAGGGGTCTTTCGAGAGAGAGAGAATTTATAAACCAAGGAGACAGTGGGAGGCAAATTGACCTTGAAGAAATTCAAGACTCAATTGGTGAAGGAACCTCAGACACTAGCAATCAACTTGAGGAGGAAATTCATGTTGATCCAGCTGACGAGTCTATACTTCCGAGGCCTTCCACAAGGGTTAGGAATACACCTGAGTTTTATTATGGATTTCATATTACTACGGAAGGTGATACATTTATCAGTGACAGTATACTGGTAAATCTGGATGAACCTAACAGTGCTAAGGAAGCCATGGCAGGCCCAGAGTCTGCTAAATGGAAGGAGGCTATGGACAGCGAGATACAGTCCATGTATGACAATCAAGTTTGGAACTTGGTTGACAATGTACCAGGCCGTAAGACAGTCGGGTGCAAATGGATCTTCAAGAAGAAGACCTACATGAATGGGAAGGTCCACACTTATAAGGCTTGACTGGTTGCGAAGGGTTTTACTCAGACTCAGGGTATTGATTATGATGAAACCTTTTCACCAGTAGCAAAGATTAAGTCTATTAGGGTTATGCTAGCCATTGCTGCATTTCATGATTATGAAATATGGCAAACGGATGTCAAATCCGCTTTCCTTAACAGAAAGTTGGCTGAGGATGTTTACATGAATCAGCCAGAGGGTTTTGTCAGTGCAGAGTACCCCAATAGAGTGTGCAAGCTTGAGAAATCCATTTATGGATTGAAACAAGCATCTCGAAGTTGGAATCTTTGTTTCGATGAGAAGGTCAAAGAGTTTGGTTTCTCAAGAAGTGAAGACGAGTCCTGCGTGTATGTCAGAGCTAGTGGGAGTATAGTTAGCTTTTTGGTACTGTATGTGGATGACATACTACTCATAGGAAATGACATCCCAACCTTGCAGGAGGTTAAGTCCTGGCTTGGGAAGTGCTTTGCTATGAAGGACCTTGGAGAAGCTGCCTATATCCTAGGGATAAGGATATTAAGAGAAAGGAGTAAAAGACTAATTGGACTTAGTCAGAGTATCTACTTGGATAAGGTGTTGAAAAGGTTCAACATGTAGAATTCCAAGAAAGGAGAATTACCGATCCAAAGCAATGCCAAACTGAGCAAGGCTCAGAGCCCGATTACAGAAGATGAGATAGCTGAGATGAGTCGATTACCTTATGCTTCCGCTGTTGGCTCGATCATGTATGCTATGACTTGTACCCGTCCTGATGTGGCCTTCGCTTTGAGCATGGTCAGCAGATATCAGGGGAACCCTGGCAAGGCTCATTGGACTGCGGTAAAGAATATTCTCAAGTACCTGTGGAGGACTAAGGATTGGATCCTTACCCTTGGTGGGAGTGATGACTTGAGAGTAGTAGGGTATAGTGATGCTAGCTTTCAGACTGATAGGGATAACTTTTGCTCTCAGTCGGGCTGGGTCTTTACCTTAAATGGAGGGGCAATCACTTGGAAGAGTTCCAAACAGGAGACTGTAGCTGATTCGACTTGTGAATCAGAGTACATAGCAGCGAGTGAAGCGGCACAGGAGGCGATATGGCTGAGGAACTTCATCGGAGACCTTGGAGTTGTACCAGCTATTAAGGAGCCTATGGAGATTTTCTGTGACAGCAATAGTGCGGTTGCCTTAGCCAAGGAACCAAGAGATCATGACAGATCCCGACACATTGACAGAAAATATCACTGTTGGGTTATGAGCATTCTAACACTCCTATGGTGTACATGCAACCCTATAAACCTTGGATCTATGTTTTCTCTATTATACATGCAAATATTAACTATTCCAAGGTTTCATCCTAACTAGCATATTATGAAGCACCTATACTACAAAGTTCTAGTTAATTGACATACCTTTTGATGTAGCTTGATGTCTTCAAGCTTTAAGAGCTTAGCCCCAATAGTGTGGAAGCCTCAAACGGAATCACAAATCACCAAAACACCTTGGAAGAACTTGAGAGAATATGTATGCACACTAAAATCGGCCCACTCTTATTTTCACACACTTGTATCAATTTTGTGAGCCAAGGATCCCTTTATATATTATGGAGGATTAGGGTTACATCCATGTAAACCCTAATACCCATGACCTTTCATTTACATAGGATCCATGGGTTAAAAGCTCCATGGACCATCCATGAAAGCTTAGCCCAACCAAAATGAACTTGGCCCACTCCATATATATAAGTGTCCATATTTAATTAGTTCTTTTTGATCACTTAATTAATTCTAAATTAATTCTTGATCAATACTAATTAAATAATATGATTCCATATTAACATATTAGAACTTATAATATATTAATATAAATCATAAATATACTATTCTCAAAAGACTATCCATATAAATTGTGCCGGTGAAGTGCAACCCAAATGGACCATGCCGGGTCGGGTCAAGTACATACCAAATATAGTTATGGACTTAGACATTAATCCAACAGTCTCCCACTTGGATAAGTCTAAAACTATTATTGAGTATGACTTCAAAACCTAACTGGCAATCGTAGCTCTTAAAGCCGCTGTCGAACTCTGACCTTGTCAATGACTTGTCCATTAGATAAGGGATCATATATTCCTCCAATCTAGATATCATATGGACTAAGACATGGATTATAATCATTCTCTCTGTCCATTTGTTGTTTCCCGATTTTCGATTTATGATGACTGACTGATTGAACAAATCAAATCAGTCCTGGCTTGGCCAAGCACTCACATGTGTCATCGCTAAATCATCGAGGGGCCCACAGATATCGCTTTTATCCCGAAGGTAAAAGGAATGGATAAACTTCGACTCATATGGCTTGTTCTACTACTTGTTCAATCATACACAAAGGCACGTTTTATAACATCGAGTTACCGAATGCGTTTTCGTGCAATCAATGTACAACCAACTCATAGTAACAACTCATATCTCTAGGTTTGAAGAATATAAGATATTATCGTCTCATGATCACTCGTGATAAAATCCATGAAGTGATTCAAATGAGCGCGGGTTGAATCCAGTACTCAGAACTTATGAGCACTCATGAGTGTTGTAGCACAACTTTGTCCACCAACTTGGACCTCTACAAGCCAACCCATGACAGTCTTGATTCATATCTACTTCCAACATATGACCGACTGTGGATGGTTTGAATAACTTAATCATTCAGGAAGAGCGACTTAGTTATTCTGGAAGTCAAAACATGCAAAGTGAAACACAAGAATAAATGAATCAAATATGGTATCAAACCCTATGAATATAAATAAACACTTTTATTTATCACCATACTGATTACTCATTATTCATTGTTTCGGTTTTATCAACTTTATACTTGAATTAAAAACACTAGTTGTCCCATGCTCCAAGCATGTACACTATGTTTTTTCTTAAACAATAGATTTGCCATACACCAAGTATGCACTCTATGTTTGTCTATGATCCTTACTTTGTGAAATAAACCAATTGAACATAATTTCAATGATTCTAATTTCACACTCCCAAATCCTTATCGAAAAATGTGAGAATTTCAAATTCCTATCATTTATCCAAATCTGTTTAGATTTTAAACTTATATGCACTGACCCTCTTGTAATGAATATGTACAAAGTCACAAAGACTTGTCAACAGTCATTATAAGGTATTCCAATGGAGATCAACTCCATGGAAACTAAGTCTCATATTCAAAGTACATTGCTTTAGACATGCTTCTTGCATTAAGTTTTCTAATCTTACACAGATAACTTCCACCTATGGAGACAACTCCATATTCTCATTTTGACTATCACTTCTGAATAAGAGATGCCTCTTTTCAGAATATGTCAATATGGTCCTTCCAAAATTAGCACTATACTTCCAACTGTCCCTGAGCAACCAATCTTTGGTAAACCTCAGATTGTCCTCGACAATTGCTTAATAATTTTAGTCATATCCAATTCTAGACCTTTTCCCTTCTTAATGCCTCTGGGCATTTGGAAAAATTTAGAAATGACAAATATTATAGCACATGCAATCGATCCTGTACCCAAAGCAAATGGTACACGATTCATGATGTCTCACATAAAGACATGATTCTAGACCAGTCTTTTGCTACAATATTTTTATTTGCCATGTTTTCAAAATTTGACTATGAAGAGGGATGCCGTAATCATAATCAAATTTTGAGAACGCAATATATAGAATTTCCTTAAGTTGAACCAATCCAACATGAAATTCATATATATATTCTTGACTAAAGATGATTAAGGTCTCAATCTAAGCCTTTAGAACTGACATGAAGTATATCCTCTCCCTTAATTATAGCAAAACAACTTTTTTCAATCCCTGCAGCCTCACGAATTGAAACTTTTGTTTTCTATAATTAACATTGCTAACTTGCAACACTAACAATAATTATCATGCTCCCACTAACATGATGATTATTAGCATAACACTTATGCTCCCACTAGCTTTGACATGTACTCAGAAATCAGCTGGACTTCTAGAAATCAATACTTTATTGACTTTCTTACCAAAGTTCAGATTTCTGATACGAGATGTTGTGATAAAACTTTATCAAAATCATACACCTTTCCTTAGATAGCATGCATGTGTGTCTAAACAATTTCAGAACTATGAAAAGGGATGTCGTAATCATAGTCTCAATTGTTTAGACCTTTTGCCATCTGCTTCAAATCTACTTGGTGGAAGTGTTTGCTCACCATCATTTTCATGAATCGGAGAGAAACCTTATGACCCTTAGATTTTATGGTGTATGTGTTCTTATCCATGTGAATCGTCAAAACCATAGTCATAAGACAAGGATAATGACAAATCCAAACTCATATGGACTGAACTTATGCAATCTTAACTTCTTGCCACCTGGCAGTACAGGGCCTGCCATTGCTTCCAAGTTGTTATGCAACCAATTGAGAACTTTCAGAACTCCTATGCAAAGCCAACTTTAACTGGAATGGGCACAGAATATGTCAACACGATAGGTTATAAACCTCAAGTCGTGTGCTAGTGAAGAACCTCAGGTTTTATTCTTGATTAGTTCTTGAAATTCTTTTTAGGATCTTTAAGACTCCCACTATCCTCTTGACATATAAGACTATCTTGCCAAATATTCAAGAGATAGTGCGGATTCTTTATCAAGACAAACACTTCACACAATTGGCCTTAGTTGGTCTTTGTTTTATCCAAACATCACAACTTACCAATTTCAAATGTACAAGAGTAGGACACTTTTACTCTTACATTTGACAAGTGTTTTAAACCTTTCTTTAAGATATGTCACTCAAGTTACAATCTTGGAGTATGACTCTAAGAATTGTTTTGGAACGAAGTATGACTCATCTTCCTGATCTAACCATTTCAACAATTCATGACTCCTCTTCTTAGTCATAAGAATGCACTAAGATGACCTTTAGAGGACTAATTGTGATATGATTTCTAAATCATTAAGATGATCACAAACATGATACTAAAGTACTCTCCCATCTTTTCAGATTTGAGAAACTTTTATCTTTCTGCCTAATTTGATTCTTCCCATTCGTTCTGCCATACATTGAGACTTTTCCAATGTTTCAGAATTATACATAAACTTGTAAGTATAACCATATTTACTAAACTTTAGTAAATCAAATAGTCTTAACGAGCTTTGTGGTGGACATGACCAGTGCACAAGAATATGTACTCGATCCCTTTAGTCCTTCACTTGACTCACACATCCATGTGAACAAGTAATTAGTCTTGATTTTCCAATGCTTGAAAGATCTCATTCATCATACTATTCAACTTGCATGATTACAAGTTTCGGTCCAGTTGAAACTTGGGTGATGAGGAACTTTCCTGATTTGGTAAATTTAGACACTACCACAAATGAAAGAATCAAATCCATTTTCCAATATTGCTGTCAGTGGAATCATATAAGCAACAATTTTCCACAAATGCCATTGTAAGGATACTTCAAATAAATAAAATTAAAACATCAACATGTGACCCAGTCACATCATGTAATGAGGATCTCAGAATAGAACTTAACAGAGTTAGATAATGGGCTCTACCTGATGTAGAGTCAAACTTATTGACTTTAACATCCTTATGTAAATTTGGCAGCTTTGCAATCAACGCCCCTTCCTTTGGCAAAATAAACATATGGACCCTTTGGTAATGGGACTATCTCAGACTTAGCCTTTCTCTTTACCATTTGGTCAACCGGGTTGACTATGGCCAATCCCTTTCCATTGGGAAGAGAATGCTTTTTCTGGATTTCCAGTGTCACCATTGTCACTGTCCATAAAGTTTTTGGGAAGTTGATCTTCTAATCAAATTTGCTTTACTATCGTTCCAAATCATTGTTGATTCAGCAGCACCAAGCAAATAGATATGATCATTAAGGTTCATGTCATAGTCTGTTTCATAGTGGTCCCAAAGGAACTCACTATGTGACTTAGAAAGTGATTGAACATCCAACTTTCTTAAGACTTTGATACCCAACTCTCCCGGCTTGTCAATATGTGACTTCATCTCTAAGATGTGATCACACATAGACCTTGCTTGCCATTAGGGCTTGAGTGACCTTTCTTAAGACTTTGATACCCCCCTTATAGACCGGCTTCGTGAATGAGGCCTACTAATGGTAAGACGACTTGCTCTTATACATATAATATATTAAACTTTTAATATTATAATAGTATAAGGGTGTATTTTAGACATTTAAAATACTTGGTGGTTTAATCTATTAATTAAACTATACTCTTAATTTAATTAAATTTAAACCATGTCACTATGGAATTATTAATTCTCTTTTAATTAAACACTTTAATTATCTATTAATAAAGTCCATAAGAGTTAATTGAATTATTCAGTAAAAACATCATAATTCCAATTATTAAATTCAAAATTAAAACCATTTAATTAATTGTTTAAGTTATGAACCCAAGAGTTTTAGAATTCAATTCTTTTTTTTATCATAAAAAAAAAAACTTTTTCCAAATTCCAAAACTTGAGGGCAAGTTTTGTAACTCTTGAAAACTTTTGGATTCCATAACTTATGGAGTTAAATACTTGTTTTATGATGAAACTTTTCATGTTCCATAACTTAAGAACAAGTTATGGAATTCTTTAAAACATTAAGACCAAGTTTTGTAACTCCATAAAAAACTTTGAATCAATTTTTTTAAAAACCTTTTCATATCCATAACTTATGGAGGTTTCAAAAAACTCTTTAGATCAAACTTTTAAAACTAATAAAATAATCATATCATTTTATCTTTTACTAAATTTGACCTAATTCAACTCATATAGCAAATGATTCAAATTTTACAAATAATTAGTTTTTCACAAAAACAAGTAATTATCTTAAAATTTGACAAACGTCATGTTTTTTTTCCAACTTTGAAAATAAAACATTTGCATCAATATAACAGAAAAAAACTCATGGCTCTGATACCACTGTTGGGTTATGAGCATTCTAACACTCCTATTGTGTACATGCAACCCTATAAACCTTGGATCTATGTTTTCTCTATTATACATGCAAATATTAACTATTCCAAGGTTTCATCCTAACTAGCATATTATGAAGCACCTATACTACAAAGTTCTAGTTAGATGACATACCTTTTAATGTAGCTTGATGTCTTCAAGCTTTAAGAGCTTAGCCCCAATAGTGTGGAAGCCTCAAACGGAATAAAAAATCACCAAAACACCTTGGAAGAACTTGAGAGACTATGTATGCACACTAAAATCGGCCCACTCTTATTTTCACACACTTGTGTCAATTTTGTGAGCCAAGGACCCCTTTATATATTATGGAGGGGCAATCACTTGGAAGAGTTCCAAACAGGAGACTGTAGCTGATTCGACTTGTGAATCAGAGTACATAGCAGCGAGTGAAGCGGCAAAGGAGGCGATATGGCTGAGGAACTTCAGAGGAGACCTTGGAGTTGTACCAGCTATTAAGGAGCCTATGGAGATTTTCTGTGACAGCAATAGTGCGGTTGCCTTAGCCAAGGAACCAAGAGATCATGGCAGATCCCGACACATTGACAGAAAATATCACTTCACAAGACACAAGATAGAAGAGGGACTCCTCGTGGCAAAGAGGGTATCGTCAGATGAGAACCCTACGGATCCACTTACGAAGGGACTGACAAGGGTGAAGCATTTGCAGCATGCGAGACGCATCGGGCTGAGGGACGATATTAGTTTTACAGATTAGATAGTTATTACTGAAACTTGTAAAATGTAATCGACGTTTGATGATGAATAAAAGTTGTGATTTATTTATGAGTAAGGTGTTGCTATCATTGTCAACTATTTACTATTGTTTCAGCTTTGCATGTTTTGACTTCCAGAATAATAAGTTTATTCAAACTCTCCACAATCGGTCATATGTCGGAAGTAGGTATGAATCAAGACTGTCATGAATTGGGATTGTAGATGACTAAAGGTGTTTAGCCATAGCAATGGTTGCTACAACATTCATGAGTACTCATAAGTTATGAGTATTGGAATAAACCCACACTCACTTGTATCACTTCATGGAATTTATCTCGAGTGATCGTGAGACGGTAATATCATATAAGTCTTCAAACCTAGAGATATGAGTTGTTACCTATGAGTTGGTTGTGCATTGATTGCACGTAAACGCATCAGTAACTTGATGTTATAAAACGTGCCTTTGTGTGCAATTCAATAAGTAGTAGAACAAGCATATGAGTCGAAGTTTATCTGTTCCTTCTAGAAATAGAAGCGATTTCTGGGCCCCTCGATGATTTTGTTTTGACCTATGTACCGGGCCCGGTCAGAACTAAATTGATGTGTTCGATTAAGTTCTTTGTCAAACAAATCGGAAATCGGGAAACAAATTGCTGGACAATAAGTAAGACATTGTTCCATGTATTTGTCTGGCTGATATCATGAGAGCAGAGGATTATGTGATCACTTATCTAAAATGGCGCTTCATAGTTCAACACAGTTTCCGAGAGCTACGATTGCCGGTTGGTTCCTGAAGCCATATAGGCAAATACAGTTATCAGACTTATCCAAGTGGGAGACTGTTGGATAAGGTGTCTAAGTCCATAACTTATTTGGTATATACTTGACCTGACCCGGCATGGTCCATTTGGGTTGCACTTCACCCGAACTATTTATATGGATAACATTATGAGAAGAGTATATTTGCGGCCTACTAATATATTATAAGTTATAATATATTAATATGAAATTGTATTATTTAATTAGTATTGATCTTAAATTAATTATGAATTAATTTAGTGATCATAAGGTGACTAATTAAATAATGGGCTATTGTACTTATATAGTGTGGGCTAACACTCATAAGGAAATGGGCTAAGCTTGAATGAGAGTCCATGGATGATCCATGGAGCTTTTAACCCATGGATCCTTGGAATAGGAAAAGACATGGGTTATTAGAGTTTGCATGGTTCATAACCCTAATCATCTACACTATATAAAGAGGCTTATGGTGTTTGAGAAGACACTATGTGTGTGTGCATAAGGTGTGGCCGATTTCTAGAGTATTAGAGTGCTCTCTCATAAGTTTTCCAAGTTTGTGATGATTTGTGATTTCCATTTGAGGCATTCACATTATTGGTGCTTGGCTCTCAAACTCCCAAGGAATCAACTCACTAACAAAGGTATGTAATTCTTCTAGTATCTTTTATGTTTAAAAGTACCCCATGTATGCTAGATAGGTTATGAACCTTGGAAAATTATTTTGCATGTATTTTAGACAAACATAGATCCAAGGTTTATAGGGTTGCATGAACACCTTAGGAGTGTTAGTTTGCTCAAAACCCAACAGTGGTATCAGAGCCTAGGCTTGTTTGTTTGATACTTGATGCAAACTTGTTGAAAAACTCAAGTTTTCTGCATTCTGCAGCATGAACTCGCCGAGTCCATGGGGGGACTCGCCGAGTCCATGAGTAAATTCATCCTACTCGTCGAGTAGGTTCGTGCACTCGACGAGTAGAAGCCTCAGAATGCAGATTTTCGAGTTTTGCTGCTGGAAATGGACTAGAAACATTACCCTAAACTGTTTTGGTGTTATAAAACCTGTTTTAGATGGTGTAATGTTTATGCTAATCCATTTACAATGGCTTATATCAAAATTGCATGATGATATGTGTTCATATGTTCTTGGAATTTTTGATATGATGTTCATGTTCTTATGAATTATTGTTAGATCATAGGAATTATTTGCTAAATTGTTTATTGATAATTCTTGATCATTTATGTGTTTTAATGGAGTCCATAATTTGTCCTCAAGTTATGGATTTCCAAAGGTCACTTTCATTTATGCACACTTAAAACACATAAGTTACATGAAAATGAAGAGTCTTCATTTTATGAACCTTTAATTCATAAGTTATGAAATGAAAAGTTTTGAATAGTTTCAAAACTTGTCCTCAAGTTTTGGAATTTGTAAAGTTACACACACTTTAATATACTTTAATTCCAAACACTTAGAGTTTTAAAAGTTAAAATTCAACCCTTATACTACTTATAACATTAATGGTTAATTATTATATATATGTATAAGATTAAGTCGTTTTACCGTTAGTAGGCCTCATTCACGAAGCCGGTCTATAAGGGGGTATAAGGTTGTTGCCTATCAAATGGCAACTTAATGGGTGTCCATTCTCACCCACCGCTTCCTTGATCGGTGGAGGGTCGTTAGCCGAACGGGTAGGACAATGACTTTAAATTCTCATTAAAAGTATAATGAATATTATAAAGTAACTAAACCTTTAATAAATTCCCAATCTTAGTTACTTTAGGAAAATGTGAATATGGTGCTAACCCATGAAATTCACACTTTGTACCTTACCAAGTCGTTGGTGGAGCGTGTGTGGTTAACCGGCACACTAACTTGGACTAGTAAGGATCACGAAGGGTGACTTAATGTTTATCATAGATCGGTCGAGCGTGTGTGGTTAACCGGCACATTGATTAGGTGATAATATTAAGGGTACCAAGTGAATTTGCATGGTTATTCACACCTTGTTTTGTGATCCTCGGCATCCCATTCACAAAACTTGAAGGGCACAATCGAGATTGAAACATGCCATTGAAAAGTTCAATGAATCTCAAAAGAATCTAGGAATTTCAAAACCAATTAAACCTAATAATTCATTTCGTTTTCATGGTGGAAATTGGTGAATCGTCATTCACCTACCTTCAAATATGTTATACCTTAGATTACGGCATCCCTCTTCTAAGTTATAATATATTGTGTTGGATCCAAGCCTTAATATTACATTTGGGTGTATTATTAAGGATTCGATATATCTAATCTAAACTTCTTTTCTTCATTTCAGATGTCTTCCAACAACAAAGCTTCGGGCTCTAACCCTACTGGCTCCTTTTCCCTCATGAACCTTTGTGGGAGGGTCATCTTTGATGGTTCCAACTTCATGGATTGGATCCGAAACATCAGGATGGTCACTCGTTACGAGGACAAGGAATATGTCCTCGATAAGGAGCTAAAGGAGCTTGATGAGTCCACTGCTACTCCTGAGGAGGTCGCTGAGTATCAGGCACATGAAAGAGATGCCACCAAGGTGGCATGCATCATGATGGCCACCATGACAGCTGAACTCCAAAAGTCCTATGAGGACTATTACCCTTTTGAGATGCATCAGGATCTGATGGAAAGGTACCATCAGAGTGCTCATCAAGAGCGGTATGAAATAATCTCCTCCATGATCACTACCCGTATGAAGGATAGCGAACCAATCACGAGCCACATGCAGAAAATGCAAAGGTATGTGGACCGTCTAATGAAACTGAATGTGAACTTCCCTGAGAAGTTGGCAATTGATATCATTTTGCACTCCTTGCCATCGTGTTATGATCAATTTCGTATGACATACCACATGAACAAGGAGGAAGTCACACTCAGTAAGCTTGAAGGACTTCTGAAGACTGCCGAAAGTGGTCTTAAGAGTAAGTCGGTTACTGCTCCTACTCCTACTACTACCCCTGTTTTGGCTATCGGGCAAGGCAAAGGGAAGAAGAGGAAGCACCCTTCGAAGGGTACCAAGGGAAAGTCCCTTGAAGGCTCCGGTATCTCCGGTTGTTGTAGTAAGCATGCGGCTTTTGCTACCACTTCCACTCAGGTATCTTCGCTTGTTGTAGTAAGCCTGCGGCTTTTGCTTCGATAAGACTCATACTTGGCTCATCCACCATTACCTCGTGTATACAAGTCGTATATAATTCAGATTTCACAAAACGTTCGGATGGGTGACTCTGCCCCAGGTCCACAACCAAACAAGGAACAGGAGTATGGCGGAATTACACATCCTAAATCTTGTTAAGTCTAAATTATATACCACTCTCGTGTATACACTTAGCAGCGATAGATTAACCAAATGAGTTCTTAGTCTCTATTCTTGAACTTGACATGCGGTACAATGATTTTCCTATGAGATCTATTGGCGTACTTCGGTGGTTACTGACTTCTAAAACTACTTCGGTGCTTTTCGTTTGAAGTTTCCTGTCTACTGAGTAGGCTAGAAGGGTGTGGTACCCTTTACATGGGCACTTCTGAAGTTTTGAAATGAGAGACAACCTAAGAGTTTGCATTATGGATTGGAAGAATTTAATCTTACGGCTGATTAAGGAAAAAGTTCTCTTACACATCATAAGAATTTTCACATGGTAAGGGCTAGGCCAAACCATGTCGAATGAGGATGTCAGAATTTTCTCGACGAAATAGATATTAAGTCGTTCTGGGAGGAATGATTACTAGGATGATGAACCATCCTATGTACCTAAGTTTTCAGCGCTTCTGGTTTTACTCTGTTATTATCGCTACGAACCCCTTTTTGATTCGAAATTGGCGGGTACTACCAATACGAGGGTTCTGATAATTTGAAATTATAAACTTTCATGAAACAATCCTTACTAGGTCTCTCTATAACCGCTTAGTGTATATAAGTCATGTATAATTAAGATTGGTAAGACCTTTGACTAAGCAACCCTGCCCTAAATCCACAACCAAACAAGGAACAGGAAATGAGGCGGAATTTGTCACTCTAAGTCTACAAATCTTAATTATAAATGACTCTTATGTATACACTAAGACATCATAGCTTACCTGTTAGGGTTTCACATTTTATATGAATGTTGTGATTTAATTTGTACGGGAGAGTAATCATAATTATAGATAATTATCGGGGTTTGGAAGCGTACCAAAATATAGCAGGGTTCTTTGATGCCTTCCCATGCATTGGGGTCAAACTTCTCCTGCTCCCCCGTCGTTCTTCTCTGTTGGACAGTCTCTCTTGTAATGTCCTATTTCACCACAAAGGTGACATATTGGAATGGTTCTGACTTTGGCAGTTGAAGTGATGAACTTAACCGGAGTTCTACAGATGCGAGCGGTGTGCCCCTTCATGTTGAATCTATTACGATGCTGCTTTCGGCAAACTCCATGATGATGGTCGTTGCACTTGTTGCAGTGTGGGAGGTTTCCTAAGTACGGCGTGGTCGGTGCTAGAATAAAAGGGCTGATGGAGGTATTGACTGCCCCAGTTCGTTGCCCTCTGTTAGGTTCTTGAGTTGAACAACTCCCTTTCTTGTTCTCGAACTTTCGTTTCAGGATATTAGGCTTAAAGTTCAAAGTGTCCTTACAAATAGGTACTCGTTGATGTACTTGGTCATCACCACGATCGGGGTTATCGATAGCATTACCACTAACATTCGCGTTGTTAGCATTAATGTGTGCCATGACAGCTGCTACAGCTGCTGTGACTGCATCTTGAAACGTAGCCGCATCTATTTGAAGGATTGGTGTTTTGCTGGTGGGTTGGTTACGTTTCTTCGGAGGCATGATTCTGTTACATGATAAGAAAATGAGCTCGTGAGCGACTATCGTTGTCTCTAGATGTATTCTAACCATTTGCATCTACGTATAAATCTTTCGTTTTGTTATATTGTTCTCAATGATTCGACCTGCATCCCTATGATGCAGTCCTAGTAAGGAACAAAAATAAGTTTCTAGAATGGTTATGAAGCGAGTATCATCCGAACTAAGTTACCTTCGATTGGTGGATATCGTTTTCCAACTTTCGAAATAATTTGAAAACAATTCATAATAAAGTCTACATAAAATAGAATTATGAATTTGAGAAGTAATCACTATCAATTGAGATTTCATGATCTGATTTATTGTTATTAGCCGTGACAGGAAAAGAGGATAAGCTCAAAACCTACTGTGAGTAATGTAATCACTAACTCACTAGGTTGAATCGATTTACTAGTTATTACTTAGATAAAAAGGCCCTTAAACACTTCACATGAATCACGCATGGTTTTCCTTTGTTCTCTGTTCTATTATGGGTGGAAATGATTTGTTCTCTCCTGGTATCGATAGGGTGTCCTTTTCCTCCGTAGGTATATTGAATTCCTGAGCTGTCTTACTTCCGCTTCTGATACTGATCCCCATTACTTCGTAATGAAGATTTTGAATCTCGGAACTTCATGCGAATCTCTCATTGGTGTCCTTAATAGGGTAAGGGCACTAAATGATTTCTATAGTTTATTTACTTATCATCTGTTTCTTTCTCGGAATTCTCCTAATGAAATTCTGTTGGATCCTCCTTGACTCTTCTATTGATTACTGGAGTAACTACATCTATCTAAGGGGTTTACACGAGAATGTGAATGTCTAAAGAATCCATGAGAAAATTTAAATTTTTACGAAGGTGATCCTTTCTGGTCCTTCTATAATCATATGGTGTGTATCGATTATATATAATCCAGATCGAATAGACCTTCGAATAATTAATCCTACTCTAAAACCACATCTAAACAAGGAAAAGGAAGTAGAGTGAAAATTACATATTCTAAGTCTATAAAATCTCAACTATATATAACCTTACCATATCCACTTAGTAATTATAGACTTATCAGAGAAGATCTTTTCAACATTTCCCCAAAGTGATTTATGGTATCTAAAATACCTCCATGGTATTTTAATTATAAGTTTGATTCTTGGACTTCTGGATATAAGAAGTTGATAAGTTTTCAGTTTTCTAGTTATAGCATCCTAAAATACTCCTATAGTATTTTAACCTTTATGTTTGGTTCTAGAATTCTTCAGGTACATAGGTAAGTTTTAGACTTGTTGCAACACTACAATCACTCCCAAACACATGTTGGTCATATCTCAAATGAATATAGTTGATCAGGCTATATTGATCCCAGATATGATTACGTCACTGTCTAGGTTTAATTGTAATGTCCAACATCAAAATACTTTTGTTTTGTTCTTCTTGTGATACTCATTCTAGTATATATATTCTGCATGTACTTATACTTATATAAAATATTGTTATATTTTTAAAGTATAACTCTTCGTCAGAGTGTTTTTATCCCAATGGGTTTATAGTTGTATATCTTTTATGACTTACATAAAATATTGATACCAATCTGTCACACCCCCAAACCAAAACAGCGGAAACGTTCGGGGCGGAGGACTTCAGGTAAACATCACAACACATGCAATATAGTAATCAAAGTAAAACAAACATTGCATTAATAAGTATAAGTTTTACATAAGTGTTTAAATATTACATATTCAAACACCAAAGTAGGTACAGTAGAAGACAAGAGTCATGGTACGGTACTAGGTAGTCTTCTCAAAAGCTTCAGGGGTGTACCTGTCTACTGGATTCCTGAGAATACAAGTTATTTTGAAAGAGTAGATCAGCATTTAAGCTGGTGAGTTCATAAGTATTTTAGTTCTATAAAGTATACTCTAAGTTCTTGGAAAAGTTCGCTGGTTCCTCCAGAAAATCCTATATTTCCTGAGGTGATAAACTGATAACCTCAATAGTTCCCTCTGCAATTACTTAGTTTATATTAATTATATATAAACCAATATCGAATGGACAGTTAAATGGGTGTATCTGCCTTAAGCCCACAACCAAACAAGGAACAGGAAGTAAGGCGGAAGTCACGCATTTCACTATCAATCAGATATTACTTATGTATAACTATGATGTAAAAACTAAGGAATTATAGAATTAACCACTAAAGGTCCTTTATGTTATACTAGTTTACAGAGAGTGAATGACTAAGTTCCAATTGTAAAATTAGTTTAATTCCATAAACCGTTTCATTTGTAAAAGTGGTTTAATCCCATAAACCGTTTCATTTGTAAAAGTAGTTTAATTCCATAAACCGTTTCATTTGTAAAAGTTGTTTAATCCCACAAACCGTTTCATTTGTAAAAGTAGTTTAATTCCATAAACCGTTTCATTTGTAAAAGTATTCTTAGTTATATCCGTTGTACAGTAAAACATTAGTATTAATCCTGGAAAATATTATATTATCCATAATAATGCTTTGTTGTTTTAAATGTTCCAAAACCAGAAGTACAAGTATATTTGTCATACTTGATTTCATGATACGTAGTTTTTACTGTAAGTAAAAATAACAGAAGGTATATTTGGTCAGGATGTAATTATCTTTTCTTACTGTTTTAAGAGAAGTATATTACTAAGTAATTTACTCGTTGTTTTATCCGTGTGAGTTCTATTAACCATATTAATATGACTGATATGCCTGATGCGACGTTCTTCAGGCGTCGGAAACGATATGATATTTACCATGAAGAGTCTCACAAATTTATTGTTTCAACGAGATTTACGATATATTATTATCCCGAGATTGCTAGCCCTGGTACTCTGTATTGTGCCCTTGTTAATGCAAACTTGATATGATGTATTATTACCCCGTGATTTCTAACCCTGGTACTCTGTATTGTACCCTTGTTAATGCAAACCCGGTATGATGTATTATTACTTCTTTAATATATTATCCATATACTAAAAGTATTATACATATCCTGATATAGTTAAATGAATTGTTGGTACTTTCCTTGGAATGTGAATCATACTTGTATATTTAGTTTTGAATCATAAATTATACCTATTATAATTTATATGTTCTATCTGATTAGCATGATTTCTCATAGATGAACACCTTTGCTCAGCATGATACAAAGGTAATGATACCGAATGAAGTAACCTTTTATATTCATATATGTATAATATATATATATATATATATATATATATATATATATATATATATATATATATATATATATATATATATATAGGAGTTGGATCAAATGAGAACACCTAAAAGGTTGAGAACGCGAGAACAGATCTGGACCATTTAAATACTTAGATCTAAGGTTATTATTAAAGGGACGATTTATGAAAAAATTTAAAACTAATGGTATTAAAGTGTAAGTTTTAAATGATCATAAGGGCATAATAGGAATTGCAAGTGTACCTATTTCCTATAATTTCTCTCCCTTTCACCCCTTTCCTTTAATCTTTCTCGTATCTATATTCCTCCTTTCTCTTCTCTCTCTCTAGGGTTTCAAAATAAAGCCGACTCCATCTTTCTCGTATCATCACCTCACGCTACAGCCACCATTTTCGTCCATCACCGGTGTTACCAGAAGAGGCGCCGCTAAGTCCAGATGAGGAGCCTGCCTTTCTCTCGATTCTTGGGCTAATCTCTCCATCTTCCACACAACACACAAACACACACACACACACTGACTGTTTGTAGAGATGTCCGGTCGCCATGAAAAGGGCGTCAATGTTCAGGTCCTTCTTCGATGCAGGTACTGTGAATCTAATCCTCTATTTTGGCTTTTGTTTGTTCCTGATTTCGATTACGGTTTCGAGATTCCCTTTTTGATAATCTAATTCGTGTGTTGATCTATGATTGTTTGTTAGGCCTTTTAGTGATGACGAGTTAAGGAACAACGCGCCTCAGGTGGTAACGTGTAATGAGTATCAAAGAGAAGTTGTGGTTTCACAGAGTGTTGTTGGGATGCAAATCGATAGGGTTTTCACGTTTGACAAGGTACCTGATTTACTAGAACACTTAAACTGATTCTTATTCTTTTCTTTTGATTTGAGGAATTTACAAATTGCATTGCATTGTAAGTTTGTTTGAGGATGTTTACAAATTACAGACATGGTTCTGCGTTTTTATTCATTGTTTTGATGATGCATTAATCTTAACCCTGAAAGCAGTTTGATTATAAATCCACTAGCCAGTGAGTCATGTCATGTTAAACTAATTATCAATTATAGAATTTTAAAATTTAAACAAAGCAGTTGCTTTTTGAAGTACAATAACACGTCTTTGCAATTTGATTGTTCAATTCGTGTATGTTGCTTCCTTGCTCCATTATCTAAGTGTGATCAGTTTATAAATTGATCATGATTTTTAAGTGTTAATCATTTATGATTTTCAGCTCTATTCAATTTATTCATCAGTGTTAATACATGATTATAGTTATCATCATACATGATTTTAGTTATCATCATTCATGAATAAATCTTTATTCATTACAAGGTTTATGGTAAAAACTAAAAAAGTTTTTTCCTTTCTCTGCCATCAAAAGACAAACATACATTCATTTGTGAATCAGTGAATATGTATACACAACGTTATTATCTGATTTTTTTTTAATTATCCTTGAACTTGATTTTGCAGGTGTGAACCCAAGAATAACAATGATCACATGTGCCCTTCTTTGTTTTTGTGTGTGCTGGTAGCAACAAGAAGAATCACAGCAAACTAGATTTTTTATCTTCTTCAGTCATTTGTGATTACAACTAAAGTAGATTTTTTTATCTTTACATTTTCCTTTATTCATTAATGATTCCAGATGTATTGGTTTTCTATATTTGTAAATGTACTTTTATACGTTTATGATTACGACTGAATTGAGTCTTTATTTTTAGTTATTTTTTTTGGATGGTGTTTTACTCATTCCATCTTTTATTGTTATATATAATCCTTCACAATTAACATAATCAAACCAAATAAAACTGTTGAAAAAAATTAATTTAATATATGTTTTCTTTCATTTATGAATACAAAAGAAAAAGTGTTTTTTCAATCTTTATACATATAATATCTGATGAATGATAAATTAAAAAAAAATTGACTTTTTTAACAAAAAGTTAATAAAAATTATTTTCGTTATATATTAACAAAAAAAATAAAATAAAAATCCGTTAATCTATTATTTTAAGTAACTGTAATTAATATTGCTAAAATTTAGGAGATTAAGATTTGTTATAATTCAAATTAAATATGCAATTACTAATATACCCTTGTAAAATGATTGGTCCAGAAGTGTTCTCGCGTTCTCAACCTTTTTCGTATTCTCATTTGATCATTTCCCTATATATATATATATATATATATATATATATATATATATATATATATATATATATATATATATATATATATATAATTACGAAGGAAACGACCTTCGGACAAATAACACCACCTTAATTCCACATCCAAACAAGGAAAAGGAAATAAGATAATTCATTAGTCCTAAGCCCTTCAAATCTTATTTATATATTTATACATATATAAACATGATTTTGGCAATTATAATTGGTAATAGTTTATAAAACTTTTTTCAAAGAATTTAACAGAGTTTACATGACTTTAAAGATTTAACATGGCTTTAAGTCATTTTGGAAGTATTTGCTAATCCTTAAAAAACATAAGGAAACCCTTTGTGTGATTATTATCACATACAATTATTAACACAATTTATACTGTGTTCAACTTGTATTCCCCCCCACCCCCCTAAAAAGCATTTAAAAACCATTAAAAAGGTAGATTATAGGGGTATGAACTCACTTGATAAGTGGTGATTCGGGCAGCGTTTTGTTTCTATAGATGATCTTTCTCGAAGAAACCGCGAGTTTTTGAGTAAAAACCGGGCTTTATGCGGGCAGCACTTCTACTGGAAAGAGGTTAGCTTCTCGAGAATTCTGGGGCTTCGGGGCTTGCTTCGGGTTTTAGATACGATACCGGGGCCTTGGGGGGTCGTAAGAAAGTTTAAAGGGGTGAGAAACGTGAAAAATGGTGAAATTTGGAGTAAAAATGGTGAAGGAACCGGGAGGGTTCGCACCTCCTATTTATAGTCTGAAGTCTCAGACAGGTGGCGAGGGGGAGGAGTCATCTGCGAGGTGGCAGCGAGGGAGGGAAGCCACGTGTTCGGTTCGCAGCGAGCCATGAGGCCGAAGAGAAGAGTCACCAGCCACGCGTCGGACATGCGAAGGGAGGCTAGACACGCGTGCGGAGGCGTCTTAGACAGCGCCTAGGACGCGAGGCGCGTCGGATGTCCACTAGACCTCGGATTCGGACTAATCAGCGACGGACATGAATGGACACGGGGAAGCCTCGCATGCGCGGTGACGTTTCCGGATGCCAGCCATGCGAAATTTCCCGGTTTTCAAGACTTCTCGATTTTTGTGCCAAAAACTTACGAAAATCATAACTTTCGCATACAAGCTTCGCTTTCGACGTTCTTTATATGCACGCGTAGGTAAAATTATACTATACGACTTTCGTTTAGACTTCGTCGGCTAATTTTGAACTTATTAATTAATATTATTATTTTTAACAGACCGGGATAGGAAATCCGTTAAAAATTCATAACTTCTTCATCCGACGTCCGTTTTCGTCAGTCTTTTTACCGTTATACTACATTTGACGAGACCTTCGATTCTCGTTTAAGTTGTGTCAGCTAAATATCGATCGATTTATATTTCGAATTTTTTGCTGTCTACTGCTAAACCGAAACTTAGAAAAATCATAACTTCCTCATACGAAATAAGATTTTTACGTTCTTTTTATGAAAGTTCTCGGTTTAACATATTCTACAACTTTCATTTAGATTGTTAAGGCTAAAAAGCCTTTTATCGAAAATTCACTTTTTACACTGAACAGTGTTTTGTCGGTTTTGTCGCGGATCTTCGATTGGTCATAACTTCTTCGTTATAACTCGGATTTCAGTGTTCTTTATATTTTTGGAAACCTTGTTACAATCTCTACCACTTTGTTCATCCTAATTACGATTATTGATCAATTTATTTTTGACCTAAATTTGACTGGTGTCACATACCACCAAAGTCACAAAGACTTTGCCAATGAGATTACAAAGTGCTCTATTGGAGATTGTTATAAGACAACTCCATAGATATGAAGTCTCACATTCAAAGTACATTCCTTTGAACATCCTTTTTGCATAAAAGTTTCTAACCCACACACATATTCTTAATATCCAACTCCCAATATGGAAACATTTCCATATTTTCCATATGACAATTCATCCTTAACAGAATCCCATCTATTCAAAATAATGTCGATATGGTACATCCATTACTATACTTCCAACTGCTCACAAGCGACAAATCCTTAGCGAACCTTAGATTGTCCTTGACAGTTGTTTAACTACTTTAGTCATATCCGGCTCTATTCATTTTTTCCTCTTAATGCCCTAAGCATTTAGAAAATCAGAACATGTAAATATTATAGCATGTGCAATCGATCCTATACTCGAAACGTATGGGATACGATTCATAATGTCTTTCATAAAGACGTGATACTTTGCCAGTCTCTTGTTATAATATTTCCATATATAGAGAATTTTCAATGTTGAAACATTTCAACATGATATTCATATATGTTCACGACTAAGTACGATCAATACTTCAATCTAAGCTTTTAGATTCAAAATAAAGTATAAGTATTCTCTCCCTTACTATAGCAAAACAACTTTTCAAACTCTGCAACTTTGCAAATCAAAACTTTGTTTCCTATAAATAGCATTGCTAACTCACAACACCAATCATAATGATTTAGATCCCACTAGCATAATAATTATGTCCTTACTAGCATAACACTTATGCTCCTACTAGTTTTGACATGTACCCAGAGATCAGCTGGACTTCTAGAAATCAATACCTATTAACTTTCTTACCAAAGTTCAGATTTCTGATACGCGGTGCTTTGATAAGTCTCTATCTAGACTTCTCAAGCTCATACACCATTCATCAGATAGCACAAGTGTGCATTTAAACCTTTCAAAACTTAAAGCAATAAGTCTGAATGTTCAAACAATTTGCCATTTGTCACAATTAGAACTATGAAAAGGGATGTCATAATCATATTCGAATTCGAGAATGCAACTAACACAACTGCCATCTCCTTAAAATCTACTTAGTGAAAGCGTTTCCTCACAATTATTTTCATGCATTTGAGAGAAACCTTATGACACTTAGATTTTATGGTGTATGTGTTCCTATCCATGTGAATCTGTCATTTCCAACCATTACCATAAGATAAGGTCTCTGACAAACTCAACCTCATATGGACTGAACTTTGTTCAATCTTTATTTCTTGCCACTTAGTAGTACAGGGCCTACCATTGCTTTCAGGTTGTTGAGCAGCTCACCTATACTGGTCAATGTACTTTCATTGATTAAGGTGCTTTGCCTTGTGCAATCAAATGACGACTCATAGAACTCATATGCATAGTCAACAGGAATGGGCACAGAAACAAGAATGTGTCAACACGATAGGTTACAAACCTCAAGTCGTGTGCTAGTGATGAAGAATATGTTTATTCTTGATTTATTCTTGAAACTTTTCAAGACCTTTAAGACTCCAACTGACCTCTTGACATATAAGATTCTCTGTCAAGAAACATTCCTTGACAAACAAATATTCAAGAGTTAGTGCAGATTCTTATCAATAAAAACACTTCACACAATTGGTCTTAGTTGGTCTTCGTCCTATCCAAGATATCACAACTACCAATTTCAAACGTGCAAGAGTAAGAAACATTTCTACTCCACATTTCATGAGGTGTTATAAACCTACTTTAGATATGTCACTCAAGGCGCAATCTTGGAGTACAACTCTAAGATTCGATTTTGAAACGAAGTATGACTCACCCTTTTTTATTCAACCATTTCAACAATTCCCGATTCCTCTTCTTAGCCATACAAATGTACTAAGGTGTCCTTAGAGGATCAATTGTGACATGGTTTCATAATCACTAAGATGATAATAAAACACGATACTCAAGTACTCTCCTTTCCTTTCAGATTGGAGAAACTTTTATCTTTCTGCCTAATTGATTATTCTTATTCGTTATGATATACATTGAAACTTTTTCATTGATTCAGAGTCACACTTAATCTTTTAAGCATAACCATATTTACTAATCGTGACGAATAGTCTTATCGTTCTTTGTGGCGGACTTGAGCAGTGCACATCAATGTGTACCAGATCCTTCAGTCCTTCACTTGACTCACATCTACATGTGAACAAGTAATTAGTCTCAATTTTCCTAAATATCAAGATTTTCATACATCACATAATTCAAATCATATGATTCCAAGTTTCTGTCCAATTGAAACTTGGGCGATGAGAATCTTTCCTTACTTAGAAAATTACGACACTACCACAATCGATATAACTAAGAATCAAACATTTCCTACATTGCTATTAATAGAAACATATAAACAACAATTTTCACAAATTCCATTGCAAGGAAACATAAAATAAGATAAAATCAAAATTTTCTTTATTTATAAAATTGCGGAAAAACTTGTCCTTACAATGCAAATACATATGAAAACTATGTTACTAATATTCCTAAGCAATCTATCATAACTTCTCAGCAGCAGATCAAAAATCTGATCATCAAACCATGCGATCGAAATCCATCTCTTCACGACCAGACTCACCTTACTCTTCCTTTAAGCTTCCTTTCTTTTCTTCGATCCTACAAAACATCAAAATGCAATCTTATCACATCATGTACTAAGAATCTATAAATAGGAAGTTAATAGAGTTAGATAGTGGACTTACCTGAAGCAAAGTCATACATTTTGACTTTTCCATCCTTGCGATCTTTCAGGTAAATATGGCAGCTTCGCATCCAATGCCCCTTATCTTGGCAATAGAAACAAATAGACTCTTTTGGAATGGTACACGGGACAATCTCAAACTTAGCCTTTCTCTTTACCATTTGGCCAAATGGTTTGACCTTGGCCGATCCCTTTACATTGGGAAGAGAAAACCTTTATGGACTTTCAATGTCGCCATTGTCAATGTCCATGGAAGTTTGGGAGATTGATCTTCCAATCAAATTTGATTCACCCGTGCTCTAAATCATTGCTGATTCAGCAGCAATAAGCAAATAGGTTAGGTCAATAAGGGTCACGTTGTGGTCTCCCATATAGTAGCCCTTAATGAACCCGCTATATGACTTAGGAAGTGATTGAAGAACCAAGTCAACAGCCAGCTTCCTTGAGACAACGACACCCAACATTACCAGCCTGTCAATATGCAACTTCATCTCCAAGACGTGAGCACATACAGACTTTCCATCTCCGTGTTTGCTTGCCAATAGGGCTTGAGTGACCCTGAAATTTTCAAGTCGACGAACACGTGGGTTAGGGAGAAATATTGGAGGAGGTGGAGGAAGTGAAGTATGATCTCTAGTTCCTTGATCGAAACGTGGAACGTCATCTTCATGAGGAAAGCTTTTTCCAATAGATTCGGGAAGACCATAGTTGTCAGAACTAGACATATACAAGGGGAGAAAATTTAAGTTAGTTGATTCAATCCTTAATATAACACCCAAATAAGATATTAAGGCTAGGACCCAACACAATAATTCACAATTCGGAAGAGGGATGCCGTAATCCAATTGCAAACTATTTGTTGGTAGGTAAATGACGATTTACCAATTCCATCACGAAAACGAAATTTTAAACGAATTAGGTTTGAAATGAAACTCCTAGATCTTTTGAGATTCATTGAACTTTTCAATGGCATGTTTAATCTCGATTATGCCCTTCAAGTTTTTGACTAGGATATCGAGGATCACAAACAAGGTATTAATAACCATGCAAATTAGCTTGGTACTCTCGAAGACGTCTATCACCTAATCAATGTGCCAGTTAACCACACACGCTCTATTGATCTATGATAATCTACGAGCTACCCATTTCCATCCTTCATTAGTTCCATATTAGTGTGCCGGTTAACCACACACGCTCCACTAACTACCAACAAGGTGCAATGCGCAATTTCATGGATTAGCACAAAATTCACATTTTCTTAAAGTAACTAAGATTTGGGAATTTATAAAAGCGTTTAGTTACTTCGTATTTCATTATACTTATAATGGAAGTTTGTATCCTATCCTACCCATTCGGCTAACGACCCTCCACTAGTCAAGGGTGTGGTGGGTAAGAGTGGATACCCACTGGTGGTCATTTTACAGGCCGCTTCCTTAAACACCTCTTATAGACCATCTTCGTGAATGAGGCCTACTAATGGTAAGACTGACTGTTTACTTATACATATATAATATATTATACTTTTAATTTTATATAGTATAAGGGTGTATTTTACACATTTAAAATACTAAGTGGTTTAATCTATTAATAAATTAGACTATTAATTTAATTAAACTTAAACCATGTCATTATGGATTTATTAATTATCTCTCTTAATTAAACACTTAATTAATTTAATAAAACCATAAGGGTGTAATTTGAACTATGCAAACTATCAAGGTTCTAAATTTAAGATTTCAAAATTAAAGCTATTTAATTAAATTTTAAATTACAAAACCAAGAGGTGCATTTTTGAAACTTTTCAAATTACTAGGGTTTAAGAATTTAATATTTCTAAATTAAAACTTTTAATCAAATTTTAAATTCCAAAACTCGATGGCAAATTTTGAAACTTGTCAAAACCTTTTAGATCAAATTTAAAATAATTAAATTAATCATATAATTTTATCTTCATCAAAATTTTGACCTAATCTATTTTATATGGTAAGATAATTCAAATCAAATTTTACAAATAACTAATATATCATATAATCTTGTAATTATCTTAAAATTTGACAATTATCCTTCAATTAGATGAGGATATCAATTACCATATCATAAAATTCCAATTTTAATTAGTAAAACAACTTATGGTAATTATCCAAATCTAATTTAGGCTAAAAATCCAAAAAAATCCATCATACCCGACACCACCTCGTGGTGACTTTTACCACCTCGTGGTGATCAGGCAGAAAGAAAAAACGAAAATTTTCCAGCTTTGAACAATTCACATTACCATCACATATAACAGAAAAACGACCTAGGCTCTGATACCACTGATGGGTTTTGAGCACTACAACATTCCTATGCTGTACATACAACCCTAATGCTTTGGATCTAGGTTTTTCTCAAGTTATACATGCAAATAATCATCGAAAGCATAAACCCTAACACTAGCATACCAATTTCGAAATTCATATGTAAAATAGGGTTTGGAACATTACCTCATGTAGCAATAACAAGAACTCCTTGACCTTTGAAAGCTTAGTGCCCCAATTGTTGCACCTCTAATGGAGTCACAAACACCAAGTAGCAATGGAGAATTATGAGAGAGAGGTTAGGGACTCCTAAAATCGGCTAGGGTTTCATATGGGATCATAGGTGTCATTTTTGAGGAGCTAGGGGTTCCTTTTATAGTTGAGGCTCTTAGGGTTTACAACTTGGAAACCCTAATTCCCTTACTTAGGCCCTAAGCAACATATGGATCCAATTTGGCAAGCCTTGGACGAAATCTTTATGGACTCTCATAGAGATTTCGTCCACCCTATACCAATGGAGTCCATGAGCCCAAACTACAACTATTACTGATTTACATAATCAGTCCACGTTTATTTAATTAATCTCTTTTGATCACTAAATTAATTCCAAATTAATTCTTGATCAATACTAATTAAATAATACGATTTCTCAATTAATATATTATTCTTATAATATATTAATAAATCATAATTAACCTCTTTCACATAATTCATCCTATCAAATTGCTATGGTGAAGGCAACCCAAAAGGATCATGCTCATAATCAAATCAAGTACATACCAAAAATAGTTATGGACTTAGACACCTAATCCAACACTAGTCTAGCATGCAAATCTCATAACATATAACATAGCAAACATGTATGGGTATTCTGGGAATTACTTACTTGAGCTCAGGTGACTGCACGCACCACACCTATTTTCAGTTATTAGAAAAAACTTTAATAAAACTTTTTATCTTATAAAAGAAAATCTACCAAATCCTCAGTTTGAGTTCGGACACACCCAAGAGTATGCATGAATCCCTCAAACCAAGCCTCTGATACCAACTTGAAACGTCCCAAAATTTAAGACCAAAAATTTCATTTTTATAATAATAAAACCATCATCAAAAAAGTTTTCATAAAACCATAATGAAACCAGAGTATGACAATAATCATCCAAATACATCAGAGTAAAATAAAATGTGGAACGGTGTGGTGTGTACGATGTGATTATCCTCAGCTCTTCCCATTCGATCCGGAAGTACCTGAAACATAAACTGAAACCATAAGCACGAAGCTTAGTGAGTTCCCCAAGATACCTCATACCATTCATATCAAACATACAATGGGTCGTGCCCCACATCCATCCAGCCCCGCTCGGCATCGAGCTCCGCTCGGAACAGATCTGTCAGTAGCATGATATAGGCCCCGCCTGGTCTCGGTCCTCACCCAGCATTTGTACAGACACAAAACACATGCAAGAATCACTAAGATAAATAGAATACAATACACTCACCAGGCCCCGCCTGGCATCGGACCCCGTCCGGTATACATATCACATAACATACATGAAGGAGTCTAAAAGACAACTAGCATCCTAATCATAATAAACCATGGGCAGACATTTGTGCCTTCGACCTGACAAGAACATTGAGGAAACTCACCTCAAGCTGCTAAATATCTATGATAAAAGCTCGGACTGATGATCCGGAAAATCCCCGTGCTAATACCATTAAATAATACCCAATTAATAATCGGTCCACAACCCATAACTTGGAATCCTAGTCCAATTGTCCAACACTCAGGGTAAAAGACCATTTTAGCCTTTTCCTCACATGGCCTAAAAACCAAGGCCCAACCCAAAAGTTCCAATAGCCTAATATGGCCCAAAATCCTAAATGACACCCAAAACCCATTATGGGCCCAATCCAAGAAGGCCCAATGCCAAGAAATAGCCCAAATTCCAGAAATGATCTAATGTCATAGAAGTTTAGGGTCCAAGCCCAAATAATCCAAGCCCACAAACTTCATCGGCCCACTGGTTAGCGTACGCTCGACGTACCTAGCTCGTACGCCTTGCGTACGCGACTGATCCGTAAACGAGGCTCTTACCCAGTACGTCGTGCGTACTCATGAGTACGCCCAACGTATTGGCATGAATCCAAGTTCTTTCCCAAAAGCTTAACCACTTAAGAACTTCAAATCCAATCCTCATATCAACATCATATTAAGTCCTTAAACCATAAATTCGAAGACTTTAATCCTTTTCATGGCTAAAAACACCCCAAAGACCAAATCTGGCATTTAAACTCCATTAAAAAGAACACCATCCTTGCATGGTTGAACTAAACCCATCAAGCTATCATTTTTACGTACAAGGGTCCTCAGAAAAGCCAAGATCTATCATCCCAAGCTTCTAGATTATCCTCTACTACCAAGCATGGCTTAAAGGACCCAAAAATGCAAAAATAAAGCCCTAAACTAGATTTATCATAAGGAACCTTCAAGTTAGGAGCTTTATACCTCAACTAGCTTGCAAAGTTGATGAAGATTCTGAATCTTCAAGATCCAAGTCCACAAAGCTTCACCACCAAGTTGTGTTTCCTTCAAGGGACCCCAAAAGCACCACAAAATCACACAATGGCTCACAAACAGTCAAATTAGGGTAGAGTTTTGTTCTTAGGTTTTGGAGAGGTGGAGACTAGTCATAAGAAACTCCTAAAGCAACATAAGTTGATTAAATATGGCACAACCCCTAAAAATTAGGGTTTGCTCCTGATGAGCGTATGCCCAGCATAGTCCCACATACCCCCAGCCTACGTGGGTGCCTCCACGTCTAGCCATCGAGCCAATACGCCCAGCATACTCATAGAGTACGCCCAATGTACTCGGCTAGGGACCAAAACTACCAATCTTCCGAATGCCATAACTTCTTCGTTCTAAGTCTGATTTCGACGTTCTTTATATAAAGAGAAAGGTAATGAGAAGCTCTACAATTATATCAACTCCCCTTTTCCTTAAAACGTCCCGAGATTAATTCCAAAATTCATAAAAGGCCTAAAATATCAATTTATGGTTATACCCTTGGGCCCCAAAACACAAATCAAACTCTCGGATCACCCAATCTACATTATCCACACCCAAAAGGGGCCTAAATATCTCTTTCCCCCAAGGCCCCAATCCTTGTGATAACCGATCTTCGGGTCATGACCCCAAATTAGGAAATGATTCAGAACACGTTGGTGATGAAGAATACGTTGATGATGATGAAGATGAATTTGCCACTGATAAAGGAGAAGCCTCTATTCAAGGAATGACTAATTTTCCTCCAAGATTGAACCAACATATTCGCTTCTCCTCATTTTCAACATCATCCAAAACTCTTACAGAAGATTTTTTACAGCGAGGATCAACTCCACCTCAAATGGAATTCACTGATCCACTAATTCAAGATATGCATTCTCCTAGATCAACGTCTCCTTCTCTTCAAGCTACAACTGTCCCTCCAATGCCAACACCTCTTCATACTGCTTCTACTTATCAGGGAATGTCTAGTTCCAACTTTCAAACTATTATGCTCTATCAGCTCTCTCTTTATTGGTGAAGATGACTCACTCTATGGGAGAAACACTGGCCAAAGTAGAGAAAGATGTGGCTGATATGAAACGATCAATGATTTTGGATAATGATGATGTGATGATTGAAGACACTCCTCCTACCTCTCCAAGCAATCTACCTCCACCATCACATTCCTCTCCTCGCATTCCCTCTCCACCAGCTGACTCCCCTCCCCAAACTGATGATTCCAAAAAGGGGGAGAATAATCAAGAGAGCAATGATCAGCAAATGGTGGCTGCAACAACTCCATCTCATCCTAAAATGTCTGGATCAGGAAGGGATGAAAATCAAAAGGCAACTGTTGTAGCTGAACAAGAGAGCAATGATCAGCCCATCTCAGACACTGATGCAACAAATAGTGATTAGCCTATTCTAGACAAACGTTGATGTTGGTGATCAGTCTGAGACTGATGAGTATGAAGGGTTACTTGAGGGAGAGATTCCTCAAGGAACCAACAACAACATAGAGTCTGATGATGAACAACTCAATCCTAGAAAAAGGAATGCTTCCTTATTAGGGGAGCAAGTGAAACTAAAGCTGGAAGTTCCTCTAATGTTGTTGGTTCTTCAACCGCTAGTGGTTCTTCAGCCCCTCCTCCCAAGAGATGCAGGCTGATAGTTGAATTGGAGGATTTAGTTGCAGATATGCGAATGGTTGTTGAAGAAGTCATAGAAATCATGTTAGAACATAATTCCTCAATTAAAAGAAGAAAAGAGGAACATCAGTTTATCAAACTTGTGCAGCACCTTGCTTCAGCTGATGCTCAAAATACCAACATTCAGCACTTCAATGTTGATGTAGCCAAACAAAACAGAGTATCTGAGCTGAATGATTGAATCAATCGGAAGAAATTTTGGAATGTTCTAGGAAGAAAGTACCAACCTGCTCCCATTATCAAAATCAGATGCACCAAACCCAAAAATGAATCTCTAAAATTGCATTTGGTGAGGAAAAAGGTTGAGTATGAATACACTGAAGTTATTTTTGCTCAGAAACTGGTCAAATATGGCTACAACGAGTGGATACAAATTTAGGAGATAATCTCTAAACACAAAGGTGTTCATGCCCAGGAGGTAAAGTTGGTTATCCATACTCTGATCAACAAAGTTAAGAAGCTGAACTTAGTACCTTCAGTTGGTTCATCCCAGCCATCCACTTCGGAAAGAACTAGCATGCCCAGAATGTCAAAATACACTAAGTTTCTTCTTCTATATGGTACTCACTACATCAACAACAAGTTGCTAGTGGGTGTTGAGCCAATTCGGCACATGTTCATCTGGGAACCGGAACATGGTATTTTCTATCTTGACAGCCAGAATCAAATGTGCTTTCAACGCACTGAAGATCTTCCCGATGATCCCATCAAGTGTTTGTTCAATATCCTTGTGGAGGTTATGCGACATAAAGAGCTGGAAAGAGGATATCGTCTGTTGATCTCTTTTGAACTCAGTAAGCATCATACTGATCTTTATCTTGATGACTTCAAGTGGTTAAAGCCTTAGATCTTAACTGAAGCTAAAAAATTCTCAAATGATGACCTTGATGACTTCGTTGAAGATTAGTTTTGACATCATCAAATAAGGGGAATTATAAGGTCACACCTTATGATCTGATGAGTCAAACACTTTATACGCTGACCACCAGTGCCAACGCCAACGCCAACACAAGACCTTATCATCCTCAGTGTGAAGATAATGATCTTGGTGATATGTGTATATTAGGCAGTTATACGTATATATATAGAATAGATCTATGATCCGTAATCTTTGTGATTAGGATCAGACCTTTACTTAGAAAGGTATACATCCCTTAATTATGGGATATCAGTTATGTAATCATATATATTCAACATTAGGGTGAAATCCTAATGTAATGTCTTAGTGACCATCTTTGTAACCTTCTTTCTCTTAGTGAAAACACCCTTTCTTAGTGAAATCATCTTTTTAATTACCCGTGTTCTTTGTTTTTCTGTTTAGTTAGTTTGTTCTTTTTTATCCATACTTCAAGCGTATTCGATCGATATAAACCTTCAATGAGTTATCAGCAACTCATTTCACATATAATAGCTATCAACAATTAAGACTCAGTTGGTCAACATGCACATACTACCACGAGGTAAGTATAGTGAGAGGACTCACCTCGCAAGTAGCAGCTAAACATCATATCTCTCACCCAACAAAGACTGATCCTAAATGGAACGTAATAGCAATAAAGAGTACCCTCTCGGTCTACAATCTAAAACCCTTAATTTGACCAAAAGTCAAGCCATGCTGAAAGTCAATGGTCAAAGTCAAAGTCACCAGCCAACAAAACTAACAGTTGGCCTTAACGTCGTGACCAGCCCTTGGTCACATCATGATAATGCACTCAACCCGATTCCAACTAGATCTCGCTCCAACTCAGCTAACTCAGTCACAGACAACCCCAACAGTTGACATCATGACATGAGCCTTCCATGGTCACATCATGAACACATCCAGACAAAATAGTTGAGGGAGCTCCCATCGTCACGTCGTGACACTCTCCTGGTCACGATGTGAACGTTGTCTGAAACAAAATATTAATGGTTTGATTCCTTAATCCTTTAAGTCAAACCTGCCAACCTTCCAGAAGGCTTTCCCCAACCCAAAGGACCATAAAAATCATAGCTTTTTACTCTTGCTTGTCCAATGCGTGACTTGAACACTACCTACGTCAAAATAAAGGAAACTGAGGCGAAAACTCATGCTTGGAGACCAAATCACCATAAATCCTCATATCTGAGACATATACTAATTAAAAGGCCTTAATTATCAATAAAGTTGCTAAATTTATGGATCCCATGCATGCTACCCAACCCAAACATGAAGAAAAGTGCATAAATTTCGATTTAGCATGCCAAAGAGAGAAAGCCAAGGGTTTTAGGACATACAAAGGTCTAGAAACAATATGAGGTGGTGAGGAAGAAGCATGATTACAGAAATAATGCACCAAAGGGACCATCTCCTTCAACAAGGAGCACCAAAACCACTAAAACGACCCAAAACCACCAAGATGGACTAGGGTTAGGTTTTTTGGGGTTTAAGGGAGATGAAGTCTGAGAAATGAACCCTAAATTCCGGTTTATGGTGCTTAAATACGAAGCAAACCCTAAAAGATCATTGGCTTAGGCTATAACCCTTTACACGTCGTGACTAGCTATGTCTCATGCCATGACCACTCCTCCAATGTGCGTATTCTTCAACTCAACTTGACATGTTATGACTACTTTATGGTAACGTCATGACACTCGGTTTTTTCGAAAAACCAAGTTTTTGACTCCTAATGTGACATCCCCATTTTCACGTCCAGAAAAGACCGATTTGTTTATGCTTTATTTTCAAATCAGAGTAACTTTTTAAAGAAAAGTGTTGCGGAATTTGTCCCCATAAAAACATGATAAATATGTTATCAAGGCATTTCCGAAGAAATGTATTTTATTCATTTTTAAACTTTGGGATGTCATCGTCAATACAGAAACATAAGCATAAACAGAACTTACATTCATTTACACTAGTGATTTACATCTCCTTTAATCTCTCAGTTTAATGTAGCTTCATATCGACACCTGTGATACAAATAAACTGAGTGGGTCAGGTTGGGAAACCCTAGTGGCACATAGGGTTTTCAACCCACAATAATATAATTATTATGTTTAAACATCAAACAATCAACCCAATTACACATCCCCATTATCTTCTTTGCTTCTTAAGGATCTACCCTAAGAATTATCTACCACTCATTCCTAAGGAATTTTCCTAAGGAATAGGCACGAAGTACATCGTCGCCAGGGTTTATACAACAGGCACTAAATCCATAGTTGTCAGGGTTCATCCAACGGTTGCTAAGTCCATAGATCATTTATCAACAGTATTATTTTCGGGAATCCACCCAAAATACATGTCAATGGGTTTTTAGAGTACACCGGGTTAACTCGTCGTTCACAACACCTACAGGTTGCGAGCCTGCTATTGTTCCACGGACCGTCTAGAATAGTCTATTGTTGTCATCCATACTCTGTTAGATGACGGGGCCAACGTTTGGGTAAAGGCTTTTCTCACTTTTCACCTCTCACCCTCATCTCATGATCTATATCGCCTTTCATCTCATCTTCCAACTCATTTTTCCTCACACACCAACTATTTTATCTACCCATGTTTTACCCCAACATATTTGTAGATATAAAATACATATACAGTTTAAATCATTTAAAACATATATAAAATCGATCATCCAGCATAGACAACAAGTATTCAGATAATATGCACACATAGCACGTAATTTTATATAAAATACTTCATATCTATGTGTAAGATGAAAGTAATATGCACTCACTTGTAGCCTGCTTTTAAAGAATCTATCTAGTTACGGTCAGCGGTTCGTTGTTGTTAGGCTTGGGAAGAGGAACGGCTTCAGCAAACGAGAGAGAGAAAGAAAGTTAGGTGTAAGAAAGCTTAAGGTCGAAATGGCTATGTATAGGCTGATTTTGGCTCTCTCACGTCGTGATCCACACATGCTCACATCGTGAGCCATGCCTGCTCACCCCGTATACTTGCCACATGCGTTTATAGCTCTGAAACGTGTTCGTACGACTTCTCACGTCGTGAGAAATCCATTGCTTATGTTGTGAACTTTTACTTATCATCTCGTAGACTTGCCATGCGTCTTCTAGCTTCGAAATGTGGCGTTTTGACTCCTCACGTTGTGAGAAATCATGTTGACGTCGTGAGTTTTGAACGTAGTCTTGACCGTTGTGAGAAATCATCTTCACGTCGTGTATTTCTATGCTCACCTCGTGAGTTCAGTCAAATTAGGGTTACTGACACGTGTCATGCTCTAAGACAGCTGCATCTTCGGAAGGTCATAACGTTTGCATACAAACTCCGTTTTTAATGTTTTTTATATCCACGCTTAGGTGGAGACATACTATACAACTTTCATTTAGACCCCTAAGGCTAAAAAGTAATTTATCGTAAACTCACTTTTTACGATTCAAGGTGTCGTGCCGGTTTTGTCGCGAAACTTCGACATGTCATAACTTCTTCGTTATAACTCGGATTTCGGCGTTCTTTATATGTACGGAAACCTTCTGACATATAATACAACTTAGTTAAGATTATTTATTCTAAATAATACTCTATCAAAAAGTCATGTTTGATGCTTATCGTCGCTAAATTGACTAGCTCGAATCTACGGGCGCTACAATTATCTCCCCTTAGGATGATTACGTCCCGGAATCATCAACGGAGCAGGGCTTGTATAATGACTCCATGTGTTATCTTTTCATCGTAGGTAATAATTTTAACTCCTATGTTCCTTCATATGAGTATCTAACTCTTAGACTTCTTGACTGCAGACGATGCTTAATCTTGCACCCGCTCTTTATCTTATGTTGGACTTCCAATTCATAACCTTCGAGTTACAAAATTGATACTTATTGGACACTCCTTCTTCTTAAAGAGACTAATCTTAAGAGAAGTTCTTTACTTCGATTATCATAATAGACCGATGGGCCATGTTCTAATGACTTATCATCGTATGATGCGACGCTTAGAGTCAGGTCTTTTAGAGTAAAATTCCATAATGGAATATATCTTCCGTCATGTTCTAATGTGATATAATCACATTTTAGCATGTAGAATTTCTAGCTATAGGCTTCTTACTTAAACAATGGTCGTGATACTTCTATTGATCGCTTCGATTATCTTTCACTTCAATCTTCTGGCTTAAGTCGGATGCTACATCGATCTTGGTTTTCTGAACCACGTAACATACTTGTCTTAGTCGGACTCGATATGATATGACCACTAGGGTCAAAATAACAATCATCTTCTTAGACATTACCGAAACGATGGTAACGACATACTTGAACAAAACGGAATCAATTACTAGCTTCTTGGTAGCCTTGTGACTTTCCCTGATCCAAGTGCAAGTCCTGTGCTTCCGGTCGTATAGGCCTCTACTACCTTTCACACCTACTCATACTCGCCCCAAGTATTGTCTCGCATTTCTCCAAGTCATTATCACAAAAACAATTTTAACACATACAAATGTGTCCAAACAATCATATAATTTTCCCTAGACTCTACTAGGACTTCTTCCATGCGTATCTTCAATAACAATTCTGCTTCAACTCAGTTGGTGGTGGAAACGCCAGAAGATAGAACAACTTCAGGAATTACACCAACCATTGTATCATCCCGCCAATCAAATGTGTACATTCGGATGTACCGTACTCCTCTATACGTATTGTTATTTTATTAGATGTAGTCTAAAGGTAAGATACCATTCTTACGATATCTTCCGATAGGTATCATTCACTATCATAAGCCTTCTCATTTCCTCCATTTACTCAGTTCACTATGAGTCTTCACCATGACGTTATGTTCACAGAAGCATGCGTTCAGCATATCGGAACGAGAATATAGATAGAGGAAGGTTTTGACGTGTATTCCTCGTTATTCCTCTGAAAAGTTACATGTCAGTTCTAATATCGTAATTAAACATTTAGAATCCTGAGCACATAAAATTTCTAGATCCGGTTGGCAACAGAACATAGATCCAATCAAATAATAGCATCATAAAGCATATAATGCTATAACATAAATAATTTAGCACATAAAAGGAATTTAGGCATCTAATCCTAAAGTAAGCTAGTGCTTGTGTCAATTCAGGTGTACTACCTAAAATATATTAGACACTCATCTCACAATCATCGCTTAGCATTCTAAGTTTAAGTCTAGAAATTTCTTACAAATTCCTAGTTCACTTAAACTAATGCTTTGATACCAACTGTGACATCCCCATTTTCATGGCCATAAAAGACCGATTTGTTTATGCTTTATTTTCAAATCAGAGTAACTTTTTAAAGAAAAGTGTTTCGGAATTTGTCCCGAGAAAAACATGATAAATATGTTATCAAGGCATTTCCAAAGAAATGTATTTTATTCATTTTAAAACATTGGGATGTCATCGTCAATACAGAAACATAAGCATAAACAAAACTTACATTCATTTACACTAGTGATTTACATCTCCTTTAATCTCTCAGTTTAATGTAGCTTCATATCGACAGCTGTGATACAAATAAACTGAGTGGGTCAGGTTGGAAAACCTGGTGAGCACATAGGGTTTTCAACCCACAATAATATAATTATTATGTTTAAACATCAAACAATCAACCCAATTACCCATCCCCATTATCTTCTTTACTTCTTAAGGATATACCCTAGGAATTATCTACCACTCATTCCTAAGGAATTTTCCTAAGGAATAGGCACGAAGTACATCGTCGCCAGGGTTTATACAACAGGCACTAAATCCATAGTTTCCAGGGTTCATCCAATGGGTGCTAAGTCCATAGCTCATTTATCAACAGTATTCTTTTCGGGAATCCACCCGAAATACATGTCAATGGGTTTTTAGAGTACACTGGGTGAACACGTCGTTCACAACACCTACAGGTTGCGAACCTGCTAGTGTTCCACGGACCATCTAGAATAGTCCATGGTTGTCATCCATACTCTGCTAGATGACGGGGACAACGTTTGGGTAAAGGCTTTTCTCACTTTTCACCTCTCACCCTCATCTCAAGATCTATATCGCCTTTCATCTCATCTTCCAACTCATTTTTCATCACACACCAACTATTTTATCTACCCATGTTTTACCCCAATATATTTGTAGATATAAAATACATATACAGTCTAAATCATTTAAAACGTATATAAAATCGATAATCCAGCATAGACAACAAGTATTCAGATAATATGCACACATAGCACGTAACTTTATATAAAATACTTCTTATCTATGTGTAAGATGAAAGTAATATGCACTCACTTGTAGCGTGCTTTAATAGAATCTATCTAGAAACGGTCAGCGGGTCGTCATTGTTAGGCTCGGGAAGCAGAACAGCTTCAGCAAACGAGAGAGAGAAAGAAAGTTAGGTGTAAGAAAGCCTAGGGTCGAAATGGCTATTTATAGGCTGATTTTGGCTCTCTCACGTCGTGAGCCACACATGCTCACGTCGTGAGCCATGCCTGCTCACCCCGTAGACTTGCCACTTGCGTTTATTGCTCTGAAACGTGCCCGTACGACTTCTCACGTCGTGAGAAATCCATTGCTCACGTTGTCAACTTTTATTTATCATGCTGTAGATTTGCCATGCGTCTTCTAGCTTCGAAATGTGGCGTTTTGACTCCTCACATCGTGAGAAATCATGCTCACGTCGTGAGTTTTGAACGTAGACTTTCCATACGCATTCTAGCCTTAAAAAGTGGCGTTTTGACTCCTCACATCGTGAATGTCTATGCTCACGTCGTGAGTTCAGTCAAATTCGGGTTTCTGACACGTGTCATGCTCTCAGACAGCTGCATCTTCGGAAGGTCATAACTTTTGCATACGAGCTCCGTTTTTAACGTTCTTTATATCCACGCGTAGGTGGAGACATACTATACAACTTTAATTTAGACCCCTAAGGCTAAAAAGTACTTTATCGTAAACTCACTTTGTACGATTCCCGGTGTCGTGCCGGTTTTGTCGCGAAACTTCGACAGTCATAACTTCTTCGTTATAACCCGGATTTCGGTGTTCTTTATATGTACGGAAACCTTGTGACATATACTACAACCTAGTTAATATTATTTATTCTAAATAATCCTCTTTAAAAAAGTCATTTTTGACGCTTATCGTCGCTAAATTGACTAGCACTAATCTGCGGGCGCTACACCTAAACGCCCTAAACTGATCCAATATAAGAAACGAGTGTTACAACAAGCCACACTATTTGAAATTTTCATGGAATATAGAGGTTTGAGTAGCATTAGGAGCAACCATTGTTGTGTTAGTGAGAGAAATTGGTATATATGAAGAACTTTTATCTTGTTGATTTAGAAATAAAAGAGAAACCAATGTATTCTAAATCAATGATAATCTAATTGTACGGATTCAAAGGACAACCACTCAAACTTTGATATCAATTGAGAGGAATAAAGATTATAACAACAATAATGGAAGCAATAAATAGATTTCTAGTCAAATCTAGTATAAGATCCATTCAAGCCTTGAACAATAATAACCAATGTATTAAATGCAATAATTGAGAAAAAGTAGATAAATGAATCAATGCAAGAAATAAATATACAGAGAATGTTTGAGAATGACGGATGTATTTCTTGTAAATATGCTCAAAGGTGTATCAATTATGAAGGTTGACTAGCCTATTTATAGGCAAGAAGTGCACGTAAAGACAAGGAGATAAATAGGACAAGTGTGAACTCCAGATCAATAGTAGTACATCTGACAAAAGATCATTGTTGATATTCTCCCCTATTCTAAAACATAAATAAGACAAAATAAACATCAGTCCATTCTCTATTGAGCATAATCTCGGAAACATCTTCTAATTGGAAAAGGAAGTAACTCGAAAAGGATTGATACTTCTAACAAACTACATCTCGGAACACCAACACAGTTCGGATAGCCTAAGAATCAGTTTTCTTGCACTTTTAGAATTGGTATCGGAAATTTCGGATATGGATTCGGATACCAAAACTACTATCCGAAATTTTTAGATATATCCAGTTTTCAACACCAATACTTGAGATCGATTGGAAAAAATTATATTATACGGGTTTATCGAAAGTCATAAACTCCATTAGTTATAGTAAATATTATATTATAGTAATCTTTATATTGGGAAAAATAAAACTAAAAAAGTGAAAAAGAAACAGAAAAACTAGGGAATAGTTGTAAAAAAAGAATGGAAAAAAGATTAATTTAATTTTTTATTATATCTATATTAAAAGACACTTTTGATGGTAGTTTTCATCGATATTTGTTTCCTTATATTTTAAAACTAGATTATGATCCGCGTTAAACGTGGGGAACATGAATTAAATACACATTACATTAATGGGTGACATTGTCTTAGTTGAATTTTTAATAAAAAAATGTTAGTTAGATTCATTTTAGAGTTTTGAACCAAACTTATTAAATAAAAATGTTTAATATTTATATTAGAGCAATTTTGTTTTTTAATACAGTAATTTTTAACATATAAATCTATGTGATCTTTGTTTTATCACAACATAATGCGACTCCTTGATTAAAACATGTTGTGTAGTAGCTTTATGAATTGACTTTGTTCGGTGTACCCACCCCCATAAATGCCTATATGGCTCTTTTCATATTGGTCCTGTAAAATCAAAAGCAACAATATGTTGTAATACGTGCCAACAACGTTAAATTCTGCAAAGAAATTCGATAATCATTACAATTAAAGTGCATTGTCATAACCATAAACATCAAATTCTGACATTGTAATTTGGTTAACTTTTAAAGTATTTTTTTCCTTATAAGAATTAAACTATGATTTTTCTGGCTACACCTAATCACATATACATATATTCCAATCAAAGAAAATTATTACAAAAAAACATGTTATGAACAAAAATATAATATTAGTTTCATAATTTGTCAAAGGTTAACACTAATAAATAATAATGAACTTTAACAAATATTGCATTTTGGTCACTGTATCCAACTAACAAATGAATTCAGTTTAGACGATTGATTCAAGAAGTGCATCCATGACTTCTTGTAGCTAAATTTAGGGAAATGCTAAGACCTACTGAGATATGAGGGAACGGTCTGTGAGGCTACAGTTAGTTTATGGAGGGCAATATAAATTCAAAATCGTTAGCACATATCTTTCCTACCTGCATCAATTATCAAATTTAGATCAAACTTATCAAAATCAAATTATAAAAAAAACAAAAAAAAAACCCAGATATGTAACATAACAATCAAACAACATATTTTTCATAGAAATAAAATATCACAAATCTACAATTTACACTTTATATAATATTCTTAAATTATATCTTACCTTTTCATCATTAATGGTCACTAACACCTCTTTCAGCCTTACTGTTGTGAAACGCGTCTATATCGAAAATAAGAGAAAGAACTATAGAGAATGAATGTTGACAGAGTGACGCTTCTTTGAAAATGCAGCAAAATTCTTCATTTACACTTGATTTAACAATAGAAAATGGACAAATTTATAATCATAAAAGTATGCTTATTTCAACAAATTTGTTATCAAAATTAATGGAAAACCGAGTTTCTTGAAGAAACAAATCAAATACACAAAAACGAATAAAAAACAAAGAATGAAGCAAAGACAATTTGAAGAGCATGTCAGAATGGTATGATCAATATAGTCATGGTTAATCTTTTCTCATCTTCAAGATGATAAGTACAAGTGAGTAGAGAAAACAAATTTATAATTATAGAAATATGGTTAATTCAACAAATTTGTGATCAAAGTTAATGGAAATATTTTTTGTTGAAATAATCAATTATTAAGTATGTAGGATATTACCACTAATGGATTTATAGTTTTGCATCATCCTCAAGCTTCAATACAAGCATCAATTAATGCTCATCACTTTCAAGTAAAACTATCTGCAATTTAAACTTAAGTAAATATAATCAATAACATTATAAAAAATGTAAGGTTAAGAATAAGTAGATATAATTATTGAGTTAAATAAATTAGAAATCTAGCAATTGTAATTTAACATGTATAAGACCGGTTATTATTTTCGAAATTAGAAGTATTTACTATATTAATAAGATTTAAATACAAGGTGACTATTTTGCCCTTGATGACTTTTGGTACTATCGATGTACACTGAGAAAGAAATAGAATAATTAAAAAGATATATCATGTTGATTTGCAAACATATAGGATGGTCAATGCATAAATTATGACTTTAAATTTTGGGAGGATTTGAATTTTGAATTTTATTTTAGGGATAGAGGAAATTGGTGAAGGTTTGAGTAGAAACATTGGTGGACAGCGTGTTTGACCAAACATTGGTCAAGATGACGTAAACAATTTGATCTAAGGGTGGAAAATGTATAAGTGAAACACAAGCAAAAGTATTTATTGCTTTAGATGATGAAATAAAGTTTCTCTTTTAGACATAGAATTCAATCTTCTATTTTGTAAATGTAAACGTCTTAGTCTTTGCCTATCTCTAGCGTCATTGTAATGGGTTTTATTATTTACATCTGTAAAATTATAGGAAATCATTAATATTTAAAAAATAATAATATTTCAATGGTAAATGTTTACTAATAAATTTATCAATAAATTCACAAAGAATTATAAATAATTGTTTTAGAATGGTTAAAAGGTTTATAAAAGTTTACAATTTCCTAAAAAGTGGTAGTTTTCTAATATTTATATTGAAGTTGTAATAAAAAACATTGTAACAATATTGACAAATTTACATTCAAACGGAATCATAGAGTAAAAATGATTAAAATTCTAAATTCATTTGAGTTTAAACCCAAAAGACAAACAGATAAATAATTCAACATTTCATAAAATCCAAAATGTATTCAAATGATCAAAATTCTAACCCAAAAAAACGAATATTATGAAACAAAGTCATCAAAAACCAAACCCAAAAACCAAATAGTATGTAAACATAATATGAAATAAAACATACTCATATCACCCAACTACTCAAACAAAATCATGAAAATCATATATTATTTTTCTTTATTTGGAATTAACATTTTTGACTTGCCTTCCCCAGAAGTATGATCTATCATTGATGTTGATGATCGTTTGGTCAAGGACATTGTTTCCAAATTATCAACATCATAAACATCTTCCAGGTTGTGTTTTAATTCTTTATGTCTAGACACTTTTTTTAAAGGATGTCCACTTAGTGCACTTGTTGCAGTACTTTTATCAAGATTCGAAGCGAGTGTGACGTTATCATCAGTAAACGAAACAACATCATAAATGTAGAAAATAAATGTGTATGTCAATCTAAAAGTTAATAATATTTTAAAGTATTTAAAATATTAGATTTAGTTATATTATACTTAACACCTTCACATTTAATGTGTCTTGAGATCCGAATACTGCCGATAAAATATTAAACGAATCAGATTTCGGCGCCTACATTTGTAGTACATAGAAATATGTTAGTTGATCAATTGAAATATAGAAAATGAAATTTAATAAGTGTAGTGTTTGTAGTATTCTTTGTAAAAGAATGTTACATGTTTGATGTTAAAAAAAATATTTCAAATTCAGCAATGATTGTATTATCAACATTGAAGTTTGAGATTGCATAACCATTAACTTTGTTCTTTAAATTATAATGTGAAATTTGAATTTTGAACGCCAACTTTTTATCCAAAAGTAAAATGAATAGTTATAAAAATAGATAGACAAAAAGTAAAAATTAGTTTTAAGTAAATGATGTTAATATCAATAATCTCATTAAACTTTTGAAGCAACTCTTGTGCGGTTTTTTCCAAAAGCTTATTTGTGTCACGATCAAATAACGTAAGTGACACCACACCGGTAAAGTCTTGTAATCTAAAGTTATTTTGAAACTAAAACCATTGATATAAACAAATTCAATAATATAAAATTAAAAAATTTAACCGAAGATTATAATGATGTGTATAAAAAAATTATTGAAAACTTTGGAACAAATATATGCCTTTGTCATGCTTTTGGTCCATTCCACCACTTTTGTCATCATGCATTAAAACGGTTTTTATGGCTTTCTCATGAGAAACATAAGTCAACATATTAAAAAAAAATTGATATAAATGATATAATTTTGTTTCAGTAACTAAATTAATGAAACTAATATGCTTAAAATAGATTGATTAATTTTTCCATAACCTCTCTACAAAAACACAGTAATAACATGTAATAAGAACATAGTAAATGTAAGAAATTGGAGAAGAATAAGGAGAACATAATAAAGAAAGAAGGTGAAAAAAAAATTAGAGAAAAAGACCGATGAAGAAGAACACTATAAACACAGTAATAACATGTAATAAGAACATAGTAATTCAAGAAATTGGAGAAGAATAAGGAGAACATAATAAAGAAAGAACGTGAAAAAAAAAGAATTAGAGAAAAAGACCGCTGAAGAAGAACACTATAAATCGTAGAACTCAATCCAAAATCGTAAAAATAACAACTTCAATGTAATCGTATATATATGGTGTTTTTGAATAAGGAAATCATTATCTTCCAAAAAAATTGGGATCCTAAGATATCATCTTGGAGATTTTCAGCTATTCATCTGGAAAAAAGAAAGATATCAGTTATATTGATTCAAAATTTCTAGTTAATTGACTTGTTTATTTAATGAGTTTTAAAATTCAAACCATTATCTCAAAATGATTCATTTTACATGAGATATACTGAGAGATAAATAATGAAAAATATTGACTTTAATTTTAACTCTAAAATATGTTGTTGATTTAATGGGATTAGATTACATTTTATAAATTAATAACTGAATTATTAATATGCTTATTTAATGAGTTTTTAAAGAAAAAAAAACAGGTTTAAATTTTGAAGCCAAAAGCTATAAATAAGGGAGTTAAATTAGCAACAATATTAATTAGAGAAACTGATATCTTGTATATAAATATAATGATATGCTGCAATGGATAACATAATTACTAAATTTAAAGAGTTTATAATTATTAAAAAATTTATAATTAAATGTAATTATGTTTGAATTCAGTTCGAGGAAGATGATGTCAGCATATTGATCTAAGGGTGGAAACATATGATTGAAATACAATCAAAGACCCTGATTGTTTCATTGGTGAATTAAAGGTTCTCTTTTAATAATATTTAGAGATGATAGTTTTTATTCCTATATTTTTCAAATACTTTATAAAATGATATTTTCTACCTCTTTATTTTCTAAAGTGATAGTTTTATCTATTTTATTTTTAAAATACATTGTAAATGATATTTTTTATCCCTTAACTTTTTAAAATTTCACTATCACCACCTTCATTTTGAACTTTGCAAAATGTCATTTTCATCCATCTATTTTCTAAACTTTTGTGTTTATACCCTGTAGTATATATATATATATATATATATATATATATATATATATATATATATATATATATATATATAGGGGTAGGTTATAATGTGGATGAACAACTATTGTGTGGACGTGTGGACAGTGCTATACTATAACAATTTCTAAGACAATAGGTTCTTTAGTAATGTGAATACGTTCAACCTTATACAACTATTGTCATTTTTATTCATTTTTGTTCTCACGCATCGTTTTTCACTTATTTTCATTCTTACAGAAAACGACTCAATAAACATTCCGATAACATTCTAACAGAATGAGAATAATAATAAAAAAGTCTATAATAACCTTATAGACGATTTAATTAATGAAAATGAGTAATAATGACAATACTTATATAAGAATGAACGTATTCACATTATCAAACAACATATTTTCTTTGTTATTTTTACAGAATAGCATTGTTCACAAGTCCGCACAATAGATGTCAATCCACATTTGAACATAGATCTCTCTCTCTCTCTCTCTCTCTCTCTATATATATATATATATATATATATATATATATATATATATATATATATATAATCTGATTTTCCTTAATAACTATCGTTAAATTAAAAAACTAATTTTTTACGTTATTATTTTAGTGTATATGTCAGTATAAGTTAAAGGTGGTCAACGTTTCGATATAAATTTCTAGCTTTTGTCCGTTAATTTTTTTTAAGAAAACTTAATTTTTTTTAAGAAAACTTAATTTTTTTTATATACGTGTTAGTATAAATTCGATTTTTTTTAACTTTCAACGTAAATGTTGTGTACGATTTCATGCTTATTTTAATGTACGTAAGTAAATGAATTCGTTCACATATAATATGTTTTCAACTTTTCATTCGACGGTATAAACTGAATTTAGTCAACAATATCAATCTTATATATTTGTCTACCAACAAATACAAATGTAACTAATTTTTATTTATATAATTATTAAAATTCAACTACGACAAAGAATGCACCGCCGGCAAAATCCAAGTTATTTCTTAGAACGTAGATCAGCCTTAAAGGATGTCCACCTTTTTTTATTTTATGACATTTTTACTAAATATTGCAAAAATGACAAAAATGAGAAGCTATAATATGTTCGATGCCTGAAGTTTTACTGATTAAAACGTAATAGAAGTTTTAATTAAGAAAAATAGGGAAAAAGTTTCCACGCCAACAGCTGGAAACAGATAGGAAAAATGATATCTCCGAAACTTTTTATATAATGCCCTTATTATATATTATCTTTATTTATTCAGTTTTAAATTGAATTAATCAAATTTACAAATAGACCCTTGAGAGTTTTACCCTAAAATAACCAAATTTACAAATAGACCCTTGAGAGTTTTACCCTAAAATAACCAAATTTACAAATACACCCTCGAGGCCTTGAGAGTTTCTTTTTCTTTTGGATTTTACCCTGAAAAGCATTGGAATAAAAGAGAACCAAAAGTGCCGCATATCAAAATAATACTCTTAAATGCGGCTAGTTTTGAGTTGGAAATCTAGGAGATGATCATTTTGGTTCCTTGGTTACGATGATTCGATGAAAATGGTGTCATGTTCGTCCAGGGATGAAGTCAGGATCTAAAAATAAAGGAGGCTGATGGTCTAACGTCCTACTAATATATTAAAATATAGTGTTATATCCTACTAAAAATATAGTCTAAAATTTAATCAGAGACATTAAATTTATGGCTTTTTTTTATTATGATTGTCTTATGATTATAAAAATCCAAATTACCAATCATAATAATATAATAATTAAATATTACAAAAACTATTGAGAATACAATTAAATTTAAAATATATCTTATCTTATTAATAAAAACTTGAAAGAGGCGTTGTAACACAAAGCTTTTATCATCATTTTCTTTTAATCGTGAATCGATATTAATCGTATTGGATATAAGTATTCACGTCATATTATTTTAAACTTATTAAAACATAAGGGGATCAATGAGCTTTTCTCACAACCTATATGGACTTACTTGTTATATAATTTATAATTTCATGGATACATTTGCACTTCAATTAAAATGGTTGGAAGGGACGCTGCATCCGGCAGCCCCCTACTAACTCCGCCCCTGTGTTCGTTCATATTTGTCAATTTACGTTCTCTATTTTTTTGTTTTTTATGGAAACTGCGAAATTATATTAAAAGCTGCTACCAAAAAGAGACACAAGGCGAGAAAAAAAAAGTACAAAACAATTACAAAATATTAAAAGGAGCTTCACACCAAATGACCCACTTGCAGTTTTGTATTTCCCTTTATGTTTAACCCAACTAAACACCAAACAAATAATATTATCCGTCAATTTCGAGGTACAGACACACATTTTGTTCAAAACTTTGTCATTTCGGGCACACCAACACACCAAAAATAGCCATAGATGATGGCTAAAAGAGGTTTTTTTTTCCTTGGGGTAGTTCCCCAATGAGCTGTGGAATTTACAATCTCAACAACATAAGAAAACTATTGGAACGAGACTGTAACATCCCAAAAATACAGATAAAAATTTTGTTTTTAAATTCAATCAAAACATGCGATAGTCATATCAAACAGTCAAAAGTGTATCATATCAATAGTTTATAAAGTACAATTTCCAAAAATCACATAATGCGGAAAATCATAGGGTGATGCAGTGCGATCAGGTCAGGCTCTTCCCCTTCGATCTGCAAGTATATGAAACATAAATTGAAAACCGTAAGCACAAAGCTTAGTGAGTTCCCCCAAAATACCCCCATACAATACAAACATATTGCTGGATTAGGTGTCTAAGTCCATAACTATAATTGGTGTATACTTGAATTAATAGTAGCACAGTCTTTTTGGGTTGCCCTCAAAACTAGCAACTGGGAAGGATGATTTTGGAGAAAAGGAGGTTGATTTATTATGTGATTAGTAAATTGAAATAATTTGTTAATATATTATGAGAATAATATATTAATTAGAAATAGTAATATTTAATCAGAAATTAATTAGTATTAATTTTGGGATTAAAAGAATTAATTAAAAGTGCAGTGACTGAACTGTAATTGTTCAATAGTTTAGCAAGAGGCAATCTAGAACCCTCCATAGGCTATGGACGGTTTTTCTAGGGCCTTAGGGTTTGTAGAATAGTCTCTAATGGATAATCAGGAAAGTGGATAATTACCCAGTTTAAGATTATCTTGGATTAGGGTTTATCTAAGGTTTCATGTGTGCATTATATAAGCAACCTAAAGCCTACAATTTTCGGCCACTTGTTCCTAGAAAGATCCAAAAGAAAATTTGAAGCCTCCTGCCTTCTCCACAGTCTTCTTTCATTGCTAGTGTTGGGTGTGACCCACTAGAGGCGTGACAATTATGACGCTTGTTCTCAAAGTCTCAACAACACTAAGGATTTGGATTGTTATTGCTATATAACAATCAAATGTATGTTTTATAACCTTAATTGTGTAAATTTCGATTATATATTAGTGTTCTAGGGTTTCTACATTCTTGTTCATATTGTATGTTCAATTAGAGAAAACATAGATCAAAGTTAGGGATGCATGCACACATAGGATTGTTTGCTATGCTTAAAACTCATCAGTGGTATCAAAGCGTATGTTTAATTTTCTATTGAATTGATACATATGTGAACTTGAACGAGGACAAGCAAAACAGAATCGTCATTTTGTTCCGACACCACGACGTGGTGACTTTTCCCACGACGTGGTGCCTTACGATTTTGCTCTACCACGACGTGGTAAGCTGTCAGATTCAAAAATTTTGGTTTTGAGATATATTATGAATTGGATAGAATAATTACCTTTAATAATATTTTTTTAATTGTATAAAATTGAATACTTTAAAATGTAATTTGATATCCTAATCTAGAATTCATAATTGTTTTATTTTTTTTATTTAATTAATTTAATATTAATTTTGAAATTTTAAAAAAATGTAACCTTAGTATTTTTGAAAAAAGTAATAGAAATACACCCTTATATTATATGTAACATTAAAAGTCTAATATTACTATATATATAAGACAAGTCAGTCGAACCGCTAGTACGACTCATTCACGAAGCCGATTTATAAGGGGAGTTTAAGGAAGCGGCCTATAAAATGACCGCCATTGGGTATCCACTCTTACCCACCGCTTCCTTGATTGGTGGAGGCTCGTTAGCCGAACGGGTTTGATAGGACAATCATATCCTCATTAATAAGTATAATGATCTATAAAGTAACTAAATGCATTTTTACAAAAAAAATTCTCAATCTTAGTTACTTTAGGAAAAATATGAAATTGTATGCTAACCCAGGAAATTACACATTGCACTTTATAAGTCGTTAGTGGAGCGTGTGTGGTTAACCAGCACACTAATAGAGACGAATAAAGAGTGGCAATGGGTGTCTCGTAAATTATCATTGATTAATGGAGCGTGTGTGGTTAAACGACACATTAAAATGAGATGATAAATGACATCGAGAGTACCAAGTTAGTTTGCATGGTTATTCACATCTTGTTTGAGATCCTCGGTATCCCAGTCACAAATGGAAGAGCGTAATCGAGATTAAACATGTCATTGAAAAGTTCAATGATTCTTAAAAGATCTAGGAATTTCATTCAAAACTAAATTCACTAAAATTCCGTTTTTTTAATGGTGACCTACCTTTATATAATTTACAATTAGATTACGGCATCCCTTTTCTAAGTTGTAAATTATTTAGTTGGATCCTAGCCTTGATATTTCATTTGGGTGTTATATTGATGATTGTTCTTATCTAACTAAAACTTTCCTTTCTACTCTTTCAGATGTCTACTCCTACCGATGCTTTTGGTTCCTCCTCCTCCTCCAATAACAACAACTTTTCTCTATTGAGCATTTGCGCAAAGGTGCAATTGGATGGCACCAACTACAATGACTGGATGCGCAATATCAAAATGGCGCTTCGTTTTGAGGATAAAGAGTATTTCCTCGAAAAACCACTAGATGAGATCGATGAAACGAAGGCCACCCCTGAAGAGATAGCTACCTACGAGAAACACTACAAGGATGCAACAAAAGTTGCTTGCGTCATGGTGGCTATAATGATCCCAGAATTGCAGAGACATTATGAGGATTAGTGGTTGTACGAGATGAACAAGGACCTTATGGAAAAGTATCATAAGGGAGCTCATCAAGAGAAGTAAGATGTGGTAAAGTCCCTCATGGCGTGCAAGATGAAGGATGGTGAATCCGTAAGCAACCACGTTTCAAGAATGCAACGATACGTAGATAGGTTCATCAAGCTAAATGTGAATTTTGATGAAGAGTTTAGCAATCGACATAGTGTTGAACTTTTTGCCAAGCTGTTATGATCAGTTCATATTGACCTATCATTTGAACAACAATGAAACTACTTTTTCACAATTACACAACCTCCTGCGAACAGCTGAAGCATGAATGAAGGGAAAAGGTGTTGCCTCCACTCCTACTACTTCTCTTATTCTGGCCATTGGTCAAGGGAAAGGGAAAAAGAGGAAAGGTCTTCCCAAGTTGAACTGGAAGGGAAAGTCCTAAGCTAGGTCATCTAGCAGTAGACCCAAAGGAAAGTCCAGTTCCGATGCTCCCCCTGTTTCCGACCCAAAGGAGGCCACTTGCTTTTACTGCAATGACAAGGGGCATTGGAAACGAAGCCGCCCAAAATACTTGCAAGACATCAAGGATGGAAAAGTGAAGCCAATCGGCAGGTATTTACGCTATTTTATCTAATAACTCATCATATTCTTATTCTTGGATCCTTCATACAGGATGTGGATTTCACATGTGTTCTGATTTGTAGGGGCTAAGAAGAAGTGGGGATATGGAGCATGGAAGGATGAACGTGATCACGGGGAATAGGCGATCTTCACATGTTACCAAGATTATAGCTTAGTGCTTAATAGTGGGTTACAGTTAGATTTATTGAATTGTTGCTACTCGTCAAAGATGACACGGAACATCATTTCATTTCATGCTTTATTTAAACAACGTTTTAAATATTCTTTTGATGACAAGAATGGTTCTATTTCTGCTTATAAAAATGGTGTGTTTTATTTTGAAGCTTTACCTTGTGATGGTGTGTATGAAAATGTGATGATTGTAGACAATTTAGGAAATAGTGTTTTTCATATTGATTCGTCTAATGGTATAGACAAAACATGCTTGTGGCATTGTCATCTTGGACATGTCAACAAGAAACGCATGGCCCAACTTCAAAAGGATGGAGTTTTGAAATCATTTGACTTAAGGTCAGATGATACATGCGAGTCTTGTTTGCTAGGTAAGACGACAAAATCACCTTGCACTGGTTCTTGTGAGAGAGGTGAGGGATTGTTAGATCTCATACACACAGATGTGTGTGGGCCCTTCATATCCACCACAAGGGATGCAAATCGATTCTATGTGACATTTATTGATGATTATAACAGATATGGTTATATCTACTTAATCAAGCATAAGTGAGAAACTTTTGAAAAGTTCAAAGAGTTCAAACAAGAAGTCGAGAATCAATTGGGCAGGAAGATAAAGATGCTTAGATCCGATAGAGGTGATGAGTATCTTAGTATCGAGTTCCACGAATACCTCAAGGAATGTGGAATAGTTTCACAATCGACTCCTCGTAGAACACCAAAACTTAATGGTGTGGCTGAGAGGCGTAATCAGCCCTTGTTGGACATGGTTCGTTCCATGATGAGTCGAGCTTCACTTCTAATCTCTTTCTAGGGGTATGCCTTAGAGACTGCTGCCCACATTCTTAATCTTGTCCTAAAAAAGAAGGTTGCCAAAACACCTCACGATATGTGGACAGGGAAGGTTCCCTTATTAGCACATATCAAGGTTTGGGGTTGTGAAGCTTTAGTTAGAAGAGAGACTCACAACAACTTCAAACCTGAAAGTGAGAGATGTATTTTCATCGGCTACCCACATAAGTATTTTGGATACTTGTTCTACAGACCTTGTGACAAAGTGGTCTTCGTAACACGAAGAGGAGTCTTTCGCGAGAGAGAGAGAGAGAGCTCATATGCAAAGAGGACAGTGGGAGTACAAATGATATTGAAGACATTTAAGAGTCAAATGATGAAGGAACTTATGAAAATACTAGCACTCAACCTGAGGAAGAAATTCGTATTGAACCAATTGACGAGTCATTACCTCTTAGGCTTTCTGGTAGAGTTAGCGTTCCGCCTGTTTTGTATGGTTTCCATATAACAACAAAAGGTGATACGTTTATCAGTGATAGTATACTGATAAATTTGGATGAACCCGCTAACTACGAGGAAGAAATGGCGGGCCCTGAGGCTGCCAAGTGGAAAGAGGCAATGGACAACGAGATCAAGTCCATGTATGACAACCAAGTTTGGAATTTGATTGACAGTGTACCAGGTCGTAATACAGTTGGGTGCAAATGGATATTTAAGAAGAAGACCGACATTGATGGAAAGGTACACACTTTTAAAGCTCGACTGGTTGCGAATGGCTTTACTTAAACCCCAGGGGTTGACTATGATGAGGCCTTCTCACCAGTAGCTAATATTAAATCTATTAGGGTGATGCTAGCCATAGTTGTGTTTCATGACTATGAGATCTGGAAGATGGATGTCAAAACCACTTTACTTAATGGGAAGTTGGTTGAAGATGTTTACATGAGTCAGCCAGAGGGTTTTTGTGGATGCAAAGTACCCCAATAGAGTGTGTAAGCTTGAGAAATCAATCTATGGATTGAAACAAGCGTTTCGCAGATGGAATATTTGCTTTGATGAGAAAGATAAAGAGTTTGGCTTCTCTAGAAGTGAAGATGAATCTTGTGTATATGTCAAAGCTAGTGGGAGTATAGTGACCTTCTCGGCTTTGTATGTTGATGACATGCTTCTTATGGGAAACAACATTCCAAATTTGAAAGAAGTTAAGTCTTGGCTTGGAAAGTGTTTCGCTATGAAGGATCTGGGAGAGGCTGCTTATATTCTGGGGATAAGGATTTTGAGAGACAGGAGTAAAAGACTAATTGGACTTAGTCAAAATACGTATTTGGATAAAGTACTACAATGTTTTAGTATGGATAATTCCAAGAAGGGAGAACTGCCTATACAGAGTAATACCAAACTGAGTAAGACTCAGATTCTGAGTACTGATGTAGAGATAGCATAAATGAGTATTGTTCCATATGTTTCTGCTGTTGGATCTATTATGTATGTTGTGACATGTACTCGCCCCGATGTGGCTTTTGATTTGAGCATGGTTAGTCGATATCAGGGAAATCCAGGTAGAGATCATTGGATAGCCGTCAAAAATATTCTTAAGTATCTGCGAAGAACTAAGGACTGGGTCCTTGTGCTTGGTGGTAGTGACAACTTAAGAGTGAGCGGGTATAGCGACGCCAGCTTTCAGACAAATAGAGACAACTTTCGGTCTCAATCTGGTTGGGTGTTTACCCTTAATGGAGGAGCGGTAACCCGGAAAAGTTCCAAACAGAAAACTGTGGCTGATTCTACATGTGAATCAGAGTATATAGCAGCAAGGGAAGCATCGAAGGAGGCTATTTGGTTGAAGAACTTCATCGGAGACCTTGGAGTTGTTCCAGCCATAAAGGAGCCAATGGAAATTTTCTGTGACAATAAAGGAGCGGTTGCCTTGACAAAGGAACCAAGAGATCATGGCAGCTCAATGCATATTGACAGAAAATACCATTTCATTAGACATAGGGTAGAAGAAGCACACCTCGTCGTGAAGAGGGTATCGTCAGAAGAAAATCCATCAAATCCCCTTACCAAGGGTGTGAGTAGGATTAAGCACAATCAACATGCTAGGAGTATTGGTCTGAAAGATGATATTAGTTTTAGTAGTTAGATAGTTGTTTAGAAACTTGTGATATAATAAATGTAATTGACTCTTGATGATTACGTGATGGAGAATTATTTATGAGTATTGTCTACTATCTTTTGTCAATTGTTTAATATTATGTTTCAATTTTGCATGCTTTACTTCCAGAATAATTGGATTATTCAAATATCCACAGTCAATCATACTTTTAGAAGTAAGTAGTGAATCAAGACTGTCATGAATTGGATTGTAGACTGTCTAAAGGGTTTAGACATAGAAATGGTTTGCTACAACATTCATGAGTACTTTGAAATAGAAATTTAAGTATTGGATTAACCCAAGCTCAAAGAATTACTTCATGGAATTTATCATGAGTAATTATGAGACAGTAATATCCATAATCTTTAAACGGAGATATATGAGTTGTTGTTTACGAGTTGGTTGTGCATTGATAATACGTAAACACATCAGTAACTTGATGTTATAAAACGTATTATTGTGCATGATTTGATGAGTAAATAGTGCAAGCATATAGGTCATAGTTTACCTGTTCCTTTTTTCCTTTAAGTGGAAAAAGTGCTCTTGGGCCACTCGATGATTTGGCATTGACTTATAGTGTCAGGCCCGGCCAGGACTAAATTAATGTGTTCGATTAGTAGTTGTTTGTCATTGCAAATCAGAAATCGGGACAAAGTATTGGACAATGATATTGATTATGTTCCATACCATTTGTCCACATCATATCTTGCAGAATGGAGGATTATATGATCACTTATCTTAGGACACATAACTGACTAGGTCAGAGTTCGACAGTGGCTTTGAGAGCTACAATTTTGCTGATCGATTTAGAAATTATAATGGAAACTATAGTTATTAGACTTATCCAAGTGGGATACTGTTGGATTAGTTGTCTAAGCCCATAACTATAATTGGTATATACTTGAATTGATAGTAGCACAGTCCTTTTGGGTTGCCCTCAAAACTAGCAACTGGGAAGGATGATTTTGGAGAAAAGGAGGTTGATTTATTATTTGATTAATAAATTGAAATAATTTGTTAATATATTATGAGAATAATATATTAATTAAAAATAGTAATATTTAATCAGAAATAAACTTATATATTAAATAAAGAAGAAATTTTTAAATAGACATAACGGGTAAACGAGCAACAAGTTGTGCCGCAACCCCTTTTTGGATGGCAAATCTAATACTTTTAAAAACAACATCTATTGATCTTGGAGTCATAACATTACTATGCATGACCCGTTGGACTTTATTGAGTAGCTCCACAGCTTCTGGCGCAAGGAAACGAAAGTATCAAATGCAAAGGGTATAAACGTGTGTTGATTTTCCATGCACGCTTTCTCATGTTTTGCCACTTTGCTTGATGCAGCTTTTAAAGCAGCTTTCCCCATAGTGAAAACCCCACTGCCCAAGCCCACAAGAAGGGAAAGCCCTGTTAGATCCACGCATGCATATTTTCCTCCCGCCCATCCAAATACTAAAACATCAGCTGGTTTAAGTGTTGATCTTCCTTCCAATGGGTCAGTCAGAAAATTCACAGGTGTCGCTTTCTTGGCAGAAACCCCAACGCACCTAAATATGTCGAAAAGAACATCCCTAACCAGATCGTGTCGGTACTTGAAACCCGGTAGCTCTTTACAATGAACTACATGCTCCCCAAAGGAGTCGAAGCATGCCTTGCGACAAACAGGGCAAGTGCAGCCGGAAATAAAGGGATCATAAGGCGATACTTGAGGATGGCACGATACTCCACTGACGACATATGCTGGCCAAGACCGTCAATAGGAATAGTCATAAGAAAATCCTGAGCATGCGGGGCCCTTGGACACTCAAAAATTGCTTTCTGCCTAATCTTCATGTCGAAGTGAACTTCCATGTCTTGTATAATTTTACTAAAAAGGGCACTCGCCAATGAATGTTGGGCTTTTGGAGGGGCGGTGTCCTTATTAGTGAAACCGCTGAAGTCAAAGCCCGGAATCGTATCACGAAGACATGGACTGAATTGTAATTGTTCAATAGTTAAGCAAGAGGCAATCTAGAACCCTCCATAGGCATGGACGGTTTTTCTAGGGCCTTAGGGTTTCTAGAATAGTCTCTAATGGATAACCAGGAAAGTGGATAATTACCCGGTTTAAGAATATCTTGTATTAGGGTTTATCTAAGTTTTCCTGTCTGCACTATATAAGCAATCTATAGCCCACAATCTTCTTTCATTGCTAGTGTTGGGAGTGAACCACTAGAGGCGTGACAATTGTGACGCATGTTCTCAAAGTCTCAACAACATTAAGGATTTGGATTGTTATTGCTATATAACAATCAAAGGTATGTTTTATAACCCTTAATTGTGTATTTTCGATTATATACTAGTGTTCTAGGGTTTCTACATTCTTGTTCATATTGTATGTTCAATTAGAGAAAACGTAGATCAAAGTTACGGTTGCATGCACACATAGGATTGTTTGTTATGCTTAAAACCCATCACATAAAACCAAGCATATCTTGGTGCTTTCAATCTCCTTCGGTCTATTTTAATCGGATACCATCAAGCATATATGGGTGCTTGCAATCCCTTTCGGTCTATTTCAACCGGATATCGGGTCTATTTCACCCCTACTACTACCACATAATATCATAACAAGGAATCACAGATTCATCAAGCAAACGCAGGCATAAATGATAGTTGTCATGAAGACAACCATCATACTAGAACATAAACTAGAGGGTCGGAATTGGTGCCTTTGACCCACAGATACAGTGAAGGAAAATCACCTCAGACTGAAGGTATCAAATCACACTCAATGGCTGACTCGCGAAATCCTCTCCCTAAGCCACAAGTATAAAACCCTAATTAGAAATTAGGTCAATATTCTAACCCAAGGGTCCAAACCCTAATTCTTGACTTAAAAGGAAAAAGGGTTGCTTATCCCTTGCCTCATTGGGCGTGCTCCACCAAGGCCTAAATCTAACTAGTCCAAAAAGGCATTCCAAGACCAATTACAACACTCGAGCCTAAAAATTTCATAAGCCCACAGACTTTCTACGTGTGGCGTACATGGCTCGTACACCCGGCGTACGTTGATGATCCGAAATCGGGGCACTGGCCTAGTACGCGCAGCGTACTCAAGGGTGCGCCGGGCATACTGGTCAGTCAGCCCAAAATTTCTCCAAATTCTTAATCCATTAAGCTCTAACGTCCAAAACTTAGATTCAAGCTCATAAAAGTATCTTAAACCAAAAAGTTTTAAAACTTTAAGCATTTGCATGGTTGAAAAGGGCTTGAACCTTAAAACTCTAACCTAATCCACACTCAACATTACCAAACTCTTGCATGGCTAGAAAAGGACCATCAAGCAACCATTTTTATGAACCTACAAGACCTAACATGCACGAAAGGACAACTAATATGCTCTGGATTTCCCCAGACACTAAAAAGGTCCAAATTTTGGGACAAAAAAACTCATAAAACCCATTTATGGAGATAAAAAAAGGAAATACATCAAGGTATAGACTTTATTCCTTCAAAAGATGTACAAGCAGGAGTAGTTTCTGGATCTATAAATGTAACACTTGGTTTCAGATTTGCTCCGTTGCCTTGGGCTGCGGCCCAGTCATCAGTTGTCACGAGGCTTGGGGGTTCGTGAAATGAAGGATTTAGCCCACTTCGAGTGTAGTTGCCATGGTATAAGTGATCTAAGTATTCGATGGTGTCTTCGGAAGCCAAGGGTATAATCGTAAATTGAGACCTTGGTCTTTTATAGGTTTAAGGTTTTGTTCGGTAGATTTTAAGGCTTGGGTGTGTTGTTAGGAGCGTAGGGCTTCTCACCAACTTTTCGTGGATATAAGGTTCGTTGGAAACGGACCTCGGATGAGGGAGTTATGATACTTTGAAATTATTGGCAGATTTGGTCCTTGGTGGAAAAAGCTTGCATTTCAGCCCATGCATGCAAAGTTGGCATGCGCGTGAGTACGCCCGGCGTAGGCTGGGGTACGCCCAACGTAGGAATGAAAAAGTGGAATACATGCTTGCGAGATGTACGCCCAGCGTACAGGAAGTACGCCCAACGTAAAAGAAGTATACCCATCATACGTTCAGGATCCCCAAAAACCCTAATTTTAAGGGTTGGCTCACTATTTAAGCACCTTAAGTCCAGGGTGTGCGCCTCTTTTTCATCATCCAGTGTCTAAAACCCTAAATTTCGAGTCATAGCTTCATCCAAGAGGGCTGTGTGCCTTGTTTGTGCATTTTTGGTGGATTTTGGTGTATTTCAAGAAGTGGTGGCTTGGTGCAAGGTGGTGGTTCAAGGAAAGGCTAGTGGATCTATAGGGTCGAAATATATTGTAAACAGTCGAAGTCTGTTTATTTGTACTCTTCGTATGTTTTGTTCACTTCGTATATTTTGTTATGTATTTGCTAAGGTGTCTTTTGTACGAAGCTTAACGTCTAAGCCTTAGTATTTTTTGTACTTCTTGTTTCCTATAAATAGGAGTTGAGCATTAAGTAGATAGTAAGAGTCAGAGAGTGATTGTAATAAGTTCACCCTTTTTACTATCGTTTTGTACTTATGTTCATAGGAAGTAATTGAGCTGAAACCAGATTATAGTTTCTTCTTGTGTTCAAATTACATTTGATTTACTTTGATTTGTTTCATACTCGATTCATCACTTCATCAATTGGTATCAGAGCCAGAATCATAATCTGCGATCTGATTTTCACTCTGATTCAAAAGGTTTTTGAATCAAATTCTGGTTCAAAAAGTTTCTGCACCTTTTGAAGTGAAAAGTGTTCTAGATCATCAGTTGTGATTGGATTCTACAACTGATTTGTTGAATCGAGTGTTCTACTTGATTTTTCTGTTCAATTCAGAAACTTGCATTCAAATTCTCTTTGATTTCTTAGAAAATTTAATCCGTACATTAATGGCGAACATCAACTTAAAATCAATGACATCATACTCTCATATGCTAGGATCTTCAACGAAGATTCCTATGCTGATTCTGGAATACTATGATCAGTGGTCTGATCGTATGCAAGACTACTTGAATGGAATCGATGAAGAGCTTTGGTCATGCATCTCAGGGAGTGTTACTCTTCCGACAAATCTTCAACCAATTGGATCTTCATCTGGTACTACGAGTGTTGATGCTCAATCTGATCGTATGAAAAAACTTGAAAAACGATGCATAAGAGAGTTACGCGGTGCATTACCTCCAGTTGTGTATAACTATGTCAGAAGTTGTACAACTGCAAAAGAAATCTGGAATAATCTCAAAGAAAATTTTCAAGGAAGCGAGAATACGAAAATTAATTCAGTTAAGCACTGTTTGATTGAATTAAAAGATTTCAAACAAAAAGATGGTGAGTCAATTGAAGTTTACTATGATAGGCTGAATGAGTTGATCTATAAATGTCATCGTCATGGCATTACAAAGACAACAATGGAATTCAATTTGACATTCATCATGGGTCTACGAAAGGAATGGAGGAATGTTACTTTAATGGTGAAAACACAACAGAGTTTTGACACATCATCATTGAATGATTTGTATAATCTGCTAAAGACTCACGAAGGCGAGGTAAATGAGATGGTTGAAGAATCAAAATTAAGCTTGGGTGGACCATTGGCTTTAGTTTCAAAAGTTTCAGAAAAGGAACAGGTTGAAGAAGAGAATTCTGATGAAGAGGGGTTTTTAATGAATTCGGATGATGAGGCAGTAGCTTTTTACTCAAACAACAGAGTTAAGAAGTTTTTCAAGAAACCGTTTAATCCGAAGATGAAGCGGAGTGAGGGAAAAGGAAGTTTCGTGAACAAGTCAGCAGGAGAAGAGAAGAAGAAGTTTGAAAAGAATGTTGAAAAGATGACTGAGGTTAAAAACGAGAAGAAACTGAAAGGAGATTCTGGTGTTGACTGTCATTATTGCAATGGAGCAAATCATCTAGCAAATGATTGCATCCTTCGTAAGAAGGAGGAGAAAAAGAATAGGATAAAGGACGAAGCGTATTATGTGGAGAGATTGGAAGAGGGCGTTCGAAGGCGAAAAATTTATCATTGGTGGCTAGAGGTGAACAGGAGGAAGATGGCACATATCAGATCCGGTCTTCCGGTTCCGATGATGAAGAGATGTGTAATCCTACCCATGGTGCCATGTTCGCGAAGCTGGAGGAAGATTCTGACGAAGAGGTGACTGGTCATTGCTTCATGACCAAAAGTGATGATAAATCTCCAATGACTACCAAGGTACGTACTATTCTTCAGTCTTTCAATATTCCTTTAAGTGCATATGATTCTGAATTAATTGCTTTTGATGATACTGTTGCTTATTTCGATGCTTTGGTTATCTCTGCTAGCAATGAAGATAAGAAATCAACTTCTCAGTTGATAGAAGTACAAAAGCAGTTAGATGCCAAGAAAATAAAAATTGAGAGTTTAGAATTACAGATAACAAATATCATGTGTGATAGGGATTCGTTAAGTAGCGATGTTAAAATGTTATTAGCACAAAGAAATATATACCGTAATTCTGCAAAGCGTTTGTATGCAAAATTGACTGCTTTACATCATTCGTCTGATATTAGCAAAGAACAACATAGGAAGCTATTACCTTTTCTAGCTTTCGAAAGAGAGAAAATTGATAGCATGTCTTATGATTGTGAGAAAACCATAGCAGAATTCGATAAAGTGCCTGATAATCGATTTGCTTATGGTGTTGTTAAGATAGATGAATATTTGAATGCTGATGAACTTGTTGACATTGTGAATGATACCTTAACCAAAAATGAACAAATCAAAATTTTGAAAAGAACTGAGAATTCGAAACTTGACTCTCAATCTAATTTCGCTGATGTCGATGATAATTCTGATAGTTTTAGCGAAATCAGTGAAATTGAGGAAGAGGAAAGTGTCGATTGTTCACAATTTTCTGTCATTAATGTCACATCTAAGTCTAAAGGAAAAGAAAAATGTAATGATTCGTTGGTTAAGGTTGCCACTGACATACCCTCAACTTCGAAAGGTTTTGATTATGACAATGTGAGTGTCAAAGATAGTCAAACTGATAGTAGTGATGATGAGGATGAATAACAAGTTTCGAACAAATCTAAGACTGAAAAGCCTGTTTCAAACGAAACAAGCATTCCACGAATTGTTGTTGGTCAAGTGTTTGGAGACACTGAAAATTTCGACAAAGTTTTGTCTGAAAAAGGAGCTAATTATTTGGAAACAAATCAAGTGGTGTATCCAAATTTCAAGTGTACAGATGATGTTGTATTTCCAAATCAAGTGTTTGTCGCTACTGGAAATGTTGAAAACATCAAACCAGAGTTCACCAAAATGGTCGAAGATGACAACAAGAAAACATCAGACGAAGGATTCTTTTCAAATCAAAGCACTGTCGAAAATAATCTAACAAAGAATTCGTATGTTTTTTAAAGACAAAAACCACAACGAAAATGGATTGAAAAACAAGCAAATGCAAAAGAATGTTTAAAACAAGAAACTAAAGAAACAATTGAGAATGTGAAACTTAATTCAAACGAATTTAAGGATCGTGTTGAAAATTTTCGAAGGAAAACGGAATTTCGAAAAGACAGGCAAGAAAGAAATTTTTTTGGCAAGTTGTGTCGAATGAAAAGAAAAAACTTTCAGATAAAAAAGAAAAACCCACTCAACCAATTTCGTCTGATTCTCAAAATGATTCTGTGAGGTTTTCAAAAACAAAAACTTTTCCATCAAATGATAAACAACAAAATTTTCATTCAAAAAGCCAACCAAAGTTTTCAAAGCCAACAAACAATCAAAATCAATTTTCTTCAAAAACAACAAGTCGACATTTCGATAATTCTCGTCAATTTGAAAATGTTCGAAAATTTGAAAATATTCAAAAATTTGAAAATGTTCGAAAATTTGAGAATATTCGAAAATTTGAGAACGTTAGAAAATTTGAGAATATTCGCAAATCAGAGAATGTTCGAAAGTTTGCGAATGATCGAAAATCTGAAACGGTTCGAAAGTTTGAAAATAATCAAACAATTGTGCATGATAAATCAAAAACTGCAAAGTTTATACCTCAAGAACCAAATTTTCCAAATCCTTCTCATAAGAAGAATTCGAAAGTGTCATACACAAAGGGTTCGTCAAATGTGACTAATATCGATCATTGGCTTGAAGGACAAAGGAAGATGTTTCAATCTCGTAAGTATTCCTAACATCAAATTCACGAAGCATATGAGAAGTATTTGAATGATTCGTCAAACAGAAGTTCCTCTTCCAAAGATTCAAATATTCTTGTGAAAACATGGAAACCGGTTTCGAAAGATAAACCAGTTGCAAAACAAACTAAGAACAAAAAGGCGAATGTCAGTGACAAATTAAACCTTCGAAAAGTTATATTTCTGCTCCTTTACCCAATAATGTTGACTTAATTGATACTTTCAAATCAAAAGTTTGTAATTGGGTTTTAGGTTCTTCTTTTCACTCGATTTTCAAAGCTAATAACCAAGGACCCAAACAGCCTGGGGTATGTAAATTCTTTCATTAATTGCAGGTTCTATGTGACGAGCAATATGATGATAAATGGTACATTGATAGTGGTTGCTCTCGTCACATGACTGGCAAGAAGGAGAATTTACGTCATTATCGAAGTTTGGAGAATGCAGGAGTAGTCAAGTTTGGAAACAATCACAAGTGTCAGGTGAAAGGATATGGTAAAGTCACAAATGGGAAGTTTACTGTTAAGAGAGTAGCATATGTTGAAGGTCTTCAACATAACTTGATAAGTGTTTCACAACTTGTTGTGGGCACTGGCAATCAAATGGTGTTTAACGAAGCAGGCAACATCATTTCAAATATTGAAACAAACGAAGTTTTGCTCAAGTCCAAACGACATGGTGACATGTTTACTCTTGATATCAAACCAATCATCGGCAAACCCTCAGTGTGTTTACTTTCGAAATCCTCCTCTGATGTCAGCTGGTTACGGCATCTACGTTTATCTCACTTAAACTTTCGAAATTTGAATATGTTGGCCGTTGATGATCTTGTTCGAGGTTTACCAGTACTAAAATTTGATAATGATACTTTGTGTGCAGCTTGTGAACAAGGAAAACAACATCACAAAGGTCATCCAATTGTCATAGATTCGAAAATTGTTGAACCGTTGGAACTTCTTCACATTAACCTTTTTGGACCATCAACTGTTGAAACTCTCAACAAGAAACAATACATTTTGGTTATAGTTGATGATTTTTCTCGATTCACTTGGGTGTATTTTCTCAGGTTAAAATCTGAAGTCGCTCAAACAATGATCGAATTTGTCAAGAAAATTGAGTTAAGTCTAAAGAAGAACGTTCGAAAAATCAAAAGTGATAATGGTTCTGAGTTTAAGAACAATGTGTTGGATTCGTACTTAACGGAAAAAGGAATTTCGCATAATTTCTCTTCGCCTTATACACCTCAGCAAAATGGTGTGGTTGAAAGCAGGAATAGGTCACTTTGCGAAGCAGTAAGAACTATGTTGACATATGCGAATCTTCCTCAATATCTATGGGCAGAAGCAGTTTCAACAGCATGTTTCACTCAGAATAGATCTTTCATTCATCGTCATTTCAATATAAATGCGTATGAAATCATCAATAACTGAAAACCTAATGTCAAATTCTTTCATGTTTTTGGTTGCAGGTGTTTTATCATGAATCTCAAAGATAATCTTTCGAAATTTCAAGCTAAGGCTGATGAAAGAATATTTTTGGGATATTCGACAAATTCGGTTGCATACAGAGTGTTAAATAAACGAAATCGTAAAGTAGAGGAAACGTTTAATCTAACTTTTGATGATTACTTCGTGAAACAAGTTGCAAAACAATTTGAACAAAAACCAATTCTTAATGAATCGAATGATGAGTCTGAAAGTTCTAATTCATCAGATTTTGATTATGATTTAATTTTTGGTGTTCCAGACAGGGAAGCTGATGCCGAAGTAAATGCTGCTGATAATCAAACTCCTAAATCTTCAAAACGTACTGATGATTCGACAATAACAACCGATATAACTGCTGATGGCGAAAGTATGCTAGATGCTCAAGTGGAGGGGGAGCACTTGAATATTCCTTCAAATGTTGAGGGGGAGCATACTTTTGAGGGGGAGAAGAGCAGTTTGAATGATGTTGTCGAGGGGGAGCATCAGAATACCAATTATTTCGAGGGGGAGCATGATGATACTGAAACAATAAATCTTGATCAAAATGATGATTTTCATGATTTAAATGATAATATTTCTGTTGCAGGATCAGAAAATGGAGAGATGTATGAAGATGCACCTTTAGACTTTGATCCAGCATATCCACCATTGGAAAAGTGGACAAGCAATCATCCAAAAGAGCAAGTCATTGGGAATCCACAAGATGGAGTTTTGACAAGAGCTCAAATCCGTGCAAAGAATGAGGTATTAAATACTCATCAAGAATTTTGCATGTTTAATGTTTTCATTTTGAAAATTGAACCAAAGACAGTAAAGGTTGCAATGGAACACTCAGATTGGGTTGTTACAATGCAATCCGAACTGGCTGAGTTTGATAGAAACAAGGTTTGGAGATTAATTCCTAAACCTGAAAATGTTTCGATTGTCGGATTAAAATGGATTTTCTAAAACAAAACCGACAAAGATGGAAATATTGTACAAAATAAAGCACGATTAGACGTAAAAGGATATTCACAACAAGAAGGTATCGATTATGAAGAAACCTTTGCCCCTTTCGCAAGACTCGAGGCTGTTCGAATATCTTTGGCTTATGCAGCTCACAAAGATTTTGATGTTTATCAAATGGATGTGAAATGTGATTTTCTCAATGGTGAACTCGAAGAAACAGTTTACGTTGAACAACCTCCAGGTTTCATTAACGAAGAAGATCCTGATCATGTGTATATTTTAGATAAAGTAGTTTATGGGTTAAAACAAGCACCAAGAGCATGGTATGCAACTCTTACCAGTTTCTTAAAACAATCGAAATTTAAACAAGGATCAGTTGACCCCACATTATTTCGAAAGAAAGTTGGGAATCATCTAATACTTGTTCAAATTTATGTCGATGATATTATTTTTGGCTCGACTGACCCTGCTTTGTCTAGTGAATTCGAAAATTTGATGAAAAGCCAATTTGAAATGAGCATGATGGGTAAAATCAATAATTTTATGGGTTTAAACATTCATCAAAGCAGAGAAGGAATTTTCATCAATCAGGAAAAATATACAAAGAATTTGCTCGAAAAGTTTGGAATGACAAACAACACGAAGTTAAGAGTACCAATGGCGGTTGGAACGAGGCTAAATCCTTCGTTAGAAACACCTGCGGTTGATCTTACTTTATACAGGAGCATGATAGGTTCATTGCTTTATCTTACTGCAAGTAGACCTGATATCATGTTTTTTGTATGTAATTGTGCTAGGTATCAAGCAAATCCAAGAGAACCACACATGACTGCAGTGAAAAACATTTTTTGTTATCTCAAGGGAACAATTTCGTTAGGATTGTGGTATCCTTCGAAATCAGGATTTTTTATTCAGGCATTTTCAGATGCAGATTTAGGAGTATGTACTTTGGATTGAAAAAGTACAAGTGGTGGATGCCAGTTCTTGGATGGAAAGTTGGTTAGTTGGCAAGCGAAAAAGCAAACGTGTGTTTCGATTTCTACTGCTGAAGCTGAATATGTTGCAGTTGCTGCTTGCACTTCGCAAATTATTTGGATCCAGAGTCAATTGAGAGACTATGCCATTAATATGAAAAAGATTCCACTGTATTGTGATTCACAAAGTGCTATACACATTTGTCATAATCCAGTACAACATTCGAAAACCAAACATATTGCTCTTCGTTATCATTTTATCAAAGATCATGTGGAAGATGGCAACATTCAAGTTCATTTTGTAAAAACAACTGATCAGCTTGCTGATATTTTTACAAAAGCTTTAGATGAAAAATCATTTGTTCGAATTTTGACAGGTTTGGGAATGATCAAAGCAAGTTCAGTTCCAGGGATGATTTCGAATGTATAACAAAGTAGTGTTATACAAATGTGTCGATTCAGAGGCAATAATGTTTCATTCAGAGGCTACAGTATTAACCATTCAGAGGTTACTGTTCACGTTCAGCGCTTCGACACGCTTCGTTTTCGACAATTGAGGAAGCCAAGTTTTGTTAGTTTGGTTATGCTTTCTTAACTTTTCATTAATTTTGATAGTTTCGTTAGTTTGGTCATTTTTTTTAAATTTTCGTTAATTTTTGAAAACTTGGAAAAACCAAAATTATTTTCGTTAGTTTTTCAAATTTTCGTTACTTTGTCAAATTTTTGTTAGTTTGTCAAATTTCAAAAAGATTTTATTTTTGTTTTGTCATTTTATTTTCGAAAAATCACAAATTCCAAAAAGATTTTTTTTGTTTGTTTTCTTTTTCGAAAATCTTAAAAACACAAAAATATTTTCTTATTTTTCGAAAACTCAAAAATATCAAAAAGATTTTTGTTCTTTTGTTCTTTGTCTTTTCGTCGTACAGATTTCACGAAAGGTTTACAAGGGTCATGCTTGCATTTCTGTGGGAAGGTAAAAATTTCGACAACTTTGTACTAGTTAGACTGTCCCTAGAAGCATGCTGCAGCATGTCGACCCAAGCCTCCATTGACTCAATGTGTGATTTCGAAAGCCTTAATGAAATTTTCATTACGAAAATTTCTTCCCAATCAGGCTTGCATTCACATTAGTCTCCTGAGCTACCTTACTCTTCTCAAATGAGTTAAGAGTAGTCTGTTTGGTCCAATCATGACAGAGGTACAATTGATTTCGTGAACCAATATTTTTCATCTCAAAATTCTAACACATTTCACACACAATAACATATGTCCGAGAGGTTATTGATCAAACCAATCATGACTTAGGCATATCAAACTTCTGTGTTAATGATCTAACATCATGACACCGTGATGAAAGTGAAACCCAACCTTACGAACTCATTTAAGGAATTGACGGGGAACTATGTTCCAGTTTTAACGAAACAGTTGTTTCTGTACCAATTTTCGAAACTCAGAACCATATTCAATTCGTTTGAGTGGTCTTGATCAAATATTCGAATCTCACGATATTTGTTACCCAACAAGATCCAGCACACAAATTTTATTTTCTTGAATGTGATTTCTGTGTGAGTTTCATTTGCTTTCTAAGTCACATAAAAAATAATTCAAAGCATACTTGTCACTGACTACACTGGTCAAACAGGTAATTTCGGTTACAATTACTCACCTTATGTTTAGGTTGATATGTAACGAAATTGTAAACCACCCACGAAGCCTTGCAAAAGAAGCTCTTCGATACTTCTCTATAAGTATTTGATTGAAATTCATGGGAACATACACAAGCAGTTGTTTATCTCTCTTGATAATTAACGAAGCAACCTTTGCCCGGGGTTTATCTGCTTTTGTGTCGAAAATTTGTTTTTTGACATCACAGTTCCAAAATTTTTGTTAATTTGTTTTTTATCTTATCTTTGGCACACTGCACTCACGAAATCCTTGAGGTTCTGAGTACTACCAACTCAGGCTGATGATTTCGAAAGTCTAGCAAATGACTTCGTCTCTAAACCCAAAGACGAAAGAGCTTTACCTCCATTCGAAGGTTTGTGACGGTTACACTTCTATTGGGAGAAACGAACAGACTGTTTGACAAGACGTTTTGTATTCAGTCCGGGTTTCAAGGCGATGTGACAGCTACTTTTTGACGCATGGCTACTTTATCGGCAGAGTGGTGCGAGTTTCAAGGTGCCACGTCGGATCTCATTTAATGCTTATCCCGCGTTAAATTCAAATTCCAGGGTTACATATAAAAGGGGATTCAAGGGTTCTTTATCAGAAAAGCTCTAATTACCAAGTCGAGGGGGATGTTTCATTGTATCCATAAGAGTTGAAGATGTTGATTGTCGCATTGAAAAGCTCTGTTCTTTCTACTGCCATGTTCAACTCGTTTACTGTTCCTCTATCCTGGCTGTCCATAGCAGGATCTATTGCATCATATAGCAAAGCTCTGGATGTTATTACGTTTAATCTGGTAAACGATAAGAAGGTTCGATTATCCAAGAAGTTATTCTGTCAGATTCTTGAAATTCCTAATTCTCCACCGTACACTGATCTTTCGTTTGCTCAAGTCATATATATGTTCAATGAGATGGGTCATCAACCCCCACTCACTAAGATCAGCGATTTCAAGAAGTCTGGACTTCCAAGTATTTGGAATTTCTTATTTGGTATTTTTCTCCGTTGCTTGACTGGTCGCAGTGTTGGATTGGATAAAGGGAGAATGGAATTGTATGCCATGGTTGCTGGTCTGTACTATGATACTCCATTTGATTATTCTACTCAGATGTGGAAGGAATTTCAGAAAAGTGTGGAGAACACCAATGTGGTTCAAGGAATATCTTGTGCAAGATACTGGAGTTTGATTCTTCGTTATGTCTATGACAAAGAAGGGATTGCGGTACCAGCAGATGAAGAGAAAGCTGATTTCTTGAAGTATCACTTTCCAAAGGAGGTTACAGATGATGCTGAGGTGTTTTTGAATATTTCTAGAATTCCTGATGCAATGTTAAAACGTGTTGATCCGGTGAATCCCGTTTTGATAGAATATTTGAAGACTATTAATCCTGATGACGAAACAGGAAAGTTGTTATCAAAAGAGGATGCTGGTCCTTTTAAGAAATCACAACGGTTGAAGCAGGATGCAAAGGCCACTCCTGAGAAGCCTGTGCAAGAACCCAAGCCAAAGAAGTCTACAAAGAAACAGTCTATGACAGAGGAGCAAGTTTTGAATGTTTCGACAATGCCTGTTGAGCCTGTTGTTAATGATCAAGTTAAGGAAACAATTTCATCGAAGTCTGGTGTTTTTCGAAGAATAAAGCAAGAAGTTCGTGGTACACGAAAGTCTACAGATGGATCTTCTAGGTTTTCTCCTACCATGGTTCGTAAACCACATCTTAATCACCAAGGAGTCCTTATTCGTGAGGTTCCAGCTCCTGTTTCTTGTAACATCTGGATTCTCAGGTATCTTATTTTAAGTATTTATCTTGAGTTTTAGGGAGGGACTCAGCGAGTAAGCGCTCAGACTCGCCGAGTAGGATCACGTATTTCTTGTCTGATTTAATGAAGGACTCGACGAGTTGAGGCGTAGACTCGTCGAGTAGGAGCGCGTGTGCTGACTGGATTAATGAACAGACTCGACGAGTCGGGAAGGATGGACTCGGCGAGTCCGCGCTGTTAAGTGAAACCCTAAATCCCCGGGCTTGTGCCCTATTTAAAGGCCTTTATGGCCTCCATTTGCGGCCAATGCACCCCAGAGAAACCCTATAGAGAGAGCAGTAGGAGAGTTGAGAGCAAGAAAAGGCTAATACATCACTTTTGGGGTGGTTTTGCTAGAAGGAAGAAGGAAACACCCATCTAGAGCGTGAAGGGAGCTTGGATCTGGGCTAATCATCTTGAGAGTTCATCTCTGGAGGTATAATCCTTTCGATTTCGTGTTGATATGATAGATTTCATGATTTTAGGGTTTTTACCTCCATTTTACGTAAGATCTAGTGAGTATGAAGTCCCCTTTGTGTTAATGACATCAGATCTGGACCATGAGAGGTCCATAGAGTCACTATCCCTCAGCTTTATGCAAGCAAATGAGAGATTGGGGACTAGGTTGCCATTTTTAGAGTTATTTCTCCATTTCTGACTTGATGTGGGTTGCATGCACGTAAAGGTTGCACCTTTACGTGACATTTAAGCACTTGAAGGGTAGATCTGATAGTTAGGGAAGCAGATCTGACCTTAGAAGGTCATTTGAGTATGAACATGGAAGCAACTCGCCGAGTCCATAAGTGGACTCGACGAGTCGAGTCGGGGTTGCCCCGCGATTCGTGACAGGTGTAACCCGTCGAGTGGAAGGATGACTCGACGAGCCAAGAGAGGCTGAAAGGATTCGGAGGACCCGCATGGACTCGCCGAGTCGCCCATGTGCACTCGACGAGTCGGGTCAAAGTTTGACCGTTGACTTTCGTTGACTTTAGGGTTCTGGTCAAGACTGATTCAGGAGAGTTCAGGGAAGGGTAGAATGGCCTTCTACCCAATCTGTAGAGATAAGATCATGAGAGAATATTGATCTGGGATGTTATTTGAATAATAGGAGGAGGCTAAGTCGGGACGTTGAGCACGAGAGTTTATCCGAATTCATTGAGGTGAGTCTTCTCACTATACTCTACCTGGAAGGGTACTTATGTGTGACCGGAAGGTCTTGTATGCTATGAGATGTATGTGCTATATGCGGTTAGGTGATATGTATGTGCTATGTATGTTATGTATGGTAAGGACTGGAAGGTCAAGATGATATGGACCGGAAGGTCAAGATGATATGGACCGGAAGGTCAAGGGGTTATGGACCGGAAGGTCGATACAGGTATGACCGGAAGGTCTACCGGAATTCGGGACGGAAGTCCCCTGAGAAACATGGATCGGAGGATCCTACAGGGTTGTGGCCTGGAAAGGCGTATGTGTGGTATGTGGTATTTTGGGGAACTCACTAAGCATTTATGCTTACAGTTGTTATGTTATGTGTTTCTAGCGAGGATCGCGGGAAGGCGCGGATCGCGGGAAGGCGCCGACATGATCCGTACACACTTATAGAGTTTATGTTATTGAGATTCTGGGACATGTTTTGTTATGACACAGTGGATACATTATGTTTTGTGATTATCGTGTGATTGAAAGTATGATTTAAAAATGAAAAATTGTTTTGAAAATTTACGTTGTTACATTTCTCCTTCATCAAAGAAACGAAGTGCTGAAGATGTGGCAAAGCATATTTCCAAGAAGAAAATTAAGAAACGAAAGTTGGTTCTTCCAGAGGAATCGTCCGAAGGTGAGAAAGTTCCTGAAACACCTGAAGCTACTATTTCCACACCAATATCGACTCCTGAGCAGACTGAGGTCATACCACCCGAAGTTTCGTTAACCAAGTCAGTTCCCGAGGAGGTTCGAACTTCAGACATCACTACACACGTATCTGATACGAATGTAAATGTCAACATGGGTGAAGGAGATTCGTCTAAAGAGATTTCAGTATCAGTTCAAGGTATTCCTATCTTATCTTCTATGGATACTTCTGTTTCATTACCACCGTATATCATCCATGTTTCAAACACAACAAACTAACCTACTTTTGAGCATGTTATCCAAAATCCATTTACCACACTTTTCTCATCCGAATCCACTGATCCACCCAAACCTGTTGATGAACCTGAAAATGATACGGACGAAGGAGGTTTTAGAGGTACTTTCGATGATTTGGAATTTGATGACGAGGAAGAAAATTTTCCAGATCACATGTTAATGTCTATGAAGCAATTCAAGATTCTTAACAAGAAATTGAATTCGATTATTCAATCTCAAGCTGATATGGGGGGAAGTCAGTATGTGTCAAGCATGGAAATCGATGGTATGCTCAAAGCTGTCGAAGCCAAAATGATTACCAAATGTTCTGGATTGATTACAGACTCTGAATCACGAATAATGGAGAAGTTGGACCAGAATGATAAGAATAATGAGTTACGGATGAAATCTCAATCTTCGAATTTTATAGGAGAAGTTCAAGATTTTAAACGAATAGCTAAGGAACGTCACATACTTTTTGTTCAAGATGTGAAAAAGGTGCGAGAAGACGTCAACCACAAGCTTCAAGAGCTTCGTGAAGACATGGAAAAAGAGATTGCAGTGGTCCAAAACGATTATGCTTCTCTTAATCAGAAGGTTGATATTATTGCTGATGTGGTTACAAAGTTTGTGAAGTTATACGAAGCACTGAGTCCTCAAATCACTCAGTTATCTACTCAAGAATCTAATAGTTTAACTGAGATCACTTCTCAGTTAAAAGATTTGAAGTCTTTAATCACGAAGTCTGGTTCTTCTTCGTTGATAACACCAGAATTTTTGTCCCAAAAGTTTATTCAATTTGAAGCTATTCTGCACAAACAATTAGCTCCATTGTACAGAATTTCGAATTTGTTACCAACGGATGCCCCGCCTGTTGTTACAGGGGTGCAAGGGGGAGAAAGAAAGGTTGGTGATGGAGTTTCACATGAAGAGGTCAAGGTTGTTGGAAAAGTTTTCTCAACGAAAATTCCAACAAAGCCAACTGTTTCTACTACTGCTCCGGTGACTTCGACAGTAGTAACTACAAAGCCAATTGCCAAAGGCATTGTGATTGGTTCTTCTGGTGAAGGTGGTAGTAGTTCAAAACAAACGAAGGTTGTTGATGACTTTTCAAAACAAGACAAAGGGAAAACAATTGTTGTGGAGAAGTCAAAAGAAGAAAAGAAAGCATAAGTCGAAGCTGAAATGGAGAAACAAAGGGTGATTCAAAGCATTATGAGACTTCGTGCAAGTGATCCACCTAGAATGAACAAGGGTGATCCAAGCAAGCATTACAACTATGAAACGATCGAAGCGAAAGTTGCATATAATCATATGTATGCCTTTCTGAAGAAGCCGAAACAAAGCTATGTTGTTGCTAATTCAGACATGAACCAACTGGATTTCCCTGTGAATGAGATGATGTTCATCATGGCTCAATACAGAATTGCTGAAAAGTTTGATAATGATGATGAATACACGTATATGAAACTTAGGTTTCATGCTGTTCTTGGGAAACTTCCAGAGGAGATTTGGTCTTTGATAAAGATAAAGAAAGTGATCAGTATTACAAGGGATGTTTTATTCGAAAATATGATGCAGAATTTTCGCTTTCATGTTGCAAGGGCAAATGGTCAAATCTGCGATTTCTCTGTAGCAGATTTTCCTTTAATGAACTTGTATGATCTTATACAAGTTGCATTGCTTTTGAAAGATAAGAACGCTTCGCATCTTCAAGGAACGGACCCAGAAGTGTTTAGACTTGGTCTTGCCCACATCAAAATATTCGTAGATAATTACTATGAGTGTTTGGCCCTAACTGATGTGGAGTTGGCTACTGCGAAGGGGTTGGAAGTAAAAGTTCCGATGGAAGTCCCAAAGACTCAAGCTGAGTTGAAAAAGTTTGCTATTGGGGAGATCTGCTTAAAGCCATTTGGATTGGTCTTCGCAGGAAAGGAAAAAAAATGGGAAGGCAAAAAGATATCTGTTCCAGGAAAACGAAGTGGAGAGATACACTACGTCCCAGTATACGAACTTTATTGTTCGTATGAATAACTGTTCAAAAAATAATCTTGGAGATAAGAAGGAATTGAAGAAGATTATCTAATGGTATACGAAGAGTGATGTTGTTTGCTGCACAGATTCTCTCACCTTGAGAAGTTCGACTTGTTTACAAAGGGGGAGATTGTAGGGTCGAAATATATTATAAACAGTCGAAGTATGTTTATTTGTACTCTTCGTATGTTTTGATCACTTCGTATATTTTGTTATGTATTTGCTAAGGTGTCTTTTGTACGAAGCTTAATGTCTAAGCCTTAGTATTTTTTGTACTTCCTATTTCCTATAAATAGGAGCTGAGCATTAAGTAGATAGTAAGAGTCAGAGAGTGATTGTAATAAGTTCACCCTTTTTACTATCGTTCTGTACTTATGTTCATCGGAAGTAATTGAGCTGAAACCAGATTATATTTACTTCTTGTGTTCAAATTACATTTGATTTACTCTGATTTGTTTCATACTCGATTCATCACTTCATCGGGATATGAACTCCTTGCTACAGTTTCAGCTCATTGAAGGTAAAAAGCTCTTAACTTGATCATTAGAAGTTGAGATTTATGATTATATAGTTTTTGGTCCCATTTTGACCTCTTAAGTGAGATCTAGTGATTGGACACCACTCAAGGAGCTTTGAGTTGCTACTCTTAGCATTTCTGAGGTTATAAGTCCATAAAGTTGCCATCTTTAAGGTTAGATATGGTCCATGCATGTTCTTGTTGGGTTTTAATGGATTAAAATGGTTGGTGGGTCTCATTGGGTCATGTAAATGCATAAAGGTGTCGACTTTATGCATTAGGAGCTTAGATGGAAGGTATTATGTGGTCATTATGGAAGGACTTCATGGATTAAGTCATGAAATAAGTCTTGGGAAGTTTGTGGAGTACGCCCCGCGTAGAAGCAAGTACGCCTCGCGTACTCAGATCTTCGTGGTACGCCCTGCGTACCATTGTGTACGCCCAACGTAATGACCCAGTATCATTTTGGGATTTGTGGGCCGAATGTGCTTGAGCCTTGTGGAACCGTTGGGTTTTCTGAAATTTTGTTATTGGACTAGCAATTGTTGGAATTTTGGGTAAGGCCACATGGGGTTGGGCCCAATTTGGAAAATTGGGCCATTAATGGACTTTTATGGATCTTATAGTGTTAGCTCTTGTTGGTTATGGGGCTTGGGCTTTGGTTCTGAGTCCTGTTGGTCGAGGGGCTTGGGCGATGTGGATTTGGGTATTGTTAGTTTGGGAAATCGTCAGAGAAGCCGCTAAGGATTTCGTGCAGTGAGCTTCTGCATTCGAGGTGAGTTTCCTCCAAGATTAGACGGGTCGAAGGCACCAATATCGGCCCGTGTTTATGATTGTATGCTTTTCGGATTTTGGTGCGATGTCGGGCGGTGCCTGATGAATATTTATATGCTTTCCGGATTTCGGTCCGATGTCGGGCGGTGCCCGATGAATATTTATATGCTTTCCGGATTTCGGTCCGATGTCGGGCGGTGCCTGATGAATATTTATATGATTTCCATATTTTGGTCCGATGTCGGGCGGTGCCCGATGAATATTTATATGCTTTCCGGATTTCGATCCGATGTTGGGCGGTGCCCGATGAATATTTATATGCTTTCCAGATTTCGGTCCGATGGCGGGCGGTGCCCGATGAATATTTATATGCTTTCCAGATTTCTGTCCGATGCTGGGCAGGGCTCGAGGAATAGTTGTATGCCTTATGTCTTCGTGGCTCTTGCATGTGTCTCTACTTGTATGCTTCCAGACTAAGGTCCGATGTCGGGCAGGGCCCGATGAATATTTGTATGCTATGTATGTGTGTGATTATTTCATATGTATGTGTTTATTTTATATATATTATTGTATGTTGGGCGGGGACCGTTATACCGAGCTCAGCTCGATGTCGGGCGGGGCCTGATGCCGGACGATGTCCGATGTCGGGCGGAGCCCAATGCCGGGTGGAACCCGATGCCGGGCGGGGCCCGATGATAGGGCGGGGCCCATTATATGTGATTATGTGTTTGGTATGTGGTATTTGCGGAACTCACTAAGCTTTGTGCTTATGTTTTCAGTTTTTGTTTCAGGTAATCCAGTTTTCAAATGAAAGAGCTTGGGAAGATCGCAGTGCATACACCCTTGTTTTCCGCATTATATGATCTTTGGGATTAGACTCTGATATTTGTTTAATGGAATTTTTTTTCAATGTCTTGAACAAAGTTACATTAGTGTTTTGGTTATAATAAAAATGAAATTTTTATCTTGGATTTTTGGGTCGTTACAAGTTGGTATCAGAGCCTTGGTTTGAGGGATTCGGGCATACTATCGGGTGTGCCTGAACTCAAACTGAGGGTTTGGTGAAATGTTTTATAAAAATAACGTTTAATTAAAAAGGAATTTCTAATCAAAGAAAGGGGTGTGACGCGTGAAATCGGTCGAGCTCAAGTAAGTGGTTCCCAAAATACCAATACATGTTATTAATGATATATGCTATGATTATGAGAATTGCATGCTAGCTTAGGGCTAAGGATATGCTCAGTAATATATGATAGGAGAGATGAGTCACACCCCCAAACCAGAGCGGCGGAAACGTACGGGGGCGGAGGACTTCAGGTAAGTATCACAACACATGCAATATAGTAATCAAAGTACAAACAACCATTGCATTAATAAGTATAAGTTTTACATAAGTGTTTAAACATTACATATTCAAACACCAAAGTAGGTACAGTAGAAGACAAGAGTCGCGGTACGGTACTAGGTAGTCTTCTCAAAAGCTTTAGGAGTGTACCTGTCTACTGGATTCCTGAGAATACAAGTTATTTTGAAAGAGTAGATCAGCATTTAAGCTGGTGAGTTCATAAGTATTTTAGTTCTATAAAGTATACTCTAAGTTCTTGGAAAAGTTCGCTGGTTCCTCCAGAAAATCCTATATTTCCTGAGGTGATAAACTGATAACCTTAATAGTCCCTCTGCAATTACTTAGTTTATACTAATTATATATAACCTAATATCGAATGGACAGTTAAATGGGTGTATCTGCCCTAAGCCCACAACCAAACAAGGAACAGGAAGTAAGGCGGAAGTCACACATTTCACTGTCAATCGGATATTACTTATGTATAACTATGATGTAAAAACTAAGGAATTATAGAATTAACCACTAAAGGTCCTTTATGTTATACTAGTTTACAGAGAGTGAGTGACTAAGTTCCAATTGTAAAATTAGTTTAATTCCATAAACCATTTCATTTGTAAAAGTGGTTTAATCCCATAAACCGTTTCATTTGTAAAAGTAGTTTAATTCCATAAACCGTTTCATTTGTAAAAGTTGTTTAATCCCACAAACCGTTTCATTTGTAAAAGTAGTTTAATTCCATAAACCGTTTCATTTGTAAAAATATTCTTAGTTATATCCGTTGTACAGTAAAACATTAGTATTAATCCTGGAAAATATTATATTATCCATAATAATGCTTTGTTGTTTTAAATGTTCCAAAACCAGAAGTACAAGTATATTTGTCATACTTGATTTCATGATACGTAGTTTTTACTATAAGTAAAAATAACAGAAGGTATATTTGGTCAGGATGTAATTATCTTTTCTTGCTGTTTTAAGAGAAGTATATTACTAAGTAATTTACTCGTTGTTTTATCCATGTGAGTTCTATTAACCATACTAATATGACTGATATGCCTGATGCGACGTTCTTCAGGCGTCGGAAACGATATGATATTTGACACCCTAGGCCTGCCGGCCAAACTGTAGCGAACAGTGAAGGTGCGGGATTGTCCGTCCCATATAGATCTTTACACAAATTCACGCCCTCCCTACAGGAGATTATGTTTAATAAGTCAGGACTTAAGGTTGTACTTAGATAAGTACACCATGAAGAGTCTCACAAATTTATTGTTTCAACGAGATTTACGATGTATTATTACCCCGAGATTGCTAACCCTGGTACTCTGTATTGTACCCTTGTTAATGCAAACCCGGTATGATGTATTATTACCCCATGATTACTAACCCTGGTACTCTGTATTGTACCTTGTTAATGCAAAAACCTGGTATGATGTATTATTACTTCTTTAATATATTATCCATATACTAAAAGTATTATACATATCCTGATATAGGTAAATGAATTGTTGGTACTTTCCTTGGAATGTGAATCATACTTGTATATTTAGTTTTGAATAATAAATTATACTTATTATAATTTATATGTTCTATCTGATTAGCATGATTTCTCATAGATGAGCACCTTTGCTCAGCATGATACAAAAGTAATGATACCGAATGAAGTAACCTTTTATATTCATATATGTATAATATATATATATATATATATATATATATATATATATATATATATATATATATATATATATATATATATATATATATATATATATATATATAATTAAGAGGAAACGACCTTCGGACAAATAACACCACCTTAATTCCACATCCAAACAAGGAAAAGGAAATAAGATAATTCATTAGTCATAAGCCCTTCAAATCATATTTATACATTTATACATATATAAACATCATTTTGGAAATTATAATTTGAAATAGTTTATAAAACCTTTTTCAAAGAATTTAACGGAGTTTACATGACTTTAAAGATTTAACATGGCTTTAAGTCATTTTGGAAGTATTTGGTAATCCTTAAAAGCATAAGGAAACCCTTTTGTGTGATTATTATCACATACAACTATTAACACAATTTATATTGTGTTTAACTTGTATTCCCCCCCTAAAAAGCATTTAAAACCCATTAAAAAGGTAGATTATATGGGTATGAACTTACTTGATAAGTGGTGATTTGGGCAGCGTTTCGTTTCTATAGATGATATTTCTTGAAGAAACCACGAGTTATTGAGTAAAAACCGGGCTTTATGCGGGCAGCACTTCGACTGGAAAGAGGTTAGCTTCTCGAGAAATCTGGGGCTTCGGGGCTTGCTTCGGGTTTTAGATACGATACTGGGGCCTTGGGGGGTCGTAAGAAAGTTTAAAGGGGTGACAAAGGTGAAAAATGGTGAAATTTGGAGTAAAAATGGTGAAGGAACCGGGAGGGTTCGCACCTCCTATTTATAGTCCGAAGTCTCGGACAGGTGGCGAGGGGGAGGAGTCATCTCCGAGGTGGCAGCGAGGGAGGGAAGCCACGTGTTCGGTTCGCAAGGAACTAGGAGGCCGAAGAGAAGAGTCACCAGCCACGCGTCGGACATGCGAAGGGAGGCTAGACACGCGTGCGGAGGCGTCTTACGATCCTTCTTAGACGGCGCCTAGGACGCGAGGCGCGTCGGATGCCCACTAGACCTCGGATTCGGACCAATCAGCGATGGACACGAGTGGACACGGGGAAGCCTCGCATGCGAGGTGATGTGTCCGGATGCCAGCCATGCGAAATTTCCCGGTTTTCAACATTTCTCGATTTTTGTGCCAAAAACTTGCGAAAATTATAACTTTCGCATACAAGCTCCGTTTTCAACGTTCTTTATATGCACGCGTAGGTAAAATTATACTCTACGACTTTCGTTTAGACTTCGTCGGCTAATTTTGATTTTATTTGTTAATATTATTATTTTTTACAGAACGGGATAGGAAATGCGTTAAAAATTCATAACTTCTTCATCCGACGTCCGTTTTCGTCTGTATTTTTACCGTTATACTACTTTTGACGAAACCTTTGATTCTCATTTAAGTTGTGTCGGCTAAATATCGATCGATTTATATTTCGAATTTTTAGCTGTCTACTGCTAAACCGAAACTTAGAAAAATCATAACTTCCTCATACGAAGTCAGATTTTTACGTTCTTTTTATGAAAGTTCTTGGTTTAACATATTCTACAACTTTCATTTAGATTGTTAAGGCTAAAAAGCCTTTTATCGAAAATTCACTTTTTACACTGAACAGTGTTTTGCCGGTTTTGTCGCGGATCTTCGATTGGTCATAAGTTCTTCGTTATAACTCGGATTTCAGTGTTCTTTATATTTTTGGAAACCTTGTTGCAATCTCTACCACTTTTTTAATCCCAATTACGATTATTGATCAATTTATTTTTGACCTAAATTTGACTGGTGTCACATTATCTCCCCGTTAGAGGGAATTTCGTCCCGAAATTAAGTCTAAAGTGATATTCATGGACTAGAGGAAAGATGTGGATATTTTCATTTCGTCTAATCTTCCCTTTCCCAAGTGAATTCAGGTCCCCGGTTTGTAATCCAGCGAACCTTCACTAACGGGGTAAGACTTTGCTTGGTTCTTTTGATTTCCCTATCCATGGTTTCTATTGGTTCTTTTACAAAGTGTAGACTTTTATTTAACTTGATTTCATCGAGTGAAATAACAAGTGTTTCATCGGATAGACACCTCTTTAGATTAGATATGTGAAAGGTAGGATGAATGTTATTAAGTTTTTGTGGTAGTTTAAGTCTATAAGCTACAAGACCGATTCTTGTAAGAATATCAAATGGTTCTATGTACCTTGAATTTAGTATTCCACGCTTTCTCAAGCGTATCTTGTCCTTCCGGGGTGAGACCTTCATATGAGAAGGTCATCAACCTGGAATTTGAAGGGTTTTCTTTTATCGAAGCCGTAGCTTCTCTGATTAACTCTGGAATCTTTATGTCGCTTCCTGATTCGTATTTTCTTTTTGGTAGTTTCTAGGATGAATTCCAGATCAGCGAAGGTGCTGTGTGGAAATTGGACCTCTAGCTAGTTGCGTATTACCTAATTTAGTCCAGTGCAGATAGGATCTGCACTTGCGACCACAGAAGGTTTCGAATGGAGCAACTTTAATGCTAGCATGGTAAAGGACTCAACTAATTGGTAAATAGGTATCCCATACTTTACCATAGTCGATCGCATATGCTCAAGACTACTCTAGTTCCCAGGGATTTCTGAAGTGACTGCCTGAGCTGGGAGATGATTCTATTATCTCGATGGAGATAACAGATATTGGAACACCGTGCATTCTGACTAATCTCTCTAACACACGTTCTAGTTATCTTCTCTACTTGCTTGTTTCTTCGAAATTGTAGGAAGTGCGCGGACTTGGCTAATCTGTCGACGATCACCAAAAATGGCATCAAGTCCGCCTGTTGCCCTGGTAACTTGATTATAAAGCCCATTGTAATCCCCTACCACTTCCACTCAGGTATCTCCGGTTGTTGTAGTAAGCATGCAACTTTTGCTTCGATAAGACTCATACTTGGCTCATCCACCATCACCTCGTGTATACAAGTCGTATATAATTTAGATTTCACAAAACGTTCGGATGGGTGACTCTGCCCCAGGTCCACAACCAAACAAGGAACAGGAGATAGGGCGGAATTACACATCCTAAATCTTTTTAAGTCTAAATTATATACCACTCTCGTGTATACACTTAGCAGCGATAGATTAACCTAATGAGTTCTTAGTCTCTATTCTTGAACTTGACCTGCGGTACAATGATTTTCCTATGAGATCTATTGGGGTACTTCGGTGGTTACTGACTTCTAAAACTACTTCGGTGCTTTTCGTTTGAAGTTTCTTGTCTACTGAGTAGGCTAGAAGGGTGTGGTACCCTTCACATGGGCACTTCTGAAGTTTTGAAATGAGAGACAACCTAAGAGTTTGCGTTATGGATTGGAAGAATTTCATCTTACGGCTGATTAAGGAAAAAGTTCTCTTACACAGCATAAGAATTTTCACATGGTAAGGGCCAGGCCAAACCATGTCGAATGAGGATGTCGGAATTTTCTCAACGAAATAGATATTAAGTCGTTCTGGGAGGAATGATTACTAGGATGATGAACCATCCTATGTACCTAAGTTTTCAGCGCTTCTGGTTTTACTCTGTTATTATCGCTACGAACCCCTTTTTGATTCGAAATTGGCGGGTACTACCAATACGAGGGTTCTGATAATTTGAAATTATGAACTTTCATGAAACAATCCTTACTAGGTCTCTCTATAATTGCTTGGTGTATATAAGTCATATATAATTAAGATTGGTAAGACCTTTGACTGAGCAACCCTGCCCTAAATCCACAACCAAACAAGGAACAGGAAATGAGGCGGAATTACTCACTCTAAGTCTATAAATCTTAATTATAAATGACCCTTATGTATACACTAAGAGATCATAGCTTACCTGTTAGGGTTTCAAATTTTATATGAATGTTGTGATTTAATTTGAACGGGAGAGTAATCATAATTATAGATAATTATCGGGGTTTGGAAGCGTACCAAAATATATGTTGTGATTTAATTTGAACGGGAGAGTAATCATGTCCTATTTCACCACAAAGGTGACATATTGGAATGGTTCCGACTTTGGCAGTTGAGTGATGAACTCAACCGGAGTTCTACAGATGCGAGCGGTGTTCCCCTTCATGTTGCATCTATTACGATGCAGCTTTCGACAAACTCCATGATGATGGTAGTTGCACTTGCTGCGGTGTGGGAGGTGTCCTAAGTACGACGTGGTCGGTGCTAGAATAACAGGGCTGATGGGGGTATTAACTGCCCCAGTTCGTTGCCCTCTGTTAGGTTCTTGAGTTAAACAACTCCCTTTCTTGTTCTCGAAATTTCGTTTCAGGATATTAGGCTTAAAGTTCGAAGTGTCCTTACAAATAGGTACCCGTTGTTGTACTTGGTCATCACCACGATCGGGGTTATCGATAGCATTACCACTAACATTTGCGTTGTTAGCATTAAGGTGTGCCATGACAGCTGCTACAGCTGCTGTGACTGCAGCTTGAAACGTAGCCGCATCTATTTGAAGGATTGGTGTTTTGTTGGTGGGTTGGTTACGTTTCTTCGGAGGCATGATTCTGTTACATGATAAGAAAATGAGCTCGTGAGCGACTATCGTTGTCTCTAGATGTATTCTAACCATTTGTAGCTACGTATAAATCTTTCGTTTTGTTATATTGTTCTCAATGATTCGACCTGCATCCCTATGATACAGTCCTAGTAAGGAACATAAATAAGTTTCTAGAATGGTTATGAACCGATTATCATCCGAACTAAGTTACCTTCGATTGGTGGATATCGTTTTCCAACTTTCGAAATGATTTGAAAATAATTCATAATAAAGTCTACATAAAATAGACTTATGGATTTGAGAAGTAATCACGATCAATTGAGATTTCGTGATCTGATTTATTGTTATTAGCCATGAAAGGAAAATAGGATAAGCTCAAAACCTACTGTGAGTAATGTAATCACTAACTCACTAGGTTGAAATGATTTACTAGTTATTACTTAGATAAAAAGGCGCTTAAACACTTCACGTCAATCATGCGTGGTTTTCCTTTGTTCTCTGTTCTATTCTGGGTGGTAATGATTTGTTCTCTCCTGGTATCTATCGGGTGTCCTTTTCCTCCGTAGGTATATTGAATTCCTGAGTTGTCTTACTTCCGATTCTGATACTGATCCCCATTACTTCTTAATGGAGATTTTTAATCTCAGAAGTTTATGCGAATCTCTCATTGGTGTCCTTAATAGGGTAAGGGCACTAAATGATTTCTATAGTTTCTGTTTCTTTCTCAGAATTCTCCTAATGAAATTCTGTTGGATCCTCCTTGACTCTTCTATTGATTGCTGGAGTAACTACATCTATCCAAGGGGTTTACACGAGAATGGGAATGTCTAAAGAATCTATAAGAAAATTTAAATTTTTACGAAGGTAATCCTTTCTGGTCCTTCTATAATCATATGGTGTGTATCGATTATATATAATCTAGATCAAATAGAACTTCGAATAAGTAATTCTACTCTAAAACCACATCTAAACAAGGAAAAGGAAGTAGAGTGAAAATCACATATTCTAAGTCTATAAAATCTCAACTATATATAACCTTACCATATCCACTTAGTAATTATAGACTTATCAGAAAAGATCTTTTTAACATTTCCCCAAAGTGATTTATGGTATCTAAAATACCTCCATGGTATTTTAATTATAAGTTTGATTCTTGGACTTCTGGATATAAGAAGTTGATAAGTTTTCAGTTTTCTAGTTATAGCATCCTAAAATACTCCTATAGTATTTTAACCTTTATGTTTGGTTCTAGAATTCTTCTGGTACCTAGATAAGTTTTAGACTTGTTGCAACACTACAATCACTCCCAAACACATGTTGGTCATATCTCAAATGAATATAGTTGATCAGGCTATAGTGATCCCAGATATGATTACGTCACTGTCTAGGTTTAACTGTAATGTCCAACATCTAAATACTTTTGTTTTGTTCTTCTTGTGATACTCATTCTAGTATATATATATTCTGCATGTACTTATATTTTTATAAAATATTGTTATATTTTTAAAGTATAACTCTTCGTCAGAGTGTTTTTATCCCAATGGGTTTATAGTTGTATATCTTTTATAATTGATATACTGAGTTCACTATAAAAATGTTGTTATATTTTTTAAAGTATAACTCTTTCGGGGCGGAGGACTTCAGGTAAGTATCACAACACTTGCAATATAGTAATCAAAGTACAAACAACCATTGCATTAATAAGTATAAGTTTTACATAAGTGTTTAAACATTACATATTCAAACACCAAAGTAGGTACAGTAGAAGACAAGAGTCGCGGTACGGTAGTAGGTAGTCTTCTCAAAAGCTTCAGGAGTGTACCTGTCTACTGGATTCCTGAGAATACAAGTTATTTTGAAAGAGTAGATCAGCATTTAAGCTGGTGAGTTCATAAGTGTTGTAGTTCTATAAAGTATACTCTAAGTTCTTGGAAAAGTTCGCTGGTTCCTCCAGAAAATCCTATATTTCCTGAGGTGATAAACTGATAACCTCAATAGTTCCCTCTGCAATTACTTAGTTTATACTAATTATATATAAACTAATATCGAATGGACAGTTAAATGGGTGTATCTGCCCTAAGCCCACAACCAAACAAGGAACAGGAAGTAAGGCGGAAGTCGCACATTTCACTGTCAATCGGATATTACTTATGTATAACTATGATGTAAAAACTAAGGAATTATAGAATTAACCACTAAAGGTCCTTTATGTTATACTAGTTATAGAGAGTGAATGACTAATTTCCAATTGTAAAAGTAGTTTAATTCCATAAACCGTTTTATTTGTAAAAGTGGTTTAATCCCATAAACCGTTTCATTTGTAAAAGTAGTTTAATTCCATAAACCGTTTCATTTGTAAAAGTATTCTTAGTTATATACGTTCTACACTAAAACATTAGTATTAATCCTAGAAAATATTATATTATCCATAATACTGCTTTGTGGTTTTAAATGTTCCAAAACCAGAAGTACAAGTATATTTGCCATACTTGATTTCATGATACGTAGTTTTTACTGTAAGTAAAACTAACAGAAGGTATATTTGGTCAGAATGTAATTAACTTTTCTTACTGTTTTAAGAGAAGTATATTACTAAGTAATTTATTGTAACGCCCCGATTCTCAGGTATTGTTTAAATAAGAATTTAATTGGTTTCAAGGCCTACTCGACGAGTTGGTTGCCCTACTCGTCGAGTAGCAGCGGGTTGGTTCGCGTATTTAGTGGCCTACTCGCCGAGTCCATGAAGGGACTCGACGAGTAGGAGCTGGCAGATGAAACCCTAAATCCCGGGGTTTTGCACCCTATTTAAGGAAGCATAAGCCTCCTTGGGCCTCTTTACAGTCCTTTGAGAGCTCAGAAAACCCTAATTCGTGTGGTGCTTCATTCTTGTGTGTCTAAAGCTTTGGAGAGGAGATCTTTTGAGAAGAAGAGCTTGGAGAACAAAAGGGCTAGGAGCAAGGAAGGGTGGGAAATCAGAAATCTACCTCAGATAGCATCATTTGGAGGTATCAAGTCGTCACCTTTTCTTCTTTTCCTTCTAGACCTCTTTTGGTTGAGATCTAGGGTTTTTATGGTTTGGTTGAGATGGTAATGTGGGATATAAGCTAGATCTGAAATTGTAACTTCAGATCTGTACCCTTCTTGGGTTCTAGAGTCATAAAGCTCCGAATTTGGTCATGTATGAAGCCTCTTTGAGTATGAAATCCCCCATTGTGATCTTGGGTTTGACATTAAGAGCCTTTGTAGCTATGCATGCACGTAAAGTTTGTAACTTTACGTGAAAAGCATGCCTCAGAAGCTTGGATCTGTAGTTTGGAGCCGCTGCATGGCTCAAATGAGTCTGTATGGCAAAAAGGACTGAAGGGACTCGGCAAGTCGCATGCTCGACTCGGCGAGTCATATGAAGATAGGCATGAACTCGGTGAGTTGGAAGAACAACTCGGCAAGGCGGTCCAGTCATGCCGAAGGCTCCGTAAAGATTCAGTTGGACTGTAGGTCCTGTAGGGCGGTCCAGTCAGGCCGATGGCCCAGTATGCATGTTGATTGATCGATTATTACAGATATGGTATTATTAGTGTGGTATTGGTATTTTGGGGGTATCTCACTAAGCCCGAGGGCATACAGTTTTCAGTTTATTGTTTCAGGTGCTTCAGGAGTTCATGGCAAGGCGAAGGCGTGACCGTACCGCTCCTCATCCTTATGATCTGGCTTTGGGACACTCTGATTGAATAATGAATTTAAAACACTTTTGTAACCAATTACTATTTGGTTTTATTTATGCTTGAAAAGTTTAAATTTGGCGTAAAATTTTGGATGTTACAAGTTGGTATCAGAGCCTTGGTTTGAGTGAATTGGGGGAAACATACGTGTGAAACCAGTCTCAAATCAAGGAAATTTTCGAAATAAATTCTAAAATGGTTTTCAAAATAAAGGATGGAGGATGTAGAGGGTACGATCAGCCGGAGCCTGTAAGTAAACCCCAAAATACCATACAGTTATTATGATATGTTAGAAAAGCATGCTAGTGCTAGGCTAGGGATCTTCAGGAATTGCATGATAGAATTGCCTGATTATATGATGCCTGCTAGCCTAGCGTTTCTTGTATATGGAATTAACATCATTACTGTAGTCATTAGTGTAGGCGCCACGGCTGTGCATAATCAAGATCTTATAGCCTGGGAATGTTTGATCCAATCTTCGGATAGGATTGGGTATTCGAAAGTCTATTGGGTCCAGTGTTATGTGCGACTAGCCTGCACTAGCACTGCAAGGGTTGATGAAGGTTTCATGGATGTGTGGGTTGTGAAGAGCTGTGAGATTAGTTGTGGGATAGGCGATGTTTCCCTAGGAGTAAGGGTTGAGCGCATATTATGTTGATGATAGTGTTAGGGTGTTGTGGTGATACTTGAGACAAATATGGGTAGGTGTGGAAGGTAGTATGGGCCCGTACTACTGAAAGCACAGGACCCATACGCGTAGCAAGGAAGTCACAACCCCTAGGGTTTATGGGTTTTGGTCTCCCGGTATTATGTTATTTATCTGATGACTTGAATATATATATTTCAGTATGGTGGTGACGAGACGTGTTGCTACTGGATCCGGATCAGGATCAGGATCAGGATCGGGAGACGGAGGGTCAGAGGTGCCGATAGCACCCGAGCCCATGGTACAGATAGGGACCGAGGAGTTGGATGTCAGGATCTGGGAGATTATGTACGACGAGATTGCCGCAGCGTTCCGAGCACAGCTGCCAGAGATGTTTGGGTCGATTAAGACCGCGATGGTTGAGTACTTTGATGAGCGTTATGCAGCTCTAGCAGAGACAGCTGCCACTGCAGCCACTTCGGCTGTAACCGCGGCAGGGGTTGGAGGAGGAGCCATCAGGGCTTTCCAGTACCGGGACTTCGATAATACGAAGCCCCCGACGTTTGATGGTACACAGGACGTGATCAGGGCTATGAGGTGGTTATCTGATATGGAGGGATGTTTCTTGACGTGTTCATGTCCTGCTGACCAGAAGGTCAGGTGTGCCCTGAACCTGCTGAGGCTTGGGGCAAAGGACTGGTGGAGATTGACGACAGGGTCGTACACGGATGATCAGCGAGCTGCTGTTGCTTGGGAGCAGTTCCGGGATATGTTCTGCACCTTCTACGTTCCACGCGTTGAGCGGGAGCGGCTTGCTTAGGAGTTTTTGACATTCAGACAGGATGGGGAGTCAGTGATGGAGATCACTCGTATGTTCATGGAGAGGGCTATGTTCTGCCCGGAGTTTGCTTCAGAGCAGTCTCAGATGACTCGTTATCTGAGTATGCTCAAGACTGATATTCGACAGTTTGTTGGTATGCAACGTTGTGAGACTCTTTTGGATCTTCAGGAAGCCGCGAGGCGGTGCGAGTTGGAGATAGAGATGCAGTTGAGGGAGCAGCGTTAGGTTCCGGCACAGTCTCAGCCGGCACCTAAGCGGTCCAAGACCGCTGATACTCGGACCGGGGGTCAGCAGAGCCGCACTTGTGGAAAGTGTGGCAGGGGTCATTCTGGGATTTGTCGAGCAGGAGGTGGTTGCCACAAATGTGGCAAGGAGGGGCACTATGCCAGGGACTGTTGCCAATCCGCCCCTCCAGCAGATATGAGGATTTGTTATCATTGTCATCAGGTTGGTCACGTGAAGACCAACTGCCTGCAGCTTGCCGCCAAGCCGGCGCAGGGAGCCGCATCGGCTACTTTGACGATTGGGTACGGGAGGCCAGTCAAGGTGGAGCCTCCGAAGGCTTAGGGGGGTGCCTTCCAGCTCACGACCGAGGAGGCCAAGGCAGCACCGGATGTGGTCGCTGGTATGTTTCTATTTTCTGTTTCAGTCATTTTATCTATGTTGTGCTTATCGTTGGTACCTGTGTTTAGGTACGTTTTTAGTAAACTCTTTTCCTGCATTGGTTTTATTCGACTCGGGGGCGAGTCGGTCGTTTGTATCTCAGACTTTCAGTAGAGAGTTCAGTGTGTCGGTAGATGAGCTTGAGTGTCCGTTGCAAGTTTCGATCGCCAACGAGCACGGGATTTCTGCTTCTTCGGTTTACCGGGGATGCGAGCTGGAGATTTTCGAGGTATCATTCCCGATAGATTTGATTCCTATTCCCATGGGGGAAGTATGTGTGATCGTAGGGATGGATTGGCTCAGCCGGTTTGGCGCCATGATCGATTGCGAGGGATAACGAGTAGTAGTTCGAACCCCAAGTGGGGGAGAACTGGTGGTATATGGTGAGGGCACCAGAGTAGGATCAGGGCTTTGTTCGGCTGCCAGGGCTCGGCAGTATATTCAGCACGGATGTGCAGGTTATTTAGCGTGTGTGGTGGACACGCGGGTCAGGGATCAGACTTCGGTTTCAGAGGTCCCGGTGGTTAGAGAGTTTGCTGACGTGTTTCCAGAGGAGTTACCTGGATTACCTCCGGAGAGGCAGGTGGAGTTCAGGATTGATCTGGTGCCGGGTGCGGCCCCTATCGCTAAGGCACCATACCGACTGGCACCGCCAGAGATGCAGGAGTTGTCATCTCAGTTGCAGGAACTGCTGGGTAAGCATTTTATTCGTCCGAGTAGTTCCCCATGGGGAGCACCGATCCTCTACGTCAGGAAAAAGGACCGTTCGCACAGGATGTGCATCGACTACAGGGAGTTGAACAAGCTAACGGTGAAGAACCGTTATCCACTCCCAAGGATAGATGATCTTTTCAATCAGCTGCAGGGTGCATCTTGGTTTTCCAAGATCGACTTGAGATCCGGGTATCACCAGGTCAGGCTGAGGGAGGAAGACGTGGAGAAGACCGCGTTTCGGACTCGTTATGGTCATTACGAGTTCGTGGTGATGCCGTTTGGGCTCACCAACGCGCCGGCAGTGTTCATGGATTTGATGAAACGGGTCTACAGACCGATGCTCGATCGCTCGGTCATTGTGTTCATAGATGATATCTTGGTGTAATCCAAGACCCGAGAGCAGCACGAGGAGCACCTCAGTGAGCTGCTGGAGGTTCTGCGACGAGAACGGCTGTATGCCAAGTTCTCGAAATGTGAGTTTTGGTTACGAGAGGTCCAGTTCCTCGGACATCTCGTTAACCAGGAGGGGATTTTGGTCGACCCGGCCAAAGTCGAGGCGGTTATGCAGTGGGAGATTCCGAAATCTCCCTCAGACATCAGGAGTTTCTTGGGATTAGCAGGGTACTACCGGAGATTCATTCGGGATTTCTCCAAGATTGCAGTACCCCTCACTCATCTAACGAGGAAGGGGATGGATTTCCGGTGGGGCCCTGAGCAGCAGAGGGCGTTTGAGGCCCTCCGACAATGGTTATGTGAGGCGCCAGTGTTGACGCTCCCCGAGGGAGTCGAGGATTTCGTAGTATTTTGTGATGCGTCCATCACAGGTCTGGGGGCGGTCCTCATGCAGAGGGGACGAGTCATAGCCTATGCATCGCGGCAGCTGAAGCCGCATGAGACGAGATACCTTACGCACGATCTTGAGTTGGGAGCGGTGGTATTCGCTCTCAAGATTTGGAGCCATTACCTGTACGGGGTCCGATGTACTATATACACGGATCACAAGAGTTTGAGGCACATTATGGATCAGTCGAACCTGAATATGAGGCAGCGCAGGTGGCTGGATGTAGTCAAGGACTATGATTGTGAGATCCTTTACCATCCTGGTAAAGCAAATGTGGTTGCGGACGCTTTGAGCCGCAAGTCAGCTGGGTCTTCTACCCCCGCAAGGTGTATGAGGATAGCGGTGGATTCCCTGCTTGTGAGCTTGATTAGGGATGCTCAGGTCGAGGGCATGAGACCAGAGAACTGGAAGATGGAGCGGATTAAGGGCGAGAACGCCCGGTTTGTTCAGGATAGCCACGAATTATTGACCCGACACGGTCGGGTTTGGGTTCCGATTTCCGGAGGGGTCCGGCAGACAGTGATGGAGGAGGCTCATAAGTCTCACTTTTCTATACACCCGGGGGCCACCAAGATGTACCGGAATTTGAGTTTGAGCTACTGGTGGCCGTGCATGAAGCGAGAAATCGCTTGGTACGTCGAGAGGTGCTTGACCTGTAGGATGGGCAAGGCCGAGCATCAGAGGCCGCATGGTAAACTGCAGCCCCTGGAGATTCCCATGTGGAAATGGGAACAGATCACGATGGACTTTATTACCAAGTTGCCGAGAACGACAAAGGGGCTTGATGCTATATGGGTCATCATGGATCGATTGACCAAGAGTGCCCATTTCTTGGCCATACGGGAGAGTTCGTCGGCCGAGAGATTGGCCGATATGTACGTCAGCGAGATTGTCTCTCGCCATGGGGTTCCAGTCTCCATTGTTTCCGATCGGGATGTCAGGTTTACTTCCCGTTTTTGGCAGATGTTTCATGAGGAACTAGGTACGCGGTTGCACTTTAGTACAACATTCCATCCGCAGACCGACGGTCAGAGCGAGCGGACCATTCAGACCCTCGAGGATATGTTTAGGGCGTGTGTTATTGATTTCGGTGGGAGCTGGGATTCTCACCTACCGCTGGCAGAGTTCGCCTACAACAACAACTATCATTCCAGTATTGGCGCCGCGCCTTTTGAGCTGTTGTATGGTCGGAGATGTAGAACCCCGGTCTGTTGGGGTGAAGTTGGACACAGAGTGATGGGTCGGACGGAGGTAGTCTTGCCGACTACCGAAAAGATCCAGCAGATCAGACAGCGGCTGCAGACCGCTCAAAGTCGGCAAAAGAGTTACGCTGATAGACGCCGATCGGATTTAGAGTTTCAGGTTGGTGACATGGTACTTCTGAAGGTCTCGCCCTGAAAGGGTGTGATCCGCTTCAGGAAGAGGGGAAAATTGGGTCCCCGTTATATTGGGCCATTCAGGATTATTTCCAGGGTTGGCAAGGTGGCTTATATGCTTGAGCTACCGGAGGAGCTCAGCCGAATTCATAGCACGTTCCATGTTTCTCAATTGCGGAAGTGTATTATGGATCAGGAGGCAGTAGTATCGCTGGATGATATTTAGGTCGATGAGCGCCTGAATTACGTGGAGAGGCCTGTAGCCATCTTGGAAAGGAAGAAGAAGATTTTGCGGAACAAAGAAATACCTTTGGTAAAAGTGCAGTGGGAGCATCGGAGAGGATCCGAGTGGACGTGGGAGCCGGATGCGGAAATGTGAGAGCATTACCCGGCGTTGTTTATTCCAGCAGACTTCGAGGGCGAAGTCTAGTTTAAGTGGGGGAGAATTGTAACGCCCCGATTCTCAGGTATTGTTTAAATAAGAATTTAATTGGTTTCAAGGCCTACTCGACGAGTTGGTTGCCCTACTAGTCGAGTAGCAGCGGGTTGGTTCGCGTATTTAGTGGCCTACTCGCCGAGTCCATGAAGGGACTCGACGAGTAGGAGCTGGCAGATGAAACCCTAAATCCCGGGGTTTTGCACCCTATTTAAGGAAGCATAAGCCTCCTTGGGCCTCTTTACAGTCCTTTGAGAGCTCAGAAAACCCTAATTCGTGTGGTGCTTCATTCTTGTGTGTCTAAAGCTTTGGAGAGGAGATCTTTTGAGAAGAAGAGCTTGGAGAACAAAAGGGCTAGGAGCAAGGAAGGGTGGGAAATCAGAAATCTACCTCAGATAGCATCATTTGGAGGTATCAAGTCGTCACCTTTTCTTCTTTTCCTTCTAGACCTCTTTTGGTTGAGATCTAGGGTTTTTATGGTTTGGTTGAGATGGTAATGTGGGATATAAGCTAGATCTGAAATTGTAACTTCAGATCTGTACCCTTCTTGGGTTCTAGAGTCATAAAGTTCCGAATTTGGTCATGTATGAAGCCTCTTTGAGTCTGAAACCCCCCATTGTGAGCATGGGTTTGACATTAAGAGCCTTTGTAGCTATGCATGCATGTAAAGTTTGAAACTTTACGTGAAAAGCATGCCTTAGAAGCTTGGATATGTAGTTTGGAGCCGCTGCATGGCTCAAATGAGTCTGTATGGAAAAAAGAACTGAAGGGACTCGGCGAGTCGCATGGTCGACTCGGCGAGTCATATGAAGATAGGCATGAACTCGGCGAGTTGGAAGAACAACTCGGTGAGTCCAATGAAGATTGTCGTAGACTCGTCGAGTGGATGAACAACTCGGCGAGTCGGATGAGGTTGCCCCAACTTATGTATGCGCGGGTAACTGTCGAGTTGCAAGAAGGAAGCTCGACGAGTGGCCTTAGGGTCTCGATCGAAAACCAAAGGAACTTGACGAGTCACTCAGGTGACTCGGCGAGTGGGTTAGTACTTTAAGGAACTCAACGAATAGCCGGGGGTACTCGGCAAGTCGAGGTCAACATGAACTGTTGACCTTGACTGATGACCTTGACTTTGACCAGGATTGATTAATTGGCTTATGGGTATGATTATACTATGGTTATAGGTGGTGGAGTTTGTGGCAGTGATCCGAGGGTTGAAGTTTATCTACCGAGTCGACATCTGCAATGTGAGTTATCCTCACTATATCGATAGGGTCTAAGGCACCAAGGCTGGCCCTTTTAGTTATTATCGTTATGGTATGCTACATGTGGATCTGATCTGTTAGATCAGAATCAGGATAGACAGTATGTTATGCTCTTATGATCCGTAGGGATTGATATGTCAGTGACCTGCTAGGTCAGTGCTCTAGTTATGAGAGATTTCTATGTTTGATGCTCAGTGAGATAGATATGTTTGATGGTTGTATATGCTAGTATATGTTAGTTATGCGCACATGGTTACTTGCTTGTTGCTTGGGTTGAGGCGGTCCTGCTTTGTGCTGAAGGCCAACACACCCTATGAGCGGTCTGGGAAGACTGTAGGCCCACGTGGCGGTCCAGTCATGCCGAAGACTTCGTATAGATTCAGTTGGACTGTAGGCCCTGTAGGGCGGTCCAGTCAGGCCGATGGCCCAGTATGCATGTTGATTGATTGATTATTACGGATATGGTATTATTAGTGTGTTATTGGTATTTCGGGGGTAGCTCACTAAGCCCTCGGGTTACAGTTTTCAGTTTATTGTTTCAGGTGCTTCAGGAGTTCATGGCAAGGCGGAGGCGTGACCGTACCGCTCCTCATCCTTATGATCTGGCTTTGGGACACTCTGATTGAATAATGAATTGAAAACACTTTTGTAAACAATTACTATTTGGTTTTATTTATGCTTGAAAAGTTTAAATTTGGCGTAAATTTTTGGATGTTACATTTACTCGTTGTTTTATCCATGTGAGTTCTATTAACCTTACTAATATGACTGATGTGCCTGATGCGACGTTCTTCAGGCGTCGGAAACGATATGATATTTGACACCCTAGGCCTGCCGGCCAAACTGTAGCGAACAGTGAAGGTGCGGGATTGTCAGTCCCAAATAGATCTATACACAAATTCACGCCCTCCCTATAGGAGATTCTGGTTAATAAGTCAGGACTTAAGGTCGTACTTAGATAAGTACACCATGAAGAGTCTCACAAATTTATTGTTTCAACGAGATTTACAATGTATTATTACCCCGAGATTGCTAACCCTGGTACTTTGTATTGTACCCTTGTTAATGCAAACCCGGTATGATGTATTATTACCCCGTGATTGCAAACCCTGGTACTCTGTATTGTACCCTTGTTAATCCAAACCCGGTATGATGTATTATTACTTCTTTAATATATTATCCATATACTAAAAGTATTATACATATCCTGATATAGGTAAATGAATTGTTGGTACTTTCCTTGGAATGTGAATCATACTTGTATATTTAGTTTTGAATAATAAATTATACCTATTATAATTTATATGTTCTGTCTTATTAGCATGATTTCTCATGGATGAACACCTTTGCTGTAACACCCGTCAAAATTAGGTCAATAACAATCACATGTGATTATACCAATCATGTAATGTGATGTTGTTAAACTAGTAATATGATAAAATTACTATGTAGTTCATGATAAATTCTAATACAAATATGAACATTCTTTATGATACAACTCAAAGTATACGTCCATATGATTCCAAAAATATAGAGAACGTCTAAATCTGACTTCGCGTGAAGAAGTTATGATAAACCGAACACTATAAATCTCTATAATAAGAGGAATTAAAAACAGACTTATAATTAGCTATTGGAGTCTAAAAGAGAGTTGTAGTACTCGTGAATACCTATGCGTGGATATAAAGAACGTCAAAAACGGAGTTCGTATGCGAAAGTTACGACCTTCCGAAGATTCAGCTGTCAGAAACCCTAATTTGACTGAACTCACGACGTGAGCACAGAAACTCACGACGTGAGGAGTCATTTTGCCACATTTCAGATCTAGAAGGTGCGCGACGAGGCTACGAAGTGATAAGATCCAAACTCACGACGTGAACATTGATATTTCACGACGTGAGGAGTCATATGGCCACCTTCGGAAGGTAGAAAACGGATGGCAAGTCTACGAAGAGATAAGCTCAAAACTCACGACGTGAACAATGAGTTTCTCACGTCGTGAGGGTCCAAAATCCTTACTATAAATAGCAGGTCCAACGTCAGCTATTCCTTACACCATTTCCCTTTCTCCTCTCTCCTTTGCTGCAGCCCTCTTGCATCCCGAGCCCCGACGACCTCGTACGCTGACTGTTTCTGCTTAGATTACATAAAATCACGCTATTAAGGTGAGTTTCACGGCCCCACTTTCTAATATTTTCGGGGGGAAACGCATGCTAAATATTGTATATACGTTACTATTATGTCTATATGATAGTATATTAGTATCAACGTAGATAGTTATAATAACCGGGATATAGTTGTTCTAAATATAATATTTTGAATATATACAACTATTATCAACTTGTTAGCATGTTATTATACTAATGTAGATCTTGAGTTATACTTAGGATTCTATATATATGTTGTGTGTGATATAGTTCCGAAGTTATATTCGGAAGTTCTATATGTTAATTTATAAAGTATGTTGCTATTGTTAGTTTTATGTCAATATAAAACATGGTTTTACATTAAGTTATAGCTGTTATACTGCCTAAATGTTATGAAGTTAGGAGTGTTGTTTAAAAGCATAGTCTAGTAACTTAGGGTTTTAGACATGAAGATGCTTTTGTTGTTAGGACTATAGAACGCCGTCAAAGTCTACATGAGCTACCTCATTCATCAACTAAGATTGGGGATCTTAGTGGAAGTCCTCTGACCTGTAACCGTTAATCTCGTGTGAGCGAGGAAGTCGTGTATGAATAAGATACGGGTTGACGACCCCACTCGTGGTTGTTAATTACAACCCAAGACAAGCGAGTGACGATCCGTTCCTTTTATTTGTTATTGTTCCGGCGTCGATGAAGCGTGCATTATTGTTTCTCATGGTAAATCATGAGTGTATTGTTTCTCATGGTAAATCATGAGTGTATTGTTTCTCATGGTAAATCATGAGTGTGTCTTGTCAGAGGTTTTGTTGTCAAGCAGCGATTACAGACTCATGGTAGCAACTTGTTAGAAACATTATACTTCGTCGCTATACAAGTATTAATGTTAAGTATAATTTTCCCCATACTTATACCCTAGGTACTACTTCTGTATTAAGTAGATAATTATACCTAACACACATACTCGTATAGAATTGAAATAAGATTTATACGTAGCAACTTTCGTTTGTATGGAATTACAAACACTTATATTCATAGTATATGAGACTTATAGGTAAACTACTTATTTGGTAAGTAAAATTTTATACCTAGGATATATATACTAAACGTTGGAGAGTCAAAATGATACTTTCAAAACTATACTTTTGAACTTGGAAAATGTATTATTTTATGGAGTCAAAACCTATGAACTCACCAACTTTATTTTGACGTATTTTAAATTGCATGTGTTTTCAGGAAGTTGATAACTATGATACGAGAAATGACGTTACACTGCCTGGTGCTTCCGCCGGCGGCTGGGGTGTGACATTTGCTCAGCATGATACAAAGGTAATGATACCGAATGAAGTAACCTTTTATATTCATATATGTATAATATATATAATTAAGAAGGAAACGACCTTCGGACAAATAACACCACCTTAATTCAATATCCAAACAAGGAAAAGGAAATAAGATAATTCATTAGTCCTAAGCCCTTCAAATCTTATTTATATATTTATACATATATAAACATGATTTTGGCAATTATAATTTGTAATAGTATATAAAACATTTTTCAAAGAATTTAACGGAGTTTACATGACTTTAAAGATTTAACATGGCTTTAAGTCATTTTGGAAGTATTTGATAATCCTTAAAAGCATAAGGAAACCCTTTGTGTGATTATTATCACATACAATTATTAACACAATTCATATTGTGTTCAACTTGTATTCCCCCCTAAAAAGCATTTAAAAACCATTAAAAGGTAGATTATAGGGGTATGAACTCACTTGATAAGTGGTGATTTGGGCAGCGTTTCGTTTCTATAGATGATCTTTCTCGAAGAAACCGCGAGTTTTTGAGTAAAAATCGGGCTTTATGCGGGCAGCACTTCGATTGGAAAGAGGTTAGCTTCTCGAGAATTCCGGGGCTTCGGGGCTTGCTTCGGGTTTTAGATACGATACCGGGGCCTTGGGGTGTCGTAATAAAGTTTAAAGGGGTGAGAAACATGAAAAATGGTGAAATTTGGAGTAAAAATGGTGAAAGAACCGGGAGGGTTCGCACCTCCTATTTATAGTCCGAAGTCTCGGACAGGTGGCGAGGGGGAGGAGTCATCTGCGAGGTGGCAGCGAGGGAGGGAAGCCACGTGTTTGGTTCGCAGGGAGCCACGAGGCCGAAGAGAATAGTCACCAGCCACGCGTCGGACATGCGAAGGGAGCCTAGACACGTGTACAGAGGCGTCTTACGATCCGTCTTAGACGGCGCCTAAGACGCGAGGCGCGTCGGATGCCCACTGCACCTCGGAATCGGACCAATCAGCGACAGACACAAGTGGACACGGGGAAGCCTCGCATGCGAGGTGACGTGTCCGGATGCCAGCCATGCGAAATTTCCCGGTTTTCAAGATTTCTCGATTTTTGTGCGAAAAACTTGCGAAAATCATAACTTTCGCATACGAGCTCCGTTTTCGACGTTCTTTATATGCACGCGTAGATAAAATTATACTCTACGACTTTGGTTTAGACTTCGTTGGCTAATTTTGACTTTATTTTTTAATATTATTATTTTTAACAGACCGGGATAGGAAATCCGTTAAAAATTCATAACTTCTTCATCCGATGTCCGTTTTCGTCTGTATTTTTACCGTTATACTAATTTTGACGAGGCCTTCGATTCTCGTTTAAGTTGTGTCGGCTAAATATCGATCGATTTATATTTCGAATTTTTAGCTGTCTACTGCTAAACCGAAACTTAGAAAAATCATAACTTCCTCATACGAAGTCAGATTTTTACGTTCTTTTTATGAAAGCTCTCGGTTTAACATATTCTACAACTTTGATTTAAATTGTTAAGGCTAAAAAGCCTTTTATCGAAAATTCACTTTTTACACTGAATAGTGTTTTGCCGGTTTTGTCGCGGATCTTCGATTGGTCATAACTTCTTCGTTATAACTTCGATTTCAGTGTTCTTTATATTTTTGGAAACCTTGTTACAATCTCTACCACTTTGTTCATCCCAATTACGATTATTGATCAATTTATTTTTGACCTAAATTTGACTGGTGTCACAAGATGCCTTTATATGCCTGATTGTATGAGCTTTAGAATTGCATGCTAGTATGTATTCCTGATAAGTAGATCGAATGGCTGGATTAGAATTTGTTGGTTAGATTTTCCATTATCTGAATGCTGCTTGTTGTGTGCTTTGTGGGACTCTTAGCAATGTGAGCTAGCTACTAAGTGAATATGCTAAGTCACATGTGGCACAGGCTGGATAATATCAGAGTGATGGACTTAGCCCTATTGCGCTGCTCTTGTTTGAGTCCAACCGTTCTAGGACTGAGTCTTTTACTCGAAGGATTATCTGATCTCTGTTACATGTGACTATATTCATGAGGTAGCTAGTTGACATTAATGGGAATCCTTCAGCAGCTGAGGGCTGGGTGAGTTTGGGAACATAGGAAAGCCTAGGATATGCTTCAGTGGGTTAGTGATGTAGTTTAGTGAGTTTTGGTGCTTTTTTTGAGAGAGTGAATTGGAGGATTCGGGATGATTGCTGAGGAAAGTATGGATAGGTGTGGATGGTAGTATTGGGCCCGTACTACTGACAACACAAGATCCATACTCGAATTAGTGAGAGTCTTGGAGAATCTAAGAAGCTTTTGGGAGAAGGATCCTTGGTTATGTTTAGATCCTTGGCATGTTGTATTTCAGTTGGAGATGAGCGCTCAGGGAGGCAGTTCTGGTTCTGGTTTTGTTTCTGGTTCGGGTTTTGGCTCAGGTGCAGATGCTGAGCCGTTTAGCGAGCGGTTGTGGGAGTTCATCTCATCGGATATTTCTCGCTGTATTTTGGAGATAGTGGATGAGCACTTGGGCGCATTCCGTGCAAAGATTATGGCTGTCATTGGAGCTCGCACTCCTTCATTTACGGAGTTCCGTGCTTGTGGAGCTCTTGCGTGCCATGGGGAGAGGGACCCTAATGTGAGTAGGAGGTGGTTAATAGATGTGGCTAACACGTTCAGGATGAGTTTCTGCCCCGGGGAGGCGATAGTCAGATATGCTTCCTTCCTGTTGAAGGATCGGGCACGTGATTGGTGAGAAGGGCTTGGTAGTGCGCTGGGTGATGATGCTATTGATGATATGTCATGGGAAGACTTCTGACCAGCGTTCAAGAGACCAGCAGGGTTGGAGTGAGTGCAGCATGTGCGGGAAACGACATGATGGAGTTTTTCGTTCTAGGGGTATGGGTTGCTACAAGCGTGGAAGGGTTGATCATGCCAGTAAGGATTGTCCTCAGGGGGCAAGTCCATTATGTTTTTAGTACGATCAGATGGGCCACAAGGAGGCCGACCGTCCGATGTTGAGGGGAGGAGCAGTGAGTGCGCCTGCTCTGGCTACTTTGAGGATCACCGATGGACGAGAGGGTAGGGTAGGAGCCCCAGCGGAGAGTAGTCGGACTTTGCAGTGACATACAGGGGAGATCGAGATTCCAGTAGGCAATGTTTCGGGTATGTATCTTTTGCTCTTTTCGGTTCTATCTGTGGTTGTTATGTTGCATCGGTTTGGGTAAGTGTATCTCTAGTTTATTTCTTTGATTATGCCTAGGTTATATCTTCAAGTAATGGCATATGCCATTTGCATGCCATGAATTATTGGTGGTTAGTGAAAGGTTGTTTTCCTTTATGCGGGTTTGTAGTGTTCAGTGTTATCTTGGGTTGTGGTCGAGGATTGGTTCAGGGGTATTATGTGGGAGGTCTGCGGTCAGGGTTCAGCGGGGTGGTTATCCAGCATCTTCAGGGGTTCGGTGAGCTCAGTCTTTGTGCTTGGGTTTGCCTTTGGAAGCACCAAGGGAAGTGGTCTATTGCTGAGGTTTTGGTCGGAATGTCGGTTATTTGGAATTCAAGATTTGAGTGTGGTGTCATTTCAAGGCATTTGGGGTTATCAGTTTCGTGAGGATTTGAGAAGTTTTCATCTGGTCTTTAAAGATTGTGTGGTATTTTGGGGTTTGGCTAGTGATGGAGCATTAGCAACGGTAAACGCATATTGTCAATAGATCGGTTATTTGAAGGTAAGAAGGATTGGGAATCCTTTAATTCTCGCGTGCTGCGAGAACTTAGTCGCACCAAAGTGGGGGAGAATCATTCAGATATTGAGGATCAGAAGCAGGATGGAAACTAGGATGAGTTTCGCATCCCCGTCGGAGAGGATGGCGGCCCAAGTGGTTGTCCGGATTGAGGATTGTGTGAGTTGGGCGTTCGGGAGACTTCCCAACATTGGGTTCGCTTCTTCTTGGTGCCAGCTAGCAGGATTCGGGAGGGGAACCCAGGGTGGGGTTCCAGTCATGATTCGAGTTTAGTTGGGGAGTTTGGTTAGGAGTGTGTTTGAATCCGGGCGGCGTTCAGATTGATAGATTGGCGGCAAGGCTTTGGGCTGCAATTATGGTTAGTGGAAGTGTTGTAACACTGGGGGTGGCCCGTAGCATTCACTAGTTAGCAGTTAGTGGGAGTGTTGTAAGGTTGCAGGGTGACCCGTATCATTCACTAGTTTGCAGATAGTTTAGGCGTGTTGTAAGACTGCGGGGTGGCCCGTAGCATTCACTAGGGGTCAGATAGCGTGGTAAATGTCGTAAGACTGCGAGGTGGCCCGTAGCATTCACCGGTCCCTGTTCAATGATGAAATCGTGATAGATCTGTGACTTGCTCACGGATTCCTTCAGGTAGTTTAGGCCAAGGTGGGTTTTTTCGCAAGGCTGTGAGAGGGCCACAACGTGTTTGGAATCGAGGAGTAGTAGGTCATGGGAGACCGGGAATGAGGTAAGACCACGGTTAGTCCTGTAGCATTTTGCTTAGCACCAGGTTTGGAGTTGAGATGGTACGGGTAGCTTTTGCCTGTTGAAGTTTCCTTTCGGAAGTCGTGGGGGGCGACTGTGAGGGTGTTCTTTGCCTCAGCAACCAGGCGGGAATCCGGTATTCCAGATAGTTGGCAGATAAGTCGGCAGCAAGGAGGTCTCGGTTCATTTGGAAAGTGGATAAGAGGCAGCATGATATTTGGGGAAAAAGTAGTGATTTGAGGATTCGTATGTGTGGAGTAGCTTGTTGGTCGAAAGTGCTGAGCCACTTGCAGTTGGATTAAATAATCTCAGAGTAATTGATTTGACCCTGTTGCGCAGTTCTCGTTTGAGTCTAACCGTTGCAGGGATGAATCTTCTACTCGAAGGATTATCCGAGACTTCTGTCAAGTATAAGTATTCTGTAGCTGGTTATGGTCAGTGGCTTGGTTTTCGTAGGTTGCAACAAGATAATCAGGATTGGAAGTTTTATCATTGGTCAGTTACTCGATGAGGTTCTGGCGTGGTAATATTTCAGCGTGGGCAGTCTGTCGGGGAGACAGACCATTATAGATTTCAGACTTCGGATAGACAGAAGTTGTTTTGTGGGAGATTAAGGTTTGCTTTCTTCGGTATGGAATTTCGGTTTGGGTTTTGGTTATCTCGGGAAGGTTGTCTTATGCACTCAATCTTCGGATGTGTTCCTTAGATTGTTTGTTTTGATATGGGTGTTAGTAAGGTGCGATTTTGAGGACGGAATCTAATTTAAGTGGGGGAGAATTGTAACACTCGGTTTCAGATCTGCTCCGTTGCCTGGGGCTGCGGCCCAGTCATTAGTTGTGACGAGGCTTAGGGCTTCGATAAAGGAAGGATTTAGCCCACTTCGGGTGTAGTTGCTGTGGTATAAGTAATCCAAGCATTCGATGGTGTCTTCGGAAGCCAAGGGTATAATCGTAATTTGACACCTCAGTCTTTTATGGGTTTAAGGTTTTGTTCTGTGACAACCCGAACCCTTTTTCCATTAAACGTTAGCCCGATTCCGTTAAATAAATTTTGAATTTTTATCTAGTTTCGTCAAATTCCTATGGTTTGGAAAATCATTTAAGTTATATAATTGAATTTTATATAAGAGTCGGAACCAAAATCGCGCGAAAACCCGAGTTTCCTTCAAAAATCAGCAGATTCCGGCTTGAGTGGTGTTCACGGCCATGAACCCGATCACAGCCATAAACACGTTCACGGTTGGTGGACCCCACCACCGACCATACACCCAGCCTGTATATACATGACTCCTACCCTCATTTATACTTTTCTGACTGCGAACACCCTTTCTCTCTCTAAAAATCATCACCCGAAAACACAAGATTTCTGTTCATCTATCACTCTATCCGCCTTGGAACACATTTTGGAGCATCAAACACCCGCCTTTCATCAAAAATCAAGTGTTGTTGTTCTTGAGTTCACGGCCGTGAACCCTTCAAATCTTCATATTTCGTCAAGAACAGGTCGTGAACCCTTCAACCCTTCAAAGTACGTAAACCATTCAAAAGCAGTAAACAGTTCACGGCCGAGAACAGTTCACGGCTAGAAACCCTTCACGGCCGCAAACCTTCCCAAGTCGTGAACTTGGCTGAAAACCCGCTTTTTCTGATTCAATCGAGTCCCGGTAACATTCCTAAACCAAAAGCAAGTGTTTTCCAACTCTATAATTAATGGTTTCGCTAATATTATGTGTATATGTGTTTAATTATTATTAGGATCCCGTTAATTCTGTGTTCAAGGATTCGAAGGTCCTCATTCAATCTCACAGTCCGACACTTTCACGCAACTATCAGTGAGTTCATACCACCATATTTTTCCTAGCTTTTTAATGTTTTAAGGGGGAGAATGCAAGTAAAACACAAGAAAGCTTGTGTTTAAAAAAAATATAATTTGGTTTATTATATTACTTATCGTTAACACACATTTGAACGTAGAACATATTAAACATGGCAAATGGTGTTACTACTAGACTCACGAATAATTTTACAAACAAGTAAGATACAAACTTTGCAAGCACAGCACGGGTTTCTAATAAGGAAAACAAACTCATGAACTAGGAACAATGGTACTGTTTTTACAAGAATATATGTTAATAACAAAAGGGGATTTTTCATAGTATTATTCGTGAATTCATTGAGAGAACTGTTGGATTAGTGTCTAAGTCCATAACTATTTTGGTATGTACTTGACCTGATTGTGAGCATGGTCCTTTTAGGTTGCCTTCACACGGGTGACTAGACAGGATGACAGTTGAGGAGAGAGGTTGATTAGGGCATAAATATGATTTATTTATTATATTATATGATTAATATAATAATTTGGAATCATATTATTAATTAGTATTTAATCAGAAATTAATTAGGAATTAATTTCGGGATTAAATGAATTAATTAAAAGTACAGGGGCTGTTCTGTAATTATTTGATAGTTGAGACTTTGGGCTATTGGATCACCTTTATTAAGGCTTGAACGAAAATCCTAGAAGCATCTAGGAGTTTTCGTACAAGGGCTTAAGGAAAGGAGTCCATGGACTTGCTTAGGCCTAAGCTAAGGGATTAGGGTTTCCACCTTGAAACCCTAGCTAGCCTCAAGTATAAATAGCACCCTAAGGCACTAGAATTCGACCACTCCTTGGGAAAACCCTACTAGGGACGAATTTTGGAGCTTAGTACTTTTCCTCCTCTCTCTCATATTCATCCTCTCACCCAAAGTGTGTTTGTGAGCCATTAGAGGTACTACACTTGTGGTACTTGCTTTCAAGAGCTAAGGAAACTCAAGGAATTTGTTGTTATTACTATATAACAACAAAAAGGTATGTATTCTATTCTCCTATGTGAATTTCGAAATAACTAGGAGCATGCTAGGTTTCCTTATGTGTTCATAATGTTGTATAACTAATAGTGATAACATAGATCCAACTCTAGGGTTGAATGCACACATAGGATTGTTTGTATAAAACCCATCAGTGGTATCAGAGCCATTGGTTTTTGTTTTCAATTAGATTCTATACAAAAGTATGAATTTGACATATTAGGGTTTATAGCCAATAAACCCAATAAGGCATGATTTTCGAAATTAGGGTTCATAAACCCTAAATTTCGAAATTTGGTTAGGGTTTCCCAAATCCTTTCCTTAGCCTCCAAGATTTCGAATTCTAGGGTAATCCAACCCTTGGATTTCGAAATTGGCCTTCTCCCCAAGATTAGATCCTAATTTTTAGGGATTTGGATAATGCCATATGTTGTAATTATCTTTTAAGTGTTTAAATTTGGTAATTAAAGATTTTGAATTATCCCATCCCATAATTTCGAATTTAAGGGATTAGGTTAAATTAAGTGTTTAATTTAATAGATATCCTCCAAGATTTAATAATTCAAATTAATTGTTTAATTTTGGATAGTTATTAAATCAAATTTTAATATTTAAGATTAAAAGGTTTTAATTTTTCGAAAATTTTTGAACCTAATTGTTTTGAAAAGTTCAAAACTTGCCCTCAAGTTTTGGAATTTAAAAGTTGATTAAAAGTTTAATTTTGAAATGTTAAATTCTAAAACCCCCGTATTTTGAAAAGTTCAAATTACACCCTTATGGTTTTGTTAAGTTAATTAAAAGTTTAATTAAAAGAGAAAGTTAATAAAACCACCTAGTATTTTAAAAGTGTAAAAAATACACCATATACTATATATATATATATATATATATATATATATATATATATATATATATGACATTAAAAGTCTAATATTATATATATCTATGAGTAAACAGTCAGTCTTACCGTTAGTAGGCCTCATTCACGGAGCTGGTCTATAAGGGGTGTTTAAGGAAATTGCCTATAAAATGGCGATTGAATGGGTTTCCACTCTTACCCACCGCACTCTTGACTAGTGGAGGGTCGTTAGCTAAATGGGTAGGATAGGACGAAACCTTCCATTATAAGTATAATGAAGTACAAAGTAACTACATGCTTTTACAAATTCCCAAATTCTAGTTACTTTAGGCAAAATGTGAAATTGTATGCTAATCCATGGAATTACACTTCGTACCCTTGTCAAACGTTAGTGGAGCGTGTGTGGTTAACCGGCACACTAATTTGGGATTGACATTGGTGACGAAGGGTGGCTCGATGTTTATCATAGATCAATGGAGCGTGTGTGGTTAACCGGCACATTGATTAGGTGATAGTATCATTGAGTGCATCACGTAGATTCGTATGGTTATTCACACCTTGTTTGTGATCCTCGGTATCCCAGTCGCAAATTTGAAGGGCATAATCGAGATTAAACATGCCATTGAAAAGTTCAATGAATCTCAAAAGATCTAGGAGTTTCAATTCATTTAAAACTTAAATTCATTTTTGTTTTTCATGGTGGGAATTGGTAAATCGTCATTAACCTACCTTCAAATATTCTGCAACTAGATTACGGCATCCCTCTTCTAGGTTGTAGAATGTTGTGTTGGATCCTAGCCTTGATGTTTCATTTGGGTGTTACATCAAGGATTCTTATCAACTAACTTGAATTTTCTCCCGTTTTGTAGATGTCTAAATCTTACAATGGTCTTCCCAAGTCCCTTGGAACAAGCTTTCCAAATGAAGATGATGTTTTGCGATACGATCAAGGAAATGAGAGTCATGCTTCACTTCCTCCACCTCCTCCAATTATTCTCCCTAACCCACAAGTTCAAAGGCTTGAAAAGTTCAAGCTCACTCAATCCCTATTGGCAAGTAAACACGAAGATGGGAAACCTGTGTGTGCACACGTCTTGGAGATAAAGTCACACATTGACAGGTTAAGGATGTTGGGTGTCGAGATTTCAGGTGATTTGGCTGTTGACTGGGTTATTTAGTCGCTTCCTGAATCATATAGTGAGTTCGTTAGAGAGTACTATATGATGAACCATGACGTGACCCTCATTGATTTGACCTATTTGCTTATAGCTGCTGAATCAACAATGATTTGGCGTGCTGATCAAGCAAATTTGTCTGGTGAATCAAACTCCCAAACTTCAATGGACATTGAAAATGGTGACATTGGAAATCCAGAAAAGGAAAATTCTGAGATAGTTCCTTGTGCCATTCACAAAGAGTCCTATTGCTTCTATTGCCAAGAGAAGGGGCATCGGAGACGAAGCTGCCATATTTACCTGAGAGATCTGAGAGATGGGAGAGTCAAGACGTATGGCTCTACTTCAGGTAAAATCTATTAACTAACTCTATAAGTTCCTATTCTTTGATTCTTAATACATGATGTGACAAGATTACATTTTGATGTTTTTGCAGGATCGAAGAAAAGAGAGGAAGCTTAAGGAAGAAGCATGCTGAATATGATCATGAAGAAATGGATTTCGATCGTATGGACTCGAGGATCAGATTTTTGAGCTGCTACTCTAGAGTTAGGATAGATTGATAAGAAATATGTAATAGCATAGTTTTTCAGTTGAATTGCATTGTAAGGAAAAAAATTTCCGCAATAAAATAAATTTTGATTTTGTCTTATTTATTTATCCTTGCAATGGTGTGTATGAAAAATTGATGTTTGATTGTTTCTATTGTTAGCAATAATGGATTTGATTCTTAATTATGTTATTTGTGGAAATGTCGAGAATTTTCCAAATAAGGGAAGATTCTCATCGCCCAAGTTTCAGTTGGACAGAAACTTGGAGTCATGCAACTTGGTTGCGTGATGAATGAAAAACTTCATATTTGGAAATTAGACTAATTCTTTGACAACGTGTCAAGAGAAGGACTAGGAGATCGAGTACACTAGGTTGTGCATTGATCAAGTCCACCACAAGAGTGATAAAGATATTCGTCATGATTTACTAAAGTTTAGTAAATATGGTTATACTTATAAGATTAAGTATAATTCTGAGTTGATTGAAAGAGTTTCAATCAATAGCAGAACGAATAAGAAGAATCAAGTAGGCAGAAAGATAAAAGTTTCTCTATTCTAAGAAGAAGGGGGAGTACCTTTTATTGTGTTTTATGATAAGTCTTAATGATTAAGAACCATATCTCAATTGATCCTCCAAGTGAGTCTTAGTGCATTTGTATGTCTAAGAAGAGGAATCGAGAATTGTAGAAATGGTTAAAATCAAGAAGTCAATCATACTTCGTTCCAATATCAAGTCTTAGAGTTATTTTCCAAGATTGTGAATTGAGTGACAAGTCTTAAGTAGGTTTATAACACTCATCAAATTTGGAGTTTGGAAAAGGCTTTCTTATTCTTGCACATTTGAAATTGGTAAGTTGTGTTGTCTTGGATAAGACAAAGACCAACTAGGACCAATTATGTGAAGTATTTTGTCTTGATAAGAACTACACTAACTCTTGAATATTTGTTTTGTCTAGGAAAGGTTCCTGACAAGAGAATCATATATGTCAAGAGGTTAGTGGGAGTCTCAATTGTCTTGAAAAGTTTCAAGAACAAATCAACAATAAACCCATAGTTAATCACTAGCACACGACTTGAGGTTGGCGACCTATCGTGTTGACATAATTTTGTTTCTGCGCCATTCCAGATGAAGTCAACTATGCAATATGAGTTCTATGAATTGATTGCATAAAGGCAAGGCACCCTAATCAATGGAAAGTACATTGATAGGAAAGGTTGAGCTACTCAACGACCTGGAAGCAATGGTGGGCATTCGTGCTACCATGAGGCAGGAAATCGAGATTGAACAAGTTCAGTCCATATTAGTTAGATTTGTCATGAACATTGTCTTACGATTATTGTTATGACAAATTCAAATGGATAGGAACACATACACTTTAAAATCTAAGTGTCATAAGGTCTCCCTCCTTCATGAAAATGATTGTGAGGAAATGCTTTCACTAAGAGAGATTTTAAGAAGATAGCAATTGTGATAATTGTATTCTCAAATTCGATTATGATTACGGCATCCCTCTTCATAGATCGAATTGTGAGATTTGGCAATTAGTCTGAACATCTGGGACTTAGTAACATAAATTCTGAATTGTTTAGACACACATGTGAGCTATCTAAGGAAAGGTGTATGAGCTTAAAAAGCTTAGATAAAGGCTTATCAAAGCATTAGGTATTAGAAATATGAACTTAAAGAATTCAATAAGCATTGTTTTCTAGAAGTTCAAGTGTTTTCTGAATACATGTCAAAGCTAGTGGGAGCATAAGTGTTATGCTCGTACGAATATAATCATTGTGTTAGTGGGAGCATGATTATTATTTCAAGTATTGCGAGTTAGCAATATTAATTATAGAAAACAGAGATTAACTTTGCAAAGTTGTAGGGGTTGAAAAGTTGTTTTGCTATAATTAAGGGAGAGAATATTATACTTCGTTTCAAAATCTAAGAGCTTAGATCAAGAAATGTTAATAAAATTTAGTCAAGGATACATAGCACGTTCTCAAAATTCGATTATGATTACAACATCCCTCTTCATAGTTCGAATTGTGAGAACATGGCTAACAAAATATTATGGCAAAAGACTGATAAAGTATCATGTCTTTATGTGAGACATTATGCATCGTGTGTAATACGCTTCGGGTATAGGATCGATTGCATATGCTGTAATATTTGACCATTCTAAAATTTTCCAAATGCCTAGGGCATTAAGAGGGAAAAATGGACTAGAATCGGTTTTGACTAAAATAATTAAACAACTATCAAAGGACGATCTGAGGTTCACTGAGGATTTGTCGCTTCTGAGTAGTTGGAAGTATAGGACTGGATGGACTATATTGACATTATTATGAATAGATAAGATTCTATTAAGAATGAGTTGTCATATGGCAAATATGGAAATGTTTCCATTAATGAGAGTTGGATATTAAGAAATATGTCTACATTAGAAACTTTTATGCGAGAAGGATGTTCAAAGGAATGTACTTTGAATGTGAGACTTCACGTGTATGGAATTGTCTTGTAACAATTTCCGATAGAATACCTTGTAATTTCATTAGCCGGGTCTTGGTGACTTTTGTGCTATGACATTACGAAAGAATCATTGCATAAAATGTTAGAATCTGACATATTCTAAAAGTGGCAAGAATTTGGTATTCTTATACTAATAATAAGGATTGGGGATTGTGAAATGAGTTTCATTGGAAAAAAATTTCAATTGATCTATTTCACAAAGTATGGACCATAGGAAACCAAAGTGTGCATGCTTGGAGCATGGGACAATTGTGGTTATAATTCGAGTAATAAGTTGATTTTTTGAAACAGTAAGCAATGAATAATGAGTAATCAATATGGTGTTTAAATAAAAGTGTTTTTATTTACGCTCAAAAGTTTTGGTGCCATATAGGATTAATATTATTATTGCGTTTCACTTTGCATGTTTTGACTTCCAGAATAACTAGGTTTTTCGAACCTCCACAGTCGGTCATACGTTGGAAGTAGGTATGAAGGAAGACTGTCATGAATCTGTCTGCAGATTGTCTAAAGTGTTTAGACATAGCACAAGTTTGCTGCAGAGTTCATGACTGCTTTGGTAAGATTAAAGTATTGGATTAAACCCACGCTCACTTGAATCACTTCATGGATTTATCACGGGTGATTAGTGAGACGATAACATTGTATATTCTTGAAACCGAGACGTGTGAGTTGTTATTTGCTGGTCGGTTGCACATTGATGATAAGTAAACGCACCAGTAACTTGGTGTTATAAAACTTATTGTTGTGTGTGATTCAATTAGTAGGTGCAATAAAGCATTTGAGTCAAAGTTTATCCATTCCTTTTACCCAAAGTGGGATAAAAGCGATATCTGTGGGCCCCTCGATGATTTAGTGATGACACCTAAGCGCTTGGCCAAGCCGGGACTAAGTTGATGTGTTCAATTGTAGTCTGTTGTCAGTCGTCATGAATCAAAAGTCGGGAAACAATACATAGACAGAGAGAATGATTTAAATTCATGTCTCGTGTCTATACGATATCTTGAGAATGGAGGAATATACGATCCCTTATCTAAAGGACAAGTTACTGATCAGAGTTGACAGCAGCTTTTGAAAGCTACGATTGCTGATCAAGTTCTGAAGTCATAAGCAGAATAGTTATTAGACTTATCCAAGTGGGAGACTGTTGGATTAGTGTCTAAGTCCATACCTATTTTGGTATGTACTTGACCCGATTGTGAGCATGGTCCTTTTGGGTTGCCTTCACACGGGTGACTAGACAGGATGACAGTTGAGGAGAGAGGTTGATTAGGGCATAAATATGATTTATTTATTATATTATATGATTAATATAATAATTTGGAATCATATTATTAATTAGTATTTAATCAGAAATTAATTATGAATTAATTTCGGGATTAAAGGAATTAATTAAAAGTACAGGGGTTGTTTTGTAATTATTTGATAGTTGAGACTTTGGGCTATTGGATCACCTTTATTAAGGCTTGAACGAAAATCCTAGAAGGATCTAGGAGTTTTCGTCCAAGGGCTTAAGGAAAGGAGTCCATGGACTTGCTTAGGCCCTAAGCTAAGGGATTAGGGTTTCCACCTTGAAACCCTAGCTAGCCTCAAGTATAAATAGCACCCTAAGGCACTAGAATTCGACCACTCCTTGGGAAAACCCTACTAGGCACGAATTTTGGAGCTTAGTACTTTTCCTCCTCTCTCTCATATTCATCCTCTCACCCAAAGTGTGTTTGTGAGCCATTAGAGGTACTACACTTGTGGTACTTGCTTTCAAGAGCTAAGGAAACTCAAGGAATTTGTTGTTATTACTATATAACAACAAAAAGGTATGTATTCTATTCTCCTATGTGAATTTCGAAATTACTAGGAGCATGCTAGGTTTCCTTATGTGTTCATAATGTTGTATAACTAATAGTGATAACATAGATCCAACTCTAGGGTTGCATGCACACATAGGATTGTTTGTATAAAACCCATCAAGAACTACATTGTGAAACATGACTTCTGGGAAGTCTACACCTTAGGAACCAGAGCCTCCTGGAGGGAGAGCGTGAGTTTGTGTATAGATCTATACGGGAGTGACAATCCCACACCCCGACTATTAGCTACAGTCGTCTTGGGGTGACAAACGTCATTTCAGTTTACGACGTCCGAAGTACGTCGTAGTGTTTATCGTCCATTAGCATGGTCATAAGAGCTCACACGGGGAAACAACAACTCGTTCACGTAATAATATACTTAAGAAACAGTCATCAGGGTTAATATTTATGTGATTACTTAGTATATACATCAGGGTGATATGAAATCAATATCTGACATGCAGTGGGATGTGTGGTTTCCGCCCCATTTCCTATTCCTTGTTTGGTTGTGGACTTAGGGCAGAATCACCCAATCGACTGTATGTTCTATTGAGATTTATATAACTCATATGTACTAAGTGATCATAGGAGAGTATTAACAACACTTTTGGTATACAGAACAGTACGTTTTCGACTAGCTTTATTTTAAGTAATAAAACTACTATACATTACTGGTGGTAGCCAGGGTTTTCAAACAGAACAATGCTTTAACAACATAAGTATGGAAAATACTTGTACTTTTCAGTTTTGGAACATTTAAGACAACAACTCACACTTAGGGGAAAATATAGAATTTTCCAGGACACACATCAGTACTTTACAAAAAATTAGTTTATCATTCAACTATCGAATATTCATTGTTAATTCTATAATCCCTTAGTTTATACATCCGGGTTACGTATGAAGAATATCCGATAGACTGTGGAATGTATGGCTTCCGCCCCATTTCCTGTTCCTTGTTTGGTTGTGGGCTTAGGACAGATCCATACAATTAACTGTATGTTCGATATTGGTTTATACATAGCTAGTATGAGAGAAGAGGTTAAAGAATGAACTGGTATTATCATACTTTTATTAAGAAAATATTGGATTTTCTTGAGAAACACTTTCAACAGATTTCAAAGGGACCAATAAAGTCAACTTGTAAGTACCTAGTGAATACTTCAGGGTTATATACATGAGGATCTGACAACCAGTGGAATGTGTGGTTTTCGCCTCATTTCCTGTTCCTTGTTTGGTTGTGGTCTTGGGGCAGAACCACACAATCGATTGTTTGTTCGATTTGGATTGTATATGATTTGTATACACTAAGTACTCGCAGAAGGAACTTGTATGAATCATTTTTCTTAACATTCATTACATTAGAAAATATAAGGTTTTCTGGAGAAACACAACGTACTTTTCATGAACGTAGAACCTGTTTTCTAAAACAAAAAGCTTATGAACTCACCAGCTTAAATGTTGATACTCTTTCAAAACCTACTTGTATTCTCAGGAGACTTGTAGACAGGTACAAGCACAGGGTTCAAGAAGATGGAGCTTAGTAGCTTTGAGTCTTTACTTGTTACTTACTTTTGGAGTTAGTTATATATGATTCGAAAACAATGTAAATTTTATTCTATTAATACAATGGTTGTTGTTGCTTTGATTACTATTATTCAATTGTTGTGATACTATACATGACGTCCTCCGCCCCTGAACGTTTCTGCCGTTTCGGTTTGGGGGTGTTACATGTTCGGGAGGTCTTAAGGCTTGGGTGTGTTGTTAGGAGCGTAGGGTTTCTCGCCACATTTTTGTGGATATAAGTTTCGATGGAAACGTACCTAGGATGAGGGAGTTATGACACTTTGAAGTTATTGGCAGATTTGGTCCTTGGTGGAAAAAGCTTGCATTTCAGCCCATGCATGCAAAGTTGGCATGCGCCTGAGTACGCCGAACATAGGCTGGGGTACGCCCAGCGTAGGAATGGAAAAGTGGAACGCGAGCTTGGGAGTTAAACGCCCAACGTACGTTCAGGATCCCCAAAAACCCTTATTTTAAGGGTTGGCTCACTATTTAAGCACCTTAAGTCCAGCGTGTGCGCCTCTCTTTCATCCTCCAGTGCCTTAAACCCTATATCTCGAGTCATAACTTCATCCAAGAGGGTTGTGTGCCTTGTTTGTGCATTTTTGGTGGATTTTGGTGTATTTCAAGAAGTGGTGGCTTGGTGCAAAGTGGTGGTTCAAGGAAAGGCTAGTTTTAGGCATGGACCTGTTTTTATCGGTCCCCACTAGAGAAGCGGAGGGGCAGTGAGTTATCGGGGTTTGTTATTCGAGGATCGAATAACGTGGTGATATCTTGAGAGGGCGGTCTGGTTGTGTGTCAGGCTACTAGAGTTTCCAGATTCTTGAGAGACAGAAGGGGTAGCGTAGTGGCAGATGGGTCTGTCCTTTTCCAGGGAGGAGTTCCTGTTTGGATTCAGGTGTCCATAGAAAAGATATCGGTGGGGTATGAGGCCCTTTTCAGTGGTGCTTTCTGAGTTGTAGGTTCGAGCTATGTGTGAATGAAGAGCGATTTCGAGGGCGAAATCAAATTAAGTGGGGGAGAATTGTAACATCCGGATTTCCAGGTATCATAATTTAAGTATTTCTTTTTGAGTTAAGAAGAGGGACTCGACGGGTTGACGCCTAAACTCGTCGAGTAGGATCGCGACTAATGACTCAGATTAATGAATAGACTCGACGAGCCGGTGAGTCGACTCGACCAGTCCGCGCTGTGGAAGAAACCCTAAATCTTTGGGCCTGTGCCCTATTTAAGGGACCTTATGGCCTTCATTGGCGGCCACACACACACTTGAGAGACCCTAACGAACCAGAGAGCATAAAGAGTGAGGGAAGGAGCTAATTACACCACCATAATGCATTCTTGCAAGGAAGGAAGGGAGATTCAAGCTAGGCTGCTTATAGGGGGCTCAGAACTTCTTCTATTTCATCAAAGGCTTCTGTTTGAGGTAAGAATCCATCCCTATTTTTGTGTATATAGTAGATCTCATGAATCTAGGGTTTCTTTACCCCTTTTGTTGAGATTATGGAGCATGGGGAGTCCCATTGTGGCATATGACATTAGATCTGGACCTTGAGAGGTCCAGAGAGTCCCAATCATCCAGCTTTATGCAGTCTCATTGGAGTTTTGAGTCTAGGTTGTCATTTTAAGGGCTATTTCTTCAAATAAAGCTTGATGTGTGGTGCATGGACATAAAGATTGAACCTTTACATGACTTTTGGGTGCTAGAAGGCCAGATCTATAAGTTAGAGAAACAGATCTGACCTCAGAAGGTCAAATGAGTGTTGCCATGGAGGAAACTCGCCGAGTCAATAAGAGGACTCGACAAGTCGGATCGGGTTGCCCCGCGATTCATGATCAGTGGTAACCCGTCGAGTGAAAGGTTAACTCGACGAGTCGAGTGAGGCCTTAGGAGGATTCAGAGGACACGCATGGACTCGCCGAGTCACCCGAGTGCACTCGACGAGTCTGGTCAAAGTTGGACCGTTGACTGGAGTTGATATCCGTTGACCTTGGGGGTTTGATCAAACTGATTCATGAGAGGCCATGGAAGGGTAGAATGGTCTTCTACCTATTCTTTAGAGATGAGAACATGAGGAGTACTGATTAGAGATATTATCATTTTGATAGGCGGAGGCTAGGTCGCGGATATCGAGCACGAGAGTTTACTAGACATCATACGAGGTGAGTCTTCTCACTATACATTACCTAGAGTGGTATCTATGTGCAGACCGGAGGGTCTTATGTGTTATGTGTATGTTTGAGATTATGTGCATTGTGATATATGTATGCTATGTGTTATATAGACCGGACCGGAAGGTCCAACGACTTACGAGGCCAGAGGGTCCTCGAGTAGACCGGACCGGAGGGGCCAACGATTTAGACCGGACCGGAGGGTCCAACGAGCTAGACCGGACTGGAGGGTCCAACGAGCTACGGGACTGGAGGGTCCCGCTGAGACACATTGACCGGAGGGTCATACCGAGTTATAGCCTCGAGTGGCTTATGTGTTGTATGTGGTATTTTGGGGAACTCACTAAGCATTTATGCTTACCGTGTTATGTGATATGTGTTTCAGGTACTACCGAGGATCACGGGAAGGCGCCATCATGATTTGTACACACTGGCAGAGGATTATGTTTTTTTTTATTCTGGGATATGTTTTATTGTGATGACATTGGATACACATGAGATTTTGAGAATATTATATGAGTTTTATTGTGTTTGAAAAATGAAAAATTGTTTAAAAATTTACGTCGTTACAAGTTGGTATCAGAGCCTTGGTTTGAGGGATTCGGATGCACCTTCGGGTAAATCTAGACTCAAACTGAGGATTTGAGAAAAAATTTCAAAGAAATGATTTTTCTAAAAACGAGCAAGAGTTTCTGAGAGAAAATGAGAAGGAGCAGTGTATACAATCAGCCAGAGCCCGAACGGTGATTTCCCAAAATACCCTATTTTTGTGTTATGAGATATTTTGTGATATTCTGCATGCTAGAGGATAGGCTAGGTATTTCATATTTTAGGACTAGAGTGGCCTGATTTGTGATATCTTGGCCTAGGAGTTGCTGTTATCTGTGATGTGCTATGGAGTATATGCTGAGTAAGAGTATCCAACAGGAATATTTCAGAGATAGAGTTTCAAGTAGAGGAGTAATCTAGGAGAGACACCTAGATGAGCATTTAAGGAGCCTACTGAGAGAGTAGTTAGATGCCCGCGTGGGGTAAAGTTGCTTGAGTTCGGTGACACCTGTTGAGTATGAGTAGAGCAATAGAGTTGTAACCTAGAGTGGGTTTTACGTATTTATTCGATGCCCGAATGTTGCTTGCTTCGTGCTTTGTGTAACTCCCGATGATGGGAGTCAGCTACCAAGTGAATGTGATGATATTCAGGAGGTAGATGGCTGGCATCATTAGGAGTTCTTCAGCAGCTGACGGCAGAGAAGTGTGAGCACCTAGGAAGAGCCTAGGGGGTGACTGTGTCCAGATGAGTGCGCGGATAGAGTAGAGCATTTCGCTGGGGAGCGAACACGTGTAACAGGATGGACGAACGAGAAGGTTGCGCAGCTACTTAGGAAATCCGGGATGGTCCGTGTGGAAGGTATGGGTAGATGCGGCAGGTAGTATGGGCCCATACTACTGAAAGCAGAGGACCCATACTTGATGCAGGGAGCATTCTGGAGATTCTAAGTAGCAGATTGAGGGTGATGTCATGGTTCGAGTACCATGCTAAGTGACAGATTGCTGGGTGATGCCGTGGTTCGAGTACCATGCTTTGTAGCGGACTGAGAAGAGAGAACATGGTTCGAGTACCATGATCCGTAGCAGATTAAGAGGAGATAACATGGATTGAGTACCATGGTTTACAGCAGATCGAGAGGTGGCCACATGGTTCGAGTACCATGACCCGTGGTGGTTAGTGTTACTGGTTCTACCAGTTATTCCGTTGTGATTGGTTACACCGAGATCGGATGCGATAGAGTATGAGGTCAGAAGGCCATGTGGAACAAGTTCCAACGAAGCATCCCTTGTGAGGGAAGTCGAGATGATTCCAAGGTATTTTTGGTGAGACGTCATATGGAGTCGCAAGACTCAAGGATAAGTAGAGATGGCGTTTATGGGGGATTGCGGCCTGAGTTGAGCAATCAGCCGATAGTGGAGATGTCACCTTCTGTTACCTGAGTGGTTTTATTTCCGATTCCTGTGGGAAACATAAGAGGTGTTGAGATTTCGGTTTCAAAGCTTGGGGGTAAAACCCTGCGGGTTAGCATTGATGGCGACCATCCATCAGAGTATTTAGGCAGTATGTCTGCCGAGAGGTAATGATAGAGCATGAGCAGGTTGTCAGTGGGGACTGAGATGGTTAAGGACAAGGATACACCCTATTTGATCATAGTAGGGCATGTATTAGCTGCAACGGTAAATGATCAATAAGAGGATATTGGGGCAGTGGCTCTTATTGTCTATAATGAGTATCGAGTGTGGTAATGAGGTCTCCGCTCTTATTACAATCCATGTGATGGAACGTTGGTTGAGGAGTCGAGGATGAGGAGTATGATAGTTCATTATTTTTGAATTAAGAGTCAGAGTTACTACTGGACAGTTGAGATGTCCGGTAATGGGATGGTATGAGATCCTGTATGATTAGAGGCAATCATGATGAGAAGTTTCTGAGGATTTCATCTGAGATTCGGGGTATTCGGAGTTGCGGGGTCTCTATCGGGGTGGCCACCGAGCATTGCGTAGTACCTTCCAAGAGTAAGTGTGATGTTCCTGGTGGAAACAGTCTGTGGAATAGATTATTGGTGCGCCAGTTGGTGATGGTTCGAACCCCGAGTGGGGGAGAACCGGGTATTTTATTGAGAGGATCAGAGATTTGTTCAAGAGCAGTTAGGGAGCTGGATAGAGACATGCACTATGGATTCATGAGACCAGGTTTATTGGTGGTCGAGGTGAGTTGTAGAGGGAGTTAATGCATGTTGTACGCGTTTAAGAAAGGATGAGTGTTTGCACGGCAGGTGGCCATTGGTCAGAGGCCTTGTGGTAGATAAGAATTTTTCGAGGTGGTTGGTTCGTAAGGATACTTCGGCAGTAGGGAAATTTTGGTTCGATGAATGGATTATTCTATGCTCTTTGGGAAGGGTAAGAGATGATCGGGCAGCCAATTTCCGGGTCGGCATGTGTAATCTCGCTTGGTTTTGAGCAATAGAGGAAAGAGTTTCGGAGGGTCATCTTCGTGTTCTGAGTCGTTGGAGATTTCTCCGTGTTTCAAATTGGGAGATGGAGTATTCCGGGGTTACAAGTGGCACAAGAGAAAGATCGGATGCGAGATTCCGAGGAAGCAATGCAGTATCTGAGTATGATGCCATGAGTATGAGATCAGCGGTAGAGTCAAGACACTACGAGGCGCCGTGTTGGTGTACCGGGGTACCCGAGTTTAATGTCCTAAATCTCAGATTATTTTGAGTTTTGAGTTTGAGATGGCAAGTGGTGTATCAAGTATCTACGGTTTCAGTGGGAGCCCTTCGGCCAATTGACATCAAGCGAGATTATTCGAGTATGTGGATTGCAGTAGAGAAAGGTGTTTTGTTATGGCGGATGTCGTCTAAAATAGCAATGCATAATTTGGGTAAGTGTGTACACCTATCTATGATTGGTCCGCAGGGCATGAGTTAATGATCGTAGTGTGGCATCGACCTGAGGATGAGATTGTGAAGTGATAAGAGAAAGTGCGGTAAGATTGCAGGGAGCTGCAGTTTCAATGAGTTAGTGCAAAGGGGTGTGGTGATGCTACGGGGAGCCGTAGTACTCACTATTCAGTGAGAGGTTGTGGTGATGCTACGGGGAGCCGTAGTACTCACTATTCAGTGAGAGGTTGTGGTGATGCTACGGGGAGCCGTAGTACTCACTATTCAGTTAGAGGTTGTGGTGATGCTACGGGGAGCCGTAGTACTCACTATTCAGTGAGAGGTTGTGATGATGCTACGGGGAGCCGTAGTACTCACTATTCAGTGAGAGGTTGTTGTGATGCTACGGGGAGCCGTAGTACTTACTATTCAGTGAGAGGTTGTTGTGATGCTGCGGGGAGCCGTAGTACTCACTATTCAGTGAGAGGTCGTTGTGATACTGCGGGGAGTCGTAGTACCCACTAGTCAGCGAGAGAATGTTGTGATGAAGGACTCTCTTATCAGAGCATGACGCAGAAGAGTTTTAGGCTTGGGTAGCCCTAATATTTGAGTTTGTGGGAGCCTGGTGGTCGAACCAGGGGCGAGACTGGGGTCTCCATATTTGTCGGGAGTCGTTATATTCTGAATTGAGTAGTGGTTGTCGCGACCAAAGGGAAGTGGATCAGTGATGAAGGCATGGTTTGTGGGTCATGAGTCATGAGTTCAGTGGTTCATTGGGACGAGTGGTTCTAACTCTCGGTCAGATCAAACTCTCGAGTTTGAGTTTGGCTCTGGTAGTGCGTCGGGTAGGCGAGACGAGATTCCAGATTCAGAGATGAGTTCCATGTTGAAGGGTATTGGTTGTCATATGGTGTCTTAGACCTGAGTGGGTCAATTCGTTGGTATGGGAAAACCGCAAAACGCATGGAACTAATGAGTAGTAGACGACAGAGGTCGAGGGTGAGACGAATTCCGTATTCGCTTGAGGTAAACCGAACTTCGTGACTTGTGTGTCACACTGGGCCGAGATAGTTGTATTGATAAGGAAGTCAGTGAGACATTTTGGTACATGCAATGGGTAACCTTTGGAGGTTCAACTGCTGGGTCGGGTGATGACCTGGTACTTAGTCTTGAAAGGGATATTGAGAAGGGAGCTGAGGTTTATGTTTGTCAGATGTCGGAGGACGCTTCTGAACAAGCATGATCATCTTTCGTGCTTGAGGTCAGGGTGTTGAGGGTTCGTTGTTCAGAAGGGTTGTGGTTGCAGTACAGTGGATGGGTCCCCGGTGTGATGTGATCATTTCATTCCTTGGTATATGATCTGGATTGTTTATCATGTCTGGGACGAGTGAGCGGTAGCCAGTTTTGGGCAAGGACTTGTTTTTATCGGTCCCCACTAGAGAAGCGGAGGGGCAATGAGTTATCGGGGTTTGTTATTCGAGGAGCGAGTAACGTGGTGATATCTTGAGAGGGCGGTCTGGCTGTGTGTCGGGCTACTAGAGTTTCCAGATTCTTGAGAGACAGAAGGGGTAGCGTAGTGACAGATGGGTCTGTCCTTTTCCATGGAGGAGTTCCTAATTGGATTTAGGTGTCCATAGAAAAGATATCGGTGGGGTATGAGGCCCTTTTCAGTGGTGCTTTCCGAGTTGTAGGTTCGAGCTATGTGTGAATGAAGATCGATTTCGAGGGCGAAATCAAATTAAGTGGGGGAGAATTGTAACATCCGGATTTCCAGGTATCATAATTTAAGTATTTCTTTTTGAGTTAAGAAGAGGGACTCGACGGGTTGACGCCTAATGAATAGACTCGACGGGTTGACGCCTAATGAATAGACTCGACGAGTAGGATCGCGACTAATGACTCAGATTAATGAATAGACTCGACGAGCCGGTGACTCGACTCGACCAGTCCGCGTTGTGGAAGAAACCCTAAATCTTTGGGCCTGTGCCCTATTTAAGGGACCTTATGGCCTTCATTGGCGGCCACACACACACTTGAGAGACCCTAACGAACCAGAGAGCATAAAGAGTGAGGGAAGGAGCTAATTACACCACCATAGTGCATTCTTGCAAGGAAGGAAGGGAGATTCAAGCTAGGTTGCTTATAGGGGGCTCATAACTTCTTCTTTTTCATCAAAGGCTTCTGTTTAAGGTAAGAATCCATTCCTATTTTCGTGTATATAGTAGATCTCATGAATCTAGGGTTTCTTTACCCATTTTGTTGAGATTATGGAGCATGGGGAGTCCCATTGTGGCATATGACATTAGATCTGGACCTTGAGAGGTCCAGAGAGTCCCAATCATCCAGCTTTATGCAGTCCCATTGGAGTTTTGAGTCTAGGTTGTCATTTTAAGGGCTATTTCTTCAAATAGAGCTTGATGTGTGGTGCATGGACATAAATATTGAACCTTTACATGACTTTTGGGTGCTAGAAGGCCAGATCTATAAGTTAGAGAAACATATCTGACCCCAGAAGGTCAAATGAGTGTTGCCACGGAGGAAACTCGCCGAGTCCATAAGAGGACTCGACGCGTCGGATCGGCTTGCCCCGCGATGCGTGATCAGTGGTAACCCGTCGAGTGAAAGGTTAACTCGACGAGTCGAGTGAGGCCTTAGGAGGATTCAGAGGACACGCATGGACTCGCCGAGTCGCCCGAGTGCACTCGACGAGTCTGGTCAAAGTTGGACCGTTGACTAGAGTTGACATCTGTTGACCTTGGGGGTTTGGTCAAACTGATTCATGAGAGGCCATGGAAGGGTAGAATGGTCTTCTACCCATTCTTTATAGATGAGCACATGAGGAGAGTACTGATTAGAGATATTATCATTTTGATAGGCGGAGGCTAGGTCGGGGATATCGAGCACGAGAGTTTACTAGACATCATACGAGGTGAGTCTTCTCACTATACATTACCTAGAGTGGTATCTATGTGCAGACCGGAGGGTCTTATGTGTTATGTGTATGTTTGAGATTATGTGCATTGTGATATATGTATGATATGTGTTATATAGACCGAACCGGAGGGTCCAACGACTTACGAGGCCAGAGGGTCCTCGAGTAGACCGACCGGAGGGTTGATTAGTGCTTGTGCAATTTTTGACCAAAACAATTTGGCGCCCACCGTGCGGCCGTGGTGTTCAAAATCCTCGAAAAAATCATGTCTACATAATTGATCCTCTCTTCATCCTCCGCTCCTTCCATTCCAACCAAAAACCTACCACCTCCTCCGAGTGGGGCCCCTACTCAGATGAAAACGCCTGATACTTCCAAGAAAAACAACCCCTCAATCGCTAATCCGGGAAGTTTGGGATCCTCAGGGCTCTAGGATCCAACTGCCTCAGTCACTACTGTAGAGTTTTTCGCTATGATGAGGAAAATGACGCAATAGGTGACCCAACAGCAGGAGGAGAATAGAGCACTACTCAAAGAAGTGGAGAGGATGAAGGTGGAATTTCAGAAATCCCAGGAAACAACGCCCACAGTTGTGCAACCAAGGATCCTGGACTTCGATAATGCAGGATCCTCAGAAAATCGCCAGAAGAACATGGTTCCTACCACTGTGGCGTCACCCTGGGGGGCAACTACGGACAACCGAGCGTCCATGATCAACGATCTCAATCAGCCTTTCAACACTCCTAGAAACCTTGATTCTAGTAACTTCTTAAACTGCAATACTATTAATCCTAACTATACGAACGTTGATGCAGGAATAAACCCAAACATGGTCAGGGAACTTCAGCAATTGAGACAAATGATCTCCAATGTACCCGGAGTGGTCCAACGAATACCAGAAGCGTCTTCTACAAGCCACAAGATCTTGAGATTTTCTCCCGCGATAGCCGATACCGAAGTTCCTAAGCGCTTCCAAACTCCCAGCATGAAGCAATACAATGGAACTACAGATCCTGAAGAGCATATAGCCCAATACAGAAAAAGGATGGAGATCATTCCCATCCCAGGGCACTTGAAGGAAGCTTGCCTATGCAAAGGATTTGGTTCGAACCGTACATGATCAGCCCTCAAATGGTTGCTAAACGTTCCCCCATACTCTATTACTTCATTTGCACACTTAGTCAATATCTTTAGTAACCAATTTTCTTGCAGTAGAACCTTCAAGAAGATCACTAGTGATCTCTACCGGGTAGTTTAGGATCCTATAGCAAAACATAGAGACTTTGTTAATAGGTTTGGCAGGGAAGCACTTAGCATCCCCAACATCGACATGGCCACCGCTGTAGAAGCCTTTAAAATGGGACTAAGAAAGGATTCACACTTCTATGAAGACCTTGTAATGACCCCATGCAAGAGATTGGATGAAGTTAGATGTCGGGCGTTAAGGTTCATACGGCTCGAAGATGATAGAGAGATCCAGAAGAGAAGCAACCCTTCGGATCAATATGAGAACCCCAACAGGAAGGCCGAATCCTCGATTCAAAGATCCTACAAATCGAAGCCCTATTCCAAACCGGATCATCGCAGGGTTAATGCCCTTGAAGATGGAGGAGAAGAAGAAGAGCTTACTAAAATCACTGACTATTGTTTTCCTGTGGATGTTTCAGGTGTAAGTCATGCTATGCAGGATCTTGGAGACAAAGCAAGATGGCCAAAGAGAGACAACAAGTCCACCGCTTGGAAAGACAAGTCCAAATGGTGTGCTTACCACGAAGACTTTGGCCACATGACGGAGGACTGCATAGCCCTAATAAAAGAAATCAACTACCTCCTTAGTAAAGGACACCTCAAAGAGATCATTGGGAGGAAAAGAGAAAAATCCAAGGAGAACAGCCAGGATGATTATAGGATCCCAGAGAAACCAGGATCTCCACCCTCTGACGCTAAGATAATTAAAGTTATCTCAGGCGGATCTAACGTCTGTGGTACCTCTTATTCTCAGGCTAAAACACACGCCAAGGTCTCTAAAACAGAAAGGGAAGATATACCACGGAAGAATACCATGATAAGCAGTGAAAAAGAAATCACATTGGATGAGACGGACAGGGAAGGAATTCAGGATCCTCACCATGACGGACTCGTGATAACACTGTACATGGCCAACCATTTCTTCAGAAGGATTCTTGTGGACGGAGGATCCTCGGTCAATATTGTACTCCTATACGTGCTGAAAAGAATGAACATCCCAGAATCAGAGATAGTCAGGAGATCCTCAGTCCTCATAGGTTTTAGCGGGGAAACGAAACACACAATTGGAGAAATAAAGCTACAAATATACATAGAAGGGGTAAATTCTATACAAAATTTATGTGTTATTGACACCTTATCTTCTTATAATGTGATACTAGGTAGACCATGGATCCACGGGATGAAAGCGGTTCCATCAACATACCATCACTGTGTGAAGTTTCCTACTCCATGGGGAATAATGATGATCATGGGAGATCAACAAGAATCGAAAGAATGCTACAAAACCTCTATGAAATCTACGACCAAACCCCAACAAGCATAGCAATTAAGGCAGGGGCACGACATGTTCTAGAGACGAAGGAATAAGACGTAAAGGAAGTGCCCCTGGGTATCGAGGATCCTGAAGCTAAAATCCTCATAGGATCCTCCATGCCTGAGCAGATCGAGCAGGATCTATTGAATTTCTTGAGAACCAGAAGAAAGACATTCGCATGGAAACACGAAGATATGACAGGTATAGACAAGAGTATTATTACTCATAAACTTAATATTGATCCTTCTTTCAGACCAATACACCAAAAGAGAAGGAATTTTGCACCTGAAAGCAATTAGATCATCCAAGAAGAAGTAAAGAAGCTCCTCAAAACAGGGGTGATCAAGGAAGTAAAGTTCCAAGATGGTAGCTAACGTGGTTGTCGTACAAAAGAAAAACGGCAAATGGTGAGTGTGTGTAGACTACACGGATCATAACAAGGTTTGTCCTAAGGATCCTTTCCCTCTACAACATATTGACTCTATGATAGATGCGACGGCTGGCCATGAACTCCTGACATTCATGGATGCTTCAGCAGGATTCCAACAAATCCAAATGGAACCATCATACGAAGAAGATATTGCATTCATAACACCAACCAGTATATATTGTTACACCGCAATGCCTTTTGGTCTTAAAAATGCAGGTGCAACATATCAAAGGTTGGTGAATCGGATGTTCAAAGACAAGCTGGGGGACACCATGGAAGTTTATATTGACGACATGGTAGTGAAGTTAATGAAAGCCAAAGATCACCTCAGAGACCTTAAGGAAGCAATTGACATCATGAACGAATACAATATGAAGTTGAACCCACTCAAATGTCACTTTGGAATGAAGTCAGGCAAGTTCCTTGGATACATGGTAACAAAAAGAGGGATAGAAGCAAGCCAGGAACAGATCAAAGCAATCATGGAACTAAGATCCCCATCTTCAACAAAGGACATCCAAAGGCTAACCGGAAGAGTAACAACACTTAACAGGTTCATTTCAAGATCCTCATAAAGGTGGAAGCCCTTTTACGATATCTTGAAAAAGAACAAGAAATTTGAGTGTAAGGAGGAACACGAGAAAGCCTTCCAGGAACTCAAAAAATATCTAAGCTCTGCTCTACTACTAGTGAAGCCTATAGATAGAGAACCACTTATTCTCTACCTCTCAGTATCCTCAAACGCGGTAAGTGTCGTTCTGGCCAACGATCTTAACGAGGATCAACATCCTATCTACTATGTAAGTAAAAGTCTCCTGGATCTTGAAACCAGGTACTCTCACATCGAAAAATTAATTATTGCCTTAGTAACCGCTTCTACTAAATTAAGAAACTATTTCGAAACACACACTATACATGTAAAAACTAACTATCATATCAAGAATGTCATGAGAAAACCAGAAATGTCAGGAAGGATGGAAAAATGGTCGGTGAAGTTAAGCACATTTGACATCAGATACGAACCAAGATCCGCCATAAAATCACAAGCATTAGCAGACTTTGTGGCTGACTTTAGTGATGATCTACAAAACAAAATAGACATGGAAGCCAAGCAACTCCTATAAAAATGAACACCTAGGAAAATGGACGATGTTCACAGATGGAGCTTCAAATCAGAAAGGAACAGGCCTAGGGATCATACTAAAGTCGCCACAGGGGGACATCATACCCCAGGCAATTAGTTGTGAATTCAACACTACCAACAACGAAGAAGAATACGAAGCACTCATCATGGGACTACAATTGGCTAAGGATCTTCAAATCAGGGATCTTCAGGTATTTGTTTATTCTTTATTACTAACCAATCACTACAATGGATCTTATGCAGTGAAAGGTGAAAATTAGCATTATATCTAGAGATCCTCAAAAAATTAGCTTCTGATTTCGAAAACTTTAGCCTAACCCAAGTTCCTAGAGAAGAAAACACAGAAGCAGATGCATTAGCCAATTTAGGATCCTCCCTTAGGATCTTACTAGAGACGAAGATTCCTATAACCCATATAATAACCCCAACCATAGAAACCCTCTCCGAAAAATCAAAAGATCCTAAATATCCGACAAGCGTAGTAGCTATTGTAGATCCTGACTCTAGGATCCTTCCTCAAAGGGATCCCGACTGACAGGATCCTCGAAGAAGTCCGTGATGATGGACACAACCCATTATGGAATATCTCCAAAATGGCACAATCCCAACAGAAGAAAAAAGTGAAAGAGCATTCAGGACAAGAGTCACAAGATTCGTGTTAATCCAAGGTAAACTTTACAAAAAAATCTATGGCAGGTCCATACCTTGGATGCTTGGAAGATTTTGAAGCTGCAGAAGTCTTAAAGGATATACACGAAGGAGATTGTGACAATCACACCGGGGGTAGATCCTTATGCTCCAAAATACTAAGAACAGCATACTACTGGCCAACCATGAAGAAAGACTCCTTTCTACATGCTCAAAAGTGTGATGCTTGCCAAAGACACAACAACATCCTACATCAACCGGCAGAACCTCTACATCCTATTATCTCCCCATGGCCATTCATGAAATGGGGGATGGATATATAGTAGGAAAATTACCAGTGGCCACAGGAGGAAAAGTCTTCATGCTGGTGATGACTGATTACTTCTCCAAATGGATCGAAGTTAAAGCTTTCGTTTAGGTAAGAGATAAAGAGGTAGTATCTTTTATTAAATGTGATATCTTGACCAGGTTCGGGATCCCGGCTGAAATCATATGCGACAATGGATCCCAATTTATAAGCAAAAGGACAAGAGACTTTTGGACAAGTTGGGGAATCAAAATGATAATGTCTACTCCTGTTCATCCCCAAGCTAATGGTCAAGCTGAATCTAGCAACAAAATCATAGTAAACAATTTAAAGAAAAGGCTGGACAAAAAGAAAGGAAGATGGGCAGAAGAGCTTCTCTTCGTTGTGGGCGGATAGGGCCACTTCCAAAGTGGCCACAGGTCAGACCCCCTATTATTTGGTGTTTGGGACAGAAGCAGTAATCCCTACTGAAGTACTGATCCCGACGACAAGATACTTGCTGCAAGACCAAGAGAATAACGACGGGAACCGAGCACAGGATCTTGACACTATTGATGAGCTTAGGGATCTTGCCAAAATACGCATTGTTGCTCATCAGCAAAGGATCAAATAAGAGACTTGGTAATAAGGAAAATATTCCAAAACACCAAGGCTCCTAGTGCAGGCAAAATGGCTCCTAAATGGGAAGGACCATATCTTATAGATGCTGAAGCAGGAAAATGAGCATATTTGCTAGCAACACTCGAAGGAGACGTTCTGCCAAGATCCTGGAATGCTACACACCTCAAAGCATAGTATATGTAAGTAGGGTCGACTGATCCACAACAAAACCAAGGTACACGTGTTCTTTACGTTAAAATTTTCGTTTTTACTTGTTTTCTCCTCGAATACATTACTAACTTAAGCATCAGAGGGGCGTTAGCTAGACTAACACCCACCCTTAGCTAACGTTTGCTATGCAGACCAACGTATGTTTAATGATCCTCAAAATCGAAGATCCTAAAACATCAGGATCCTCAAGATTGAAGATCCTGAAATATCATAAACCCTAAGGTGGAACACCCTGAAACACAAGGATCTGGACACATGAAGATCTCAACGCCTTAATACTTGGTAAACTCCACTATATTTAACAATGTAATCTCTAAACTATCATATATATATAAGCTACATACTGATCATCTCTCCCACGCTTAAGGGTACCTAATCCCCTCTAAGGTTTAAAGAGCTAATTACCTCTTTCACACGAACTAAGGTTTATACACCTCGCTTGGACGCATGATATCTAACTGTGGGATATGGGGTGAAGGGATCATTTCACGACTTAGTGGCTTAGCAACCCTCTTATCCTTGAACACAAATTCAGATCCTTAAGGTTTATAACATTTTCATGTTATCCACAAATCAGGATCCTACCCTTGTGATTACTTAAGGTTTATAACATTTTCATGTTATCCAGAAATTGGGATCCTACCCCAGTAATTACTTAAGGCTTATAACATTTTCATGTTATCAAATATTGGGTTCTTGCACCATAAATTACATAAGATCTTCATGTTATCACACGTTGGGAATTTTCCCCGGAGAATACAATCAAATTGTAACATTTTCATGTTATCTTAAACAAGGATCTCTCCCATAAATTGTATCACATGTTGGGATCCTCCCCAAAATATAACATTAACATGTTATCTAATGAATCTATGATATTACAAAGTTTTGTCAAATTCTATAATCTAAACAGGTTATCCTACGGAGAAATTTCCCATAAGAGATCTAAGATCCTTATTTTTAAGGATCTCTGACAGTAAGGATCCTTGCCTTTAAGGATCCTCATCGACCTTCATTGGTAAAGAACCTCATTCTTAGCAGTGAACCAAAGTTCTCTCCTAAACTGAGATCTATCCTCAGCAAATTTCAAGGCTTAATAAAAAACTTGAAAATAATCAGGATTACTCATAGGAACCAAGCTTTCCAAGATCCTAATTATTTAAGGATTTCAATATCATAGCTGTTGGATTAGTGTCTAAGCCTGTAACTATATTTGGTAAGTACTTGACCCGGTTGTGCATGGTCCTTTTGGGTTACCTTCACCATAACAACTTGACAGGGTGATTTATGAAGAGAGAAGAGATATTATTATATTAATATAGTATGAGAATAATATATTAAAGGAATAATAATATTATTTAATTAATATTAGTCATAAATTAATTAGGAATTAATTTGGTGACTAAAAGAGGTTACTTGAATAAAGCGGCTTAAACTGTCAAATGTGTGATAGTTGAGTTTTTTGGGCTATAGGTCCTTATGGGATATAGGGTGGCCGAAATTAAGGAGTATGGGCTCCTTGAATTCGTCCAAGCCTTACTCTATAAGGATCCTTGGATTGCTTAAGGCCTAAGTTATTCAATTAGGGTTAAGGAGGTAACCCTAGTAGCTCATAGTATAAATAGACCCTATAGGTTGGAGAAATCGACGACCTTGCTTCCTTGGGAACCCTAGAGCCGATTTCTACACCTCTCATCTCTCTCCAAATCAACCTCTTGCTAGTTGGTGTTTGTAAGCCATTAGAGGAGTGACAATTGTGACTCTAAGCTCCAAGAACAAGAAGATTCAAGCAAGCAACTTAAGGTATTCATCTAGATCTGATTTCATGTGTTATGTTTCAATTGTATTCTCTAGATCTAGGATTCTAAGCCTTGGATACATTGCATGTTCAATTAGAGAAACCTAGATCCAAGCATTAGGGTTTGCATGTGCACATAGGAAAGTTCTTATGGCTCAAACCCATCAGTGGTATCAGAGCTTAGATTGATTTCTATTGAATTGATGCATTGTTTGATTGTTCTTGCCATGAAAAATCGTTTTTTTGTGCCCCTGACTGACAGACTCGGCGAGTTCATGCTACTCGGCGAGTCCATGATGGTACTCGGCGAGTCCAAGCGTCTGTCAGAGTGATTTTCGGGATTTCTTGCTGTTTTGCTTGAGGATACTTGCCTTAATCGTTTTGGGTCAATAAAATCCGAATTTTATCATATATTTGACTATATCCTTGACAAAACAAAAGATAATTACCATTTAGTTAAATAATAATTTCCTTATGTGATAATAATTGATTATTTGAATTAATTGGTAGATTGTCTTGCAAGTAATATTGACTAGGTCAAATTTAGATAACCACTAAATTAATTAGTTAATTTATATTATTTGCTATTTGATCCTTTATGTTTTGAAAAACTTCAAAACTTGTCCTCAAATTTTGAAATTTAAGTTTTGTGATTAAAAGTTTAATTTGAACTAATTAAATTTCAAACCTTAGAATTTTACAAGTTTTAAAATTCAACACTATACTTATAATATTATAAGATTAATATATATATATATATATATATATATATATATATATATATATATATATATATATATGTATAACTTAAATGCTAGTCTTACCGTTAGTAGGCCTCATTCACGAAGCCAGTCTATAAGGGGGTATAAGGTTATGGCCTATAAAATGGCCGTTTAATGGGTGTGCATTCTCACCCACCGCTTCCTTGATTGGTGGAGGGTCGTTAGCCGATCGGGTAGGATCGGGCAAACCTTTCCTCATTAAAAGTATAATGAATCTATATAAAGTAACTAAATGTTTTTACAAAATTCCCAATCTTAGTTACTTTAGGCAAAAGTGAATTGATGCAATTCCATGAAAATTACACTATGTACCCTTGCTAAGACGTTAATGGAGCGCGTGTGGTTAACCGGCACATTAATTGGGTTCTAAGCAAAGGTGGCAAAGGGTGACTCATTGTTTGTTATAGTTCGATGGAGCGTGTGTGGATAACCAGCACATCGAATAGGTAGCTGTAACAATAAGGACACCATGTACATTTGCATGGTTATTCACACCCACTTTCTGATCCTCGGCATCCCAGTCACAAACGAGAGGGGCATATCGAGATTTAAACATGTAATTGAAAAGTTCAATTTATCTCAAAAGATCTAGGAGTTTTCAATACATTTAAAACCTAATTTCTTTTTCGTTTTTCATGGTGGAGAATTAGTGAATCGACATTCACTTGCCTTCAAATTATTTACTTATTAGATTACGGCATCCCTCTTCTAATTTGTGAATAATGTTGTTGGTTCTTAGCCCAAAGTTTTCATTTGGGTGATTAATTTGGGAAATTCATTTCTAATCAACGTTGTTCTTTTTCCTTTTTAGATGTCGAACACAAACAACAACGCTTCTGGGTCAAACTCCTCTGGTTCTCACTCATGAACTTGTGTGGGAAAGTGATCTTCGATGGGACCAATTTCAGTAATTGGATCCAAAACATTCGCATGGTCACTCGCTACGAGGACAAAGAGTATGTCCTCGACGAGAAGCTTAAGGAGATTGATATTGAAACTGCTACTGCCGATGAGATCGCGGCCTACGAGGCCCACGAGCGTGATGCCACGAAAGTCCATTGCATCATGCTCGCGACTATGTCTGCTGAACTCCAAAAGTCCTATGAGGACAAGTACCCCTATGAGATGCATCAGGATCTGCTGGAACGCTATCACCAGAGCGCTAGGCAAGAGAGGTATGAGATCATCACTTCGATGATCACTACCAAAATGGGCAATGGAGAGTCCCTTACTGCCCATCTGCAAAAGATGCAGAGATATGTTGATCGTCTGCTGAAGTTGAATGTGAACTTCGATGAAGAGCTAGCAATTGACATTATCCTTCACTCATTGCCAGTTCCACATGACCTACCATATGAATAAGGAAGAGGTCTCCTTGAGCAAGCTTTAGGGTTTGTTGAGGAATGCTGAGAGCAACCTCAAGGATAAATCTGTTGCATCACCTCCCACTCCAGCTGCTGCCCCTGTCTTGGAAATAGGGCAAGGGAAGGGTAAGAAGAGGAAGGCCTCTTTAAGGGGCCACCACAAGGGAAAGTCCCATGATGGCACCTCTTCTAGTGGAACCAAAGTTGGTTCTGCTAAACCCAACTCAAACCCTAAGGAGGCAGAGTGCCACCACTGCCACAAGATAGGGCATTGGAAGAGAAGCTGCCCAAAATATCTGCAGGCCATCAAGGATGGAAAGATCAAGCCATCTTTCGCAGGTATTTACACGATTAAATCTAATAGTTTGTCACATGCTACTTCTTGGGTTCTTGATACAGGATGTGGTTTTCACATATGTTCTTATTTGCAGGGACTAAAATGAAATAGGGATGTCGAGCGTGGAAGGATGAATCTGATCATGGGAAACAGAAGATCGTCGCCTGTGACCAAGATTGGAGTTTATTCCTTAGTTCTTAGTAATGGTTTAGATTTAAATTTGAATAATTGTTGCTATTCGCCAGATATGGCTAGAAACATCATTTCATTTCATGGTTTATATAAACAAGGTTTTAGATATTCATTTGATAATGAAAAGGGGTCTATTTACGCTTATTTTAATAATGTTTTATATTTTGAAGCATTGCCTTGTAATTGAATATATGAAACTGTGATGGTTGTAGACAATTTAGGAAATGATGTGTTGTGTGTGGATTCTTCCAATAGTATGGATAAAGCATGCTTGTGGCATTATCGTCTAGGACATGTCAACAAGAAACGCATAGCCCAACTCCAAAAGGATGGAGTGTTGGAGTCATTCGACCTTAGGGACGATGACGTATGCGAGTCTTGTTTACTTGGAAAGATGACCAAGTCACCCTTCACTGGTACTTGTGCAAGGGGTGAGGGTTTATTGGATCTCATACATACAGATGTATGTGGACCCTTTAGATCTACCACGAGGGATGCAAATCGCTTCTATGTGACTTTCACAGATGTTTATAACAAATATGGGTATATCTACTTAATCAAGCACAAGTCAGAAACCTTTGAAAAGTTCAAAGAGTTTAAACAAGAAGTGGAGAATCAGTTGGGCAGAAAAATCAAGATGCTTCGATCTGATCGAGGTGGAGAGTACCTAAGTCTTGAGTTCCACGACTACCTCAAGGAATGTGGAATAGTTTCACAATTGACGCCACCAAGGACACCACTATTAAATGGTGTAGCTGAGAGGCGTAATCGAACCTTGCTAGACATGGTTCGTTCCATGATGAGTCGTGCTTCACTACCTATCTCATTCTGGGGGAATGCCTTAGAGACTGCCGCCCATATCCTTAACTTAGTACCTACGAAGAAGGTTGCCAAAACACCTCACGAGATGTGGACAGGGAAGGCTCCCTCGTTGGCACATATCAAGGTTTGGGGTTGCAAAGTTTTAGTAAGACGAGAAACTCACGACAAACTCGAACCTCGTAGTGAGCGATGTATTTTCATTGGCTACCTACATAAATCCTTTGGATATCTCTTCTACAGACCGAGTGACAATGTTGTCATCGTTGCGAGGAGAGGGGTTTTCCGAGAGCGAGAACTCGTAAGCTAAGGAGACAGTGGGAGGCAAATCGATCTTGAAGAGCTTCAAGAGTCGAGCGATGAAGGAACTTCTAACACTGGCGCTCAACCCGAGGAGGAAACTCCGGTTGAACCGATTGACGAGTCATTACCTCTTAGACGTTCCGAAAGGGTTAGTGTTCCACCCCATTTCTATGGTTTTCATATTACTGTGGAAGGGGATACGTTCATTAGTGATAGTACACTAGTGAATATGGACGAACCTAACAGCTATAAGGAAGCCATGGCAGGCCCAGAGTCTGCGAAATGGAAAGAGGCTATGGACAGCGATATTCAATCCATGTATGACAACCAAGTTTGGAATTTGGTTGACAATGTACCAGGTCGTAAGACGGTCGAGTGCAAGTGGATCTTCAAGAAGAAGACTGGCGTGGATGGAAACGTGCACACTTATAAAGCGTGATTGGTTGCGAAGGGTTTCACTCAAACTCCTGTAGTTGACTACGACGAAACCTTCTCACCAGTTGCGAAGATAAAGTCTATCAGGGTGATGCTGGCCATTGTTGCATTTCATGACTATGAAATATGACAAATGGATGTCAAAACCTCTTTCTGTCACACCCCCAAACCAAGGATGGCGGAAACGTCCGGGGGTGGAGGACTTCATGTATAGTATCATAACAACAATTGTAATAGTAATTCAAGCAAACACAACCATCATATATATAATTGAAAAAGTTAGATCATTGTATGAATTACATGTTTACGAATCAATTACAATATGTTGACAAAATATGAAATAGTAGACGCCTTAGCGTCCCATCCTCAAAAGCACTTGATTACCTGTTTAATGATTTCCTGAGAATACAAGTTGTTTGAAAAAGTGTCAACACAAAGGTTGGTGAGTTCATAAGCTTTTGTTTGGTATTATTAAAAGCCTTTCGTTTGTGAAAGTAGTATTTGTGTTAGAAAATCCCATATTTTCCTTAATGTGTAAATGTAGTCTTAAAACCCAAAGACCGAAATGTACAAGTAATTTGTCATATTTATAGTAAAACAATGCAAGTTTAAATCGACATAAACTCGTTAAATTTTAATGAAGTTCCCGTAAATTCCAATGTTTATTAATACTTTATGTGAGTTATTATAACCATGCTATGACCTAGTTGGCCTGAAACGACGTTCTTCAGGCGTCGGAAATGTTATGACATTTGTCACCCCAGACCTGCCGGTCTAGCTGTTGCATGCAGCTTAGGTGTGGGTTTGTCAAACCCAATATAGATCTATACACAACTATCACGCTCTCCCTCAAGGAGACTCTGGTTACAATACAGGACTTAATGGTAATTTGAAGTAAATGTCTCACAAAGTCATTAACGGAATTACGTGTTATGAAAACTTGGTACCGTATGGCCGTACCTTGCTTAATGAAAATATCCTTTGTATAAATGTACCCTATTTCAATGTATGTGCTATGTAATGTATCATAAACTATACCTATTATAGTTTATCAACCAAGGGTAGTACGTAGTAATGTATGCAAACTATATTTAAAATAATTTATTAAATGTTTGAATGTATCGTTAACGGAAATACGTGTTATTAAAACTTGGTACCGTATGGCCGTACCTTGCTTAATGAAAATATCTTTTGTATAAATGTACCATTTTTAAATGTATGTGTTATGTAATGTATCATAAACTATACCTATTATAGTTTATCAACCAAGGGTAGTACGTAGTAATGTATGCAAACTATATTTAAAATAGTTTATTAAATGTTTGAATGTATCGTTAACGGAAATACGTGTTATGAAAACTTGGTACCGTATGGCCGTACCTTGCTTAATGAAAATATCCTTTGTATAAATGTATCATTTTTAAATGTATGTGTTATGTAATGTATCATAAACTATACCTATTATAGTTTATCAACCAAGGGTAGTACGTAGTAATGTATGCAAACTATATTTAAAATAGTTTATTAAATGTTTGAATATATCGGTTGTACTTTGATTATAATCACTTGTTATTCTTTATATTCAATATGTCCAAATCCATTTGTAAACTGGTGTGTGTCCATATATTAAGATAAAATGACATATATTGCAATAACATATAATCATATAAAGATATACACCTTGCTCAACATGTTACAAGGTGAAATGAAATTGACAGCAACTTTTTGTTGAAAACAGTTTCTGTTACTGTTTTTAGAAAATTTATAGAAAAATCATCAAAGCTCCAAATCCAAATCCGCAAATTTTGAGAGTTTGTAATATGAGTCTAGTTTGTTTGTAAATTTTATCAAGATTTTTAGTGATCTCTAACGGAGGTGAAAATGTCCATAATCACAGACTGGTCCGGGTTTGCCTCTGAAATGATAGGCAGTTTTGTAAAAATCACCATAAATTGTAGAAATATCATATGGAGATGTGCAAGTAGCCATTTTAAAGCTAAGAGTTTGAACTACTTGCACCTGGAACAGTTTTGAAAACTAAAATATTTAAGTTGACCAAAACAGTCCGTGATCGAAGTTCATCTTTTCTGATGTAATCTGATAGAAAAAGTTTAATTGTGTTCTTGATGATTTTACTTGTATTCCCCCCTTAAAACTTAAGAAAAACATGTAAATGTAGGGGTATGAACTCACCTTATGTGGTTTCAGTAGATGAAAGTGAGAGAGAGGAAGTGTTCAACCCAAGAACACTAAGAATATGTCTTGATGATTCGAGAATCTAACACCGAATAAGATGGAACTTGTATAAGATATCAATGATTTGAGTAGAATGGAGTTTAATAATTATGTGAATGATGAAGATACTTACTAATTGAAGAAAGAAATCCCTGGAGAAAGCCTTGAAGTTCTTGAAGTTGAGAGAAAAGATGAGAGAATTTTGGAGAGTGTTCTTGGTTGCTAAGTGTAGAATGAAAGAATTTTATGGAGAATGAGGAGAGAGGATCAATCCTCCAGCTCTTAGAACGTGGGAAGAGCTGGAAATTGGGTGTAAAGGTCCACTAAGGAGACAAGGGGTAGTGGGAAAGAGTGGCTAATCATAGAGTGAGGTGGTGGTGGTTTGCTTTTGCCATAAATTAAGGAAAATCAAATATTCCCTCAATAATTAGTTCAACCACTAATTCTTTTAATATATTTTATAAAAACCCTGGAGATTTATATATTTTGGGGCCTTAGTTTATAAAATAAAGTTTTGGGTGAAAATCCCACGTTAAAATAATGAAAAACGGAGTTAAAACGAAGTCGTAGTCGAAAACCGGGAGAAAAAGCTGAATCTGCAAAGTTGCTCGGTCCTGGGCCGAGGTTCGGACCTGAGGCTTCGGTCCGAGGCTTCGGTCCTGAGGCTTCGGTCCGAGGCTTCGGTCCTGAGCACTTCGGATGCGAGGCTTCGGTCCTGAAGCTTCGGTTTTGGGTCCTTAAGGCTATTTTACCCGTTTTTACCCCGTTTCAAGTGGTTTTTGACCCGGTTAAGGGTCGTGATGACCCGAAGGATTACAAAAAGTTAAAGGAACTTTTGAGAGAGATTTGGGAGAGATATCTAATAGAGAGAGATTGAGTGAAAGAGATTGAGAGAGAGTTCTTTTGAGACCTTTTTGAGTGTTTGGCTTTGAAACGCAAGGTCCGTAAACCCCGTTAAGCCATGATTTAGTGTCCTACACAATCCCGATGATTGTGCAATAGTGTTTTATCGCTTTGGTTCGTTGTTTAGCACTGTTAAGGCTAAGGAAAATCAAACACATGAATTTTCGAAATGATGTTTTCTCATTAAAATAGCGAATTGTACAGTGATTACATAACGTAAACCCTAACATACAAGGGTTATTGGAGTTGACCGGTTTGACTTGTTGACTTTGTTTGACTTTGACTTGACCGAAATTTGACGGTTGTCACATCATCCCTCCGTTAGAAGGAATTTCGTCCCGAAATTTGCATTTGACTGGGACATCAAGAGTTTGGGAAAAGATGTGGGTATTTTTGTTTCATTTGATCTTCGCGTTCCCAGGTGAACTCAGGCCCTCGTTTAGCGTTCCAACGGACCTTCACGATGGGAATACGACTTTGTTTCGTTCGTTTGATTTCCCGATCCATGATTTTGACTGGTTCCTCCACGAAGTGGAGATTTTTGTTAACTTCGATTTCGTCGAGTGGTATTACGAGGGTCTCGTCGGATAGATTTTGTTAATCATATTTTTTTGGGTAAAAAAAAAATAAAGTTTTATTAGTTACCTATAGCGACGACTTGTCGTCACCACAGGTTTAATCTATTACGATGACTTGTTGTCGCTATAGGTTTTTAACAAGAGCCAACGACATACCTATAGCGACACACAAGTCATAATTTGCATGTGTGAAGACTTGGAGTACTTTCTAACTGGTTCATGTGTGAAGACTTGGAGTACTTTCTAACTGGTTCATGTGTGAAGACTTGGAGTACTTTCTAACTGGTTCATGTGTGAAGACTTGGAGTACTTTCTAACTGGTTCATGTGTGAAGACTTGGAGTACTTTCTAATGAAAACTGTGCTACTGGGGAAATTGGAAACTGGAACGTAGCTTCAAAGTCAAGAATATGCAGTAGGCATGTGATGCATTAAATGCATGAGGCACACAAGTCATAATTTGCAGCAACATATCCGTATATGTGTGTGAATTGAAGAAGAAGGTTACGGCTCAAAGAATATATATATATATATATATATATATATATATATATATATATATATATATATATATATATATTCATTTTCTCTTCATTTGTTAGATACACAATAACCATAACATCATAGACTATATATATTCCATTTCATTTGTAATTTTCACTAGTTTATATTCCGCGAGTGTTACCGAAATCATTTATCAATTTTTCAGAAGTGCTTAACTTGTTTTGTTGCATTCCCAACAATTTGCTTATTAATTACTTCTCCCACTTTACTTATATAAATCATCACATTCTTACCGCGACTTTTAACTTCTCCCTCACAAATGGATCCACCTGCAGATCATCAAAACCCCATAGATGACCTCGATTGGTTTCAGTACTTTGATCATCAAGATCTTTTCAGGTATATATAAACGTCACTCATTACACCATCTTACGCACAGAAAAGTGATTTTGTCGACATTGATCAAAACATGGTTTGGATTTGTAGTGATCAAAAAGAGTATTTCATCGTGTTGGATTTGATTATCTTGAGTTTTTTTTTTTTTTTTGGATTTTTGCAGTGGTGACATGCTCAACCATCATGATTACGAGTTGTCGGAAAAATTGCATGAAGGGCTCGATCAGAACGTTTCCACAGTACTTAACAAGGATCAAAACATCATTTCTAGAAATGAGTTTCACGATCTTGATCCCCTTGAAGATATAAGCTTATGGGATTGTTGGGAGGATGGTAATTTACCATTGGTTAGTTTCAGTGAAGACTATAAATCCGGTGGTGAGGCTACATGTAGTGCTAGTGCTGTCACCACTGATCACGGTGGCCGGAAGGTAACAAAGAGATTGAGACCATTGGAGTTTGAAGAGATAGAGAAGTACTTTGAGATACCGATAATCATGGCAGCAAACGAACTAGGGATAAGTTTAACAGTGTTGAAGAAAAGATGCAGAGAGTTAAACATAAACAGATGGCCTCATAGAAAACTTAAGAGCCTTCAATCCCTCATTGAAAATGCCAAGGTAAATTATGATAATAACCTTCTATACATTACTCATGCACTTGGTAACCAAAGTAGTTTTGGTATTTTCTAAAATTTTAATCGTTAGCTTCTTTATAACTAAACATAGGTCCTAGGCATATGCCACATCAAATCAATTGATTTACTACGATCTCTTGATTTATATTTATATAAACTTAACTCATTGTAAATTTTGTGAACTCACATGAAAAATATATTGTATCTACCTTTAAAAAATTAGGAGTTGGGATTAAACGAGGAGATAGAGACGTTAGAAGGGCACAAGAAGATGATGGAGAAATTGCCAGGTATGGAATTGACAGAAAGAACAAAGAAGCTTAGGCAAGCTTGCTTCAAAGCTATTTATAAGAAGAGAGGACTTAACAATCCTTAGCCATTTTGTTATCATTAGTGGATTTTAATCTACATTGTATGTGTTTTTCTCTTGATAGTTTGATACTCTTTTTTTTAGTTTCATTTTATGTATTTGTCTATTGATTTTTAATGCATAAAATTTTGTATAATTTGGGTATTATAGTTTGTATTATGTATTTAGCCATATTTTAGATTGCCGACACGACTACGCCGACGACTCTATACCAGAGGTCTATATAAATAGACTTATGAATTTAGTAGGAATAACTTGATTATAATCTTGTGATTTGTTCCATGTCTGATCCACTCCTAAGATTCTCTTGACATGCCCCCAGTTATGTGTAATTAAAATTTTATTAGACTGTTGATCCTAATGAGTCTACCCTAAGTCCACAACCAAACAAGGAACAGGTCCTAAGGCGGACTCACCATTTCTAGGTCAATCATTCCTTAATTACACATAACTTCGAGGTACACCTAAAGAATCTTAGAGTTACCAGTTGTAAATTGTTTATAATACCAAGTAGTGAGATTCAATGAAATAAAATGCATGCCTATTTCATTGATAAACATTTTAGTAAATATCCTTACCATTTATATACACATGTATATTTTCGCACTTTAGTGAACTATTCTTGGTGTTTCTGTTAACGTCTTGGAGATGGAGTTATGGTAGTGGGTAGAAGTAGGTTTTGTACGGGCGTTAAAATTTACACATCATGTTGCTCCTGCGAGAATAGGGGTAGAAGAGATCATTAATAGACGCCTAATCCTATAATTACTTATAGGGGTGATCCTTATTAGTTACGTCTATAATTACGTAGTGCATATCAGTTATACATAATTTGAGATAGAATAGACTTTCGAATAAATGACTCTACTCTAAGTCCACAACCAAACAAGGAACAGGAAGTAGAGCAACAGTCATAGATTCTGAGTCTATAATATCTTTAATTATGTATAACCTTGGCATATGCACTCAGTTATCATAGGCCTACTAATAGAGGTCTTTAGTTTTCACATAAGTTGGTTATAGTATCACCAAATACTCCTATAGTATTTTTAGCTGTTTAGATTCGATTCTTAAAGTATTCTCTGTAGGGTGTAGTTAGGTTGATAGATTTGTTGCCCATTATGACTATCCCCCAGTATATGCAAGTCACTCCTCGGACAGATATAGTTGATCAGGCTATATCCTTCCCAGACTTGATTTACATATACCAAGGCATACCCATAATGTACAACTCCTCTTCTTTTATTTTATGTTCTTCTAGTTATGACACTATATGAGCATGTATGCATGTATTTATACTTTTAATAAAAAATCATTTATTTTCTAAAAGTATATTTATTTGAAAAATGCACAAATCAGAGACTATTAGTCCCAATTGTGTTTATAGTTTGTATATCTTATGTGGTTTGATATACTTAATTCACTATAAACTGTGCTCTGATACCAATCTGTCACACCCCCAAACCAAGGATGGCGGAAACGTCCGGGGGTGGAGGACTTCATGTATAGTATCATAACAACAATTGTAATAGTAATTCAAGCAAACACAACCATCATATATATAATTGAAAAAGTTAGATCATTGTATGAATTACATGTTTACGAATCAATTACAATATGTTGACAAAATATGAAATAGTAGACGCCTTAGCGTCCCATCCTCAAAAGCACTTGATTACCTGTTTAATGATTTCCTGAGAATACAAGTTGTTTGAAAAAGTGTCAACACAAAGGTTGGTGAGTTCATAAGCTTTTGTTTGGTATTATTAAAAGCCTTTCGTTTGTGAAAGTAGTATTTGTGTTAGAAAATCCCATATTTTCCTTAATGTGTAAATGTAGTCTTAAAACCCAAAGACCGAAATGTACAAGTAATTTGTCATATTTATAGTAAAACAATGCAAGTTTAAATCGACATAAACTCGTTAAATTTTAATGAAGTTCCCGTAAATTCCAATGTTTATTAATACTTTATGTGAGTTATTATAACCATGCTATGACCTAGTTGGCCTGAAACGACGTTCTTCAGGCGTCGGAAATGTTATGACATTTGTCACCCCAGACCTGCCGGTCTAGCTGTTGCATGCAGCTTAGGTGTGGGTTTGTCAAACCCAATATAGATCTATACACAACTATCACGCTCTCCCTCAAGGAGACTCTGGTTACAATACAGGACTTAATGGTAATTTGAAGTAAATGTCTCACAAAGTCATTAACGGAATTACGTGTTATGAAAACTTGGTACCGTATGGCCGTACCTTGCTTAATGAAAATATCCTTTGTATAAATGTACCCTATTTCAATGTATGTGCTATGTAATGTATCATAAACTATACCTATTATAGTTTATCAACCAAGGGTAGTACGTAGTAATGTATGCAAACTATATTTAAAATAGTTTATTAAATGTTTGAATGTATCGTTAACGGAAATACGTGTTATTAAAACTTGGTACCGTATGGCCGTACCTTGCTTAATGAAAATATCCTTTGTATAAATGTACCATTTTTAAATGTATGTGTTATGTAATGTATCATAAACTATACCTATTATAGTTTATCAACCAAGGGTAGTACGTAGTAATGTATGCAAACTATATTTAAAATAGTTTATTAAATGTTTGAATGTATCGTTAACGGAAATACGTGTTATGAAAACTTGGTACCGTATGGCCGTACCTTGCTTAATGAAAATATCCTTTGTATAAATGTACCATTTTTAAATGTATGTGTTATGTAATGTATCATAAACTATACCTATTATAGTTTATCAACCAAGGGTAGTACGTAGTAATGTATGCAAACTATATTTAAAATAGTTTATTAAATGTTTGAATATATCGGTTGTACTTTGATTATAATCACTTGTTATTCTTTATATTCAATATGTCCAAATCCATTTGTAAACTGGTGTGTGTCCATATATTAAGATAAAATGACATATATTGCAATAACATATAATCATATAAAGATATACACCTTGCTCAACATGTTACAAGGTGAAATGAAATTGACAGCAACTTTTTGTTGAAAACAGTTTCTGTTACTGTTTTTAGAAAATTTATAGAAACATCATCAAAGCTCCAAATCCAAATCCGCAAATTTTGAGAGTTTGTAATATGAGTCTAGTTTGTTTGTAAATTTTATCAAGATTTTTAGTGATCTCTAACGGAGGTGAAAATGTCCATAATCACAGACTGGTCCGGGTTTGCCTATGAAATGATAGGCAGTTTTGTAAAAATCACCATAAATTGTAGAAATATCATATGGAGATGTGCAAGTAGCCATTTTAAAGCTAAGAGTTTGAACTACTTGCACCTGGAACAGTTTTGAAAACTAAAATATTTAAGTTGACCAAAACAGTCCGTGATCGAAGTTCATCTTTTCTGATGTAATCTGATAGAAAAAGTTTAATTGTGTTCTTGATGATTTTACTTGTATTCCCCCCTTAAAACTTAAGAAAAACATGTAAATGTAGGGGTATGAACTCACCTTATGTGGTTTCAGTAGATGAAAGTGAGAGAGAGGAAGTGTTCAACCCAAGAACACTAAGAATATGTCTTGATGATTCGAGAATCTAACACCGAATAAGATGGAACTTGTGTAAGATATCAATGATTTGAGTAGAATGGAGTTTAATAATTATGTGAATGATGAAGATACTTACTAATTGAAGAAAGAAATCCCTGGAGAAAGCCTTGAAGTTCTTGAAGTTGAGAGAAAAGATGAGAGAATTTTGGAGAGTGTTCTTGGTTGCTAAGTGTAGAATGAAAGAATTTTATGGAGAATGAGGAGAGAGGATCAATCCTCCAGCTCTTAGAACGTGGGAAGAGCTGGAAATTGGGTGTAAAGGTCCACTAAGGAGACAAGGGGTAGTGGGAAAGAGTGGCTAATCATAGAGTGAGGTGGTGGTGGTTTGCTTTTGCCATAAATTAAGGAAAATCAAATATTCCCTCAATAATTAGTTCAACCACTAATTCTTTTAATATATTTTATAAAAACCCTGGAGATTTATATATTTTGGGGCCTTAGTTTATAAAATAAAGTTTTGGGTGAAAATCCCACGTTAAAATAATGAAAAACGGAGTTAAAACGAAGTCGTAGTCGAAAACCGGGAGAAAAAGCTGAATCTGCGAAGTTGCTCGGTCCTGGGCCGAGGTTCGGACCTGAGGCTTCGGTCCGAGGCTTCGGTCCTGAGGCTTCGGTCCGAGGCTTCGGTCCTGAGCACTTCGGATGCGAGGCTTCGGTCCTGAAGCTTCGGTTTTGGGTCCTTAAGGCTATTTTACCCGTTTTTACCCCGTTTCAAGTGGTTTTTGACCCGGTTAAGGGTCGTGATGACCCGAAGGATTAGAAAAAGTTAAAGGAACTTTTGAGAGAGATTTGGGAGAGATTTCTAATAGAGAGAGATTGAGTGAAAGAGATTGAGAGAGAGTTCTTTTGAGACCTTTTTGAGTGTTTGGCTTTGAAACGCAAGGTCCGTAAACCCCGTTAAGCCATGATTTAGTGTCCTACACAATCCCGATGATTGTGCAATAGTGTTTTATCGCTTTGGTTCGTTGTTTAGCACTGTTAAGGCTAAGGAAAATCAAACACATGAATTTTCGAAATGATGTTTTCTCATTAAAATAGCGAATTGTACAGTGATTACATAACGTAAACCCTAACATACAAGGGTTATTGGAGTTGACCGGTTTGACTTGTTGACTTTGTTTGACTTTGACTTGACCGAAATTTGTCGGTTGTCACACTTTCCTTAATGGGAAGTTGGCTGAGGATGTTTACATGGCTCAGCCAGAGGGTTTTGTCAATGCGAAGCATCCCAACAGAGTGTGTAAGCTTGAGAAGTCCATTTATGGACTTAAGCAAGCGTCTCGCAGATGGAATCTTTGTTTTGACGAAAAGGTCAAAGAGTTTGGTTTTCAGCGAAGCGAAGATGAATCGTGTGTATATGTCAAGGCCAGTGGGAGTGTAGTAAGCTTTCTCGTATTGTATGTCGATGACATACTACTCATAGGAAACGGCATCCCGACACTACAAGAGGTTAAGTCCTGGCTCGGGAAGTGCTTTGCTATGAAGGACCTCGGAGAGGCTTCCTATATTTTGGGAATAAGGATAGTGAGAGACAGAAGTAAGAGACTAATAGGACTTAGTCAGAATACTTACTTGGACAAGGTACTAAAACGTTTTAGTATGGAGAATTCGAAGAAAGGGGAGTTACCAATCCAGAGTAATGCCAAGTTGAGTAAGACTCAGAGTCCGAGTACTGAAGTCGAGATATCAGAGATGAGCCGAGTACCTTATGCTTCCGCAGTTGGCTCAATCATGTATGCTATGACTTGTACTCGCCCTGATGTGGCCTTTGCTTTGAGCATGGTCAGCAGATATCAAGGGAACGCTGGTAGAGCGCATTGGATCGCGGTCAAGAATATTCTTAAGTATCTTCGGAGGACGAAGGAATGGTTTCTAGTCCTCGGTGGGAGTGATGACTTAAAGGTGCGAGGGTACAGTGACGCCAGTTTTCAGACCGACAGGGACAACTACCGTTCCCAGTCGGGCTGGGTATTTACCCTCAATGGAGGAGCAGTGACTTGGAAAAGTTCCAAGCAGGAAACCGTAGCTGATTCAACGTGCGAATCAGAGTACATTTCAGCAAGCGAAGCATCAAAGGAGGCAATATGGTTGAAAAACTTCATTGGAGACCTTGGAGTTGTGCCAGCCATAAAGGAGGCCATGGAGATTTTCTGTGATCATGAAGGAGCAGTTGCCTTGACCAAGGAACCAAGAGATCACGGTAGATCTCGACATATCGACAGAAAATATCACTTTATTCGACATCAGGTGGAAGAAGGACTCCTCGTAGTAAAGAGGGTATCGTCAGAGGATAACCCAGCAGATCCGCTTACGAAGGGACTGAGAAGGGTTAAGCACTTGCAGCACACTAGGAGCATTGGGCTCAAGGACGATATTAGTTTAGATTAGATAGTTTGGAAACGTGTAATAGATAAGTTGTTATTAACATTTGATGATTAAATAAAGGAGTATTATTTATTAGTAATGTTACTGTCTTATGTTAATCTTTTACCTATTGTTTCAATTTTGCATGTTTTGACTTCCTGAATAATTGAGTTATTTGATAATAATAGAATTATTCGAACGGTCCACAGTCGTTCATATGTTGGAAGTAGATATGAATGAAGACTGTCATGAATTGGTGTGTAGATTGTATAAAGTGTATTATACATAGCAAAAGTTTGCTACAACGTTCATGAGTGCTTATGAACTTGATTTGAGCATTGGAATAAACCCACACTTGCTAGAATCACTTCATGGAATTTATCACGAGTGATCGCAAGATGGTAATATCATATGGTCTTAAAACCTAGATATATGGTTTATTATTTATTAATTAGTTGTGCATTGATAATGCGTAAACGCATCAGTAACTTGATGTTATAAAATGCATTGTTGTGTATGATTTGATTAATGGATAATAAATGCATATAAGTCGAAGTTTATCTGTTCCTTTTATCCTAACAGGGTAAAAGCGATATTAGGGCCCCTCGATGATTTGATTTGACTTATGTGACGGGCCCGGTCAGGACTGAATTGATGTGTTCAATTAAGATCTACGTCAAATGAATCTGAGATCGAGAAACCAATTGCTGGAAAATAAGTATGACAGTGTTCCATGTAATTGTCTGCACGATATCTAAAACAGAGGATTATACGATCCCTTATCTGAAGGACAGGTTACTAATAAAGATCAGAGTTTGACAGCGTCTTTGAGACCTACGATTTCTAATCGGATTGTGCTTGCATTTATAGTTACTAGACTTATCCAAGTGGGAGACTGTTGGATTAGTGTCTAAGCATGTAACTATATTTGGTAAGTACTGGACCCGGTTGTGCATGGTCCTTTTGGGTTGCCTTCACCATAGCAACTTGACAGGGTGATTTATGAAGAGAGAAGAGATATTATTATATTAATATAGTATGAGAATAATATATTAAAGGAATAATAATATTATTTAATTAATATTAGTCATAAATTAATTAGGAATTAATTTGGTGACTAAAAGAGGTTAATTGAATAAAGGGGCTTAAACTGTCAAATGTGTGATAGTTGAGTTTTTTGGGCTATGGGTCCTTATGGGATATAGGGTGGCCGAAATTAAGGAGTATGGGCTCCTTGAATTCGTCCAAGCCTTACTCTAGAAGGATCCTTGGATTTCTTAAGGCCTAAGTTATTCAATTAGGGTTAAGGAGGTAACCCTAGTAGCTCATAGTATAAATAGACCCTATGGGTTGGAAAAATCGACGACCTTGCTTCCTTGGGAACCCTAGAGCCGATTTCTACACCTCTCCTCTCTCTCCAAATCAACCTCTTGCTAGTTGGTGTTTGTAAGCCATTAGAGGAGTGACAATTGTGACTCTAAGCTCCAAGCACAAGAAGATTCAAGCAAGCAACTTAGGGTATTCATCTAGATCTGATTTCATGTGTTATGTTTCAATTATATTCTCTAGATCTAGGATTGTAAGCCTTGGATACATTGCATTTTCAATTAGAGAAACCTAGATCCAAGCATTAGGGTTTGCATGTACACATAGGAAAGTTCTTATGGCTCAAAACCCATCAATAACAGCCATGCAGAAAAACCATGAGGAAAATGCTACCATATCATTCAAAAGAAGAAAGAGTTGCATATCAACCCAACCAAAAGGTTAATTGTATTACATCTATAACAAAAACAAAAACTATTTAAACCAATTTTTTGCAGGCCTAGATCTTAGTCTGGTCATCATCGGCCGTGTCTTGCTTCTCCCCTCCTCCGGTCAACATCAACACAGGATCCTGATTGGCGACAACAGGCATATCGATCAGTTTGGCCAACGCCTCACACCATCCGTCCACGTCCCAAGAACTTGCGTTTTCTAGATCCTCAGCCAGCTTAATCTTAGTCTATAGAATAGCTATTGCAACACTTGTCTTTGCATCAGCAATCACCTCCTCGAGATCCGCGAGATGCTCTTCCTCCTTTTCGACTTTCTGTTTGCTCAACAACTCCACCCTTTGGAGAAGATTATCATTGGTGACCCTCCATGTCTTCTCCTGCTCTTTTAGAATAAACTCGGCTTTATCGACACAGAACCTAAGGTCGTTGGTAACATGGGAAACGTGAGCGGAGACCTGGAAGAAACATAAACATCAGCATAAAAAATAACATGTATGATAGATTAATATAAATAATGCCTATGCAGAATTCTTACAGCTTGGGAAAATGAAGACAACTTCCCAAGAGCATCCTCGACGTTGAGGTTCTTTAAGCTGAAGTCTACAGCCTCGGAAGTCTTTCGTTTTCGGGATCCTGAAGCCTTAACCATAAGGTCTACATGAGATCTCTTGGGAAGAGGAAGAATGACACCTTTTTCCTGCTTAACTTTGAATGAACCACTGGTCATATCATCTTCAAGATCTGCCAAACCAAAGCGAGCCTTAGACCGAGTAGTCTTAGAACCTTCCAGAGATCCCTATCAAGTCAGGATCCTCTAAAAAGACATATCCAAGAAAAATAATATTACCAGTAGCCATAGAAGCAGTAGTAGAGGAACCCTCTTGAAGACGAGAATATTCAAGCCTAAACGACCTCTCAACTGTAGGAAGTGTGCGAAATTTGGAAATCTTATCCTCAGAGTCACCAGCGACAGGAATAAGCTCCTCAAACCTGAACACTGCATCAAAACAAACAAAATAAGGGAAGTAAATTTCAGGATCCTTGATATCTAAATTTTATTTCCTACCCTTTTTAATCCATGTTTTTGGCAGAGAATCCCCCTCAGGGATCGAGTCGCGTCTCATGAAGAAATATTTTTCTTTCCAAGCGCCATCATTTTGTTTAGATTTCAGAATGAGATGGGGTTTGTTTGTCTTAACTCTTAACAGGAAACGAGAAAACCGAAAGTAGAAAGATCATAGATGAAGGCTAACTCAGGTAATCCAATGTTCATATTTTTGGACTGATTCAGGCGATCGATCCAAAAGAGGATCCTCCAAACCACATGCATAGTTTGAATATAGGAGATTTGGGTACACAGAAAGAAATCACGAATAATACCAGTAAAAGGATAAGTTAAACCTAGTGTGAATGGGTATTCAGGAAAACAAACCCACGTTGGAGACACAAAATCAGGTTGAACGATAGCCTCAAAAGGACGAAAAACCACATCAGAAGGGAAAGACCCAATGGCTTTCAAGGATTCCATGTCTTCATTGTCAAAGGAGAAAACATCATCATAGGTTAAGAATTCTTGATCAGTAAAATCATCGCCAGCTCGAGAGCGACTAGTTTTCTTAGCCATAACAGGGAAAATCGAAACAACGGAAGAACAAATAAAAGGAAAAAGGATTACCTTCGCAATGAGACAATGGCGACTTGGGAGAGTAAAAAGAGAACTTATTGGAAGCCCTCATTTATAGCCAGGAAAAGATAATAGAGATGATTTGACCATTTCTCGATTATCTCGATAAAGATAAGACTTATCCATTAAGGAATAATTTTAAATTCCTCTTTTAAATTTAATTTAAGTTATTCCTTCAACATATCTGAAACTAACATTACATTTTCAGGAATCATTTGGGGGCAATTGTTAGGGCCAGGAACCTTACAATATTCAGGATCCTCAAATATTTAGGATCCTCAGCTACCTCAGGATCCCGGCTAATTACCGTTATTATTTTGATTAATATTTATAACGGTCATATTTTGTCTATAACTAACACATGTGCAGAAGTAGTCAAGGGAAGAACAATTCTCAACGAAGAATCATCTCAACCATGCTAAAGACCCAGAATACTTGGTCAAATAACGTTCATGAAGCTGGTCATAGAGGATCCCGGAAATATCAAACATCTTGTTGGCTAGTTTAGACTATAAATTGACACTTCTATTTTGCACACGACACACTATTCTTTAGTCTAAACTTACTCAACGAAATTCTTTACTCATTCTTACTAAGAACTCACTGTAATCATCATTTTATATTAATAAAATCATCAAGGCAGGTAATCATTATCACCTCCCAAGGTTTTGTGCCGAAGATACTAGCCAGGATTAAGGGCTTTCCTTGTAAATCATTGTGTCACTTTCTTTTACCATTTGCTATTACACAATCTGAACATCACGACCTCTCATTCAATTTGGTTGATTAGTACTTGTGCAATTTTTGACCACAACACATGTGTATGTGTTTATTTGATATATGTTATTGTATGTTAGGCGGGGCCCATACTACCAAGCTCAACTCAATGTCGGGCGGGGCCTGATGCCGGACGATGTCCGATGCCGGGCGAGGCCCGATGCTGGTTGGGACCCGATGCCGGCTATAGTCTGATGTCGGGCATAGCCTGATGATAGGGCGGGGCCCACTATATGTGATTATGTGTTTGGTGTGTGGTATTTGGGGAACTCACTAAGCTTTGTGCTTACAGTTTTTAGTTTTTGTTTTAGGTACTCCAGTTTTCAAATGAAAGAGCTCGGGACAATCGCAGCGCATACACCCATGTTTTCCGCATTATGTGATCTTTGGGATTAGACTCTGATATTTGTTTAAGGGAAATGTTTTTCAATGTCTTGAACAAAGTTACATTAGTGTTTTGGTTATAATAAATATTAAATTTTTATCTTGGATTTTTGGGTTGTTACAATAAGCTTTCAAGCAGCACCTCCTTCTTCAATAGCCTTCTTCTTCAACAAATAAGCACCAAAAATCACAAATAAGCTCCAAAATCTCCCAAACAAGGCTTAGACTCGAGATTAGGGTTTTTGAGGGAAGGTGGCTGATAAGGATTATCCAAGGGAGGCATAAGGTGGATTAAACAGGAGAGAAAACCCTTAAAATTAGGGTTTTGAGGTTGAGTCAGTACGCCCGACGTACCACACGTACCCCTAGCGTACTAGCATGGATTTCACGATCCAATCTCACGAGTACGCTGTGCGTACCCACATGTACGCCCAACGTACGGGACGAAATGCGCAACTTAACCATAAGGGACCAAATGAGCAAACTCAAATAGGTTAAGGGATAAAATGGAAAGACCTGATAATCAGGTGCTACAATTCTCCCCCACATGAATCAGATTTCGTCCTCGAAGTCCGCTATCGGAAATAACTCTGGGTAGTGCTCCCTCATCTCATCCTCCGGCTCTCATGTCTATTCTGAACCCTTGCGGTGTTGCCACTTCACCTTCACCAACTCAACAACCTTGTTCCTCAAGGTTTTTGTCTTCCTGTCGAGGATCGCTACCGGTCTCTCAACGTAGTTCAGGCGGTCGTCCACCTGAATATCTTCCAATGGAACCACTACGGAATCTTCAACCAAACACTTCCGCATCTGAGAGACATGAAAGGTACTATGAATCTGACCGAGTTCATCCGGAAGATCCAATCGATACGCTACCCTGCCCACCCAGGCTACAACCCTGAAAGGACCAATATACCTGGGGCCCAGCTTGCCCCACTCCCTGAATCGGATGACACATTTCCAAGGTGACACCTTCAGGACAACCATATCCTCGACCTAAAAATCTAGGTCTGATCGGTGCTTGTCGGCATAGCTCTTCTGCCGACTCGGATTTGTCTAAAATCTACTCTGAACCTGTTGAATCAACTCAATAGTCTTGAATACCACTTCGGTACTCCCCATGACTCGTTGACCGACCTCACACCAACATATCGGGGTCCTGAATTTCTTCCCATAGAGCATCTCAAAAGGAGGCTAATCGATGTTGGTGTGATAACTATTGTTCTATGAAAATTCCGCTAACGGGAGATAGGTATCCCAGCTACCGCTGAAATCCAGAACACATGCCCGCAGCATATCCTCCAATGTCGGGATTGTCTTCTCGCTCTGACCATCCATCTTCGGGTGAAAGTCTGTGCTAAAATGTAGACGAGTACCTAACTCTTTGCGGAACCTCTTCCAAAACCTGGAAGTAAACCGAGCATCCCTATCTGCGACCACTGAAACTGGCACCCCATGTCGTGCCACAACCTCCCTGATATAAATGCCAGCCAACTTCTCCGCAGAGATACTCTCCTGAATCATAATAAAATACGTGCTCTTGGTCAATCGATCCATGATGACCCAAATCGAATCCACTCCGCGCGTAGTCTGAGGCAACTTCGTAATGAAATCCATGGTAATATCTTCCCATTTCCGAACGGGAATGTCTAACGGTTGCATCTTTCCGTGAGGTTGTTGATGTTCGGCCTTGACTTTCCTGCAAGTCAAGCACCTCTCCACATACCAAGCTACATCCTACTTCATACATGGCCACCAATAATCAGGAAGGAGATCTCTATACATCTTCGTCGCCTCGAGATGAATGGAGAATCTCGATTTGTATGCCTCCTCCATCAGAACCTAATGCGCACCACCCCAATAAGGAACCCACACCCTCCGATGGAGAGTCAATAAAACCCCAACTATCATAATTGAAGGAAGCCACTTGACCCACTATGCGCTCACTCGGCCGGTGCTCTTCCTTCATAGCCTTAACTGAGCCTCTCAAATCTGCTCCAAGAGTGGAGTAATCACTGTCATCCTCATACAAATATCCATTATCGGATCGCGACTTCCTTGCGACTGAGAGCATCGGCCACCACATTGGCCTTCCTCGAATGGTAAAGGATCTCACAATCATAATTCTTCACCACATCCAACCGCTAGCGCTGCTTCATGTTCAAATTCGGCTGGTCCATCAAGTACCTCAGGCTCTTGTGATTCATGTAAATATTACAGTGGAACCCGTAGAGGTAATGTCGCCAAATCTTGAGAGCAAAAACTACAGCCCCTAGCTCCAAATCATGCAGCGGATAATTCGCCTCATGAGGCTTCACCTGCCTCGAAGCATAAGCAATAATGCGACCGCTCTGCATCAGAACCGCACCCAACCCCATGATCGACGCATCACAATAAACCACGAAATCCTCAACACCTTCCGGCAGGGTCAGAATCGGCGCCTCACACTATCTCTATCTAGGGTTTTAAACGCTGCATGTTGCTCATGCCCCCAGGGAAAAGTGGCAATCTTCTTCGTCAATCGAATCAGAGGAACCGCTATCTTGGAGAAATCCTGAATAAATCTCCGGTAGTAGCCTACCAACCCAAGGAAACTTTGAATCTCAGATGGAGACCTCGGAACCTCCCACCTCATCATGGCCTTGACCTTGGCCGAATCGACCACAATACCATTCAGGTTGACAAAGTGCCCGAGAAACTGCACCTCGCGCAACTAGAACTCACACTTGGATAACTTCGCATACAATATCCCCCTCCTCAGGTTCTCCAATACCTCCCTCAAGTGCTCCTCATGCAGCTCCTGGTTCTTGGAATAGACCAGGATGTCGTTGATGGATACAATCACAGACCGATCCAATATCGGTCGGCACACGCAATTTATGAGGTCCATGAACGCGGCTGGAGAATTGGTGAGCCCAAAGGGCATCACCACGAACTCGTAATGACCATAATGAGTTTGGAAGGCCGTCTTCTGCACATCGTCCTCCCTGACCCTCATCTGATGATAACCCAAATGAAAATCAATCTTGGAAAACCAAGATGCACCCTGAAGCTGGTCAAACAAATAATCAATCCTCGGGAGTGGATAACGGTTCTTCAATGTTAGCTTATTCAGCTCCCGGTAGTCAATACACATCCGATGAGACCCATTCTTCTTCTTTACAAGCAGGATCGGCGCTCCTCATGGCGAATTACTCGGTCAAATGAACCCCTTGTCTAGCAGCTCCTGCAGCTGTGTAGATAACTTCTGCATCTCTGTAGGATCTAACCGATATGGTGCTTTGGCTATCAGAGCCACACCAAGTACCAAGTCAATATGAAACTCCACTTGCCTCTCCGTAGGCACTCCAGGAAAATCCTCCGGAAACACATCGGGGTACTCCCGTACAAGCGGCACATCATCTACAGTCGTCTTATCCTTCTCTCGGGTATCCATAACATAGGCGGCATAACCGGAACAACCATGAAGAAGGTAACGCATGGCCCTAGCTGCTGAGCATAAAACCGACCCGTGCTAAACGCCCTCTCCATGGACCACCAACTCTCCCACACTTGGGGTCCAAACACGCACCATCTGACGCTTGCAATCAATCACCTCCCCATTGGGGCTCATCCAGTCCATCCCCATTATAATCGTGTTCCCGCGCAAAGGAATAGGAACCAAATTGATCTGATACTGCTCGCTAAACATCTCTAGAACACAATCCCGATGAACCCTTGATACCCGGACAGATCGATCATCCACAATCTCAACCTCTAATGGACAATCCAGCTCTCCCAGCGCTCCAACAAACCTCTTGCTAAGCGCAAGAGATACGAAAGATCGGATAGCCCTCGAATCAAATAATATCAAGGCAGAGATACCGTTCACAAGGAACGATCCTAAAACAAAACACACAAAAATAAGCATAGAAATCAACATAAATAAAGAGTTAAGGAGAAGAGACATACCCGCCACCATATCCGGTGTAGCACGTGCCTCCTCGACTGTCAGCTAAAAAGCCCTGCTCCTCACAACAGGCGCATCCGCATTGCCCTGGCGGCCATCAGTAATCTGTAGGTTTGCTGGAGAAGGTGCTACTACTAGTCCTCCTGATGCTATAATCGGGTAGTTGGCCTTATTGTGGCCCCTCTGATTGCAATGAAAACAAATCAGCTCTGATGTCTGGGCAGTGATGATAGCAATATTGCAATCCTTGCTAAAGTGTCCTGTCTTGTCGCACTTGTAGCATCCCGAACCACCCGCTCTGCAAACCCCATCATGCGACCTACCGCATTTGCCAGAGCGGCTCCAACCCTGATGGCCCTTCGACCTTGAGTCGAAACCCTTAGGTTTATTCGCTGAAACCCCAACCATCTGCCCATGCTCCGCCTTCCTCTTCCCTATGTGCTCCAAATCAATCTCTCGTTCCCGCGCCCTAGATATCATGTCATCCAAATTCGGGCAGCCAGAAAAACTAACGAACTCCCTGATGTCATATCTCAGCATACCATGGTATCGGGTCTTCCTCATCTCCTCTTCTGCCGCATACTGGGGTACCAACAAAGCTCTCTCTCTGAACTTGGCGGTGATCTCCGCCACAGTCTCAGACGTCTGCCTCATTTCTAGAAACTCCCTAGCTAATTGTTACACCTCAACAGCTAGTGCAAACTGTACTCGAAACCGGGTCACAAAATCTGGCCAGGTCATGGCCTCAATGGTTGGGACTCCCAAAGTATAGCCAACATCCTCCCACCAATCTCGAGGTCGCTCCCTCAGATATCCTGCATCGAACCTTGGATTCGACCCCTCGGGGCAGAAGCTCGTCATTTCGGCATACTGAATGTTAGGTATCCAACGCCTGGCTGCGATAGGGACCTTCACCCCAAATAAATCTGGTGCCCCACATCCCCTAAATTCCTTTAAGGAGAGAGTGCGGGCCCCATACTGGCTAACGGCAAGATCGGTCCTGAAGATCTGAAGGCGATCCTCCATCAGCTCGATGATACCCTCCTTAATCGACCCAAACATCATCGGGGTCACATCAAGGATGCCTCTAGTAACCTCAGATGCAATGAACTTGTGTAGCCTCTTATCAATTGGTTCGGTGCTCGTGCCCGAACCAGATCCCGATCTTGAACCCCCTGCTCCATGACGTGTCACCATCATACTAAAACATAACCACATAAACAATTATCAAACACACGAGAAGGTTCACACTCTCGAGTTCCCTAGATTCATCATGGTCTTCCTGGTCTCGGATATAAATCATATGCTTCCAGTAGTACGGGCCCAATACTACCTTCCACACCTATTTATACCCTCCTCAAGGACTACCCCGACTTCTCCAAGTCGCTCTTCCCAACTAGTACATTCCTCATACTATAAGGCGTCCTACACACCAATGCATCTCTAAGGGATTTCCTACGACTCCCTTCCTTACCCCTCTCCGCTATCAACCGCAGAAGGAACTTCCACTAATACCACCTAACTACTACATGAGCACCATTACATACTATCATTACTAGATAATTCTTCGAATGACAGGTCCCACACTACAACGGTTGGACTCAAACAAGAGTTGCACAATAGAGTTAAACCTATCCTTCTAAAATTATCCAATCACAATAATATGGAACCCGACGCACTCATCCACTATTTAGTTAGTACCAACAGAATTTCCAAAAGCACAAAGCATGCAGAATTCAAGCATCATGCAATTCAACGCAGAACATAACCTATACAGGCCATCCTATCAAGTAACTGATTTGATACTAGCATGTGATTTTATAAGCTCATACAAATAGGCACATAAAGGCATTTCTCCTATCATTCTATCATGCAATTCTAAGAAAATCCTTAGCCCCTAATCTAGCATGCAATTCTCATATCATAACATAAAACATATAACATGTGCAGGTATTTTGGGAAGACTTACTTGAGCTCGGTTGATTGCACGCATCGCACCCCTTTTTCTTTTATTAAAATCCTTTAATTAAAAAGTTTCTTTTTATGGAAAATCTACCAAACCCTCGATTTGAGTCCACGCACACCCGAGGGTATGCCTGAATCCCTCAAACAAAGGATATGATACAAACGTTGTAACGTCCCAAAATACAGATAAAAATTTGTTTTTAAATTACTTCAAAACTTGCCATATAAAACAGTCAAAAGTGTATCATAGCAATAGTTTATCAGAGTACAATTTCACAAAATCACATAATGCGGAAAATCATAGGGTGATGTAGTGTGATCAGGTCGGGCCCTTCCCCTTCAAGCTGGAAGTACCTAAGACATAAACTGAAAATCGTTAGCACAAAGCTTAGTGAGTACCCCCAAAATACCCCATACCATACAAACATAAAGCAAAGCATATCTAGTGCTTGCAATCCCCTTCGGTCTATTTCAACCTGATACAGTCAAGCATATATGGGTGCTTCCAATCCCTTTCGGTCTATTTCAACCGGATACCATCAAGCATATATGGGTGCTTGCAATCCTCTTCGGTCTATTTCAATCGGATACCGGGTCTATTTCACCCCTACTACTACCACATAATATCATAACAATGAATCACAAAGTCATCAAGCGAACACATGCATAACTGACAGTTGTCACGAAGACAACCATCATACTACAACATAAACTAGTAGGCCGGAATTGGTGCCTTCGACCCACATATACAATGAAGGAAACTCACCTTAAACTAAAGGTATCAAATCACACTCCGCGGCTGACTCGCGAAATCCTCTCCCTAAGCCACAAGTATAAAACCCTAATTAGAAATTTGGTCAATATTCTAACCTGAGGGTCCAAACTCTAATTCTTGACTTAAAAGCAAAGAGGGTTGCTTAACCCTTGCGTCATTGGGCCTACCCCACCAAGGCCCAAATCCAACTAGTCCAAAAAGGCATCCCAAGCCCAAATACAAGGCCCTTAAGGCCTAACATGGCCGAAGAGCACCCACAATGACCTAAAGCCCAAAAATGTCCTACTACCATGGGTAGGCCTGAGGCCCAAACCTAAACAAGTCAAAAAGCCCAACAACACTCAAGCCCAAAAATATCACAAGCCCACAGACTGTGTACGCACGGCGTACATGGAGCGTACACCTGGTGTACGTTGATGATCCGAAATCGAGGCACTGGCCCAGTACGCGCAACATACTCAAGGGTACGCCCGACGTACTGGTCAGTTAGCCCAAAATTGCCCCAAAGTCTTAATCCATTAAGCTCTAACGTCCAAAACTTAGATCCAAGCTCATAAAAGTGTTTTAAACCATAAACTTTAAAACTTTAAGCCTTTTCATGGTTGAAAAGGGATTGAACCTTAGAACTCTAACCTAATCCACACTCACACCACCAAACTCTTGCATGGCTAGAAGGGACCATCAAGCAACCATTTTTATAAACCTACAAGACCTAACATGCAATAAAGGACAACAAATATGGTCTGGAGTGCCCCAAACTCATAAAAGGTCAAAATTTGGGGACAAAAAGCTCATAAAACCCATTTATGGAGATAAAAAAGGAAATACATCAAGGTATAGACTTTATACCTTCAAACGATGCACAAGGAGTAGTAGTTTCTGGATCTATAAGCTTGAAAGCAACACCTCCTTCTTCAATAGCCTTCTTCTTCAACAAATAAGCACCAAAAATCACTAATAAGCTCCAAACAAGGCTTAGACTCGAGATTAGGGTTTTTGAGGGAAGGTGGCTGATAAGGAATGTCCAAGGGACGCATAAGGTGGATTAAATAGGAGAGTAAAACCTTAAAATTAGGGTTTTGAGGTTGAGCTAGTATGCATGGCATACCACACGTACGCCCAACGTACTAGCATGGCTTCCGATACAATCTCACGAGTACGCTGTGCGTACCCACATGTACGCCCAGCGTACAGGACGAAATGTGCAACCCAAACACAAGGAACCAAATGAGTAAACTCAAATAGGTTAAGGGCTAAAATGGAAATACATGATAATCGGTTGCTACAGAGACCTTGCACCAATTCAGATATCTATGCAAAGTATTTTGAGCAAATGAGAAGCCCCAAAGAATGTGCTTAGTATCGTCCGACCTTGATGTGCAGTTGTAGCAGGTGGTGATAGGAATGTTAATTCATCAACGAGGAACACGATTCATGCAAGCACGCTAAATGAAAATAATGACCTTGAAAGGAACTAATCAGCACCAGACAGTAGGATTGTTCACCGGAGTACTCAATTTGGAGTCAATCAACCATCTAAGATCACGAACACAGAATTTTCCATTCGACGATAAAGACCATCTCCACAAATCTCTACCATTGGTAATGACAACCGAATCCAGCCAGACAATGATATCATATAACTCCATGACCTCCATTTTGTTACTAGGAACCCGTTTCCACGCCTAATTTATAAAACAAGTGCTTATTCTTTCCGAAACCAAACATGATTTTTTTTTTCATGTCAAACTCAAAAACAGAAGGCAAAATAGAAGTAAGGTTGTTCATACCAATCCATTTATCACACTAGAAGAGGGTGTTTTCTCCAAATTTGATACAAATGTCAAAAATGGAGTAAAAATAAATTTCAATATCAGCTAGCTAGATCATGTATTACCGTCGAAATGTTGTACCAAATTCAAGGGAAAGATTTTTTAGCCAAGGAATCGAATGTTTTATGTCAAGATTGTGAATCCTGCTGATGATACGTCTCCAAAGAGACAAAGGTTCTGTCTTGAAGCGCGAAATCCATTTGGTGAGGAGAGCCCAATTCAGTGACCGTAAAGATCCAATTCCAAGCCTTCCATTTTCTTTTGCAACAAAAATTACAATCCAAGCAACCCAATTTAATTTATTTTTCTCTTCATTTCCGCTCAAAAATAATTGCCTCCGTAGCTTCTCTAAAATATCAATAATTGACATCGGAGCTTTAAACAAGGAAAAGAAGTACAAGGGAAGGCTTCCAAGAACCGACTTCACAAGCGTTAAACGCCCATTAAAAGAAAATGTTTTGGCCTTCCAGGACGAGAGTCGATTATGAACTCTATCAACAACAAGCAACCAATATATATTAAGAGCCATATTGGCGCCAACCGGCACCCCCAAGTACTTGAAAGAAAAAGAACCTGCATCACAACCAAGAATACGAGCACAAATCGAGACTCTGTTCACCAAAACCCAAATACCATAGACATTAGACTTATGAAAGTTGACTTTTAGATCGGAAGCTACATGAAAACATCTTAAAATACAAGCTAAGTTGGAAAAATAAGAACTTGTCTACTCACCAACAAAAAGGGCATCATCGGCATGAAAAAGATCAGATATCGAGGGACCTCCCTTAAGAGTTTGAATACCATGAAATAAACAATTTTTACATGCCAATCTCAATGCAACATTTAAACCATCCATAGTAATAATGACCAAGAATGGAGAGAAAGGGTCACCTTGACGAACACCCCTCGAAATAGTAATTTCCTTTGTAGCCGATCCATTTAAAAGGACCGAAGCACGTGAAGATGAGAGGCACTCCTTAATCCAAAACCGTCATTGTCACCAAACCCCATTTGCGCTATCACTGAGTTTAAGTAATTCTAGTTAATGGAGTAGAAAGCTTTATCAAATTCAACCTTCAATACGAAAAATTTTGATTTATATATTTTATCCCAGGAATACATCTCGTTAATGATCATAGGACCATCAAGAATATTGCGCCCCTTAATGTACACCGTTTGAACTTCGTCAACCATCGAACCAACCACCTTCTTCAATCTAGAAGCAAGGGTCTTTGCGGTAATTTTATAAACACAGCCAATGAGGCTAATGGGTCGATAATCACTTAGAGAAAGAGATTCCTTGACTTTGGGAATCAAGGTAATAAATGAAGAATTTCTTCCCCTAGAAATACTCCCAATCGATTCAAAATGCTTGACAAACCACATGATATCATCTTGCATAATAGAATAATAATGTTTTATGAATTTGAATGTAAACCCATCTGGTCCAGGCACCTTCTCGTTCCCACAGTTCCAAATGGCATTTTTTATCTCTTCAAGTTCAAATGGAGACTCCAGCCATATATTATTCGCATCAGAGAGCCTTGCAAAATTCTGATTAGTCAAAGAAGGTCTGATAGAGCGGTTCGCCCGAAATTTTTCTCCAAAAAAACTACAAACTTCCTTCTTGATACACTTCACACCAGTAATCCAAATACCGTTGATCATTAACCCATTCATGCAAGTCCTCCTATTTTTAATCGTGTGTGAGTTGTGAAAAAAAAAAACTAGAATTTTCATCTCCATCACTTATCCATTTAGCTTTAGATTTTGAATTAAATCAGCCTTTTTTAATTTCTCCATATCAATAATTTTAATTTTGCTTTCTTTTAATTTAGTTATCTCCATGCAATTCAATAACCTCTTCTCAACCTCCAAATCAAAATCATTCACCAGTTTTTTAATCTCAAAGAGAGCCTTATTTTCCTTCTCAAACTCAGTCCATCTCCAAAGTTTGATGGCATTTTTGACAAAATGAAACTTATCAGAGAGAGATATATGTCAGGGGATCCTCCACCATTGAATTCACTCCAAACACGTATAACAATTGAATCACATTCGTCAAGACACATCCAAAAATTGTAGAATCTAAAAAGGGGAGCACCAAAGTCATATAATGAGTGCAAAGAAGAACATGGTAATGATCCGAGAATTCCCTAAGAAGAGCGGTGATAGAAGTATTGGATAAAAATGGACATGAAATGTGGGAAAATTAGAATACGATCAAGCTTGCTCAATATGCAACCATCGTCACAGAAGTACCTAAATCGTCTACCTACCATATTGAGATCAAGAAGCTCTGCATCACAGATAAATCAATTGAAGGCAACAAGAATTTTAGGGCAGAAAAAAGAATTGAGCCTGACAGCATTAAAATCACCAAAAATAACCCAATTCCAGTCCTCAAATTCATTAGATTTATTAGTTTTCCCCAGACAATTTTTTTAGGCGCATGAGGAGCATAGACATTAACTCCTTAGTGATACATTTCCAATTACCAACAGAAACTAAGAAAAAATTGGATTTGATGACAGTAATGGCATTGAAGAGGCTTTTGTCCCAAAAACTAACAAACCTACGAGACTTGCCAACAGATTCCACAAATATAATACTGTAATCACAACTGCCCCACCAATTGCCAATATCAGAAGGAAGAACAGCCAATATCGATTCATGAAGACCACATAAATATATCTTATTGTCTGATTTCAATATCTTGAGCTAATCGTGTTTATACAATTCACTCATCCCCTAATATTCAGATAAAGAAGATTCATGAGGAATTTCTGATAACACCACCTCCATTGACAGCATCCAAGAAAGCTTGATTCCTACTGTTAGTTTGAAACCCCACTTGATTGCCAACATTAATTGTACGCTCTAAATTGCAACAAGTGGACGGAAACGAGTGTAAAGGGGAGCCAACGAGGTCGACACTTCTTTTCTCATCGGAGGAGCAAACAAATTTGTGATTTAAATCAATGGAGTCATAGTTTGAAGACATGCGTCGACCAAAATTATTAACACCGATCTCCTTCTTTTTTTCATGCAACAACATTTAACAACCAATGCTCTAGGCTCGAAATCGGGGCTGCTAATGACACCAATAGACGATGTGTTAGAATTAGGCCCAGACGATTTCGACCCAAAGGGAGTGATACCTTGTTAAGTACCCGACCCACTAGGAGTGGTCCCATGCAAATTAAAAACTACACCGTTAATATCTTCATAATTAAAGTCGTTTGAATGTGGCGCATCAAAACCATCATCAATGCGTGAGGATTCTCTAAGAAGTGTCTCTTTGTTTTCCACATGAGCATGCATGGATTCATCCATCCAACGTCCTCCTGAAAATTAATATCCGCCGGAGAAGCCAGACGTCCATCAACATGGTCGTTTTCCTTAGGATCAAACTCGCCATCTTCCAAATTCGTATTCTCTTGAACCCAAGTACCCATCAACATCATCATCAAAATCATCATCCGACATCTCATTTGATTTCGGAGAGAAAGGCTTGAAAGGGGTCCAGTCATCGTTAGTTCAATAATACATAATATGTATGCAAGTCCATCAAAGACACCATTCACCTCCGGTGGCGAATCTAGAACCAAAAACCGCATGATTCCTTATGTAAATAAAACTAAAAAAAAATATGAAAGTGTAAAAATACTAGTGGTGGCGGGTCGGGTTGTATGACTAAAATATTTAAACATCCGTTCAATAGATATAATAAAGTTCTTACAATTGAACCCTACGAGGTCTTATATCTTGAAACATATTCACAATTGCGTCATTACCGATACCTTTTAAAACATTTTTTTCAATATACAACACTAAACTATCACTCAAAAATTGATCACTCATTTTGTTGCGTATATCGGTCTTTATCAACTTCATTGCTGAAAATGTGCGTTCCACACTTGCTGTTGCTACAGGTAAGATCAATGCAAGTTTCACAAGAAGGTAAATCTTAGGAAATATTATATGCTTCTTTTCTTCGACCATCTTTTTGGCAAAATCTCCAATGCTCTTCAAATCAGTAAATCGTTCATCTTCTCGCACATCTTTAATGATATTTCCAAGTTCCACTTCAAGAACTCGAAGATCATATTTTGTTGGAAACTCTTCCAGATAAAGTGTAGCCATTTTCATTATTTTTTTCTAAATCAAAGGCTTTGAAAGATTCACTTGGGCACAAACAAGCATTACAGAGAAGTAAATTTGTGTTTACTTCATTAAAGCGATTGTTTAGCTCTTGAAGTTACATATCAATCACCTCCTTAAATACATCAACTTGATAATGGTGCAAGCTGTTAACCTTAAAAAAAATATACACATATATATACATATTAATAACTTGATCAAGGTGTTAGTTGGAAATAACAAACATTACTAACCTGTGAACCTCTACGACGACTGTATCCATTAAAATATTCATCTTCCAAATCCACGACTTTAACTTCGTTTTTAGCACAAAACAAAGTCACTTTCTCTAAAAGTGGGCCCCATCCTACATCTCTAATTTCTTGAATTGCTTTTTTTAGCTACTTACTTGATTCATAGCATTTACGATATCTTGGTCTTTTCTTTGTAGTATTGTATTCAAATGATCCGTCACTCCCAAGATATCAACCATAAAATGTAGACAAAACACAAAATCAAACGATTTTAACCACTTAAAGATGCGAATTGCTTCAGCTCTACGATCACGATCACTATCAAATTCGCCAAGGTCTTCAAGTACATCACAAATGGAAGCATATATGGTTTGGATATTTAATAAAGATGCAAAATGAGAACCCCATCGAGTATCAGACGGTCGTTAATACCGACTTCTTGATTCAAACCGTACCACTCTGAAGCTCACCTAAAATAAACCACATAAGAAATGAATTAGCCGAATAAATAGCATAAACAAATAAAAATAAACCACATAAAGCATACCTTCTGCCAATGCTGCCATAACTTTATCTGCTTGTTTTTTTCTTAACTTATCTCGTCTTTTGTAAGAAGATCCAATAATATTTAACAACCGAGAAACCACATCAAAAAAATCATTAATCGTCGTGTGATTCTTTGCAACAAACACTAGGGCTAACTGTAATTGGTGAGCAAAACAATGAACAAAGTGTGCAGATTTTGTTTCATTCATAATCAAAGTCTTCAATCCATTGAATGCACCACTCATATTACTAGCACCATCATACCCTTTTCCTCTAATCCTACTAGGACTCAAATTCCGTTTTGAAAGCATATCATAAATGGTAGCCTTTAGTGACAAAGTTGAAGTGTCATTAACATTTCTAAGGCCAACAAACCTTTCTACAACTTCACCTTTTCTATTTACAAACCGCAAAACCAATGCCATTTGTTCTTTACATGACACATCACGTGACTCGTCCACTAAAACTGCAAAAAAATCATTTCCAAGCTCTCCCATAATAACATTTAAAATTACATCTGAACATGCTTGCACAATATCTTTCTGAATTTCACCACATTTCATTTGTGCATTTTTTTGGGGCATTCTTTAACACAACGCGATCTACAACATCACATCGATCGGCTAACCACTGTAGTAGTTCAAGAAAGTTACAACATCAGACGCGATGGATTGTCGTTGGTTCATCAAACTTTGACACATTTGGACAGCAATAGTGTGTGGAGTTCCTTCTTTGTGGTTATCTATTCCTGATTTCCTATTCCAAGCCTTGAATCCATATTTCACAAAATGATCTGATCCACCTTGATTGGGTATACTTGATTTGAATAGATAACAACATAAACAGAATGCATCATCCTCTTTTATACTATATTCTAACCAATATTTATTATCATCAAACCAAGATTGAATAAATCTTCGAGGTTTACCTCCAAAATCACGTGGTGGGAATTTATGATTTAGAGGTTGGAAATGCCCTTTTTGTAAGTATGCTCTTCTAATTTCATCTCTTTGGTTTACATGATAAAATTCTATACTCGGTCGTTCAAACGGATCAACGGGTAGTGAGTTTAAATCCGCCTTCGTATACTTATGTTGTTGTTCGTTATCTTCTTTCTTTTTATAAAACTTATGAAAAGACATTCTTGATTCTTGATTCTGAAATAGAATTATGAAATTAAATGTTACAACTTACAAGAGTATCAAACTAATAACCATTATCAATACTTTGTTATCAAATCAACAAATAATAAAATCAAGGCAACATGAACCAAACTGAATATCGAATCACAATTCAGTTTGGTTTGGTTTGAAAATTAACAAAATCAAATTTTGTGGTTAAAAATAAATCCAAAAGTTTAAAAGTTTCAAGTCTAAATAAATTGAACGAATATTAATCAAATGTTAAGAATGTTAATCAACTAATCAAGACAAGAATTCTGATTAATTACACTTATAAGTTAAATTAAATTCAAATATTAGTCTCACTGGAAATTACGACTTGCATTTTGTATCAGCATCCATATTCCATAACTGTGTGTTTTTAAGTCATTAAGTGGCATGGTCAATTAATTACTTAATCAAATTAAATTCAAATTATGTTGCTAACGTGTTGTGGACCACAACTTGTGGTGAAGAATTATACAATTATACAAATCAAATAAATGTAATCAATGATAATGAATCAATCAAAATTCATATAAAGTTACAATTTACAAATTAAAAACTTGTTGTAGATGATCACTTGGCTGCTGTCGCTGCTCATTGGCGGCTGGAGGGAGACGGCGGCCGGCGGTGGCAGACAGCCGGCGACTTGGCCGGACGGCAGTCGGCGAACGGAGAAGGTAAAAAGTGGCGTCGATTTTTTATCAGGAAACGGTGCAGCAGTTCAGCACAGCAGCGACATCACAGCAGCGAGGGGTATGGGCGACGTTCTGTTTCTATTTTCCTTTTGTTTTGTTTTTTTTTTAATAATTGTATTGGGCTATTGATTAGTGAAAGTGGGGTAAGATGTTGGGCTGTTAAATATAAATATATGGGCAGATGATAAAAAAAAATTTACCAAAATAATTAGGTAGGTCTTTTTATAAAAATTAGGTAATTCCTCTTTTTTTTCTATATATTCTTGTTGTATTAAAAAAAAGGTAGGTCCTAGGACCTACCTTACCATATGCTAACTACGCCCCTGGCAGAGACGGGAAACTATAAAGTTTATCAAAAATCTTAGCTTCACCAACAAGAACCGAACAGGAAGTCCAATTCTTCACCTCCTGAATAGGAGAAAGGCCTACTGACGACGTGACTTACATCTTCGTCTTCCCCATGGCAACGTCAACAAAAGACCTAGAGTCTCTAGCCACATGATTAAAGGGTTTGGGAGCAATGAATGATTGTCTGATGGGATTGGTTTTCAAATCAGGACGATGATGTTTTGCAGAGTTCACATTGAATTTCCTTCCCCTGCAGATTACTTCATTCAAGTTTTTTTCGATGATGCTAGGATCTTTCTGATGGGTTTTGAGCACTAAAAAATTCCTATGGTGTACATGCAAACCCTAAAGCTTTGGATCTAGTTTGTCTAATGAACATGCAATAATCATCCAAAGCCATAAACCCTAGATCTAGCATGTGATAATCAATATAAACATAAGAATAGGGTTTAGATCTTACCTTGATTGTTATGTAGCAATAAGAATCTATTCCTTGTTGTAATTGGCTTCTGAAAAGCTTAGAGTCACAAATGTCACTCCTCTAATGGCTCACAAACACCAAGAGCAAGAGGATGAAGAAGGAGAAGAGGAGCGGCACTCAAAAACGTCTAGAAACCCTAAGGAATCAGTTGTCCACGTTTTTGGTGCCCTAGGGGTGCTTAATTAGTGAGGCTATTAGGGTTATCTAACAAGGAAACCCTAATTTGACTGCTTAGGCCCTAAGCAACCCATGGACTCCTCCTTTAGAGGCCTTGGACGATTTCTAATGGGTTTCCCCATAGAATTCGTCCACTCCTCTAATAAGGAGTCCAATAGCCCAATATTCAACTATCACACAATTGATAGTTCTAGTCCCTTAATATTAATTAATCTCTTTTAGCCACAAAACTAATTCTTAATTAAATATTGACTAATATTAATTAAACAATATGATTTCTCCTTTAATATATTATTCATATAATATATTAATAAATCATAATTAATCCTCTCTCTCCATAATTCATCCTATCAAGTTGCTTTGGTGAAGGCAACCCAAAAGGACCATGCACCATAGGGTCAAGTACATACCAAAATAGTTATGGACTTAGACACTAATCCAATAGTCTCCCACTTGGATAAGTCTAATAACTATTATGTGTATGACTTCAGATTCTGATCCGCAATCGTAGTTTTCAAAAGCCGCTGTCAACTCTGATCTTATCATATATGCGTCCTTTAGATAAGGAATCATATATTCCTCCATTCTAGATATCGTATAGACGTGAGACATGGATTGAAATCATTCTCTCAGTCTATGTGTCATTTCCCGATTTCCGATTTATGACAACTGACTAATTGAACAAATCAAATCAGTCCTGGCCCGGCCGAGCACTTTCCATTGTCATCACTAAATCATCGAGAGGCCCACAGATATTGCTTTTATCCCACTTTGGGTAAAAGGAATGGATAAACTTTGACTCAATGCTCGCTTGTACTTACTCACCGAATCACACACAACAATATGTTTTATAACACCAAGTTACTGGTGCGTTTACATATTATCAATGTGCAACCGACTCGCAAGATACAACTCACACATCTCGGTTTCAAGAATATAAGCTATTATCGTCTCACCAATCACTTGTGATAAAATCCATGAAGCGATCCAAGTGAGCGTGGGTTTAATCCAATGCTCAAATCATATTCGTAAGCACTCATGAACGTTGTAGCAAACTTTTGCTATGTCTAATACACTTTACACAATCTACACACCAATTCATGACAATCTTCTTTCACACCTACTCCCAAAGTATGAGTGGAACGTTCAAATAATTCGATTATTCTCAAATAACTCAATTATTTAGGAAGTCAAAACATGCAAATTGAAACACAAGAATAATACTAATCTTATATGGCCCCAAACTTTTGAGTATAAATAAAACACTTTTATTTAATCACCATATTTATTACTCGTTATTTGTTGTTTCGGGTAATCAACTTTTTACTTGATATATAATGACAATTGTCCCATGCTCTTAGCATGCACACTATGTTTACTTATGGTCCTTTTTCTGTGAAATAGTATAATTGAATAACATTTTCAATCACACTCATTTTACAATTCCCGATCCTTACCACAAGTGTAAGAATACCAAATTCTTGCCACTTATAGAATATGTTAGATTCTAACACTTTATGCAACAGTCCTTTCGTAATGTCAGGGCACAAAAGTCACCAAGACTCGGCCAATGAGGAAACATTTCCAACTCCCAATAAGGAAACATTTCCATATTTTCCATATGACAACTCATTATTAATAGAATCATTTCTAATAATAATAATGTCAATATGGTCCTTCCATTACTATACTTGCAACTGTTCACAAGCGACCAATCCTTGACGAACCTTAGATTATCCTTGACAGTTGTTTAACTAATTCAGTCAAATATGATTCTAGTCCTTTTTCCCTCTTAATGCCCTAGGCATTTGGAAATTTTAGAACGGTCGAATATTACAATGACATGATACTTTACCAGTCTTTTGCTATAATATTTCTATTTGCCATGTTCTCACAATTCGAACTATGAAGAGGGATGCCGTAATCATAATCGAGTGTGAGAACGCAACAATTATTTCCATATATAGAATTCTCTTACGTTGAATCCTTTCAACATAACATTCATATATCTTTTTGACTAAATTTTATCAAAATTTATCGATCTAAACCTTTAGATATAAACGAAGTATAATATTCTCTCCCTTAATTATAGCAAAAAAACTATTCAACCTATGCAACTTTGCAAAGTGAAACTTTTGTTTTCTATAATTAATATTGCTAACTTGAAATAATAATCATGCTCCCACTAACATGATGATTATATCCATACCAGCATAACATTTATGCTCCCACTAGCTTTGACAAGCTTTTATCTAAGCATATCAAACTCATACACAATACTTTAGACAGCTCACATGTGTGTCTAAACAATTCCAGAACTTATAGCAATAAGTCTCGATTGTTCAAACTAATTGCCAAATCTCATAACTCGAACTATGAAAAGGGATGTCGTAATCATAATCGAATTTGAGAATGCAATTTACATAATCGCTATCTCCTTAAAATCTCTCTTAGTGAAAGCGTTTCCTCACAATCATTTTCATGAAGGAGAGAAACCTTATGACACTTAGATTTTATGGTGCATGTGTTCCTATCCATGCAAATTTTGTCATAAGCATAATCGTAAGAAAATGTTTCTGACAAATTCAACCTCTTATGGACATAACTTGTTCATTCTTAATTTCTTGTCATCAAGGGTCCCACCATTGCTTCCAAGTTATTTAGCAGCTCACCTATGCCAGTCAATGCACTTTCATTGATCAAGGTGTTTGCCCTTATACATTCAATTGAGAACTCGTAGAACTCATATGCATAATCACTCAACTGGATTGGCACGGAAATAAAATTTTGTCAACACGATAGGTTACAATCCTCAAGTCGTGTGCTAGTGTTTAATAGGTGTACTTCTTGATTTGTTCTTGAAACTTTTCAAGATCTTTAGACTCCCACTGACCTCTTGACATATAAGATTCTCTTATCAAGAAACATTTCTTGACAAAACAAATATTCAAGAGTCAGAGTGTGTCTTTATCAAGACAAACCTACACACAATTTGGTACTAGTTGGTCTTCGTCTTATCCAAGACATCACAACTTACCAATTTCAAATGTGCAAGAGCAAGAAAACATTTTCCTACTTCACATTTGATGAGTGTGTTAAATTTCTTAAGATGATGTCACTCAAATCACAATTTTGGAGTACGACTCTAAAACTTTATTTTGGAACAAAGTACGATTCATCTTATTGACTTAACCCATTTTGACAATTCCCGACTCCTCTTCTTAGCCATACTAGTGCACTAAGATGTCCTTAGAGGATGAATTGTAATATGGTTCTTATAATCTTTAAGACGATCATAAAACACGATCCAAAAGTACTCTCCCTTCTTCTTAGATTGGAGAAACTTTTATCTTTCTTGCCTAATTGATTCTTCTTATTCGTTCTTCCATTCATTGAAACTTTTCAATGATTCAGAATCATACTTAATCTTTTAAGTATAATCATATTTACTAATCTTTTAGCAAATCATGACGAATATTTTATCGTTCTTTGTGGTGGACTTGACTAGTGCACAACATTGTGTACCAGATCTCATTATCCTTCACTTGACTCACATACTTATGTGAATAAGGAATTAGTCTCATTTTTTCAAATACGAAGGTTCTCATTCGTCACACAATACCAGTTGCATGATTCCAAGTTTCTGTCCAATTGAAACTTGGGCGATGAGAATCTTTCCTCATTTGGTAAATTTCTGACATCACCACAAATAACATAACTAAGAATCAAATCCATTCACAATATTCCTAATAATAGAACCATTCAAACACCAATTTTCATAAAATCCATCGCAAGGAAACATAAATAAGATAAATCAAAATTTATTTTATTGCGGAAAAATATTGTCCTTACAATGCGATTACAAATGAAAACTATGTAAATATTACTTAGCAATTTATCCTAACTCTAAAGCAGTAGTTTAAATATCTAATCCTTGAATCATGCGATCGAAATCCATTTCTTCGCGATCAGACTCAGCTTGCTCCTTCCTTTAAGCTTCCTTTCCTTTCTTTGATCCTTCAAAACATCGAAATGTAATCTTATCACATCATGTATTAAGAATCTCCAAATAGGAACTTAATAGAGTTAGATAGTGGATATTTCCTAAAGCAGAGTCATACATCTTGACTCTCCCATCTCTTAGATCTCTAAGGTAGTCAGGGCAACTTCGTAACCAATGCCCCTTCTTTTGACAGTAGAAACACATGGATTCTTATGGAATGGTACACAGGACTATCTCAGACTCAGCCTTTCTCTTGCGTAGAGAAAACTTTTCTGGACTTCCAATGTTACCATTTCCCATAGAGGGTTGGGATATTGATTTACCAGACAAATTTGTTGGCCAGTGCGCCAAATCATTACTGATTCAGCAGCAATAAGCAAATAAGTCAAATCAATAAGGGTCATGTCGTGGTCCATCATATAGTACTCTCTAACGAACTTACCATATGATTCAGGAAGTGACTGAAGAACCAAGTTAACAACCAACTTCCTTGAGACATCGACACCCAACATCCTTAACTTGTCCATGTGTGACTTCATCTTTAAGACGTGTGCACACACATACTTTCCATCTTTGTGTCTTATTGCCAATAGGGCTTGAGTGACCTTGAACTTTTCAAGTCTTCGAACACGTGGGTCAGGGAGAATTATTAGAGGAGGTAGAGGAAATGAAGCATGATTTCCATTTCCACAATACAATCGTGGAACATCATCTTCACGTGGAAAACTTTTTCCAACGGATTTAGGAATACCATAGTTGTCAGACTTTGACATCTATGAAACGGGAGAAAATTCAAGTTTAGTTGATTGAGTCCTTAATAAAACACCCAAATGAGATATTAAGGCTAGGACCCAACACAGTATCCTACAAATTGGAAGAGGGATGTCGTAATCCAACTCGCAGAACATTTGAAGGTAGGTAAATGACGATTTACCAATTTCCACCATGAAAAACGAAAAGAAGGTTAAGTTTTAAATGAATTGAAACTCCTAGATCTTTTGAGATTCATTGAACTTTTCAATGTCATGTTTAATCTCTATTATGCCCTTCATTTGTGAATGGGATGCCGAGGATCACAAATAAGGTGTGAATAACCATGCGAATGTACGTGGTGCCCTCAATGTTACAATCACCTAATCGACGTGCCGGTTAACCACACACGTTCCATCGATCTATGACAAACATCGAGTCATCCTTCGCTACCAATGCCAAACCCAACTTAGTGTGCCGGTTAACCACACACGCTCCACTAATTGTCTCGACAAGGGTACAAAGTGTAATTCCATGGAATTGCATCGATTTCACTTTTTCCTAAAGTAACTAAGATTTGGGAATTTAGTAAAAACATTTAGTTACTTTATTCATTATACTTTTAATGAGGAGAGGGGTTTGCCCTATCCTACCCGTTCGACTAACGACCCTCCACTAGTCAAGAGTGCGGTGGGTAAGAGTGGATACCCATTCAATCGTCATTTTATAGGCAATTTCCTTAAACATCCCTTATAGACCAGCTTCGTGAATGAGGCCTACTAACGGTAAGACTAGCAGTTTAAGTTATACATATATAATATTAGACTTTTAATGTTATATATAGTATAGGGTGTATTTTACACTTTTAAAATACTAGGTGGTTTAATTTTATAAATTACACTTTTAATTTAAATTAAATATAAACCATATCAAAATGGATTTATTAACTTTCTTTTAATTATACCTTTAATTAACTTAATAAAACCATAAGGGTGTAATTTGAACTTTTTCAAAACTAGGGTTTTAGAATTTAAAATTTCAAAAATTAAACTTTTAATCAAAAAATTTAAATTCCAAAACTTGAGGGCAAGTTTTGAAACATTTCAAAACATTTGGGTTTAACTATTTAAATTTCAAAACTAAAACTTTTAAGGTTCAAATTTAAACTATAAAACCTAAATGGTGAAAAATTGAAACTTTTCCAAACTTTATCAAGAACATACTAGATCAACAATTCAAATAAGGCAATTAACAATTAATTTGGTTATCTAATTTTAACCTAGTCCAATTACTTGAAAGATAATTCACCAAATAACTAAAATAATTAAACATTATCTTATAAGACAACAAATATTTGATTAATTGGAAATTATCTACTATTTTGGCAAGGATATTCACTCAAAATCAATAAAAATCGGATTTTACTAATTAAAAACGTTTATGGTAAGTATCCCAAGCCTAAACAGCAAGAAAATCGCTAAAAAACGCTGCCAGACCCTTTGACTCGTCGAGTCCAGGCCGGGACTCGTCGAGTACAGCCGACTCGGCGAGTTCACCAAGTGAATCGGCGAGTCAAGCAGTCAGAACCAAAAAAATTCGATTTTTAAGCAATTTTCGATCAAATAAGCATCAAATTCATTAACAAACAGCCCTAGGCTCTGATACCACTGATGGGTTTTGAGCACTACAAAATTTCTATGGTTTACATGCAAACCCTAAAGCTTTGGATCTAGTTTGTCTAATGAACACGCAATAATCATCCAAAGCCATAAACCCTAGATCTAGCATGTGATAATCAATATAAACATAAGAATAGGGTTTAGATCTTACCTTGATTGTTATGTAGCAATAACAATCTATTCCTTATATATATAAGATTTAAAAGGCTTAGGACTGATAACTCACTTTGGTTCCTTTTCCTTGTTTGGATGTGGGCTTATAGTATTTGTTATTTGTCCGAATGTCATTTAAATTTTACTTATATATATATATATATATATATATATATATATATATATATATATATATAAAAGATATTTCATTCAATTCAAATACCCTTTGTAACATGTTGAGCAATCGGTTGCATTCATGAACAGTTTGTATCAATACAGATAGTACATATAAATTATAATAGGTATAATTTATGATTCAAGAACAGTAATTCACGTGTCAAGTATACTAGAGTACACCGTTGTACAAGAATAAGGGTTTGATTCAAAACTAAACAAGAGTATACAACTTACAAATATATTCCAAGTATACTAAATAAGGAACTTACTGTCAATCATTTATTTCAGAATGATTGGGTTTTCATTATTATTATACGTATAACGTCTATATGCTTTTTATGATTCAATAGATTCAGGTTCTTTAATTCACTTAAACAACATAGTTAAAGTCCTGATATTATAACCAGAATATCCAGTCGGAGATCGAAACAAGTATGTATAGATCTATATTGGGATTGACAACCCCACACTCGGGCTGCTAGCTACAGTCGGGCATACACGCCTATGAGTGACAATTGTTATCAACAGTTTTGAGGCCTTCAAAGTGTTTATTTCTGGCCATCTAGTCTTAGTATGGTTATAATAACTCATTAAAAAGATATTAAGAATACGTTAGTGTATAATTAACTAAACATGAGTACATTTTCAATGTGTTAGTTTACAACAACAGTTGGTGGAGCCAGGCACACTCACTTTACAGTTTACAAAGGAATACAAAAGCAGAACATTGATTTACAATAGAACGGTTTTATGATATTAAAACTACTTTTCATATACAGCAGAAAATATAGGATTTTCTGGAACAACTTACATTACACTTTTACAAAGGAATACAAAAACAGAACATTGATTTACAATAGAACGGTTTTATGATATTAAAACTACTTTTCATATACAGCAGAAAATATAGGATTTTCTGGAACAACTTACATATTCAAGAAAACAGAAAACATACTTTCAAACATAAATACTTATGCACTCACTCAACTTTATGTTGATACTCTCTCTTTTCAAATTACTTGTATTCTCAGGGAATCAGTAAGTAGGTACTCCCCGAGCTTTTGAGAAGATGGAGCTATTTTGAAAAGATGGATTTTCCGGGTTGCTTATTCATATATATACTTTCAACAATGGAAACCACATATGCATTAATACTTGATTGATACATCACTTTCAAACTCTTTTGCAGAAAATATCGGATTTTCTGGTGTTTTACTAACGATAAAAAAACTTTTCATTCAAATACACTTATGAACTCACCAGCATTATATATGTTGACCGTTTTCAAAATAACTTGTATTCTCAGGGAATCGGTAAGCGGAAAGGTCAGCAGGAAATGTGGAATTCGTTATATTTTGTTTTCATCATACATTAAATATTTTGGCATGTAACTTTTGATACTATACTATACTTGATGTAAACAATGCTGGTTGTATTTGATATGTATGATGATGGTGTTGTCTTGTTTCAATTATTTACATTGTGATGATATTACAAGATGAAGTCACGCACAAGCCCCCGGACGTTTCCGCCGTCTGGTTCGGGGGTGTGACAAAGGACATCCCTGAAGTCTGCGATTTCCCTGATGTATTCCCTGAAGATATCTCAGGAGTCCCTCCTGAACGCCAAGTCGAATTCCGAATCGACTTGATTCCCGGAGCTACCCCAGTATCTAAAGCCCTATATCGGCTTGCACCTTCCGAAATGCAAGAACTGTCCAGCCAGTTGAACGAATTACTCAGCAAAGGCTTCATTAGACCAAGCTTCTCACCCTGGGGAGCGCCGGTCTTGTTCGTGAAAAAGAAGGACGGATCATTTCGTATGCGCATAGACTACCGGGAATTAAACAAACTTACCATTAAAAATTGATACCCTTTGTCACGAATTGATGACCTCTTTGATCAACTCCAATGAGCTAGTTTCTTCTCCAAGATTGACCTGAGATCAGGATACCATCCGTTACGAGTCCAGGAGTCCGACATTCCAAAGACTGCTTTCAGAACTCGCTACGGTCACTATGAATTCGTAGTGATGCCCTTTGGTCTAACAAATGCACCTACAATATTCATGGACCTGATGAATTGAGTGTGTCAACCTTACTTAGACAACTTCGTCATAGTCTTTATTAACGATATACTGGTCTATTCTCAGAGTAAGGAAGAACACCGCCAACACTTGCGACAAATATTGGAAACTTTAAGGGCAGAGAAATTGTATGTGAAATTCTCTAAATGTGAATTCTGGATTCGAAAGGTAGAGTTCCTAGGTCATGTAGTCAGCAAGGATGGAATACATTTTGATCCCTCCAAGATCAAGGCTATCGAAAGTTGGGCGACCCCTCGAACCCCAACAGAAATTCGACAATTTTTAGGTCTCGATGGCTACTACAAGAGATTCATTCAGAACTTCTCAAAGATAGCGAAGCCACTCACGACCTTGACTCAAAAAGGTGTGTCATTCAATGGGAGGAAAAACAAGAAACTGCTTTCCAGACCTTAAAACAAGCCCTCTGCAGTGCACCGATCTTGTCCCTCCCAGAAGGGACGGAAGATTTTGTACTCTACTGCGATGCGTCAAATCAAGGGTTAGGTTGTGTTCTTATGCAACGAGGAAAAGTTATATCTTATGCCTCAAGGCAGCTTAAGAACCACGAAGTAAACTATACCACCCATGATCTCGAACTGGGAGCAGTGGTTTTTGCCTTGAAGATCTGGAGGTATTACCTGTATGGTACAAAGTGCACAGTCTTTACTGATCATAAGAGTCTTCAACATATCTTTGATCAGAAAGAACTCAACATGAGACAGCGACGATGGGTAGAACTACTAAATGATTACGAATGTGAGATTCTTTATCACCCCGGCAAGGCCAATGTAGTAGCAGATGCCCTTAGTCGGAAAGAGTACTCGGGCCGCCGAGTAAAGTCTCTGACTATGACTATCCATTCCCACTTATCTGCACAAATCAAGGAGGCTCAGTTGGAAGCCTTGAAACCTGAGAACATGACAGGTGAAGCCTTGAGGGGAATGGAAAAGAATTTCGAAATCAAGGGTGATGGAGTTCGTTATTTCATGAATCGAATCTGGACACCGAAGTACGGTGGCTACAGAGATGTTGTCATGAATGAAGCCCATAAAACTCGATACTCTGTCACCCGGGTTCAGATAAGATGTATCTGGACCTAAAGAATCTTTATTGGTGGCCAAACATGAAAGCCGAAATAGCTACTTTTGTAGGTAAGTGTCTAACTTGCGCCAAAGTTAAAGTAGAAAATCAAAAGCCCTCAGGTTTACTTTAACATCCAGAAATACCTGAGTGGAAGTGGGAGCGAATTACAATGGATTTCATAACCAAGTTACCCAGAACAACGGGTGGTCATGATACCATTTGGGTTATTGTCGACAGATTAACCAAATCCGCCAACTTCCTGCCAATAAAAGAAACATATAAAATGGAGAAGTTAACAAGGACGTACTTAAAAGAAATAGTGCGGTTGCATGGTGTGCCAATATCTATTATCTCTGACCGAGATAGTAGATTTACCTCACGGTTTTGGCAATCATTGCAAAAATCCTTGGGAACAAATCATGACATGAGTACAACGTACCATCCTCAGAATGATGGGCAAAGTGAGAGAAAAATTCAAACGTTGGAAGACATGTTAAGGGCTTGTGTGATAGATTTCGTTAAAGCTTGGGATACCCATTTACCACTTGTTGAATTCTCTTACAACAATAGCTATCACACTAGCATTAAAGTTGCACCATTTGAAGCTCTCTATGGCCGTAAGTGCAGATCCCCTCTGTGTTGGGCTGAAGTAGGCGATACGCAACTAGCCAAGAACCAAATACCTGATAGTACTCTAACCGGTCCCGAGATCATTCGTGAAACCACAGAAAAGATTGTTCAAATCTGGGAACGGTTGAAAGCTTATCGAGATAGACAGAAGAGTTATGCGCATAAACGACGAAAACCCTTGGAATTCCAGGTTGGTGATCGCGTTCTATTGAAGGTCTCACCCTGGAATGGATTGATACGTTTTGGTAAACGTGGCAAGCTAAACCCAAGGTACATTGGACCATTCCATATCATTGCTAGAAATTGTCCTGTTGCTTACAAACTCAATCTACCGCATGAACTCAGTAACATTCATCCCGTATTTCATGTCTCAAATCTCAAGAAGTGTTTGTCCGATAAGACTCTTGTTATCCCACTCGACGAAATCGAATTAAAAGAGAGTCTCAACTTTATAAAACAACCCGTAGAGATCCTAGACAGGGAAGTAAAGAGAACCAAGCAAAGTCGTATCCCGATAGTGAAGGTTCGCTGGAATGCAAAACGGGGACCTGAATTCACTTGGGAGCGGGAGGATCAAATGCAACAGAAATATCCACATCTTTTTCCCTAGTCTTCTGTATCGCTTTAATCCAAATTTTGGGACGAAATCCTCTCCAATGGGGGGATAATGTAAGATCCCGTTATTTTCTATATGTAAAGTCAACCATAGTTAATCAAAGTCAAACTTGGGTCTACTAAAGTCAACTTAAATCTTATTTTATCTTAAATAAGTTAGAATGATGTTTTATAAGTGTTATTTGTTCAAGAAGGGAATTAAAAGAGTCGAGAAACTTCGCATTCTTTTTCTTTCTTTTCCCTTCGGACCACACTTCGGGCCGCAAAAGGTTCACGGCCGTGAACTCCTCGGACCGTGAACCCTCGCAGCCATAAACACTTCTCGGCCGTTGTGACAACCGTCAAATTTCGCTCAAGTCAAAGTCAAACAAAGTCAACAAGTCAAACCGGTCAACTCCATTAACCCTTGTATGTTAGGGTTTACATTATACAATTCGCTATTTCAATGAGAAAACATCATTTGAAAAATTCATGTGTTTGATTTTCCTTAGCCTTAACAGTGCTAAACAACAAACCAAAGCGATAAAACACTATTGCACAATCATCGGGATTGTGTAAGACACTAAATCATGGCTTAACGGGGTTTATGGACCTTTCGTTGCGAAGCCGGACACTCAAAAAGATCACAAACGAAACCTCTCACAATCTCTTTCACTCAACCTCTCTCTATTAAAATCTCTCCCAAATCTCTCCCGAATCTCTCCCAAATCTCTCTCAAAAGTTCCTTTAATTTTTTGTAATCATTCGGGCCATCCCGACCCTTAACTGGGTCAAAAACCACTTGAAACGGGGTAAAAACGGGTAAAATAGGCTTAAGGACCCAAAACTGAAGCTTCAGGACCGAAGTCCCTGTCATAAAGGAAGACGACACACATTTATCTGTCGTAACCTTACGACTCGCGTGTTGATGACACGCAATGAGTATCAAGGAAGCCCCTGTCATAAAAGAAGACGACATGCATGTTTGCGTGTCATAATTTTTCCGGTTTTTCGACTACGACTTCGTTTTAACTCCGTTTTTCATTATTTTAACGTGGGATTTTCACCCAAAACTTTATTTTATAAACTAAGGCCCCAAAAATATATAAATCTCCAGGGTTTTTATAAAAATGTATTAAAAGAATTGGTGGTTGGACTAATTATTGAGGGAATATTTGCTTTTCCTTATTTTATGACAAAAGCAAGCCACCACCACCTCACTCTATGATCATCCACTCTTTCCCACTACTCTTTGTCACCTTAGTGGACCTTTACACCCAATCTCCAGCTCTTCCCATGTTCTAAGAGCTGGAGGATTGATCCTCTCTCCTCATTCTCCATAAAGTTCTTTCATTCTACACTTAGCAACCAAAGGACACTCTCCAAAATTCTCTCATCTTTTCTCTCAATTTCAAGAACTTCAAGGCTTTCTCCAGGGATTTCTTCCTTCAATTAGTAATTATCTTCATCATTCACATAATTATTAAACTCCATTCTACTCAAATCATTGATATCTTACACAAATTCCATCTTATTCGGTGTTAGATTCTCGAATCATCAAGACATCTTCTTAGTGTTCTTGGGTTGAACACTTCCTCTATCTCACTTTCATCTACTGAAATCACATAAGGTGAGTTCATACCCCTACATTTACATGTTTTTCTTAAGTTTTAAGGGGGGAATACAAGTAAAATCATCAAGAACACAATTAAACTTTTTCTAACAGATTACATCAGAAAAGATGGACGTTAATCACGGACTGTTTTGGTCAACTTAAATATTTTAGTTTTCAAAACTGTTCCAGGTGCTAGTAGTTCAAACTCTTAGCTTTAAAATGGCTACTTGCACATCTCCATATGATTTTTCTACAATTTATGGTGATTTTTACAAAACTGCCTGTCATTTCAGAGGCAAACCCGGACCAGTCTGTGATTATGAACATTTTCATCTCTGTTAGAGATCACTAAAAATCATGGTAAAATTTACGAACAAACTAGACTCATATTACAAACTCTCAAAATTTGCGGATTTGGATTTAGAGCTTTGATGATTTTTTTATAAATTTTCTAAGAACAGTAACAGAAACTGTTTTTCAACGAAAAGTTGCTGTTAATTTCATTTCACCTTGTAACATGTTGAGCAAGGTGTATATCTTTATGTGATTATATGTTATTGCAATATATGACAATTTATCTTAATATTTAGACACACATCAGTTTACAAATGGATTTGGTCATATAAAATATAAAGAATAACAAGTGATTATAATCAAAGTACAATCGATACATTCAAACATTTAATAAACTATTTTGAATATAGTTTGCATACATTACCACGTACTACCCTTGGTTGATAAACTATAATATGTATAGTTTATGATACATTACATAACAAATACATTTAAAAAGGGTACATTTATACAAATGATATTTTCATTAAGCAAGGTACGGCCATACGGTACCAAGTTTTCATAACACGTAATTCCGTTAATGACTTTGTGAGACATTTACTTCAAATTACCATTAAGTCCTGTATTGTAACCAGAGTCTCCTTGAGGGAGAGCGTGATACTTGTGTATAGATCTATATTGGGTTTGACAAACCCACACCTAAGCTGCATGCAACAGCTAGACCGGCAGGTCTGGGGTGACAAATGTCATAACATTTCCGACGCCTGAAGAACGTCGTTTCAGGCCAACTAGGTCATAGCATGGTTATAATAACTCACATAAAGTATTAATAAACGTTGGAATTCACGGGAACTTCATTAAAATTTAATGAGTTTATGTCGATTTAAACTTGCATTGTTTTACTATAAATATGACAAATTACTTGTACATTTCGGTCTTTGGGTTTTAAGACTACATTTACACATTAAGGAAAATATTGGATTTTCTAACACAAATACTACTTTCACAAACGAAAGGCTTTTAATAATACCAAACAAAAGCTTATGAACTCACCAACCTTTGTGTTGACACTTTTTCAAACAACTTGTATTCTCAGGAAATCATTAAACAGGTAATCAAGTGCTTTTGAGGATGGGACGCTAAGGCGTCTACTATTTCATATTTTGTCAACATATTGTAATTGATTCGTAAACATGTAATTCATACAATGATGTAACTTTTTCAATTATATATATGTTGGTTGTGTTTGCTTGAATTACTATTACAATTGTTGTTATGATACTACACATGAAGTCCTCCACCCCCGGACGTTTCCGCCATCCTTGGTTTGGGGGTGTGACAGATTGGTATCAGAGCACAGTTTATAGTGAATTAAGTATATCAAACCACATAAGATATACAAACTATAAACACAATTGGGACTAATAGTCTCTGATTTGTGCATTTTTCAAATAAATATACTTTTAAAAAATAAATGATTTTTTTATTAAAAGTATAAATACATGCATACATGCTCATATAGTGTCATAACTAGAAGAACATAAAATAAAAGAAGAGGAGTTGTACATTATGGGTATGCCTTGGTATATGTAAATCAAGTCTGGGAAGGATATAGCCTGATCAACTATATCTGTCCGAGGAGTGACTTACATATACTGGGGGATAGTCATAATGGGCAACAAATCTATCAACCTAACTACACCCTACAGAGAATACTTTAAGAATCGAATCTAAACAGCTAAAAATACTATAGGAGTATTTGGTGATACTATAACCAACTTATGTGAAAACGAAAGACCTCTATTAGTAGGCCTATGATAACTGAGTGCATACGCCAAGGTTATACATAATTAAAGATATTATAGACTCAGAATCTATGACTATTGCTCTACTTCCTGTTCCTTGTTTGGTTGTGGACTTAGAGTAGAGTCATTTATTCGAAAGTCTATTCTATCTCGAATTATGTATAACTGATATGCACTACGTGATTATAGACGTAACTAATAAGGATCACCCCTATAAGTAATTATAGGATTAGGCGTCTATTAATTATCTCTTCTACCCCTATTCTCGCAGGAGCAACATGATGTGTAAATTTTAACGCCCGTACAAAACCTACTTCTACCCACTACCATAACTCCATCTCCAAGACGTTAACAGAAACACCAAGAATAGTTCACTAAAGTGCGAAAATATACATGTGTATATAAATGGTAAGGATATTTACTAAAAGGTTTATCAATGAAATAGGCATGCATTTTATTTCATTGAATCTCACTACTTGGTATTACAAACAATTTACAACTGGTAACTCTAAGATTCTTTAGGTGTACCTCGAAGTTAAGTGTAATTAAGGAATGATTGACCTAGAAATGGTGAGTCCGCCTTAGGACCTGTTCCTTGTTTGGTTGTGGACTTAGGGTAGACTCATTAGGATCAACAGTCTAATAAAATTTTAATTACACATAACTGGGGGCATGTCAAGAGAATCTTAGGAGTGGATCAGACATGGAACAAATCACAAGATTATAATCAAGTTATTCCTACTAAATTCATAAGTCTATTTATATAGACCTATGGTATAGAGTCGTCGGCGTAGTCGTGTCGGCAATCTAAAATATGGCTAAATACATAATACAAACTATAATACCCAAAGTATACAAAATTTTCTGCATTAAAAATCAATAGACAAATACATAAAATGAAACAAAAAAAAAAAAAAAAAAGAGTATCAAACTATCAAGAGAAAAACACATACAATGTAGATTAAAATCCACTAATGATAACAAAATGGCTAAAAAAAAAGGTAAGGACTAAGGATTGTTAAGTCCTCTCTTCTTATAAATAGCTTTGAAGCAAGCTAGCCTAAGCTTCTTTGTTCTTTCTGTCAGTTCCATACCTGGCAATTTCTCCATCATCTTCTTGTGCCCTGCTAACGTCTCTACCTCCTCCTTTAATCCCAACTCCTAGTTTTTTTAGGTAGATGCAATATATTTTTCGTGTGAGTTCATAAAATTTACAATGAGTTAAGTTTATGTAAATATAAATCAGAAATCGTAGTAAAACAATTGATTCGATGTGGCATATGCCTAGGGCCTATGTTTATGTTATAAAGAAACTAATAATTAAAATTTTAGAAAATACCAAAACTACTTTGGTTACCAAGTGCATGCATGCATGCATGAGTAATGTATAGAAGGTTATTATCGTAGTTTACCTTGGCATTTTGAATGAGGGATTGAAGGCTCTTAATTTTTCTATGAGGCCATCTGTTTATGTTTAGCTCTCTGCATCTTTTCTTCAACAATGTTAACCCTATCCCTAGTTCCTTTGCTGCCATGATTATCGGCATCTCAAAGTACTTCGCTATCTCTTCAAACTCCAATGGTCTCAATCTATTTGCCACCTTCCGGCCACCGTGATCAGTGGTGGCAGCACTAGAACTACCTGTAGCCTCACCACCGGATTTACAGTCTTCACTGAAACTAACCAATGGTAAATTACCATCCTCCCAACAATCCCATAAGCTTATGTCTTCAAGGGGATCAAGATCATGAAACTCATTTCTAGAAATGATGTTTTGATCTTTGTTAAGTACTGTGAAAACATTCTGATCGAGCACTTCATGCGATTTTTCCGACAACTCGAAATCCTGATGGTTGAGCAGGTCACCACTGCAAAAATCAAACCATGTTTTGATCAATATAAACAAAATCACTTTTCTGTGCGAAAGATGGTGTAATGAGTGACATTTATATATACCTGAACAGATCCTGATGATCAAAGTACTGAAACCGATCGAGGTCATCTATGGGGTTTTGATGATCTGCAGGCGGATCCATTTGTGAGGGAGAAGTAACGAATAACAAATAAAGAGGAAATGAATGGACTTTGAGCCGTACCCTTCTTCTGTGATGATTTATATAAGGTAAGTGGGAGGAGTAATAAATAAAAAAAATAAAGAGGAAATGAATGGTCTTTGAGCCGTAACCTTCTTCTTCAATTCACACACATATACGTATATGTTGCTGCAAATTAGGACTTTTGTGCCTCATGCATTTAATGCATCACATGCCTACTGCATATTCTTGACTTTGAAGCTACGTACCAGTTTCGAATTTCCCCAGTAGCACACTTTTCATTAGAAAGTACTCCAAGTCTTCACACATGCAAATTATGACTTGAGTGTCGCTATAGGTAACTAATAAAACTTTATTTTTTTTAACCCCTTAAATATCAGTACAAGCATCTAACATCGACATTTAAATTCTAAATTTCTTTTTATTACTAAAACTAGCATCTATTCAAGTCTATAAACCATGAATCTTGGGAACACGGCAAAACCCAAATAAGTCTTATCATCTATGTAAAAACTCAGGGTTTTTACCAGTGAATCTATCAGTAGCGGAGCTTGAACAATTAACTTGGGGGAGGGGGGCCGAAAATATTATAAACTGGAATTAAAAAAAAAAAAATCAAAATCAAAATTTGAACAATAACCAATAACTCATTTAACAATAACCAAATCTATAAGTTCATAACTAGTAAATCAAATTGGAAAATCGCCAAATCACAAATGACAGCCAAATTAAAAAGAAACTCAGTAAGACAGTAGTAACGCATAAATAGGCAACGGATTGACTAAAAACAGCAGCAGCAGTGCAATACGCCAACACCAACAATCAACAATCTTACAATCAGAAAAGAAAGAACAGCTGAACAGGATATGGGTCTCGGGATTACATACCTGATTTCTGTGAAGTGTGAATAGGGATTTGGGCATTAGGCGATGGCGATTGGCGAGAGTGAGACCAGGCGACTGACTTAGCGAGACAACGAGAAACGAACAGCAGGCGAGATAGGCAGCGAATTGGGCAAATAGGGATGAATCGATTTTGATTTCTTGATATCGGGCTTGGTAACACTTGCCTATAACCCAAGTGGGGTAACAAAGTGGATGTTCATTTGAGTTGGCCCAGTAGGCAATGTGGGCCTGAAGAGCCGAGGCATGTTATCTATCCACTGTCGAGAGAGAAGAGTTTTTGCAGCTCTGTGAAGCCAGCCTGACGCATTGCCTCTTTCTCTAAGACCCAAGCCTAAGCTCAAGCCACATGAATCAACTCTCGACTTGGAGCGGGCAAGAGTATTGGACCATTCTGATTAGGAATCGGGAGGGGCCAAAGCCCAAGTTTGAAGATAGCAGGCTTATAACAATTTTATTTTGAACTACAATTCCTACTCCTGGCCCCAATAATACTACGCCCCTGGAATCTATGATGGCTAGTGTAAACGTTATGGTCATATATCATTAAGATTCTATGGACTTAGAATGTGTGATTCCGCCTCATTCCCTGTTCCTTGTTTGGTTGTGGGCTTAAGGCGGGGTCACCCATCCAAAATGCCCTTGCAATCTTAATGATATACGACTAGTTTACGCCAATCGACTATAAAAGAACTAGTAGGACTTATAATGCAAATTTCGTCAAAATTTGTTGAAACATTCGTAATGATGGAACTCGCTAACTATAAAATATTCATAGTGGTAATACCAAGGATAAAACAGGGAGTATAAAAGCACACATAGAATACTCTATCATCCTAAAACAATAAACTCCTTTTAAATTGACTCAGCTCAAGTTACAATAAGAAATTTCCAAGGTCGTCATGTGACATCAGGCAGGTTGTTCCTCGCCATAATCAATTTCTTGTACTACGAGAAGTTTTCCACATCTTTTTCCAAACTCTTGAAGTCCCAGTCAAAATGCAAATTTCGGGACGAAATTCCCTCTAACGGGGGGATGATGTGACAACCGTCAAATTTCGCTCAAGTCAAAGTCAAACAAAGTCAACAAGTCAAACCGGTCAACTCCATTAACCCTTGTATGTTAGGGTTTACATTATACAATTCGCTATTTCAATGAGAAAACATCATTTGAAAAATTCATGTGTTTGATTTTCCTTAGCCTTAACAGTGCTAAACAACAAACCAAAGCGATAAAACACTATTGCACAATCATCGGGATTGTGTAAGACACTAAATCATGGCTTAACGGGGTTTATGGACCTTTCGTTGCAAAGCCGGACACTCAAAAAGATCACAAACGAAACCTCTCACAATCTCTTTCACTCAACCTCTCTCTATTAAAATCTCTCCCAAATCTCTCCCGAATCTCTCCCAAATCTCTCTCAAAAGTTCCTTTAATTTTTTGTAATCATTCGGGCCATCCCGACCCTTAACTGGGTCAAAAACCACTTGAAACGGGGTAAAAACGGGTAAAATAGGCTTAAGGACCCAAAACTGAAGCTTCAGGACCGAAGTCCCTGTCATAAAGGAAGACGACACACATTTATCTGTCGTAACCTTACGACTCGCGTGTTGATGACACGCAATGAGTATTAAGGAAGCCCCTGTCATAAAAGAAGACGACATGCATGTTTGCGTGTCATAAATTTTCCGGTTTTTCGACTACGACTTCGTTTTAACTCCGTTTTTCATTATTTTAACGTGGGATTTTCACCCAAAACTTTATTTTATAAACTAAGGCCCCAAAAATATATAAATCTTCAGGGTTTTTATAAAAATGTATTAAAAGAATTGGTGGTTGGACTAATTATTGAGGGAATATTTGCTTTTCCTTATTTTATGACAAAAGCAAGCCACCACCACCTCACTCTATGATCATCCACTCTTTCCCACTACTCTTTGTCACCTTAGTGGACCTTTACACCCAATCTCCAGCTCTTCCCATGTTCTAAGAGCTGGAGGATTGATCCTCTCTCCTCATTCTCCATAAAGTTCTTTCATTCTACACTTAGCAACCAAAGGACACTCTCCAAAATTCTCTCATCTTTTCTCTCAATTTCAAGAACTTCAAGGCTTTCTCCAGGGATTTCTTCCTTCAATTAGTAAGTATCTTCATCATTCACATAATTATTAAACTCCATTCTACTCAAATCATTGATATCTTACACAAATTCCATCTTATTCGGTGTTAGATTCTCGAATCATCAAGACATCTTCTTAGTGTTCTTGGGTTGAACACTTCCTCTATCTCACTTTCATCTACTGAAATCACATAAGGTGAGTTCATACCCCTACATTTACATGTTTTTCTTAAGTTTTAAGGGGGGAATACAAGTAAAATCATCAAGAACACAATTAAACTTTTTCTAACAGATTACATCAGAAAAGATGGACGTTAATCACGGACTGTTTTGGTCAACTTAAATATTTTAGTTTTCAAAACTGTTCCAGGTGCTAGTAGTTCAAACTCTTAGCTTTAAAATGGCTACTTGCACATCTCCATATGATTTTTCTACAATTTATGGTGATTTTTACAAAACTGCCTGTCATTTCAGAGGCAAACCCGGACCAGTCTGTGATTATGAACATTTTCATCTCTGTTAGAGATCACTAAAAATCATGGTAAAATTTACGAACAAACTAGACTCATATTACAAACTCTCAAAATTTGCGGATTTGGATTTAGAGCTTTGATGATTTTTTTATAAATTTTCTAAGAACAGTAACAGAAACTGTTTTTCAACGAAAAGTTGCTGTTAATTTCATTTCACCTTGTAACATGTTGAGCAAGGTGTATATCTTTATGTGATTATATGTTATTGCAATATATGACAATTTATCTTAATATTTAGACACACATCAGTTTACAAATGGATTTGGTCATATAAAATATAAAGAATAACAAGTGATTATAATCAAAGTACAATCGATACATTCAAACATTTAATAAACTATTTTGAATATAGTTTGCATACATTACCACGTACTACCCTTGGTTGATAAACTATAATATGTATAGTTTATGATACATTACATAACAAATACATTTAAAAAGGGTACATTTATACAAATGATATTTTCATTAAGCAAGGTACGGCCATACGGTACCAAGTTTTCATAACACGTAATTCCGTTAATGACTTTGTGAGACATTTACTTCAAATTACCATTAAGTCCTGTATTGTAACCAGAGTCTCCTTGAGGGAGAGCGTGATACTTGTGTATAGATCTATATTGGGTTTGACAAACCCACACCTAAGCTGCATGCAACAGCTAGACCGGCAGGTCTGGGGTGACAAATGTCATAACATTTCCGACGCCTGAAGAACGTCGTTTCAGGCCAACTAGGTCATAGCATGGTTATAATAACTCACATAAAGTATTAATAAACGTTGGAATTCACGGGAACTTCATTAAAATTTAATGAGTTTATGTCGATTTAAACTTGCATTGTTTTACTATAAATATGACAAATTACTTGTACATTTCGGTCTTTGGGTTTTAAGACTACATTTACACATTAAGGAAAATATTGGATTTTCTAACACAAATACTACTTTCACAAACGAAAGGCTTTTAATAATACCAAACAAAAGCTTATGAACTCACCAACCTTTGTGTTGACACTTTTTCAAACAACTTGTATTCTCAGGAAATCATTAAACAGGTAATCAAGTGCTTTTGAGGATGGGACGCTAAGGCGTCTACTATTTCATATTTTGTCAACATATTGTAATTGATTCGTAAACATGTAATTCATACAATGATGTAACTTTTTCAATTATATATATGTTGGTTGTGTTTGCTTGAATTACTATTACAATTGTTGTTATGATACTACACATGAAGTCCTCCACCCCCGGACGTTTCCGCCATCCTTGGTTTGGGGGTGTGACAGCCGTAGCCGACTTCGGGCCGTATACGAGGTTCACGGCCGTGAACCCTCGCGTATATAAGGATTTCAGTCGACTTTTTACTCATTTTCTTCACTTTCAAGAACAATTCCAACCTGTTCTCTCAAGTATCATCAAGCAAGAACATCCCCTCTCCTCAAGAACATGCTAGGATCATCCTTTCTTATCATTTCAAGTGATAGTCACTAGTTTTTCACAAGATCTAACAGGTATCTTTTCATGATCTTGTTATCATTTCAATAACATCATTCAATCTTCTTATAAACCCGGTAATTTCACTAGTTTACTCGAAGAACACATGAAGAACACCCATCAGAAAACCTTTGAATCTTCTTAGAAACATGCTTAGGATCATCAAGTGTTCATCATTCTTCAAGAACTCAGGGCCGTGAACACCTTCAGGGCAGTGAACCCTTCATGAGTCTTGGGCCGTGAACACCCCTCCTGGCTGTGAACACCTACCAACTTCCATTTTAACTTCTAACACTCCTATTTGTAAGTTATACTTACAAATTTGTCCAGTTTCTAATCATTCCTATGATTATATTAGCTAATTGGTTGCATATATGTTATACAAATCAATATATAGGACTTGTTTTGCTACAGGATTACACTTGTGGAACTAAACATCCTATATCAAATCATCATTAGAATCACCCTCCAAAAGGTGAGTTCATACCCCCGTATTTTCATTAATTTCACTGTTTTAAGAAGGGGGGATACAAGTCTAACACAAGGATTTTGTCTTACAAACAAATTATTTCAAAACATCTTACCAAAATAGATTTCAATTATTATCAAATCAAATGGTTTCAAAATTGTGTTAAAATAACATCAAGTCACCAAAAGTATTTTCAAAATGTTAAATTCTTTAAATGATTTTATAAACTTATATTTTTCCCAAAAATCATATATATATATATATATATATATATATATATATATATATATATATATATATAAGATTTAAAAGGCTTAGGACTGATAACTCACTTTGGTTCCTTTTCCTTGTTTGGATGTGGGCTTATAGTATCGGTTATTTTTCTGAATGTCATTTAAATTTTACTTATATATATTGTATATGCATATAAATATAAAAGTTATTTCATTCAGTTCAAATACCCTTTGTAACATGTTGAGCAATGGGTTGCATTCATGAACAGTTTGTATCAATACAGATAGTACATATAAATTATAAAAGGTATAATTTATGATTCAAGAACAGTAATTCACGAGTCAAGTATACTAGAGTACACCGTTTTACAAGAATAAGGGTTTGATTCAAAACTAAACAAGAGTATACAACTTACAAATACATTCCAAGTATACTAAATAAGGAACATATTATCAATCATTTATTTCAGAATGATTGGGTTTTCATTATTATTATACATATAACGTCTATATGCTTTTTATGAGTCAATAGATTCAGGTTCTTTAATTCACTTAAACAACATAGTTAAAGTCCTGATATTATAACCAGAATCTCCAGTTGGGGATCGAAACAAGTGTGTATAGATCTATATTGGGATTGACAACCCCACACTTAGGCTGCTAGCTACAGTCGGGCATACACGCCTATGAGTGACAATTGTTATCAACAGTTTTGACGCCTTCAAAGCGTTTATTTCAGGCCATCTAGTCTTAGTATGGTTATAATAACTCATTAAAAAGATATTAAGAATACGTTAGTGTATAATTAACTAAACATGAGTACATTTTCAATTTGTTAGTTTATAACAACAGCTGGTGGAGCCAGGCACACTCACTTTACAGTTTTACAAAGGAATACAAAAACAGAACATTGATTTACAATAGAACGATTTTATGAGATTAAAACTACTTTTCATATACAGCATAAAATATAGTATTTTATGGAACAACTTACATATTCAAGAAAACAAAAAACATACTTTCAAACATAAATACTTATGCACTCACTCAACTTTATGTTGATACTCTCTCTTTTCAAATTACTTGTATTCTCAGGGAATCAGTAAGCAGGTAATCCCCGAGCTTTTGAGAAGATGGAGCTATTTTGAGTCATGTCTTCTTCTTTTGTATAACTATTTTGGTGTCAATATACATTGATTGAATACATGTAAAAACTTGTACTTATTAATGCAATGGTTTTTTGTATTTTGATTACTATAATGCATGTGTTGTGATACTACAAATGAAGTCATCCACCCCCGGACGTTTCCGCCGTCTGGTTTGCGGGTGTGACAATAACGAACAAAAGCAAAAAAGGCACCTAAAGTGTTCCTCCTACCAGCAATATACTCGTCCACCAACTTATCGAGCAAAGAGCAAGGCTTCTGAATATCCATCTTCTTTGCATCACCCAGAAGATTTGAAATGTAGAATGAGGTTATGGAAGGATCATTGCTTCTCAAATGAAAATTATTAATCGTCCTGGGTGGATTGGGGTTCTGCCCTCATCGTACCTTTGTCCAAGCCATTAGCTCCTCAATGTATACACATTATTTACCTTTTCAATTATTGTCTAAAGTATTCTCTCTTGTTTGTTTGCGCAATTCGTATTTTGCTATTCATCCGATGAATGTGACATATTAGCTTGTTGGTTTAAATTAGAAATTGACTAAACATAATGTATTAGCAGACTTATATTAAAATAGTATTAAATTTGCAACATCGGTGGAAGTTTCCACCGACGATTGAAACCCTAAACTTTCATGAATTGTATTCACAGTTCTTATATTTTTAAAAAACGCTTTATAAAATATCAAAAGACTTATAGCCTAACAGTATAAGGAGTTGACAGAAAGGTACCCCTCATCCAAAGGTTAGTCAAAGGTTGATTGAGGGTTCAAATTTCGCCGGAGACAAAAAAATGCATAATTAGGAGTAGGATAGTGGGTGTGTGTGTGTTCTACAAAAAAAAAGAAAAAAAATTTATGAAATGATATTTTTCACCCTTATACTTTTTAAAATATCATTTTGACCCCTCCAGTTTTTTCAGCTTTTATAAATAATATTTTCTATCCCTATATTTTTTAAAATAATTTTTAAAAAGATATTTTTCACCCTTATACTTTTTAAAAGCTCACTTCCATTTTTTTCCAACTTTTATAAATGACAATTTTCACATCTATATTTTTTAAAATACTTTTAAAATGACATTTTTACCTTTATATCTTTTAAAATCTCACTTTGACCTCCTCCACTTTAAACTTTGTAAAATATCATTTTCACCCCTCTACTATGAAATTTGAAAAATGTCACTTTCACACCTTCTATTTTCTAAACTTTTTTCTTTATCCCCATATTATGTATGTGTTGGCATATATTCAAAGTCATCAACGTTTCAACTTCGGTATAAATTTAAAGTGGTCAACATTTCGACATAAATTTAAAACTTTTCTTTCTTAATCTTTAAAAAAATGTTTTTTATATATGTATCTTTAGAAATTGGTGCTTGTATAAATTAAGAACCAATGTGGGTGAAGTTTCCACGGAGTGTTGGCCCCTTAACTTTCAAAGTTTACATATTATAGCCTTCTACCTTTTATATTATTTTGTAAAATAAAAATTTTTCCCTTCTATTTTTTAAAATGTTATTTTAGCCTCCTCCACTTTTAACTTTATTAAATATCACTTTCACACCCTCCTCAACTTTTAGAAAATTACATTTTCCACCCCTATTTTTTTTAAAATACTTTGTAAAATGACATTATCCACCTTTTTATTTATTTTAACTATCACTTTGACCCATCCACTTTTAACTTTATCAAATATTACTTTCCTGTTTATCCCATGTATGTTTATCATATGTAGTATATATAATCTGATTTTCCTTAATAACATTCATTGGTTAACTTTATAAAAAAACTAATTTATATCATGTTTTTTATGTATGTGTCTGTTTAAATTATATGTATGTATCTACATAAATTTAAGTTTCTTTGCCTTTAACGTAAATTTTGTGTACGTTTTCAAACTTATTTTTATTTACGTTTTCTGCTTATGAGTTTGGTCACATATAATATGCTTTCATTTAACGGTATAAATGGAAGTTAGTTAGTGATACCGACCTTGTATACGTATCTACCAACAAATGAAACGGTGCCTAATTTTTATCAATACAATTGTCAAAATTTAACTTACAAAATAAATTGACGTGCCGCAACCAGCGGCGGGCAAATTCCTAGTTATATATTAATATGCTATATCGGTGGAAGTTTCCACCGACAATTGCACCCCTCCACTTTCAAAAGTTACATTTTCTACTACGCTACTTTTTAAAACACTTAGTAAAATAACACCCCCTCTACATTTTAAAATATCAGTTTGACATTTTCACTTTAAACTTTGTGAAATATCACTTTCACCCTCCTCCATTTTGTAAAAATTTATGTTTTACTTTCGTAGTTTAGACAATCTAATTTTCTTTAACAACTTCCATTTGTGAACTTATAAATACTAATTTTTACGTGCTTTTTTTTATGTGCGTGACTGTATAAATTCGAGGTGATCAATGTTTTGAAATAAATTTAGAACTTTCGTTCATCATTTTTTTTTAAATACTTGCTTTTTTCATATACGTGTCAGTACAAATTTGACCTTGTCTATGTTTCGACGTACTGTTTTTATGTTTTTGTTTATTAACTTAAAATAATAATATTATTTTCTTATTTTTATATACCTATCGGTATAAATTCATGTTTCTTTAAGTTTCGACATAGATTTTGTGTAGGTTTTCGTGCTTATTTTTATGTATATTTCTTATGTGTGAGATTGGTCACATATAATACTTTTGAATTCAACAGTATAATTTGGAGTTAGTCGGTGGTAACGACCTTGTATATCTATTTACCAACAAATGCAACGACGCCTAACTTTTATCATTACAATTGTCCTAATTCAATTTACAAAATGAATTAGCGCCGCCACTAAACGTCCCATTTTTCACAATAGATTTTTAAATTTTTTAATAAGGTAAACACGTTTTCATAAAACCAAACATTCATAAAAACCATTGTTTCATAAGTCAACATCCCAAATCAGAGTATCAATGAACAACGTAGAATCTCAAAAACATGAAAACTACTGATGTGTGTGTACAATCACATGTTCGTCTTCCCTCTGTCCTTTAAAGTACCTGAAAAATGTTTAATACACAACTGTAATCCAAAGCTTAGTGAGTCCCCCAATATACCATATACAATAATATATATGCATGCATATGACCATGGCTCTCGACACCTAGAATCGAGTATCTAGGCTCGCAACACTTAAGTTGGTTTTACAATCAACTCCCAGGTACAAGTATCTAGACTCACAATACTTAAGTTGGTCTTGCCATCAACTCTTATACATGAGTGTCTAGACTCACAACACTTAAGTTTATGTTGTCATAAACTCCTAGACAAACAAGTAATGCAACATACAAGCAAACCCTTATCATATAACAAACCAACTTGTCTATACTAACAACATATCCTAATAGTACTTATATCCTAGCACACATGGCTAAATACTAACACACAAAGTATAATGAGAAATCTCACCTCATAGATAACCGGATAATCACCACTACACTAAAAAAATTAAAACCCGGTCTCACGAACCACCTAGAAATTTATTAAAGTCAAATCTCAGTCCAAGATGTTGGGTTTTAATTCAAAAACTAGTTTCAAAAACATAATATCTAGCAACGGAAGACTTGATCATTTTTTTAAATAACATAAACAAGTTAAACCTACCAAGGATGATCTTGCAAAGTTTGGAAAAAAGACAAACGCAACCAAAGAAGAAGAAGAGCGAATAACAACCTTTGTAGTTCTTTGGATCCTCTTGGGAGGCTTGGAAGTTGATGAAGAATGATGAACTTTAGAGACACCAACAAGAAGCCAACTTGATGTAGATGCTAGTCTAAAAATCTTAACTCTTGAGCATACATGATCCTTCAATATCCCACTTGCGCAAGATTCGTATTAGATTGTTATAGACAGTGGTGGACATCTAGCAACATTTCACTGCCCCCATCAACATACGACTTTGTGTCATTCTATCAACAACCAATTCCCAAAAAGCCACAAGCCACAATTGGTGTATAAGGTAAGTATATCAGTTATCACTTTGTCACAAACATCATGTTTAACATAAGACATGGATCGTGATCAATCTCATCATGTGTTTAAATTTTGGTAAGGTGCCTTAGATGTCTAACTCTCAACACATAAGAGGAACAAATCCCATCTTGACTACATAAGCCTCTTGCATAGTTCCTTCGATACCTGAAAATGGCTTTTATAACTGCCCGATTAAAGACCATCGTTTGACGATATCTAAGCACAGTACTCCCTACACTTACGTACCACTATGTATCTCAGGTGTTAAGGATACAAAGATAGTACCTTTTAATTAAGCATCATTTATGATAGCGATCCATGAGATGATCTTGATGCGGGTCAGTTCAATACTAGTTCTCTAACAAGCACCTATGAAACTTGGTTACAACCTATTGCCTACCTTCATCTAGTGAAAGTCAACCAATCCAATTCATATTAGTCTTACTTTATAATTGCTCCCACAATTATAATCGACTATGAACCTTTATAATAATAAGATTATTCATGGATTAAACATGTTAATATAGAACACAACAAGTATTGGTGTTATGATCATATCCCAGTATATCTATTGTTACAATGTTCCAATATCCAAATATTAAATCCAAATCAAAATCCCATTTGTAGAATAATAAAGTCTTATAGTTGAAGTGTGACTATTCATACTTAGCTCAGAAGAAGGACCTTATTAATGGGTTCGACTAAACTTAATTTGTGTGAATTTTGCAAATACTATCAACTCCATATTTGACTTTACACTAGGTATAATTAAATATCTTGGAGTATATGATTGGTGTTCTTTCATGACATAGAGACTCTTAGCTCGATTAAGTATACTCTCGAAGTCACTAAGATTTCTATGTGATCCTTGAATGACATAAGTCAACATAGTTTTTCAATGAACTCATTCATCCAATCATATTAGATTTCAACTTATAAAGAGTGTATTCTTATTTTGTAGTATATTATGTCATTTTATTTTCGTTGGACCTCATTCCAACAAAACTTACTCTTCATCCCACAATGAAGTCATAATCCAATTATAATTCATAATTACCCATATTTGCTTAAAAATCAGAATCTTATGTAGCTCTTTACATGAAGATTTTATTCTAAACTAATTGTCTCATATAAATTCTCTTAGTTCTTCTAAAGTACTCTTAGAATGTTCCTATAGTCATCTGGTGACTTAACCATGTACTTAGTTGGTATATTATGATATGCTCATAGCATGATCATATATCAAGTCTTATGCATAATATGGCATAAATGATGGATTCATTTGCCAAGCAAATTGAATATAAATCATTTCAGCTAGTTCAAGCTTATGAGTTAGGTCCTTTTGAGGCTAGATCAAAGCTTAGTGCCTTATGACAATACCAAGATTCCTCCAAAGGAATTTGGTATCTTGATCCCTTTCAATATATTGTCCTTATATACATAAATATTTAAAACTTTTAACATTCATTTTATCTATCTCTATAGATTTTACATTCCAAGAATGTATCTTGTTCTTCCTAAGTCTTTAATTTTATAAATACATTCCGAGTCAAGGTGAAAAGGCCTGGCATGGTCAGAATGTAATTTCTCATGATTCAGTATGTCTCATTCATACAAGATTAGGAATGTCACTATGATCCCACCAGTTCTTAGTAAACACACATGTTCTATTCATTTTAATATAAAAGCATACCTTGTGGTTTTACATTAAAATGATGATTGCAACATTGAGATGTTTTCTTTATATCCACAAGTGGATCTCAAGCTCTACACATTTTGTTAGGATATGGATTAAGAAAACCTCCAAGCTAATCTATATAGATATATTCTATTAGAAGTCTATTAAGAAGAGCAGTCTTTCTTGAAATCTATTTGTTATATTTCATATTGAGAATATGAATTTATAGTAAACAATATCCTTGTTGATTTGAACATAGCTACTTGTGAAAAAAGTTTGATCATAGTCAATTTCATGAGTATGATAAAGACCATAGTCAATGACATGAGTATGAGAAAATCCTTTTATAACAAGTCTTGCTTTAAATGTGTATGGTTATCCATGTAATGTATTCTGTCTAGAAGAATCACTTACTCCTTCTGGCCTTGCTATAGAGAGAAAGTTCAATCAAGACCATACCTGATTATCATTCATAGATTACATCTCATGTTCATGACTCTAAGTCAATTATCAGATTCGAGATCTGACATAGCATCGTGGTATTTGATGGATTTGCTAAAAACCATCAATAAAAGCTCACCAATGAGAGATTCTACATTTCTCAAGTCATAGATGATTTCTACCACTAATGCGAACAATTTGTGTTTGTGAATAGCTATTATTCAAGTTTAACAACCCTTGTTAAATCTAGTGCCAACTGTAACTACATCAGGTTATGGTTCTTGAGCTGTTGCAAGTTCCATGTGCCTCCCACTTGCTTTGTCATTAAAAGCTTGCTTTCTACTAACTCGGCTATCATAGAAATAAGAAAAACTTATTCTTGGTGGGTTTTCCTATAATAATCTAAGCCACATTTATAGTATTATATACAAATATGTATTTAGTAGATTTTGGGTTTAAAAGCTTTAGTCCAACAGAGACTATAAATCCATAAAACATTTAAGTAAGATAGGGATGTAGCATTTCCATACAAAATCTTATGAACAAATGTTATATCTACTAATTAGTTGGTGTTTGTACTCAAGGTACAATCAATAGTGTTATAGGTGTTATCCCAAGGAAATAAAAGGAGGACATTTCTACCAATTAGAAAGAAAATCATACCAAGTAAGATTTAATTCATCCTTTATTATCATTAAGGCCTGTGATAGTTCTTTCCGGTTTGTATTTCAACTTTATATTTGAAACCTTCAACAAAGATTTCACAATTAGGTTTTAACATGTAAAATATAATTTATAACTACTATAGTTGTTAATAAAGTTGATTTGGTATCTATGATAAATCTTAGACATTCACTACAAAGGAAGTCATACACCATAGTGTATAGTTCTTTAATAATTATTGTCCCTACTACTTCGTGAAAATGTCATTAGGAATCATTTATATATAAATAAGATTTACATATGTCAAATCAACTACATTATTTTCATTCAAGGATCCCTTTCTTGAAGTTGGAATATGTGAATGCATTTATATAATAAAAATAACAATGTCAAAGATGAGTTTGATTTAAAACAAGTTTAAGTCAAAAGTATTTTGCATATAGAACTTCTTATTTATAAAACATTGATATTTACTTTATAATTCTTATTAAGAGATCTAGTCTAATAAAAAGAATTTTAATCATTTCCGAATATGAACGTGATCGTTTTGAAAAAAACGATTTAAGTAAATAATCAATCATTCATAAATTAACTAAGGCAATTATTTAGGCAGGCTAAATTAAAACATACATTGTTCTGAAACAAACATTGTTTTATATTACAAGTTGGGCAGTTAATATCGGCGCTATCCAGGTGGGATATCGGTTACCGGTACCTTTCAAAATATTGGTATCAAATATCGGCCCAGAATATCGAAACTGCAAATATCGGCGATAATTACAGATAGTTGACCGCTATTTTGATTCATAAATATCGGTTATATCACCGATTTTCCAGAAAATCTATTTTCGGGCCAAATTTGTGGATAAGCCCATAAACATTGATTTTTTTGGAATTAATTTACCAACTCATAAGCCCAAACGACTAAAATCTTAATCCTAAATTCCCAATCGTATACCTAGCTTTTCAATCAGATTGTTTTTGTTCGTATTCAACACCAGACAACATCAAGTTGCGAATTCAACTGATTTGTGATTCAATTGGCATGTGGTGCGACGATTCTTGTTCCATTATTCTTCTTCGGTTCTTCCACTGTTAAGAAGCAAAGGAGCTACTCTTCTTCGTCTTCAGCAGCTACTGTTCTTCGTCTTCAACATGTACCTTCGCTTCTTCGGTTCTTCCACTGTTAAGCTTCGAATGAATCTGGGTTGGACCAAACTTCTTCGTCTTCAGCAGCTATTGTTTCATTAACTGATTTTGTTTTAGCCCTGATATCATTAGCTTCGAATGAATCTCATGTTGCCCAAATTTGTATATTTCTTTTATTTTCTGTTTGTATCCTTGTCTTCAATATGTTGTCTATTTTTCTTAACTTGGTTGTTACTGTTAATCCATGGATTTATGGTTTTAAATATTAATTTTTCATGCATTTTAGATATTGTCATATTGTACTTAAGTGTTAACTGTTAAGTTGCTAGTTGCTACAAGTTTCTTTCATGTTGTATTTGTGTTAAATATACAACATCTTACAGGATCATGTTATTGTAAAATTGTAATAAGTACTTTATTCTTAAACAATCGTGTTTTTTTGTTACTTTTTTACTGATTGTGCTTTTTGCAACAGCTTTGATGATGGATGGTCCATCCGCATATGCATTTGTAAACCCTACAAACACAAACAATAATACAATATCGTCTGATGCTGGAACTGGGACAAAATGTTTGAATGGATATATGGCATAGGAATGGGGAGAATGGAGAGATCCCTCGAAAAAACAAATCATTTGGTGCACATTATGTGGTAAGATTGTAAGTAGAGGAATCACACGATTGAAGCAACATCTTACTCATGCTGGAGGACAAGTCACCGGTTGTCCGAATGTGATTGTGGATATCCAAAAGAAATTAATGGCATCAATTAAAGAAAAAGAAAAGATACAAAAAGAAAAAGAAAAGAAATATACAAATTCTTAGATCATACACAGTTGATCTTTCTGATGAAGATGAGGATGAGGAAGTCGTTGTACAAGAAGTTAGTGCAAAAAGAAATGTTTCAAAGAAAAAGAAATTTGTGGGTGCTAGCAACGTGCGAGGTCCTCTCGATACAATTTATAAGACTAATCATGGAAAAACAAACCAAAGTACACTTGATAAAAATAATCCAATAAAAGATAAGTTAAAGATGAACGCTTGGGATAAAATTGCAACTTGGGCTTATTCGGTTGGACTATGATTCAAAGAAGATGGAGCGACCAACTTCATCATCCGTTACATGCATGTATTGAACATTATATTTATTATTTTAATAGAATTTCCTAGTTTTACTTCTAAATATTTATTGAATATGCAGTTGGATGTTACGTGAATCCCACCATTTTTCATGGGAAAAATTCAAGGGAGATACGAAAGAACAGAGACATTGCGACGAGACTTTATGTTGCTATTGATTGTCTAGTGCTCGATAATGATGACAATGATAAATTGAGGCAAGACTTGGATATATACATTGATTCAGTTGGGCAATTTGGATCTCCAGTTGTTATAAGGGCTAGGACGAAAGTTGCACCATGTAAGTAAAACATTTTAAACATATTCACAAGTTTTTATACCTTAATTTTTATTAGGTCACTTCATTTATTTATAAAATGTGGATATATGGTGGCGTACTTATGGGATCGACATACCTTTGCTTCAAACATTTTCTATTACAATCCTTAGTCAGACATGTAGTGCTTCACCTTGTGAACGCAATTGGAGTGCATTTGACAATGTAATTGGTTTCTACCAAGTACTTATTATAAATAATATTAAATTAAAATTATTTACTTCATTAAGTAATTCTTTTATTCTTTATTTGCAGTTACATTTCCTGAAATGAAAATAAGGAAAGGCAAGAAAAAAGTACAGAGGTCTTGCGAGGCGGTCGTTGGGATCGAATCTTCCTGGCACCGGGCGATAAGACCTCAGTTGGAGACGGGGCGGCTTTCTCTATTTCACGAAGATGTCATTTTCAAGATAGGATTTTTGGTTGTAAATCGAGACAAGTGACTTCCCCGGTAAGGAAATCTGCTAACACTCTAAACGATTCAAATGCAGATCAAAGTCTATCACGCCCTCATAGGAATCGAGGAAAGATGGATTTTAGCAGCTGGGTAGTTCACCATTGTTCGAGCTTGATAGGTAATAGCAAATCCTAGATCACCCTTTTGAACTAAACTCAGGGTATTGATAGCAAGAAGATTCGCAGTCAAACTATCCAGTTCAGGAAGTTCTCTTGCGGGATAGGCTAATCCGAACAAAAAGCATCCTAATAAAGGAAAAAATGGTATTTAGGACATCAATCCAAAGCCCCAACAGGCATGCCCATGGTACCTGTGGAATCAACTGTATGCATTTGGGTGAAATTTCGTGGGTTTGGTGTAGTCAAAGAGAACAAGTAGCTTCAGTTACTGAACAGGGCAAGTATACCTAGGAAATCGAGATTGGGATCCCATTGATCCAGCGGAAGCAACGACTTAATAATAGAAAAAGAGCTCCAGTATAAAGATCTTCATTAGTTCGTAAACCGATTGTATACCACCACTGATAAACACCAGAATAGGCGATATTCACTGGGCCAAGAGCACCCCCTCGAGTAAAAGCTTCTACAGCCGGTTGACCAAAATGAGGATCCCAAATTGCATGAGCAATAGGTCTTACATGTAAAGTGTCCTGTACCCATGACTCAAAATTTCCTTTTTTTTTCTAAAAAGGAAGGGAACTTCTCACCGAAGGAGGCAGTAGGAATGAAGGAGGCGGGAAGCTACCGCTTCTAGAATGGTTGCTTATCCTTCACTTTTTTTAGAGCGTCTCGCTATTCAAAAGAAAAGGTTTATGTAATCGGAAAAATGGTTACGGCACTATTGTGTCCCCGAATGGAATGTATGTCCCTTTTTTTCTTTCCCTTTTAGACCAACCTCCTGCGTATAGTTTAGTCGTCTCTAAAGGGTTGATTCTCCAGTTTCGGATGCGGGAAGAAACCCTAATCTTCGAGTAAGGAGATACCTTGAGAACAGTGAAAGCAGAATCCTATTTTATTTAGTTTAGAAGAAGGTTGTCTCGTCCCTTCCCATTGTAATTGTAGGACGGAAAGTAAAAGGAGTGATTTACAACCACCCTGCCCCTAGCCCTACCATGGAAGAAAGATATAGCCCTATAACCTGGTTTTCAGCAGATCTAGAATCTATTGCCCCTCTTTCAACAAACTTGCTTGCTATCCCAGCGTGTCTATCCTTAGTTTTCGTGTCTAGCAGGCGAGAAAACGTAACGCACTAACGAACGCACTTACGTAGTAACCCCTACGCTTGCTGCTGGCGCTACCTTGGATACGCCAACCCAGCGATCATCCTCGCCGGAACTTGTACGCAGCACTTGTACGAAGGTGCATGCATAAATGTTTGGAACTTTTTTATTATCTGGATCTTAAGAACTGGACCCTACCATATTCTCGAACCCTCTGACGAGCTCCACCCTGCCCGCATTTCTTTTTTTTTTCTTTTTTGAAGGGGCAAAAGAAATGTCTCCACCTGCTGCCAACAGTATTTCTTCGGAATTCTACTGAACGGGTCGATCCTCCCCCCCCCCCCCACGTTTCTTTTAGCAACTTATCCTAAGGTCTCCTCGCCAAGACCGAGTGAAAGTGAACAGCTCCGAGCAAATCTTCTAGAGAGCGTACCCTTTGTTTCTACTCTTTCTCTCTTCTAAAAAGAACTCAAAATCGAAAAAAGAAAATGTTTCTTAACAGTCAGGAGTCTAGTATAGATGTATGTAGAGGGCCATCTTCGTTCCGTGAATCCGCTAGTCAGTTCTCGCTCCCGAGCGAGAACGAGAAAGAGGCGATGCACCATCCTTGCTGCTACGTACGTTGACCTTGACTTGACAGATTCATCCAATTGAACCCAAACTCAAAGGAGGACCACAAGCTCGGGGCGGAGAATACCACTCTATCAATAACAAGAAAAAAAGTAGGAATTCCGTTTCAAATGGTTTGAGCTTGGAAGCAACCTGTTATCTATCGATAGGCGAGAACAGACTGCTATTGGCTGCTTCGCCTATCGATTCTATTATGGCCGGCTTGGATACATCATAGGATGACTATCATCTCTATCCGGGTATGATCATAGCATAGCTTCATTCATTCGTTGAACCTTGGGGATAACCATTAGCATTGAGGTCAATCACCACACCACCTTTATCATACATACGACATTACACGACGCGAGAGTGCATCGCCAAAAGCATGGAATCCGAGTAGTTCCATGTCTCCGTTTTCTTCAGGTAAAGTCTCCAAATATAGCAGTTACTAATAAGGTAGACAAAAAGCAAGGTTAGCTATCGAATTGGTAGTAAGCAACATCGGAAGGTAGCAGAACGAAGTATCGCAATAGTCCCAGCAGCCAGAGACTGAAGCAGGTCGAGAGCCAGACTGGCTAACGAGGAAGTGTAGTTGCTTTTAGGAGCGATCTGTTCATCCAACTCGAAATATCGTAAGTAAGAGAAGAAGAAGAATCTGACGCCCAACCGGCAAAATCCGTCTTCCTTAATTGGAAGAGCAAGAACAAGTCTCTCCATTTTTTTGGGGAACAGCTAGGTCTTTGCCGACTCTTTGCTTTCCAGGCGGGTTGGTGTTCAACCTTCATTCAATAGGGCTATCTATCCGAAAGGTCTTAATAAAAGAATCCCTGTAATAGAAGTTTATTCCTTAAAGACCTTCCTAATCAGTAATTTGATGGTCTTTCGTAAAGACTTTCATGTGCACCTTCCTTCATAAGGACAGGTAACCAGGCGGGTGACATACTCGTAGGTTGACCAAACAAAAAATGACTTAACTAATGGCCAGATTTCCCTCTCCTCATTAAAAACTACTTCTATCTAGCTCCTCCCTTCACCATCTTTTGGTCAAAAAGAGTAAGAGTATTAAATCCCAAAAGTCCTAGGAGTTAAGCATGTTGGTGATGAACTAGTTCTCGTTCGCGCCCTTCCTTGAATTATTCGGTCATGCAATACTTATTGAAGACAAAGAACCAAATGCATTTCGAACCCGTCGTAGTTCTCAATCATTTCGTGGAACCGGGCGTGGTTGAACCATCTACCATGGGGGAGCTAATGCACAGGGAAGAAGCTTAGATAAGAGAATACGTTTCGCTTTTTTTGTCGAAAGCTCGACCAGCGAGAAAAGGTTTTTGGCCGAAGACAAAATGTTGACCCACTTCATTCGCTGGTCGGATCATCCTCGCTTCGCGGGAACAACAAAAACCACCATCTCGCTCTTTCCTTTCTTCGGTGCTACCTTTTTCTTTCCAAGGGACGGGGTTGGGGTGTATAAGAACCTTTTTTTGAGTAAGGAAGGAAATTCTATTAAAGTAAAAGGAAGGGAAGCAAGATCATAAAGGCCAATGTCACGTATTTCTTCCCAACTCGGATTCGGATAGTTGATTCCCGATTGGTTAAGCTGTTGACATCCAAAGGAAGATGTGACATTAGAATCTTCTGTGGCAGAAGCCTATGCATAGAGATCACCTTCTCCGCTCTACGCTGACTTGGTCAAGGTACTAAAATAAAGTAAAGAAGATTATTGAAATCAATGTCGTCTTATCGGGTCAGACTTTATCCTTTGAATTACTCATATGTATATCCTATGAATTTCATTTAGCACCGGAAACTATTCTAGGAGAAGTTCGAATCCGTTCCGTTCGGATATTGATCGGTCATGGTTTGACATGGTTTACGCGTTACTGGTTCCCGGAAGAGTTAATATCTCCATTAGCTAAACCCTTTCTTATTCTTACCTTGCCTTTGGATTCATATTTTGTTCGTACACAATCATTAGAGGCCTCCCCGACATATCTTGCAACGTAGCACATTTCCCGATATAAGG